>NC_141149.1:52738915-53414749 GCF_053477565.2 Lygodium microphyllum | reverse complement strand
ACAAATTTCTAGATGGATTTAAGCTTGCAATGGCATTACAAAATCCAAATCAAACTAAGGATCCAAAATCTCTTCCATTGAATACCAATTAATCTTGGTTTACTTTTGAGTAAGCTAGTGCAACTCTCAAAAAAACCCTAAAATGGCTACCCTTAGACTATTTATATTGGGATATCTTCCCATAATGTTTATGCACATAAAGTATGAATGTCTTATAATTAGTATCACACATAAGCTTGAAGAAGAATTCAAATCAAATATTTAATCTCTCACTCCACTACAAGATCCATTGAATACCAATTAATCTTGGTTTACTTTTGAGTAAGCTAGTGCAACTCTCAAAAAAACCCTAAAATGGCTATCCTTAGACTATTTATATTGGGATATCTTCCCATAATGTTTATGCACATAAAGTATGAATGTCTTATAATTAGTATCACACATAAGCTTGAAGAAGAATTCAAATCAAATATTTAATCTCTCACTCCACTACAAGATCCATTGAATACCAATTAATCTTGGTTTACTTTTGAGTAAGCTAGTGCAACTCTCAAAAAAACCCTAAAATGGCTACCCTTAGACTATTTATATTGGGATATCTTCCCATAATGTTTATGCACATAAAGTATGAATGTCTTATAATTAGTATCACACATAATCTTGAAGAAGAATTCAAATCAAATATTTAATCTCTCACTCCACTACAAGCCCCTCTCCCACTGACACATGAACTCCCTACTTGAATAACAAGATTTTAGAGCTCTCTCTCTATCTTTAGTTTGAAAAACAAGAGAAAGGCTATGAAATTATGAGAGTAATATCCTTCATTATTTGACTTGGATACCCTAAAATTAAAGCCACCACAATACAAAATAGAATTAGTGTGCACTTTTTGTTGTTCTTTTGCCACCATCAACACTAAAAAAAATACAATAGAAGAAATATATGTGTGCACTAACTATGGTTGAGTAGTGTGTTCCAAGTTACTCCTCTACACATAAACATGATACAAAATATATAAAATTAAATTATAACATGGATCACAATTATTGAGCACTCACATCTTTCATACTTGCCATTCTCCATCCAACATGTACCTAGATCATGCAAATAAAGGCTTTTTTTTGGGAATGCAAGCAATATATGGTTTCTTATAGGTGTAGCTTGCAAGTCTATATCTAGCTTCACATAGAGCACCAGTGAAAAAGAACCATCTCAACTTGAGAGCGAGACATTCTAAGTCATTGTGGTAAGGTTAGGAGTGGTAAGATTAGGATCTTTGCACACATTTGGATACTTTAAGAGAACTTCCAAATGTACTTGCCTATTCTATATGATGCATACCACCAAATACATTTCAAAAGTTCTTGTTCACTAATATCCTTTAATACACAAGCAAAGGGGAGACAAAATTGATTTCTTTTTGTCATTTTATCAATGGAAAGTCTAAGATATCTTTATTGTGTGGTGAAGCATTTACATCTATGATGCATTATCTTCTTTTCCCCTTGTATTTTCCTTTTTTTACGATGCACTTTCAATGTTCCATAGAGAATTTGCAAGACTTCACACGCACACGCACACGCACACGCACACGCACACGCACACGCACACGCACACGTGCGCGCTCAGCCACATGCGCACATGCACACACACGCACACACGCACACACGCACATGCGCACGTGCACACACACACCCTCTCTCTCTCTCTCTAATATAAGGATAAGCTTATTGCCACACAAAAATCTTTGTATGATCTTATTCTATCTTTAACATAAACACATGGATGTGTACGTTGATGGAATGTAACTTGCAAAAATAAATTATGAAAAGCACTCCATTATCATTTACACCACATAATCAAGAAGAGAGGGTGTATTAGAGGAGCTAGCCATTCCCTCTGAAGAACCATGTAGCATTGTTGATTGGAAAGGTCTTGAGTGAGATATTTGCATGTTTGTTGATGATTATCTAGAGATTGGAACTACATTTGCTTACTTCTATCAAGGAGAGAGCTTTATAGGAAGGGAAACTAAGATGCGCTTCTTTAGATTGACATTGATCTAGAACACCACAATGATGCCATCACAATCCCTTTCAAAGTGCTAAGTGGACCTAGGCAGCTTGGAAGAGAACATACACTATCTTCCTATCACAATACTCCTTGAAGATATCCAACCTAGAAGAAAGTCTAGGCAACATGAGATGGTTAACTAAACACACCTCTCCACATTATGTAAACACCATTAGATAGCAACATGAGGAAGATTAATACTATGGTTTTGCCTTTCTTTCTAGAATGTTAACCATAAAAAAAGAAAAGTGGAAAAATTGGTGAATGAGAATATTGCAATGTAGAAAAAGCAAAGAAAAGTGCAGATTTGACAAAGGTGTAGTGTACCAAACGTATTTTGGAAGCTAATTTCGATGTACACAAAATAATTTCCATTGAATATTTGCAATTGTATGATTATTTATAATAATATCTTGAGAATCGTGCTCAATACCCAAGCAAGTTGTAATATTCTCCAATAGAAAGGAAGACATGCATCTCGGCAAGGGCATGGGTACTAGCTTTCATTCACTTTTAAAGTGACTAATGTAATCTAAATATGGATGCATCAAGTGGGAAATATTGGTCGATAACTAAAACAAAGGGATGAGCACTAGAAGCCCAACCAAAATCTCATATATAAAAGCCAAAAAATGAATGGATAAGCTCATTCTTGTGGTGTGTAAACTTGAGAGCATTCTTCTCCTTCTCGCTTCTACTCTATCTACTTGTCCTTCATCTTGAGAGTAAGAGAAAGTGAGAGTATGAGAGTGAGGGAAATAGGAAGTGAAGCTTATCTTGTGCTTTGTCACTTTTTCTTCTTGGATAGAGAAAGTGTATTGGATGAGAGGTAGGTTGAAGAACATGTTGGGTTGCTTCTCTTCTTCTTCGCCTTTTCTCTAACGGATCAATCACTTGTGGATCAAATTGGGAGCTATGGAGTATTGGAGGTGGATCAAGGACTATTGTGTAGATCATGGAGCCACCTTTAAGCTTTTGCATTGTAGCATCAAGGAGAAGGTAAGAAGTGAGCCTGCTAGACTCTTGTTGATTTGTTCATTCTCACTTTGATAGGTTTGAGACAAGGATAGATAGATTAGTGAGTATGAGATATCTTTTGGCTATTGAGAGGTAGCCATTGTTGAAATAGGAGAAATTCTTAACAAAATAGGTGTGCCATCAAGTCTAACATTGAGCTTATGAATGCTTTGAAAACTTGGTTTTGTTGCTAAGACTTGACAAAGTTACCCGCAGTGCAATATACATCCTCTCCACCTTCCAATGGAATAGGAACATGTGATTTGAAAGGGAATAGGAGTTCAGACTCTAAAATGGAATAGATGCACAAACCCCAAAATGAGGCATGGCATAGATAGGAAATGAGGAACAAGATAGGTAGATTAGTGAATATTTATGCATGAAATAGTTAAGAACCTTAGAAATATTAACATAGCAAAATTTTTAAAATATAAAATCACTTTATGGTTTCTATTTATGCATCTTGTGGGAAAGTGGAAGGGAAGATAGGAAGAAGGCGAGACAAGTTGTTGTCACCATTACCAATAAGAATAGAATGAAGAAGAGAAGGAGAATAGAGATTGTGGAATGTTGGACACCAATGGAAGCCATGAGAGGAGAAGAGATGTTGCTCTTCATTGGGTTAGTTATTATTAAGAATCATCATTTAGAATCCTCCTTGTACTTGGCCTTGTCCACTCAACTTCTAGCTCTTGGCCCTTGGTCTTAGCCCACCTTCACTCGGCCTTGTCTACTTGATCCTTGGCCCTCAGCCTACCTCCAATTAGATCCTCAAACTTAGCATCTTCACTTGGCCTCATCCACTTGGTCCTCAATGGCCTTGTCAACTCGACCCTTGGCCCACACCTTCACCCTGAGTGGTTATGTAGAAAAAGGGATTATCATTCTCCTCATCTTATTGATTAGCTCCTCAATATAGTATATGGGTGCATGACTTAGAGAATGAGTAATCATTAGGCATGGTGGTCTAAGAGTACTTGAAGGGTTTCTTTCATCTTTTTATGCCATTTTTCTTTACTCTCGGGGAGTTGGTAAGACTAGAGATTGTGGCTGTTCTTGATAATTAAATTTATAGTTATATTGAGAATAGCCAAGGTTGGGGTTGGGGCTGAGGAGTCATGTAGAGCTCTAGAATAGTTTGCTTCATGCCCTAAGGATCCAAATTAGTGCATGTGTGTGCTGGCCTTGAACATTCCAAAGGGAGTGGTCTTCAACATAATGGATACATTTGATAACCAGTTTAGGGTGCTAGTGCTTTAGTCTTATAGCTCTATGAGCTTGTGTTCATTGGCTTATGGGGACATATTAGAGACATCAAAGCTAGTGGCATTTTGGAAGGTATTAATTGTGGCCTAGAAGTCATCTGAGGCTCTCCCTAAATCTTCAACTCTTTCCATTTTAGTGGGTGTGGTACCTTTGGCCTCTAGGTAGACTAATTGGATAAGTTGATTGATAAGGTCACACTCTACAAGCACATGTGCCTACGTCATGGATTTAAGTCCTAGATTTTCCTTTTGTCTATTAGGTTTATTATTATTATTATCATTGGTTGTTCCCTTATTCTAATCCTTGTTTTTTTGTCATTATGGTTTGATTATTTAGCAAGAAAGGTTTCCTTAATATTAGTTCAGCTTATGCTTGTGCACTATGTGCAAATAGGCATTTGCTTTTTTTCAAACAAATTGTGAATTCACAAAATAACCAATTTATAACATCTTAGTTATTCTAGAGGCACAGTAATAATATTGTTTTAGTGGCTCCAATTGATTTTTGATGACGAGTTAATAATATGCAAAGGTGAACATGTAAGGATGCACTAGGACAAGTATCCTAGGATGGAAGTGTGAGTCCATGGGTGTGTGTGCGCTCCTATTAGTGTGGGCTAAGTTACTTGTTAAGAATACATGTACAAGGGGTGGATAATGTGATAGATAGTGAAAGGTAATTGTGCAATAATACACGTGTGCACTTGTGCATAGTTGTGAGGATAGTGCTCTAAGGGGTCAACTATGTGTGCATTAATGTGTAAGGCTAGTGCACAAGCAAGAGTACTATGATAATGTGTCCAAGTAGTGTGCTAGTGCAAGTGAACTAGGGTTGAGTTGTTATGTCCTAGAGTGCAATGGGATATGCTAGGCTTTATGTGGGTTATTGTGCAAGGATGTGACTAGTGCAATGCATCACAAGCCAAATGCAAGAATGGGTTAGTATGCAAGTCTAGGTAAGTGCTCTAGGATCACTTGATATCCTACCAAACAAGCTAGTTGAAAAATATAATGGAACTCATTCAAATGAGTAGATATAGGCATGACCTCATTTCATGAAAAGATTCATAGGCTTTTTTAACTAGTATAATTGAGATGTAAGACTCTTCTTGTCATAAAGACCACAAATCTTTTTCCATAATCCATAAGCACCACCGTCAATGTTGTTTACATTGAAATACACCTACTTTGATATTAAAAAATGATAGTGGAATTTCATAGTTCATCAAGTTCTACCCAATCCTTTGCATCATAAATCTCCTCAGGCTTTATGACTTGTATCTTTAATAGCTTAACCTACCTCTTTTGCACGAATACTTTTCATATCAACGTCTTCCAATATTGGAAGTTATCACCATTAAGCTTTTCATTGTTGAAAATAACACCATTGACTAATAGATGAGAATTTGTCATAATTACTACAAATGTCTATGAATGACAAGAGTATGGGTTGCTATAAATATATAAAAACCCAAAAATTGATCTAAAAGGGCAAGTAAAAATGCGAGCACATAGGAGAAAATATTTTAGCTCTCCTAAGTCTTTCATTTGAAACTCCATCTATAACATGGATTTAATTTCAATAATACCATGGTCATCATATCTAGTAATGATCAATTCATCTACATAAATAACCAAGACCACATATGGTGTCTCAGTCTCTGCTTAGTAAACAGACTATGATCTGCATTTTCCATCTAAAATCCACATTGTTGTAAATATGAGTTGATCTAAGCATTCCATGCTCTCAGTGCTTGTTTTGACCCATAGTGTTTTTTTTAGCCTACACACATGATTCGAATAATCAAGGTGTACATAAGCCTCAGGTTGTTCCATATACACTTCCTAAATGAAAAATTTCCATTCAAAATGCATTTTTGACATCCATCTTCCAAAGATTCCATCCCTTAGACACTATCAAAGTAATGATAGTTCTCACCATTGCTATTTTTGCAATTGGGCTGAAAGTCTCCTCATAATTAAGACCATACTATTGCACATATATAGCCCTTTAGCAACTAGTCGTGCTTTGTATCTCTTTAGAGATCCATTTGCTTTGCATTTCACTTTGTTAACCCATCTTCAACTAATGGGTGTTTTTCCTTCAGACAACTTGACCAAATCCCAAGTGTCATTTTCAACCAATGCAACATATTCTTCATCCATAGTTGCACACCAACAAACCACAAGAAAAACTCCATCTAGGTTGTTCCAAGTTTGATAATATTAGCCCAAGAGTGATGGGAGGGCCAAGAAGCATGGAAAAATCACTTAGTGGAGCTAGAACGCCTCTCTAAGACACGTCTTATTGCAATCCACATTGTAATTTGTGAAAAGGCATGCCACAAGAGTTGGTTTGACAAATATGTCAAGCAGCAAGACTTTGGGCAAGGAGATTTAGTATTGCTATAATCTATCAAAGGACACAAGCAGAAAATGAAGTTTAGGGGATTGGAACCCTTCAAAGTTTGTACTATCAGTAGAACAGGGAATGTGGAATTAGAAACCTTAGAAGGATAGGGTATAAGTTTCTTTAATGGAAGCTGCATCAAAAAGTACTAAGCTCCATTACATCCACTTCATGAACCTCCAATGTTGGACCCATAATCAAATGTGAAAGTTGCGATCATCACAAAGCTCAAGGATGTAGATGAAGAAGTAGTAGCACTAGCCTACATGCAGATCACCATGACCACCCAAAGGTTGTGCGACCTTGATGTGCTAATTGACGAGGGAGCCGACACCAATATCTTAATGCATGAACACTGGAACACACTGGATCAACCCCGATTGTAGCTAACCAATGCAAAACTGAGCCCATTTAGGGGCCAATCCTACCCACTCTTAGGGAAATGCAAATTGATGGTTTCTATCGAGATTGAGAGTCTACCTATCATTTTCTACATGGTACCCAACAAGCGAAGTGTTGGCAAGGAGACCCTATTGGGATGAGTGTTCAAAAAACAAGTTCAATGCAATGTAGACTATGATTGGCAGCACATCCACCTTGCCATCGGGCATGTTAGAATTGTAACAACTTTCAGCAACAAGAGCACCGCAGTTATCCCAATAACTGTAGTGCTACTCATAGTTGAACCTAGTGCCCATATCCTAAGGAGGGGAGTGGTACATTACCATGTACTTCCATAATACCTACCATGTCGCATCAAAGAACCATGGACAAAACACTCAATGTGTTCCCAAGCATAAACTATAGTCTCACAAATGTCAAACACTTGGTGTGCGTAATTTCCATACCTCATGCTCCAAGCCTACACAGTAGAGTTGGGACTCCTATAGTGCACATGTGAATGAGTAGCACTAGGTTCCGAAAGCCCTGCTGCGAACCCAAGGATAATATGAGGGTAACATCTCAAGTCCCACAAACCAAGCTTCTGTATCGTCAATCAAAACAGAGGAGAAGAAGAAATAAGACAGAAGGTGCTAAATCCTTGCGTGCTCTAATGGTCTATTGACCCAAAGTTTAGCCAAGAGTCCACAAGAAACCAAGAAAGGCCCTACCTAAAGACTCTAAGATAATCACCAAGAACCCCAGTGCTAATGCATTAATTGAGTTGCAAATATCAAAATCCAAGCCTACCACACCTATTGAGAATCTTCCAGTGGAAGTGTCCCGAGTTAACTTGTCTTGCTCAACCAAACCTAAACCACTAGAACACCTTAAGCCGCCGCCACCATGATAATCCATTCTTGAAGTGGCATCCAATATGGCCATGGCCATAGGGGATTATTTGGCTACATGCTTTCGATGGCTAGATTCAACTTGACGAGCCTATAGCAAATGAGGTACGTTCCTTACCATGTTCTTGGGAAGAATACAAATTCATCTTTATTAAAACTTCCGCTATTGCAAATGAGATAATTGGAGATGAAATCTCACGAGAAAAGACTGAAAGCCAACGTTTGATCACTTCTTATAAAAAAAGTAAAATTTTCATACCACTCCAAGAACTCTCTAGACTCCAATGACTCCTTGAATCTGAGTCCAATTTTATACATAAGTGGTATAATTTGCACCTTTCATGGGCTCAAGAGGGATACCAAATCATGACCAATGTAGAGCAATGATGTGCCATTAAGACTTCTGAGTAAGGACTTGACCTATGTGGCCCCCACATCATTTAGAGTGTTGGCCATAACCAGGAATTAGCCATTAGATGACAATGTCATGCTTCACCCATGGTTGGGTAAGATTATAATGAAGGAGGAACTCCACAATTGCAAGTCAGCTCAACTCAAGCGATCTCTTGTGACTCATGTATTGACTTACATCACACAAGTAGACATTCATCCACATGGGATTTGGACTATTATAAGACTCTTGAATATAATCCCAAGTTTTATGATTGGTTCTTGAGAAAGTAGGGCACACCATGGACACATTGAATGCCCACACACTTTGTTTTATACAATCCTAGGAAGGATTTTCCTCCTTTCTAGGGGGAAGGAGAGTAATGGATGAAAACTCAAAATAGGAATTGAATTCTAAAAGAAAAAAAAGAAATTGTGAATTGGTTGGTGTGAAAATTCTTAACTTCTAAGTTTTTGTGGATTATATTCCTCATTGTATAAGAGTTCTTAGTTTTGACCATTGATCTTTCTAGTCATCTCACCTTTCGTGCAAGAGATGCCCTTAAAAAGAAGTCGAATGTTGTGTGGTGGTAGGAACCTAAATGGCAAGACAATAGGATAAAGCCAATAGGCTTCCATCCTCAGAGGAAGATCATAGAAGATATAGACTATCCATGGAAATCCATGCATTCAACCAATTGAAATATCGCAACATCCACAATCTCAAAGGAGTGGTGACAGAGGCGAAGAGGCAGTGGCACAAATGTTGGAACAATGTAGCCTTACCAACAAGTACCTAGAAAAGGTGGGACAAGACATAGACCATAGTAAATGCACTGAATTCCTAAGGACCTTCGAGGTCCAAAGGAACATTGGCACGGTGACCGTCAAGAAAGGCGAGACCTCTAGAAGTGTGGTGGTTCCCCTTAGTCCAGAAATTGTAGAGAAGGCACTGGGGCTAGTAGGAGAAGCCAAAAAAGAGACCAAAGAGGGATGTGTATAGAATTCTAGGGATGGACAAAAGAAGGGTCTACACCAATGATGGAATCCGCCTAGCTGATATCCTAGATCCCACCATTCAGTTGCAAGCTAAAATGATCCATACACTTTTGACAAGCCAAAGATACAATGTCCTTATGAGTAGAATTCGTATACCATTTGCTGGAAATCCTTGCAAAGCCAATGCCCTAGACAAGAATTGGAATGCCTATGTCTTCAAAACAATGCAGGCCTTAGCAAAGATACTAGCCACAATACCAAGGGTGGCAAGAGGAGAGTCCTCGGTATAGAGTCCAAAAGGAAAAAACCTACCTCAAAGGCCTAAACCATAGGTTTTGGAGGAGTATTGATAGCCATTATTTAGGAAAAAGCTCTAGAGGATGAGGAGAGAGAAGTGGTAGAGGAAACCCAGAGCCATCACCAATTCACAAGAGCCATCACCAATCCATGAGGAGCGTCGCTCTCCCACCCTAGCAAACCCAACCATCTTAGTCTTAGGAAGAGAATAGGAGGGAGAAGAAACCCATAAAGAGCAGAAAAACAACATGAAAAAAAACACTAATGAAAAGGAGAATGACCAACCACCTCAACTACATGAAGCCTTGAAAGTGAGCGGACAATTACTGAGTAGCAAGGCTCAAAAATCTTGAGCCTCAAGTGAGAAGAAGGAAGATTACTCTCAAAATCCCCATACATAGAAGGCCTGCTCCATCATTGAGGAAAATAGAGAGCTGCAAAGGGTGGAGGAGGAATCAAAGAGGCTAGAAGAAGAGCATAGAAAGAGGCAAGAAGAGGGGGAAGAAAGTCTAAGAAGACAAGAAGGAGAGAAGATTTCCCTTGCCATTTGGAGATTAGTGGAACAACCCTCCCAATATCAAGAATTGGCAATGATGAGCCTATTAGGGAGGATGTGCCAAGCACAATCACAACAGATGGAGGAAGTAGACCAAGATTGGTGGTGGAAGGCAAGGGTAAGGCCCCATTACACCCCATCCCACTAGACTTGGCCACACCAAACAATCACCCCAACACAAGGTACTGCAGAGGGGGCTGTCAATGAAAGCAATATCATGGCTTGGGTGGTGCAGTACCTAGTAAGCAAAGTATAAAAAATTGCACTTGCATGCATTGAAAGAGCCTCTCTTGTAGGAACCAAGAGACGAGTAGACCAATGCAGAGTCACGATAAGGGCCAAAGATATCCCACTTAGAATTGACAACCACTTTGGTGAAGGGGATGCAATGGCAGTGGAGAAGGAGAAGAGGAAGATGTGGGAGAGAAGAGCACACACAATGTAGATGTTGTCAAGAATGATATGACATCCTTATTGCAATTTCATATTATATATGAATAAAGAATAGGCGATCAATGTACATGGGTAGGCCCTGAAGGAGAAGAGGAAGATGCGGGAGAGAAGAGCACACACAATGTAGGTGCTGTCCAAGAATGATATGACAACCTTATTGCACTTTCATATTATATATGAATAAATAATGGGAAATCTATGTAGATGGGTAGGCCCAATGGCCTTTTACCCCAAAAACCTCCCACTAAAAGGCCAATGGGCTAGGAAGTGAAAAAACAAAGAAAAATGAAAAGAGACAAGGTGAGGAATCATGACATCTCACCCAATGCCCAATCGGAAAGCGAGCTATGCAATAAGGATTGGGAACCTCTGTAGAAGAGTGAAGCATCCCCAAGTCCATGACATCTAGGAGACAAGCGATCCCATAGCTCCATACAGTGGAGCAGTCCAAGAATGCTTCTCATAAAGCAAGCACAACTCATGAGTGCAAGGCTGTAATGCATAAGCATGAGAGTAGCGCATAGCATCAATGTGGTGTATAGGAGACAGCTGAGAGCACATAGAATCTCCAAAGTCAATCATAGAAGAAGGGCTAGCATCTCGGACACATGTTAGATGGGTCTCAAGGTAGTATGCAGCCTCAGTGAAGTGCAAGACTGACATACAACTATAGCATCAACCATAAAGTGCACTGAACGCAAATCAAGAGGCTTGAGAGATGTCTACATCTCATAAAAGACAGGACAGCTGCATATAACCTGATGGACATCCAAATCCCATAACTTGTAAGCCTAAAAGTCATCATCTCCATAACCAAGGAGGATACATCTGTGTGACATAGGCATATATGGCATACATACAAATTCATGGCAGCCAAACATCCTCAAGTAATCATAGGGGGGTCTCATGCCACTCCATGCCTCGTGTGGTGTAATACCATCCAAAGTCAGACACGATGTACTATTAAGCAAGTAGACTGTTGTCGTAAGGACCTCAACCCAAAAGCCATAAGTTAACCCAGGTGTGGTAAGCATAGAAGCAACCTTTACATGTAGAGTTAGGCGCATGCCATGAGCAATCCCATAATACCATGGGCATATGAAATCAATGCCAGACTATTGACAATAGCATCTCCTAATACCATGGGCATATGAAATCAATGCCAGACTGCTGACAATAGGATTGAAAGCTCGAAGAGATAGCATGACTCTCATAATCCATCTGCAAGCACCTAGGCTTGTAAAACCAATAGAATCCATAAACCTGTCAAGCATAATTGCGGCATCCTCAATTTGTACCAAGGGAAAAGCCCAAGCATGGTGGGTAGCATGATCCACAAAGGTCATAAAGTATGATGCTCCACCAAGTGACTGGGAAGGCATAGGCCCATATACTGCACAATGGACAAGATCTAGAGGACCATGCCTCTCATGATCGCCATGAGCCAAAGGGGCTTTGCAAGGACCATAAGTACAATCAGGGCAAGCATCAAGATCTGCATGTGACAAAGGAGGTAGCATGGAGTCTGAACAAGACAAGATCTCCATCTCTCTATGGTGCATATGGCCTAGGCGATAATGCCATAACAATGCATGTGGTATCTGAATAATTGCAACCATAGAATCTCCCACATGAGAGACATGCACTGGGTAATGAGAACCAACTCTAGAACCTCTGGCTAAAACCAAGCAATCATGACAAATCTTCCATGAACTATCCTGAAGAGAAATAGAGTGACCTACATCATGCAAATGACTAACATAAATCAAGCTCTTACTAAGCATGGAAACATGTAGAACATCCTAGAGCATAAGAGAAGTCCCGTTAAGCAAAGCTAGGTGTATGTCCCCTGTACCAACAATATCATGAGTATGCTCAAGGCCCAAATCAATACATGTGTCAACCTCTTTGTAAGCAGAGAACCATGCTTTATGAGGGGTAACATGACAATATGCCATAGAGTCCAAAAGCAAATCAAAGGCATAGGCCAAATCACTGAGCAAGTAAGTTGTAGGGAAACAAGATGACAAGAGGACATGCTCAATTGCATCATCATGGGTAACTGTATGTATCTCACCACTAGAAAAAGTGGTAACACCTACTGCATCATTGACTCTTTGCTCATGTTGAGTCCGTCTCTATCTCTGTTACTCTCTAATCCACCTAAAACATTTTCTTTTAACATGCCCAAGCTTTCCACAATGGAAGCATACAACATCTGTAATTGAAGAACTTGTAGAAGACGACAAGGAATCCAAGTCATCATGAATAGGGCTATCCATAGTATCCATAGAGCTCAAGGTGTCAAGGGCTGTCCCAACAGAGGGAACCTACTCATAAAGACAATCATATGAAAGTACATTAGTGGTAGAAGCATGCTGTGGAGGCTCATGAAACCTCAACAGATGGGAGAACACAAAGGCATCAACCAAGCATGCAAAAGCTCCCACACGAAGAAGAGTCATAGCCAACTTCATGACATAACCAACCACAATATGGTAAAGCATAAGACATTTGTCATAAGAGCATATGATATTCAGCCATGAAATCAGCCCATAACCATAATGGCAAACATGACTCTACAATACATCAGAACACATAGTAGCATCCAAGTCAATGCAAGATCGGTAAGTGGCATAAGATCTTGCAATGGTCAAGCTCTAGGAGAAGCCCAAATACCTGTACAACATCATCCATACAAGTGGCTCTATAAGGTATACAATAGTAGACCATGTGCATAGACAAGTAAGCATACATAACATCTGCTCTCTAACATGGACGGGTCACAACTAGCATAGAAGCTAGACAACAAAGGAGTAAGAAAGCCATAACTATTTGCTAATCCCAAGCACTATAAAGTCCACTGATCGACCAAATAACCCACAATAAATCCAAGTATCAATGAGCAATCGCTACTCAATAACCAACTGCCAAGACAAGGAAGCAACACTGCTCAATACATGTCTGCATAAACCAAACATCCAAGATACAAGAAAATCATTGGAGCATCAAAAGGCCAAATGGCATCCAAGTTGCATAAGGTATAAACCAACCAAATGTCAAAATTCTCAAAGGAATACTACAATGAAAGTCAAGACGAAGCCCAAACATTTGCCATCCTGTAGCAGTAGGCTGAGACCAAAAGCATCCACCTTAGACATCAATCCCAAAGAGGGTCATACAAGAATCACTCAAGTGATATGTAACATGAACTGTCTCAAGTAGCATGCCAACTGCAAATAAAAAATGACAGTGAAATCATAAATTGAGCTCTAATCTTAGTTCAAAATTATTTCGAGAGCATAAACATCAATGTGGCATCATCCAAATACATCAAGATGTCAAGCCAAGTAGCCGGGAGCACCCCGTAACCAATATGCATAACCAAACTAGAAGCAAAATAGCTTCAGCCATGCTTATTCTAGCAACAAACAACAGTCCAAAACTAAGCAAAAAATGGCTCAAGCCAAGCTTAAAAGCATAGGCAAACCATATGCATACTTTCCCATATGTATAGGCACCAACCGAGCATAATCGAGCATCAAATGACCATGTAGCATAAGCATAAAATGTAATGATAGGGGGACTAAGCCCTATTTTGGGCTACATGTGGACTGTGTAAAATAGTCAATGATTGAGAAAATTCAGTGCCAAAAGCATCTCACATCATAGGTATGCATTCCCTGATATATAGGCATCATCCAGGGATAATCATGCATCAAATGACCATCACATGTACCTATAAAGATCAATGACAGGGTGCTGCCCTGTCTATGATAGTCATGGGACTGTTCAAATAGTCCATGACTGAGCTAAATCAGCTCTAAGCTCAATGCCAACCATAAATTTCAGTGCCCAAACCCAAAGCCAAGTGTCGGGAGGCTTCAACAAGCCATAACAAAGTGCTAGATAAAGTAAATGAGTTGGGGGCTATTGTAAATGTCTAGGACATGCTAAAATCAGGGTTGCTACTGATTATACAACCAAGATAAGATCAAGATCAAGGCCCCAAGTCATGTGTAAGTGCCCAAGCTCAATACCAACTGTCGAGGGGTCTCAATATACCATAAACAATGCCACATGGGTGAGGAGCTACTGTAGATCTCTATCATGCTAGAAAAGTGCCAGCTGTAGATATGAGGCTGCAAGTCGGTTCTACCTACTACTGACTAGTCAATCAATTTATTGTTTTCTTATTTCTATCGTCGATTTAGAAAAGCTCCAAGCTAACCGGAACTAGATGGAGGTCACACCCACCCACTTTCCTTTGTTAAAATGGTATCATCTTTCATTTTTTAATTACCTACAACACATTTATTGAAACATATACAACCAACTTCCTTAATTAGTCCATTAAATCACATGTTCCTTCATGTAATTTATCTCACGGACATGCATACAATTCAAACAACCCTTGAGTAAAACAAATTCCTTTATTATATTGGAAGTTTATTACAATTTCCATCTTTTCGATCATGTGGAAGATATATAGAATTCCACGAGGGTGATTCTGCCCACCAAGATTCCACCCTTGTAACTAGTATTAGGGTTCTAGGATCCCATCCTGGGTTACAAAGGGGCTTGTCAAATTCTAAGAGTAATGGAAATTTACGGCCAAAGACCCCCTGGCATCCACATTTCCTACTACTTGAGACTATCCCTACAGATAGAACTTTCTGCTATCTATGGAGCCGGTCTAAGCCTCTCGAAGCCATAATTATGACCCCCTTGGAATAGTCTCTCGTAGCTAGCTTGGGGGTAGCTTAGCGTGATCTTTCCTTTTACCCTACTCATCAATGTTTTTAATAAGAGATCTAGATTCTAGCAAACACAAACAATCCTTTCAAACATATAATGATACAATGACAATCACTCCATCATGCAGCTCACAACTTCACATAGCCAAGGTAGACCTTAACCTAAGGTAACCTTATAATCTAATGAGGATTCTTCTTTCCATAAAGGAGTGTTGAGCACATTTCTTTTAACTTTGTTAAGAAAGACATGAATTTCTTATTTATGACTAACTTACCCAACATAAGCAATACCATTGCATAAACTATTTTATGAAGAATATGTGATATCCTTCTATTTTAATTTTTGGGAGTTTGTAGGTAATATGATAGAGTGGGAGGGTCTAAGTTGTTATTCACATTTTTTAAAATTCCATCCAATATCTTCCTAACATTGATATGCCCTAAGAAATAGCAAAATTCCTAGTAAAAATATGACGATGAGATGATTTACATGGCTTTTAAAGAGACTTTTGCAAGCGTTAATCAATACTTAACCTTGTTGCATTTGACAATAGATATATCAAGTTATTTTATTTAACTAATCTTGAATATGAATATAGTCATTTACTTATTTCGTGCAATAACCATCTACAATTATTTCCATCATAATTCTATTGATTATAATCTTGATTAATCTAACTACAACTCATAGGTAGCAATTAACCGTTTATGCATGTACTAATACGCTCTCTAGACGAAAGCTGTCATTTTGTGTAAGTGTAAATATGGAAGCTAATACTTTATGTACTTAATTTTTATATGGATGTTGTCCATGCAATCTAACAAGTAGTTATTGTACCATTTACTACAAAAGCTAATATTTTATGTAAAATTTTGACACAAACCTTATTATTTTATGTGGTGATATAGAAATAATAGGCTATTTCTGAGTCGAGAATTACTTGGTTTGGCACGATGACATTGGGAATTTCGTCTTTGCTTGCACTTGCATTTGCCACACTTGATGTTTTGTTGGTAGTGGCAACTCTAGCAACCTCGGACACTCTTGTATATTTGGCAATACTTGTCTGGTTGTGGTAGATCTTATGGTCTTTACACTTCGTTGCTTTGGAGCCATTGTTTGCGATTGGGATTGAGAGATAAAGGAAGGATGAACTCAAGATGAGAGAGTGTGAGAGAATATTTCCTCGTCGATGATGATCGAGAGAGGGGGTTGAGTTAACTCTTTCCCTCTACCCTCTCTCTAACTCTCTCTCTCTCTCTCTCTCTCTCTCTCTCTCTCTTAGCCTCTTGGGCAACTCCCTCTTTCTCTCTCTCTAACTCTCTCTCGCAGCCTCTAGGGGTAACTCCCTCTCTCTCCCTCTCTCTCCCTCTCTCTCTAGATCCCTCTCAAAGCCTCTTGGGGTATCCTTCTTCCTCTCTTCTTCCTCCACAACTGAGTAGAGGGCATGCCTTTATATAGGGAAAAGGGAGTGCATGCTGCCTCTTCCTTCCCTTCTCTTTCTCCTCTCTTTATGCCAAAACAACTTCTTCACTTAGAGTGGGATATTCTCTCTCTTTTTATTATTATTTTATTTTATTTCTTTAAAAAGAGGGTGGTCATGAGGCTATTATGATGATGATGATGATGATGATGATGACGACGACGACGACGACGACGATAATGATAAGGCCCCCCAGCAGCTTGATTGATTGGGAGATAGCCTCTTTGCGATGTCAGATCAGTTCGATGTCTCTTTTTTTATATTTTTCTTTTAAAAAAATGTTAGTCTATTAGTTATAATGGTTAGTAAGCTATATTAGTTAACCTTCCTAACCTTATAACTAACTTACCAACTAACTTATCGATTAACTTTACTAACTTATAACTCATAACTTACTAACTAATGTCTAAGCTAACCTTATGAACTAACTAACTTACTAATTAACATTTATGTTTTAACCAAAAACTTATTGGAGGTGCAGGAATATTACAGGTCTCAAGGAGTTGTGTGATGAAGAGAGGGAGGCCCACATCTCCTTGGAAAAGATGTGCACCTTGAACTCCTGTAAAAGTAAATGCCTAGAGCTAGAAATAAAAGAGTTGAAGAGGAAAAAAGAACAAGCCACGAAGGAACTATAAGAGGTAAGGAACCAATGGGATGAGGAGAACAAGAGGAAATTAATGGAGTTGCACAACCAGCTACAATCAGTGTTCCACGAATAAGACATACTTAAAGAGCAGGTGAAAAGAAAAACCCAAGAATAAGAGTAAATGCATACATTGTGGTAGAAGCAAGAGCAAGTAATTGCCACTCTAGCCTAGTACCAAAACTAAGGGTTAGAGTGGATGAAGGAGAAAGCAAAAGAATGGGTGGTCAAGAATGAAGATTGAATAAAAAATTTAGCTTACAAGTTGGCCCATGCCAAGGGTGAGCGCCTCCTAGCAAAAAGAAAAGCCACTATTGTTGAGATAAGAATGCTGGAGCAACAACACACATTCTTAAGAACAAAGTTGAATGTCACACAACCACTAGGAGGAGAAGAGATGGTGGAGTAGCTCAAGAGAAGTTAGAATTGACAAGGAGGGCTTTGCATCATGAATCCATGACAAGGCACCCAAGACTAGCACCAATTTGGGACTAGAGGAGCAATGTGCTCACCTAACCTCAATTGACTTATTTGCACAAGAACTACTCTACTAGGGCATATGGAGCTAGAATGGAAAATGTAACCACCACAACAGGAGTCACTAGAGCCAGCAGTCCATGAACAAGGACCCGATTTCAAACCAAACTGTCAATAGGAGGAACAAATGTAGGAATCAAGCCCCTCTATGCAACCATAAGTGCAAATAAAAGAGCAAGGGGAGGAAGTAGGGCCACTTGAACAAATGGTGGAGGCAATCCACAAGCACAAGGAGCACGTGCTCACAAAAAGTTTCAAGCTAGGACACTGCAAATCCCTCAAGTGACCATCCCTCACTGTGAGGAGTGTGATCCCATCAATTGGGGCTAAGAACTTGTGGTGTGGGAGCAATGGGAGAATGGCAGCCCCTTCAAGTTCTCTTTCACCTTCCCTCACTCATTGGACAAAGTGCTATCTCCTAGGGTGGTGGAGGATGTCATCAAACTTTCAACTAGTCTAGGAAGGAGATGACTAGAGGAGTGAAGGAGGCACCCCACAAGGTGGCAGCAGGAACCTGCAAACTATTGGGAAGATAAGGTGGGAGAGATACCTTGGAGGGTAGAGAGATATGAGGCACAACCAAGGTGGTGTAGAAACATTTGGAACTCTAGCCTAGAGGCTTGGATCACTTTTTGTAGCACCCTCTCTTATGAGAAAGATGATTCTATCTACATGCCCTACCTAAGACTAATTGGAGTTGATTTCAACCCGGAGGTGCATGGTAGACAATGGAAAAAAGGGCCTAGGCCATGTAAAAAAGGGGATAAGGGGATGGCCACCCAAAAGGGATTTAGGGTTTTGTATATAAAGTTGAAAAGTGAATGAGGAGCTCATTCTTTGGTGTGTGGCAAAGTGGACTCATTTTCTTTTCTTGCTCTCTCCTTGGTTGGTTGTGTGTGCTTGAGAGAGGGATTGTGAGAGTGTGAGGGAGTGAGTGTGTGAGGGTAAGGGATTAAGGAGAAGAAGCTCTCCCTCATCTCCTCTCTTCTTCTCTTCTCTTGTCTCGCGAGCGGCTATGGAGGATGGAGCTTGAAGGTGGAGGCTTGAGGTTGCTTGAGCTTGCATCACAAATCGTGGAGCTACTAGTGTGCTTGAGGGAGGAGAGGCAACTCGTTTAGGCATCAAGGTAAGCTCACTGCACCCGATAGGATCAAAGGTGCATTATCTAGGTGAGAGATAGCCATAGGTGTTTGCTTAAAACACTTGAATAGTAAGCAGTCCATGGGTCTTGGCGGTTGAGCGTGAGCTTGTCTCTACATCCATTCATGATTGGTTGTGCATTATTATGCATCCCAAAACCTAGTTACCTATGCACATCATGATTCCAAGATCCTTGATCCATGGGATGCTACCCAAAAAGTTTATTCCCATTACTATGCACTTGAGGCTTTTCATAATGATTTGGTGGCATTGGTAGTTATTCAAAATGATTGTGTGGGTTTCTTTGAACTTGGGGCTAGCAAAAATAATGATTATTGACATAGGATTGCTGTTGTCCATATGAATTAGGACCTCCATTTACATGATTGTTACAAAAGGAATGTTACTACCCAAAAATGAATGATGAGTTCCACTTGATTAGTCATTTGAAAATATTCTTTTCTTGAATATTTTCTCATATCGGGGGTGATGATTAATCTCTATTGAGATTTAGGCAATCACACCTAGTTGTATGCCTCTTTGTATGGAGCAGTGGTGGGCAAGGAAAACACTAGCAGTCTAGGATGAGGTCCTGAATCCCATAAGCACAGTGGTGCAGAATGCTACCTATGGAGCCTCTATAAAGCATTGTATTTGACTATCACTTTCACAATGAGTAATGCAATATCATGATGCTTTGCTCTTTTAGTTAGTGTCATTGTCAGTCCAATACACAAGATTGTCTTTATGAGTCCAAGCTTCCATCTTGGAAACTAATTCACTTGTGTGACAGTTGTCTACTAACTGTTTATGTCAACATGAATCTAGCCTTTATTTTCCATCCACCATAGCTCTTGCCATGCTGTAGATCCATACTTACATGGTATCAGAGCTTCGATGAGCATGGTTAGCTCCTCACTCTACTTCTGCATAGCTTGATATTAACTCAAGACTTCATTTCCTACTCTAGCTTCACCTTCACCTTTACTAGAGCTTTCATGGTTGCCATGGACAATAGTACCCTGTCTGTTTGCAGCATCTAGATCTCTCTCCACAGTCAATATCTCATTGAAAATACTTCTAGAGAAGTGTTCTCTGACTCATAGAGCTTCTTTGTGACACATCAAGCACCAAGATTTCCCTAGCTAGAGCTTAGCATTACCAATTTCTACTGTCATTGCCATAACAATGTCCATAGCCAACCTGTACTTGAAGGTCTTGGAGGCCTTGGATCTCCCAAACAAAGCAATATCTCCACACGATTTCTTCTAGAGATCTTTCCCTCAAATCTAGGTGCAACTCCCTATTGTTGGAAGAAAGGGAGAGAGATAGAGTGGAGTGGAAGATGAGCCTCAGCTCATTGTTGTTCTTCTTCCATTATTCTTCCATCATACTATAATTGAAAGAGACTTACATACATAGGTATGACTAACCAAGGCTAGCTGTGGTTAAGTCACTGACTACACTGATTTGTTGAATGTCACATATGTGTACAACTGTATCTAGCTAATGTTGGTGCTAATGTTGGTCACACACATAAAGATAGACTGACTGAAGAGTAACAAGAGCTTGATATTCTAACACTCCCCCTCAAGCTCAAACCATCTGATAAACTCCAAGTAGTTGTATGAAGTATATGAACTTTTCTCTACCAAGAGACTTAGTAAATATGTCTACTACTTGGTCTTCAGTCTTCACATGAATCAGGTCAATCTACCCTGTAAGAACCATTTCTCTGATGAAATGGTAGTGAACCTCAATATGTTTGGACCTAGCATGGTAGACAGGATTGCTAGCCAACATAACACTGCTGAGGTTATCACAATGCAATCTCACTCTGCTTTCTAATTGTATTCCCAAGTCTTTCAGCAATTTCGTCAACCAAACTGCTTCGCAAGCCGCTAAGACAACTCCTCTGTACTCAAATTCTATACGTGACAATGCAACAGTAGGCTGTTTCTTACTTTGCCAACTAATCGTACTGCTTTCCAATCCAAATGCATAACCATTGGTTGACCTCTTGTCATAGGCACAACTAGCCCAATCAGCATCAGTAAACCGAGGCTTTTTATCAGCCCCACTACATAATATAAGTCAGGATGGGTAATAGTTAAGTATATCAAGCTGCCTACCATCTGTCGATACATGGTCACATTCTCTATGTCATTCCCAACATCAATCCGCACCTTGACATTCTGATAAAGAGGTGTCTCCATAAGTTTGCATTTAGCCATACCATGCTTTTGTAACATGTCATGAGCATATTGCTTCTGTATAGCAGTCATATACCTTGAGGCGTAGAGACTACCTCAATCCCAAGAAAATACTTTAGTTCACCAAGGTCTTTGACTTTGAATTCAGCGTGTAAACATGATTTAATTTCAGCAATGCCCTCTTCATAATCTCTAGTGATGATAAGATCATCTACATAAACCACTAGAAACACATATCCATAATTTGATGCTAGGAGGCATATTTCACGGTGTTTTCCGTGAGGTTTTACGGTGGATTCCGTAAACTTTGATGACCGGGGCTCATACACAAAGTGGATTCTTTGTGCGAGAAGTTGATGGGGACGCCTGTCCTTTTCGGGCGTTTCATTAATTTAGTGTGTACATGGGTGATTCCATAGCGGGTGATTCCGCAAAATGCATATTAGATTAATAAACGTTTATGAGTTTAGAGTGCGCACTCGTAATACAAAAGGTTAGGATTTATTTCTAACCAGTTGATTTATTTATTGTAGCTGAAGACTGCTAGGTATTCACTTTTGTCGGTTTAATTGTACTATTTTACTAACGATTGTGAATGCTTCAGTTGATGTGTAGAGATAGCAGCAATGGTGGAGGAAAGCATTGGAGGATAGCGAGTATTCGATTTATCATTTATATTTTGATGGGCGCCATGCCTATATTTTGTTGTGCCTATTTATTAAGGCATTGGATATTTATTATTATTTTCTATGCGCATGGGCGCACGATTATGTTATTTGTACTTCGACATTGTATTGTGCATGCCGGACTCTTTGGGCACCGCCCGTTAGCTTTATTCCTATTTTGTGCTAAAGCAAACTCAAAAAGCTAAAAGCTTGCTATTTTGTAATTTGGGCTATTATTTGAGCTTGAAGATGATTAATACAAAAAATACATGCTTTGTGGAGCGCTCACACAAGGCATGGAGGGAGATTGCACCCAATTGGTCTCTTGTTCATGTCGTTCATGCTTTTTACATTGAATTTTGTGCAAAAAGTAGAGTTCTATTGTTCTTGGGAACCTTCCGGCATTCACTACACAAGTATACAGTATCCGATCTGCGATGCTCCATATATACTTCCTCAACCAAATCACCATTCAAGAAAGCATTCTTGACGTCCATTTGCTATAATTTCCAACCTTTTCATGCTGCCAAAGCAATAACAGTTCTGATTGTTGCCATTTTAGCCATCGAACTGAAAGTCTCCTCATAGTCAAGGCCATATTGCTGTGCATACCCTTTTGCAACCAGCCTAGCCTAATAGCATTCTAACGAACTATTTGACTTGCACTTAACCTTGTACACCTATTTGTAGCCAATGGGGACTTTGCCTTCAAGCAACTCAACCAATTCCCATGTCTCATTTTCAGCCAGGGGGCTGCATATTCCTCATCCATGGTAGCACACCAGTTATAGTCTATAACTACATCATCAAACTTTGTAGGTTCTTTGTAACCTGTCACACTAGCCATATATGCATAATGACAGGCTAAATAACGAGTATATGTAAACCTGTCAATTGGTTTTTTGAATCTCTTAGATATTTGTAACCGTGACTCACTTTGAGCTTGCCTCTCATGAGGCAGTACATAATGACTCTGCCTTGCTCTAGGCATCATAATAGACGGAATGCCCAACTCACAATCCAAACTAGTGTTGTTGGATGGCTCATAACTTGCTGTAAGTGGACCTGTCACATCCTCAAGCATCTTTTCTTTTCCCTTATCCGATCTTCCCCTCACTGACATATACGTGTCAGTGGACGTAGGAGTACAACTCCGCAAGCGTCCTGACCAAGGACTTACTATAGGTGACCCATCACCTATAGGACCACTCATAGATGTACTCATTGTAGGTGTATTTTCAGCATTACCAGTGCTAGCTGATCCATCAATAGCCACTGCAACAAGATTACCATACCACAATGCCAGCTCATCAAAAACAACATCTCTGCTAATCAATGTCTCATGTGTAGACAATACACAACACTTGTAAGCTTTCTGGTCTTATGCATAACCAAGGAACACACTCTTGACAGCTTTAGGATCCAATTTTTTCCTCTTTTCATCAAGAACATGCACATATGCAATGTTGCCAAATACCTTCAAGTGTGAAATGCCAGGCTTATGACCATACAACCTCTCATATGGAGTTACATCATGAATCCCTGCTGTAGGGGTTCTATTTAGCACATAGATATCAGTCACTACTACTTTAGCCCAATAACCATTTGGCAAACTCTTCTCATTCATCATAGCTCTTACCGATTCCATTAGTACCCTATTTTTCCTTTCTGTTACACCATTTTGCTGCGGTGTATATCTGCAAGTTAACTGTCTTCCGATCCCATGTTTAGCAAGGTACCTGTCAAAGTAATTAGAGACATATTATCCACCTCCATTTGATCTAAGACATGAAATTTTACAGCTCAACTCATTTTCAGCAAGCTTCTTGAAGTCCTTAAATGCATCAAACACATCATCCTTATGTTTCAATATATAAAGCCAAGTATACTTGCTGAAATCATCAATGAAGGATACATAGTAACAAGCACCACCAAATGAAGCATTATGAGACGGACCCTATATATCAGAATGTACCAATTGCAAGGGTCGTGAGCTATTTTATACATGTCTCATAAATGGAAACCGTGCTTGCTTTCCAAACTGACATGCATCACATACATGTCCAAAGTCATGATACTTGAACTTAGGCAGTCCAAGTACAATCTCCTTCCGCTGCATAGATTTCAGCTTTTGTACATTCACATGGCCAATCCGCTTATGCATATCTCAACATCCCGTATAGCACCATCACCATGTGCAAACATGGCTGCTTTCAATTCTGGAATTGATGCATCAAGAGTAAACATTCTGCCATCTCTTTGGCCTCTAGCAATCAATTTGCATCAATTACCATATTCTTCAACAAAGCATCCATCTCTATTAAATTTCACTGTGCAGATTCTGCTCCGCCATCTGTCCAACTGACAAAAGATTCTTGGTTATTGTAGGTACATGTAGTACATCATACATACTCTTTTTCTTACCATCAGGCATCAACAAAGGTATAACTCCTTTATGCTGACTCGGTGTCATCCCCAGTACAGACATGTCCATGCAAACCTTTAACCATCTCATCAAACCATTCTCCATGGGGTGTCATATGATTTGAAGCCCCTGAATCAATGTACCATCTCTCATCTCTATTCTGCCTAGATGCATCCTTAGACACATGTTGCATGGCAAACAACCTATCAACATGCTCATCATGAGCACCGCTACAAGATGCATAGTGCCCATGCTGTTTGCCCTTTGCCTTCATATCTCCCTGCTTCTTGTAACAATCCTTTGCAATGTGTCCATATCTTCCGCAGTAATGATAGTCCTTATCTTTGTTTGACTAATCATTTGACTGCCATGAAGAACCAGATCCACCAGCTCTACCATGGGATGATCTCCCCTTGGCTCTAAAGCCACAAATCCACGCTGGCCCTGTGTATTTGTGCCACGCCATGCATTCTGTTGATATTGTCCATAAGTGTTTTGAGTGTCTCCTCGACCTCAAAAAGAGCCACGGCCTATGCCTCCTCTACCACGCTGTCGGAGGGGTTTTTGTCGAAAGGTCAAATCCATCGGGGATCAGAAGTAGAAGGAAGTAGAGATAGGAGATGGAAGAGAAGATAGAGAATACCCGTGGTAAAAACTACAAAGAAAAATCACAATGGATTGAATCAATATGTATTGAAAGAACCTAGAATCTTTGCACTACTCAGAAGCAATCTCTAGGCATTAGATCTCCTAGAGCTTCTTTATAGAATAAAATGTATATAAAAATTACAGCTCCTTCTCTGCTGCTCGAAACCCAAATCTGGTGGCTTCGTTGACTCCGAAAGGGGGGTAAAACCCTAGGACACCTGATCATGGATCTCCCAAATCACTCCTTCTTATTCTTTTAGTTCAATCTGTAGTTTTCAGCCTGTTTATAGTGATCACAACGTGCAGGATTTCGTCAATCTGTCTTTTTTATGAAAAATCTCCTAACTTGCTAAAAAAGCAACTTGCTTTTTGCATGCCATCCTAATCTAGAAGCTGTTCTAAGTTTTTCAGATTTTTACAATAAATAATATCAAATATAGGCTAAAATTATCAAAAAATCTAGTATTTTTGGATAATCCATGCAACTCACACTAATATTAATGACTCAGATCACATAGACTCTCTTGATTAATAAGAAGTCAGATGATGATGCATTCCATGATTTTTCACACTGTGTCCGCATAGCATCACAACATCTACCCCTCTGAACCTGCACATCGTCTGGTATGTGCCAAAATCCTAGTTGTCACTGGATTCTAAGTCCTCCTCATCCTCTGCAACCATATCCTTTGCTTCTTCATCTTCCATATCTTCCTGGCCAGCCCTTGTATCATGGCCACTATTTTCTTCCAATTCTGGCAACTCATAGGCAGTAGATTCCCACCTTTTGAATAATTTGATTCTTTTCCCTGCTACTGGAAGTTTTATGGATTTCCCATCTAGCTCATTTAATGCATAAGTATCATTATCAAACACCTGTCATAAACTGCTACTTACTGGTTGTCTAAACTGTTGGCACTATATTGGTTGTCTAAACTGCTATCATAAACGAATAACCAATCCCCATCTTGTATGGTTCTTGGCCTCAATCTATGTCTTTTGTCAAACCGTTTCTTGTTCTGTATCCTTGTTGCCCTTAACTTTGCAATTGCTGCCTCTATGTCTTCTAACTTTCTTTCCAACAGTCTAATGTGCAAGGCCAACAACTCCTCTTCCCAAGATAGCACACTCCATGTGACTCTCATCTCTTCTATCGGCATGATAGGTTTTTGACCATACATCAATTCAGCAAGCATATATCCTATAATGACACTATGAGTTGTTCTATCAGCCCACAAAGCATAAGGGAGAAATTATGGCCACTCTTTTACCTTCTCTCCACATGCTTTTGCCAATGCCTTCACAATAGGTGGATGACCTCTTTCACTTTTGCCATTTCCTTCAGGGTTATAGGCTAATGTTAAAGCAAGCTTTATCCCCAACCATGCAAAGAAATCATGAGCCTCATCTGCATCTAGCTCACCCCTATATGCTGTAATTTTTCCCACGCAGCCATATCGACAAAAGATCTCTTTTAAGAGAAAAGTACATATAGCATTTGTCGTCTTAGTATGTAGAGCTCTCCCTTCCACTTGATTAGTCAAGTCTTCATGGTCAAGCACAATATATCTCATTTTCCAAAGACCTATAGGCATCATGACTAAATCCACCACCCACAATAAATGAAGACACAATGGATATGTGGGTTGCAATCCATCTCGATGTCTCACAGATGAATACATTTGACATGTCGTACATGTTTCCACAAAGTGAGAAACATCCTTATACATACCCTGCCACCAATATCTTTCTTTGATCTTTGCAAAAGTACCCCAAACACCTCTATGACCAGCCCATAAGCTTTAATGAAATTCTTGCATAACAGTTACTTGTGAAGCTCTATCACCCAAAACTCGCAATGGCATACCCTGTTTCTTTTTAGCATGTTTCCATAAGTATCCATCTTTCAAGAAAAATCCATAGGCTTTCCTCTTGATCTTCTTAAACTCCTCATCTGACCATTCTTCTCTCTTTGTTAATGTACTAAGATATTGACCAATTCTCAGCCACTCTCCTGCATATTTGTCTTCCAGAAACAGTTCTGCACAAGATGCAAAACATCTAAAGTGTCTTCTCTTTGTTGTCCAAGCTTCTGATAATGCTGTAGCAACACCTTGCATTGCTAAATTCACTCTTGCAACATCATTTTCAACCATAAGAAAGTCATCTTCTTCCTCCTCATCCATCATCCCATCTTCATTCTCATAGCGTGCTCGAGATAACATGTCTACCACTGGGTTATCTCTTCCTGCAATATGCTAAAATTCAGAGTTCAAAGATTTGATGTATGCAATCTACCGGAGCATAGCAATGTCCGGGGTAGCATAACTAGTAATCATACCCAATACTGGCAAACAATCAGTCTCAATGACTACATGAGCACCCATAAAATACTCCTTATCACATTTAAGGGTTGTCACAATTTCCCATAATTATCTTTTTACGCGTGGATATCTTCTCTGTCGTTCTGTCAATACTTTTGCACCAAAGCGTATTGCATATCCTTGCCCTTCCTCATAATCTTGCCCAATTGCCCATTCAATCCCGATTGGGCTTGTATCAACAGTAATAATGATAGGCTTTCCATGTGAATAGTCAGCCTTTCTCAATGTAGGAGCAAATTTTAAGAGTTGCTTCAATTTCTTCATTGCTTTCTAATGCTTCCTTTCCGAATGAAATTTTTGGCATTTCCTTAGAAGCTGATAAAGAGCATTGGCTACATGTGCAAAGTGAGGAATCCATATCAAATAGAACACACATGCGCCCAAGAATCTACGCATCTCTGATACATTCGTGCATACATCTTGCATTCTATCAATCCCATCTATTTTCGCTGGTGATGGTCTTCGCCCATAAGGCCCACACATATGCCCAACAATCAAAACCTCTTCAACTCCAAAGGCAGACTTTTGTCCAGAAAGAGTTAAATGCACCTCTTCTAGATGTGTCAAAATCCTCTCACAATACACAATATGGTTTGCAACAAACTGTCTGCATCCATGATCATCCATCTTTGCACACCCTTTGATTGGAACATCATCCAAGTAGGGCATAGTCAATTGTGGAACATCATCCAAGAAGGGCATAGTCAATTGTGGTATATTCTTTTCATCCACTGCACACCCTTTGATTGGAACATCATCCAAGAAGGGCATAGTCAATTGTGGTATAAAATCCATGAGTACGCTATTCATAGCATTTGTCATGTGTGCCACTGAGTTTGTTGCACCCTGTGGGAGAGTACACATCCATACTAACCCCAAAGGAGTCTTCATGCTTGTGATATCCCTACTTTCAATTGCAAGTTGAAACTAATCATAACCCGAGTAAAGATCACCCAAAGAATAGATCCCCTGCCTGCAAAAGCCTATGCAAATTCATCAACCACAGGACCTGCACTCACATTTCTTATGGTCACTTTATTGACCGGTTGCATGTCTTGAATAAATCTCAAAGCCCCATTCTTTTTGGGCATAGTAAACCAACGATTTGGGTACGGGGCTAAAGAAGGCTCCAAGATCTTCATGCAAATCTTTTCATTTAGCAAATCCATCAGCTTTGGCAAGTAAGCTTTAGGCACTCGAATAGGCCTCAAGTTCCATGGTACATGTGGCACAGTAAATATGACCATAGGAGAGACAACATTTGGATCCACACAACCTATTTCACTTGGCTGAAATGCAAATGCCTTCCCATGTCTAGCCAACATCCACATAAAACAGTCTCCACAGCAGGCAAAAGAAACACTTCTGCATCAACTTTCAATTCCTGTAATGTTTCAAATGTAAACTGATGACCTATATCTTTAGGATCCCGTAAGCTTGGCTGCCTTGGCACTTTTTCATACATACCCTCACTCTCTGGTGGAAGTGGCAAAGCAATTGGTTTCATCTTTTTGTCAATTGTCTTATACTTTGTCTCTACAAGTGCTTCAGCCCATTGTAATCCTTCCTGATGAGTAAACAATGATATAACATCATACATATTCAAAGAACATTCTGACAACACTCTGTTTTCAGCCTCATTTTTTACATGTATAGTTGCAGAAATTTCAGCCATAGTGTCATTAATATTCAGCCCATAAAAGATGCCTGAAACGCCTTCATTTTCAGCTATAACAACCCCAATGTCTCAGTTCCTTAGTAGCCTGTTTCATAGATATGCATTCTGCCTTGCACATAGCTTCCATAGGCTTAAACCGACATGAATTGTTTGCTGTAAATTGAGAATGACCACTAGTAAATACATGCTTCATTTCATCAAGAGACGAGTACACCCACTGAAAAACACTACTGTAGCCCTGCATTACAGCAGTGAATAATGAAAATCCAGGTCTTTGAATTCCCTTGCATTTGGAACCAAAGGAGACTCTTGATTTCTAGGATGATTAACACAAACAGTAAGAAATTGGACTACTTTTCTCCCATCCTTGATACTGACTCTTGCATAAGCAGAACCATCATCAAGCACCTTTGTTTCCATATGCACACATGTAATATAGGGTTGTCCCAAAATCACTGCATATGAGGAAGGAATTTTCTTGCACAAAGAAGTGTTTCTCTTCCTATACATCACCAATCGTCACTTTTACATTAGGACATGCAACATAGAGCTCCCCTAAAGAATTATTTGCAGCCCTCATTCGCCAACCATGATCAGTGTCTATAGGCCATGCACCATTTTCATACAATCCTTGCTCAATGACATTTATCTCAGACCCATGGTCAAGTAAAGCAACACAAGGAGTTTCACATTCCCCTATTTTCACTATCGTTTCAGTGGTAGCTCTAGCCCAATGATTTCTTGTGTAGTGACTTTGAGGAATAAATCCTAGAGTCTTTTCTCCATATTGTTACATTTGCCTTACTCCACCATGCATATTGCTACAAGACAATGAATTTTCAGCCACTTTCATCTCCTTTCCACATGCTATCCATTGATTAGTAGCATCCTGCATAGACAATCATGTACTTACTTCATGCTCGTATTAAGCCTGAATACCTAACAAACCAGTTTCCTCTTCAAATTGTAGCAATGCACTAGTGGTATCACCAAGAAATTGACACTTCCTTTTAATTATGTCAATGATCTCATCATGGAATTCTCGCTTGGCAATGTCAAGCACCTCTCCCAAGGTAAATTCCACCCGACTGTTTAAGATCCGTTCTTCAAGAACCTTCTTAAGATTTGTGGCTATCTCAATGTTAGATTGCAACTTATATCCTGCCTACTTGCCCTTCCTTTTGCCCTCTTGTTTGTTATCCTGTTTTTGCTCCTGACTGACCTCTTCCATAACATGCTCGAGAGGTGGCTAATTTGCAGCTTTAGGCTAATCCACACTTCTTCTTGTCATTCTTTTAGATGTCCTTGCAATATCTTCATCTCTTTTTTGTTTTTCTTCCACAAGTACATCTGTGTTTTGTACCTTTGCTAAATACTGAATATGCATCTACCGGTGACTCCCAACCAACTATGCCACGAATGTCTTGCCCTGCATGAGACATTTCACTATCAGTGACCTTTCTCTTTTCAGCTACATGTAAAGCATGTGTCCATATTTCAGCCTTTGGACCAACCATCACTTGGCCATGCATTCTATCCAAATGTAAACCAAAAGTAGAAGTATGTAATGCAGCATAAGCATTTCGGACAGCCAAGTCTTCCAACAACTTCTGCATACTTCCCTTTCCAAAATTCAAAGCAAGAGGCAATCCCATTTCTTGTGCATGGATCTTGCCATGTTTCCTAAAGATGAGTTGTCGTGGCAAGGCCTCCTGATAGGCAGCACAATCCTTTTTCTCATGCTGAAAATTGTCACACCACATACATCTTTTTTCAAGTTTAGGGGCTATTCAGCGTCCCCTTTCCTCTTGTCCTTTTTCATCCAAATTTGCAACCTTCAATTGAAGTTCCCACATCCCTTTGACCAATTCATCCAAGACATCTTCCCAAATAGAGGGAACAATAGCAGGTACATCCATAGGGTTAGCCATAGAAGTGGGTGGCTTACTGGATACTTCAACTGTTTTGCTTGTAATAGTGGGCAAGCTAGAGACATGCAATCTTTATCTTCTTCTATGCTTCTTCACAAGCACAGTAACAACTTCCTTGACATGTCTCCACTCTATTTTCAAACTTGTCTCTGTAGTTTGACCCTCCAGCAAATCATCAAGCTTATCTTGAAGCTCAGGATCAGCTACCTGTAGAAACAATTCAATTTTTTAACTTGCAAGAGCTTGCTGTTATGCGAGATCCAATTGCTCAAATTGACTTTCAAATTCTCTTAACAATTATGTAGCCACAAGACCCTTATTGGGTTGTATAACATATTCCTGAAAAGTCTTGCGTGTAATCAAACTGGTATCCTCAATATAAAATTCTTCCCTGAGTGTCTTCTTGAAGGCTACCCAGTCAGCATCCTGTAAGTATAATTTAGTAATCCGTGCTTTTAATTCATGAACAATAAAACATACAAAATATAAGCTCTATGCAGATAGAGGCACTCCAAAGAATTCCATCTTCTGAGCATAGGCATGTACATATGCAAATACATTCCTGCCATTGAATAACTTCACCTCACACTCAACTGCTTGCAAAGCATTCATCACAACACTTTCTGTTTCAGCAGAAGCTTGCATCACCTGTTGTTGTTGTTGTACCTGCATAAACATATTTTGCACCAACTATTGCAAAACATCACTGGAGAATGTATTCAAAGATTCTCCCATCTTGTCTTTCCTTCTTTTGACGACCTTTCACGTCGGGTTCACCAAAATGTCGGAGGGGTTTTTGTCGAAAGGTCGAATCCACCAAGGATCAGAAGTAGAAGGAAGTAGAGATAGAAGATGGAAGAGAAGATAGAGAATACCCAAGTGGTAAACACTACAAAGGCAGATCATAATGAATTGATTCAATATGTATTGAAAAAACCTGGAATCTTCGTACTACTCAGAAGCAATCTCCAGGCATTAGATCTCCTGGAGCTTCTTTGTAGAACAAAACGTACATAAAAATTACAGCTCCTTCTCTGCTGCTCGGAACCCAAATTTGATGGTTTTGTTGGCTCCGAAAGGGGGGTAACACTTCAGAATACCTACTCATGGATCTCCCAGATCACTCCTTCTTCTTCTTTTAGTTCAATCTGCAGTTTTCTGCCTATTTATAGTGATCGTGATGTGTGCGATTTTGTCAATCTGTCTTTTTTATGAAAAATATCCTAACTGGCTAAAAAAGCAACTTACTTTTTGCATGCCATCCTAATCTAGAAGCTTTTCTAACTTTTTTAGATTTTTACAATAAATAATATCAAATATAGGCTAAAATTATCCAAAAATCTAGTATTTTTGGATAATCCATGCAACTCACACTAATACTAATGACTTAGATCACATTGACTCTCTTGATTAATAAGAAGTTGAATGATGATGCATTCCATGCTTTTTCACACTGTGTCCGCATAGCATCACGACAACGCTGGCTAGAGTAAAAAACAGTGTCTGTGCTTTGAGACGTACTAGAACCTGTATTCAGCCCAAGCTTAACTTCCTCATGTAGTAGTAAAGCAATCAGCTCATCCCAATCAGGGGATTGAACTCTCACAGAAATAGACGTATCAAATGCTTTATACTCTTTGCCAAGTCCATTCAATGTCACTGCAATCATATCATCCTCAGACACTGAAGATCCAATGGTGGCAAGCTAATCAGCTATGTTCTTGATCTCTGTAGTGTAGGCCTTAATGCTTCTGCCATTTCTAGACATGTTATTGAACTGTTGCTTTAGTTGAATCTTTCTTGCATGTGTTACATTTCCATAATTCTTCATGAGTATGTACCATGCATCCTTTGGGGAACTGCATCCAGTAATCTGTATAACCATAGTGTCTGATATACATAAGGAAAACCAATGTAACACGTTGCATGCTCTCTCAGTCTATAGCTTATGAGACCTTTTCTGATCATTTGTCAGATTCCTTTCATGTATTTTAGGTTCAGCCTCATCACCTATACATAAGTCCCAATAACCTCAGCGAACTAAAAAATTCTTCATACGAAACTTTCATAAAGCAAAATTTTTGTTGTCCAACTTTTCTCCCATAATTTTGAGTGATATTGTTAGTGCTTTAAGCATTTTCCACAATTGCAGCTTAGGTATTCAGTGATGTATACAACCTATAAGTATCTGACTCCTTTTCCTACAGTTCAGGACTAGTTTCATGCTATTCAGGATAGTTTCTTGTAATTTAGGATAGTTTTCATGACAACCTGATTGCTATAAACTATATTCCAACAATGAAAAAAACACAGTCAACTGAGCATAAACCAAGCTCAAATCAGTTCAAAACATTCTATGGTAGTGGCAAAACATCCCAGCAAAAAACTATGTCCATACAAGTATCAATTTTTGTACTGTATGCAAGTAGCAGTACCAAATATAGCCATCCCACTGCTATAACCAGTACTATTTTCTTTGTTAAAACAAGAGTATTCAGATCTCAAAACAGCCCCAAAACATCTCATTCAGTTGCTGTAATGTGTCCACCTGTTCCCTTCAGGACACGTCTTAGCAGTCCATTGGAAAGGAGGTCTAGAAAGCTTCTCCCGGCACTCCCATGGAATGTTACGGGATTTGCGATCTAGGACTTTCTGTGTCTGCCACGTAGCGGAAGTATTGTGGCCATTCCCACTTAGGACTAACCTGAATCAGGGTTTCCCCTAATGGTCATTTCCTAAACGGCAACTAGCGTTGAGCCCCGAGTGAACTGCTTTACACAGAAATGCCAGGGCCGAAGCGGATTCACGCTGCACTTGGTTCAAGGAGAATGGGAAACAAGAGGGATGCAAGGCTCGACCTATCTGCCATAAGGCATAGTCCCATTCCATTCCCCTAAAACAACATAAATCGGGATTATTATAACCTAGACTCTAGGTCAGCGCCCTTGCTATTCATTTCCTTTGAGAAGATCTCCTTGCTGTCCATTACGATTGAGAAAAGTTCCCAGCCAACCGGGACCACCCATGGCCACATCCACCACACTTTCCTCAAGGTTGCTTTAGTTGTCTAATTACCTACCACATTTAGTTGGACATGCATCAAGCAACTTCCTTAATTAGCCCTTTAGACACCGGTTCCTTCACATAATCTTAGCACTTGACATAGAAAAGCAGTGTCAAACAAGTTCCCTTTCAACAGGTTATCATATTTATCTTTGGAATACATTCATAAAGTCTAGCCCACAGGCTTATCCATAATCCACCCGAAGGCTATCCAGCAATCCATAGGGACTACTAATCCAAGATTCCGCCCGTAGACTAGTATGCGGGCCTCGAGATCCAATCCCGAGTCACGTTGGCCTCTTGTACAGGGCCCGGAAGGCGAGGGATTTACAGCCAGAGCCCTCCTGGCACCCAAGCGTCCTCCTGCTCCAAGTAGCGCTCAACAAAGAGACTCACGCAGCGGGTTCGGTCCACCTTCCCGACGCGGCTAAAAACCCCCTTGGTTAGGGTCAAGCAGACAGTCGGGGGTAACTGAGGCTACCTCTCCCTTCATGCCTTCAACCTGAAGCATTAGATATCTTTTTATCCTTTAGTTCCTTGAGCAAACAAAGCAAACAATGCTCTTTAAACTGTTACAAGCACAATCATTTCCAGTGGTCGTTATTTTGCCAATTGCTAAGGAGTGAATCCTTCTCTTCGAATGCAACCAGCATTCGATCCGGGATCAAATTGCGACTTGGCAAGATCCACAAGGGTTTGTTTGTTCTCCCTTTTGTCCTTGGGTTAAGGCCGTACCCTATTAACCCAACTTAACCAATACCTTAGGTTTTATTAATAGTAAATCATGGCAAACATGTCACTCCAAATTATTGATTGGTCCTTTGCTTCCAAGCAAATACCTAATTCCCTTATCTTGGCAACTTTTCCCAAGAAAGGTGATATAACAGGATGGCTACTCATCCTCTTGCAAGTTAAACTTGTTCAAGAATCTGCCAATCTCATTCTGAGGAATTGGCCATTCTCTTGTGATCAAACCACAAGATCATGCGACGTTGCAACTTGTTGCACAAGTGTCGCATCTATTCCATGGGATCATTTCACCCATCGAATGGCGTCTTCTAGTCACGGAATCATGATTAGATAAGAAGCAGGGTTTAGGGTGTCTTCATATCCAACCCATTCCCAATTGCACTAGGTCGACAATGTTCGGTCCTAGGGGTTCCAACTCAATCTGAGTTTCATCTTTTGAATGAGTGATCCTTAGGGTAGAATCCCTAGATTTTTTCTTGCAAATGCGTCCAATTGTCCCTACATTCTGTGAATGTGGACATGACCTTTGGGTATGAGGGTTTTGACTTGGCAACAAGTGCAAAACTAGGTCAAGTCCTTAACGTGCTAAACCCTAGTTAGCACTTGGGGTATATTGTATCGATTTAACCATCCTATGCGAATCCCTTGCGGTTTAGGTGTTTTGGGTAATCTAGTTTACTTGTCTTATGACAAGGACGAACCAATCCTAGGGATGTTAATTTGATCTAAAAGGGGAAAACTAGTCGCATTATGTCATAATTCATGTAAGCACGTGATTAGTGCCTCTACGTACGACTAGATTCACAATCCCTAACTTTACTTGTTAAGTCCAAAACACATGTTAAATTACGGCATAATTTCCATTGATCCTACTAGGGCTTGTATTCACGATTTATGCCACCAAGCTTTTAAGGTTTTATGTTAAAATGAACCATGCAGCCTTTCCCTAACCACATCTCTTGATGAATGAAATTCTTCTTACGATGAATGTGCATTATGCAACCTTTCCTAACTACTACGTCATTAAATGAGATTCATGCCAATTGAAGCTAAAGTTAACCTATTTCATGTAACCCTTAGAATCTTTTCCATGCTTTGCAATTTCCTGGTTGATAAGACTTTCTTAATGAATCATTACGAAGAAGTTTTGTCTAAAATACTACAAGAATTTTGACTTTGTAATGGTAGTCATTAGTTGTTCTAGATTCGTTACTTTGCAATGCACAAAGGAAACTTGCTAAAAATGCTTAGACACCTTATGTTCTTTTTCTTTCATTCCTTTGAAAGTACAAATGACCAATCTTCAATCGTGAGTTACTTCTAGTAATTTTAAAATAGCCAATTTATTTCAATTGCATCTAACTAGGTGGATTTGACAAGCATAAGTGCATCCTAAATCCATGAAATAACCATGCATAATTGCAATACTTCTACATAAATCAAAAATAGGAAGAAAACCTGGACTTGTGGGCTCGGTGAAATATCCACATGAATATTAGGAGATGATCCTCTTGCAGGTGCACCTTGTGACTTTTTAAGGGCCATCATGATTTCGGTTTTTGGTTTGCCTTCGCAGTCTACAGATTACTCACCTTGGTATGTAGCTTTAAGATATTTGGCCATCTCCCTCGTACGTAGAAATTCCCTTTGAAGTATGGCTCTTGACAGAAGTATCGACTTGCGGAATTTGGCTTTGAAAGGCCTTAGGGTTTGGAGCTTGGGCCTTCTTTCTTTCGGGAAAAGAGGGATTTTGTGAAGGCCTTGCGGAAACGGCAGCTTGAGAGATATTCTTCTCCTTGAAATTCCGGCTAGGAATGGTTTTAAGGGGGCCTTGTGGGAATGGGGACTTATGAACTTCTCCTTCCTCTCATAAAAATTCCAGGGGTAGAGATCTTGTGGAAAGGGGATTTAAGGAAACCCTCTTCTTCTCTACAAGACCGGGGCCTAGAGGCTTGTGGGAGATTTGGTAGGAAGGCCTTATAGGCTTCCTCTTCGAAGCCCGGGGGGAAAAGATGATTGGTGGGAAATCTAGTGGGAAGGGCCTTTGTAGCTTCCTTTTCTTCAAAGCCCAGGATGGGCTGATTGAGTGATTGGTGGGAAGGCCCTTATAGGCTTCCCCTTCTCCACTTCAAAGCCCGGGAGGGGCTGATTGAGGAACTAATGGGAAGGGGGCTTTAAACCCGGGCTAGGAAATGGGCTTGTGGTGGATCCAATGGGAAGGGGGGCTTAGAGAAGCCCCTTAGAAGATTCCTAAAGAAGTTAAGCTTCTATGAAGCTTCTAAAATGTGCAAATGTGGAAAGAGGGAGATTAATGGCTATGTGGATGATGATGACTTGGAAGGCCTTGATGGCGGCCGTCAAGTGGGATGGTGGCAGCGACTTCAACCGGCGGCGGCTGGCGGCATTTTGGCGATGGGGGATGGCAGTAGTGGCCTCCAGTCATCACAGGGGGTGGCCCTTCTTCTTCCTCCCATGTAGAGCTTAGCTACGACGTCTTCAACAGGCTTATGTAGCCTCTCTCTCTTCTCACACCCTTCCTTACCCCCCCTAAGGGGGGGTTTTTATAGTCTAGGAGGGAGAGGGGACCTCCCCCCATGTGCCTTGTTGCATGGCCCTCTTCCCCTCCTTCCTCATGCAGCCCTACTAGCCCATCCCCCCACACTCCCTCTCCTCCAGCCAAGTATTGGATGGGGGAGAAGGAATAGTTAAAAAAATTTGAATTTTATTTCAACATTATCCTCTTAACCTCCTCCCAAGAAGATGTTTCTCCGCGACTATGCGGGATTGAATCCCCGGCCTTATTTTGCTAAGGCGGAGTTTCTCCATTTCTCGCATGCAGTTATAGATTAGCTGCAGGCACTGAAGATAATCTTTGCATGGGTTTCACTCAGTGTGTAGGAAGTCGGTCTAGTCATATTTTTTTACGTGGAAATATTACAGTTGCCACTCCATGCAGGAGTTGGTACATGTTCAACAGTCAGAATATATTCCATGTATGTTAAGTGAAAATGATAGATATCCTTCCTACAAACAATAACCAGTTAATAGCTTGGTATAACCAGCAACAAATTAGTCTAAACTTTAGACTTTCAGCACTCACAATATCCCAAAATGCAACTACCACTCAAGTGGTATGATCCAAGCAGTTGTTAGTAGCAAATAGCATCATAGATACTTCAACCCTGTAGGTATATTGTTTCCAAATTCAGGATAGCAACCAATTCATTGTTTTCAACTTACAAATAAGCTCCAAAATTGAGCATTTAATAATCCAATATCATGCTCAAATGCATGATAATAAGAGCATATACATTGTTAGGATGAAAGCCACCAGTGCCCTGGAATCACTTGCTGTTTACTGTAGTAAACAGCCAGTCTGCACATGTCTATGTTGAATATCTCAAAATCTGTGAGAAGTTTGAAAAAACTTTCTTCTACAAAGTTGTAGACCACGTCAAAACAATTTGGAATTGTGGACCATTTCTCCAAAAACCATTTCTATAGCAAGATATAGCTTCTGCAAAAAAAGGGCTATAGGCATAGTCTCCTTTGATGACGTTTTCTTCAGATCTGATGTCTTGATGTCAAATGGCCACTGCCAAGCCTTTAGGCTTCAGGCGTTCAAGCTCTGATACCATGTTGGAAGAGAGGGAGAGAGATAGAATGGAGTGGAAGATGAGCCTCAGCTCATTGTTGTTGTTCTTCCATTATTCTTCCATCATACTAACCGAAAGAGACTTACACACATAGGTATGACTAACCAAGACTAACTGTGGTTAAGTCACTGACTACACCAATTTATTGAATGTCACACATGTGTATAGCTGTATCCAGATAATTTCAGTCACATACATAAAGATAGACTAACTGAAGAGTAACGAGAGCTTGATATTCTAACACCTATCACTTTGGAGCCTAATATTGATGCCGCCTACCTTCAGCATTGTGAAAAATTTGCCATCGCTATCAAAATGCACTTGTTGTTGATCGTACCATCCCAACGAATCCCTGCGATCTATACATGTCAAATCAAGACCCATGACATAGGGCTTTTCAAGGCCATGGTCTAAGCTTTCTCCTCACTAATCTGCACATGGAATTGTTAACTGTATGAGTTGAAATAAAAAGAAACACAGCTGGTTGTGAAACCCTAATTTGGTGGAAGCCATAGCCAAGTTTCATCTAGCTCATATTTTACATTTTTTTTCACCAACTGAACTCAAGCAAGGTTTTGACCTTTAGATCCATCAATTCACTAAAGCTCCATCAAGATTTTAGTATCCAACAAGAAATCCTTGGAAAGCTTTTGAAGATTTGAAGCTTTCACTAAAGGACAAGCATCAAGCATAGTGAAATGTTATGCTAGCAATGCTTGTGTTTTTCAACACACTGCAAGTCAACTTGGTTTACTGATCAACCTCAATCAAGTAAATCCATTTTGAAGCTGAAGAAGATTGAAGAAAATTTGAAGATCTTGAGAACTCAAAGCTCAAGCAAACAACATTAAGTTTTACTAGTATCTCTTGATACTACATAGTGTATTTTTCACACTACTTTCACTTGTGTTTTTTGACACAAATTCTTTCAACTCTTTTGCTGTTTTTATTAAAAAACAAATTAGAGATTGAGGTTGACTCTTAGCAATGGGAATGCCAAGTATGAAGTATCTTGAGTGGTTTTACTGCTCATGAAAAGCAACATTATTCTTGTTGTCCATTTGCACTACATGGAAGACTTGTTTGACCCACTCGCAAGAAGACATGGAGCCGCCTACATCAAAGAACAATCAATGATCTTATTTAAGACATTCTTGTTTCCTAAAAAATGATGATATCTTTGCTTGAGGGGGACATGAAGACTAATGCAAGAAAAGTCCATGGAAAAGAAGACCATGAAGAAGAGGACCAAATGATCAATACAAGGAAGAAAAAGAAGATCCGAAAGAGCAAAGTGAAGTACAAGTACAAAATTAAAAAGAGTAAAATGGAGTACATCAAGAAGGAAAAGAAGATTCATAATGGTATATCCAAAGAAGAAAACCACAAGGGCCTTTCGGTCCTTGATCCAATTTTTACTAGACCTTTTTATTATATGTACTTGCCATTGATGCTCTTGTCATGAGCTTTGTAAACTCCTCATGTAACCTTGTACTATAGCCTCTGTACACTTTTTAAGGCCCTTGTTATGGCCTCTAGATATCCACCATATCTTTGGTACCCACACTTAGCCTTTTTTGCAACAGCCTCTCGTGTTTACCATGGTTGTGGTGTGCCCACACTTTGCAGGCGGTGCTCACTAAAGGCTCTACACACTTTGTGCCTTTCTAGTTGTGATTGAGGAGGGGTGTTGAGATTTAGGCAATCACACCTAGTTGTATGCCTCTTTGTATGGAGCAGTGGGAAAGGAAAACACTAGTAGTCTAGGATGCCGTCTTGAATCCCATAAGCACAATGGTGTAGAGTGCTACCTATGGAGTCTCTATAAAGCATTGTACTTGACTATCACTTTCACAATGAGTAATGCAATATTATGATGCTTTGCTCTTTCAGTTAGTGTCATTGTCATTGTCAGTCCAATACACAAGATTGTCTTTATGAGTCCAAGCTTCCATCTTGGAAACTAATTCACTTGCGTGACAGTTGTCTCATTGTCTATGTCAACATGAATCTAGCCTTCATCTTCCATCCACCATAGCTCCTGCCATGCTCTAGATCTGCACTTTCCACAATCTCTACTCTCTTAGGCACATTTGGAGGTGGTCCATAGAAGGATTTATAAAAGGGATCACACCTACGGTACATCTTCTTCTTACCTAGACTCACATGCATTCCTTCAAATTGATCATGTGCCTTGGAATTGATTGGTCCTTTTTGTTTTTACTTGGATTGAAAATGCGAATTATATTTCCTTGCTTTTGAAGGCTCCCTAACATCAAAATTCATACCATTTTGTTGATTGGTAGTCCTAGGGATAGGATTTTCATGAATATGAGAACTTCGCAAGTTAGGGGCTATTGTGGGAATTATCTTCTCACCAAAGCAAGGCTTATAGCTTGTCAAATTTAGTGTCTAAACTCATGCTTAATTGTTGTATTCGATCCTTTAGTCCTTTGGTATATAACTAGTAGGATCACAGCCCAAGAAGTGGGAAAATTTGTGTTTGAAAACATTTGTTGCAGGTTTGGCACACCTTTGGAAATTATCTCTGACCGGGGTCCTGGTTTTAGGACCAATCTAGTAGGGGAGCTAATGGAAAGGCTAAAAATCAAGCACATGCATTCTACTCCCTACTACCCATAGTGTAATGGTTTGGTCAAAAAAGTGAACGGTCTGATTTGTAAGATAATTACCAAGCAAGTACACATGCACCCCAAGCACTGGGATAAAAAATTGAGTGCAGCTCTTTGGGCCTATAGGACTTCATTCAGAACCTCACTTGGCTATACTCTATTTCACCTCGTCTATGGCCAAGAGGCTTTGCTTCCTATAGAGGTGGAACTGACTAGCTTACGTGTTTTAGTAGCCGGTCGAGAGAAGAATCAAGATAAGAAGATAGAGGAAAGGATCTTGGATCTAGAGAGGCTGGAGTTAGACAGAGAAGCAACAGTCCAACACTATTCCATGCACATTGAAGAGAGGAGAAAGTTATTTAATAAGAAGCTGGCTAGCAAACACATAATGGAAGGATCACTTGTGCTACGCTATGATAACCGCTTTGATAACAGAAAGGATGCTAAAATTGTGTTCAAGTGGGAAGGGCCATTCATGGTCATAAGGAGATATCGAAATGGCAGCTGTAATCTAGGTGACATGGATGGGAGAGTTCACAAGACAAGGGTAAATTGATGGTGACTTAAGCCTTATTTTCAAAGAGACAGGGACATTTTGGAGTAGTCATTTGATGAAGAGCCACCAATGAGGGGGTACAGTCCTCCTTGCTCTATTGGACCATCATTAGCAAGCTAGAGGCATCAATGCCTCTAGCCTAAGGGGAGGGCTAATGATCTGGGTTTTTTAAAAACCAGATATTTACCACAAAATTTGTCCAAAATCCCTATTAAGAGCCTTACCATATCACTTTGGGTTTACTCTTCAAGCACTAGGTATGCTACATTGCTTCTTGATTATGATAACTCTAGAAAATAGGGGGAACAATTTCTTAGGAGGGATGTCAATGTAAAGGGTAAAAGGGATGGTTATCTTAGTGAAGATGGAAATGGATTACACCTAGGAGTTGAGTGAGTGCATAGATTTTTCAAAGGACTAACCTCCAACCACACGTGGGTTTCGCCTACATCACTAAGATTTGAAATCTATCACCATCATTAGAGGACACCTCACCCTAGTACACAAGTCAATATCCACATCATGGTATCATTTGGATCTTACACAAAAACTTACAAGCATGGACCCCTTCTGTCACATGCTTATATGAATTTATGTATATATAAGGAACTAAAGTCAAAGCAGCTTTTGGAAGCTGTTTTTTATAATCTCAATAACTCCCAAGGAAAAGAAAATTTCAAGAAAAATTTTGCACTGCCCGATTGGTTTCGATCTATCTGCAAAGTTGCAAAAGAAACTTTTTTCAGATTCTTCACCGATTTGAAGTTACGAAGGCGCAGACTGCTGGCTACATGCAATTTTCTTCTCTCTTTCACCACATCAACTTTCCAAATCCTCTTTTTTGGGGCATTTTTGTGCAACGTAGCATTTTGGCATATAATTATCTCTATGCAATACATCCCCATATGGAAGTATCCTAGGCCATACATGATTTGCATGAATACATTTATAGCACAATTACTATTTCATAGTCATACAAACTACAAACAAGGTGGTAAAAAGAAAAAAATCAATTATTCAATATTACTAAAAGAGCATGAAACTTTGCATTTACATGAACACATTATGAAGAAAACAAAACCAATATGGCATATTCTCAACATAACAAAAAAAATTAAATATCCTAATGCATGTAATCCCTTAGGCAGAGTCTTCTTTGTGCTAGCAAACATTTTTCAACATGATTTATTGACCACCCTTATTTGGGTTTCCATGTGGAATTCAAGGCAAAGTAATGATAGGGAAAGAAAAACCAATGTAGTCACATGCCAACCACATAGTTAAATGGTATGGTATCAAAAGAATGTAGTAAGGTTGCACGATATACTCCCAACCATATAATTACATGGTATAGTCATTGATCAAACTATAATTACATAACAAAGTATATGATAAATGTTGAGATGGCAAGCTCATCACGTGCAGATATTGATGATGGACCGCTTGGCTAGATAGATCTACACGTGTACACTTAGCATGTTGATGGTTATTATGATCCTCACATGGCCATTAACTTATCACTTATTATATTTAGTTTGTTGTGCCTATCTACATCTAGCATACTTATAGTGCAAGTCCATTAGTATAGTTAGTTATGCAGTGTTTGACTTAGTAGGCCTCTTTTCTTTATGTTCTACCTTATCTATACCTTTTGTACATTGTATTGTGTGTGGAAGAAGAAGAAAAAACTAGCAAGAAAATGTTTTGGTCTCCATCTCTTTTCTTGTGTTCTTGAGTGAGCTTCCTCTTATGTGTATGATATGTGCTTAGTGCAACAACTCAAACAAGTCTCCCCACCATGTGATTCTTAACATGGTATTAGAGCAGCACCACTAAGAGATGATAATTTTGAAGGTTGAAGTGAAGGAGAAGCAGCAAGGATTTGAGCAAGCAAGAAACAGATAAGAGCTCTCCCATTCTTCCACTCTTTTCTCTTTGATAGTGCATGTGGAGCCACTGGAAGTAGACAGAGTGAAAATATTAGATCACTGTGAGATTTGATGTGCAAGCACGGCATTGTATATTCTATTGATAAGCCCTTTAGGTTCCTCCCATAGGTTTTTTGGCTATCTGAGGCTATTTCGGTCCCATTTTAGACACAAAAGGTTGCAAACAATAGTTTCATAGCATACTGCAATTTTGGTTGTGTCAGTTGAAAGTGGGTTACAATGTTCAAATCTATAAATTTTTAATATTTATAGGAAGCTTAGTGTATTGTTGTGCAGTTGTTGTGAAAGGTTGTAGAAGACTTGCTTGTTGTTTTGTGCCATTTTTGTGATAATGACAGAGAATAATGGAAATCCCATCATTGAGAAGCTGGACAAGAATAGCTACCCATCATGGAAGTTTCATGTGACGAACTTACTTTAAATTGAAAAAGGACTTTATGAGTTTGTTTTAGGTGAAGAAAAGGAGCTAGAGCTAAGTAACCATGCAACTGATGGATGAATTAAAGATGTGGAAAGAATGAAATGCAAATGACAAAAACTTTGATGTACTGGCTATCTACAATCATTGATAATACTATGCTATAAAAGATTTGGTTTTGAAGGTTATGTAGCTCACCATTATGCTTATATGGTAAAGGTAGTTGAGGATGTTGAGTCCACTTGTTTTGAGTATGTTGTTGGTTATGCTCATTGGGTTGATGTAGTAATGGATGAGGAAATGACTTCATTAGAAGCCAATAAGACTTGGGATTTGGTACCCTTTCCTAAGTGAAAGGAAGCTATTAGCTGTAGATTATGAATAGACATTTAGCCCAGCTGCTATGATAACAATTGTTAGATCAAAGATTGCTTTAGCAATACCCAAATGTTGAAATTTATAGTAAATGGATGTCAAGAATGCCTTCTTGCCTATACGGTGAATTGCAAGAAGAGATGTATATGGAGCAGATAGTAGGTTATGAGGATTTAGAGCATCCCACATATGGGTGTAGGTTAAAGAAAGCACTCTATGGACTGAAACAAGCACCTAAAACATGGTTTGACAAGATAGGAGAGTATCTTGTCAACATTGAATTTTATATTTTTGATGCTGACCACTCACTTTATGTAAGAAAGGGAGATGTAGGCTTGGCCATCATAGTCATCTATGTGGATGACTTGATTATTACAAATGATAGTGATAGTGGGATTGCTAAAGTTAAGGATTTTTTGAAGAAGAAATTTGAGATGAAGGATTTGGGTGATTGAGGTACTTTCTTGATATTGAGGTGATAAGATATGATGATGGTATATGGCTATTCTAAAGGAAATATGGCTTAGATATGTTATCCAAGTATGGTATGACAACATGTAAATCTCTTTTAGTAGCATTGGGGCACAATATGAAGTTGAGTGATGATGTTGGGGATGAGATAGAAGACCCTACTATCTTTAGGAGGATAGTAGGGAGTTTGATTTACATGACTATCATAAGGCCAGATGTTATTGGCCTTATCAATTAGTTTATGTAAATGTATAGAGAACCTCATTTGGATGCAATTAGATGCATATTGAGGTATGGAAGTCCACTTTACATTATGGCATTTTTTATGAGGTGGGTAAGGATGTATATCTGTTTGGATACACATATGAAGATTGGGCTGGCAGACACTAGATCTACTAGGGGATTCATGTTTTCCCTTGGTAGTGCAATAGTTACATGGAGCAGTAAAAAGAAACATCGTATAGTTGATTTATTGAGTATAGAGATTGACTACAAAGGTGCTGCTATGGTAGCATGTGAGGTGGTATGGCTACAAAGGTTATTGGGTGATTTAGATATGCAGGGAGATGGTCCAGTTGTCATTCGCTATGACAACATGAGAAACATACAACTAGCTAGGAACCCAATGTTCCATGCTAGGACAAAACACATTGAGGTGCATTACCACCTTGTGAGAGAGAAGGTACTTGCATGAGAGATTGACTTGGTATATGCCAATCTCTCATGAAAGAGGAGTAGTAGTGATTTCGCTAGTAGCTTGAGTATCATGCATATTATCTTGAGTACCTTGGGTGGCTTGTGTAGCATCCTCTTTCATCAAATAACAACCCAATAGAGAGCACAACATGTCAAGTTTTTCCATTTTGACATGGAGAATAGCTAGTGATTGCATACATCACAAGGTTTCATTGAGAAATGGAGGGGTTATTGTGAGTGAGTACTACATGCAGAATCTCTTCCCTCCAATACTAGAATTCAATAGGTCACAACCCTTCATAGAGAATGAAGGTGGATCAAAAAAGGTCAATGTATCCCCAAGGTGGGCTCATGAAGGGCATGTGCACTACTTGATTGATAGTACATTATCAACCACCTACTCTATCATACACTCAAATTGCTTTGTGTTGTCTCTTATAGTATTGAGTAAATAAAAGATGAGACTAATGACTACATTGATTATACTCCTAGTTGTAGCAAATCAACTCTGTGTGTGTCTTGATGTAGAGGCGAGCTCATAGCTCAACCACCAAGACCCATGGACCGCCTATGGTTCAAGTGTTTCAAGCAAGCACTAATGGCTACCTCTTACATAGCCGACATGCTATCCCTCTCTACGAGTGTAGTGAGCTTACCTCGATGGTGATTGAGTTGCTTCCTCTCTCAAGCACTCCGATAGCTCCATGATTTGTTATGCAAGCTCAAGCATCCTCAAGCCTCTTCCTCTAAGCTCCATCCTCCATAGCCATGAGGGAGACGAGAGAAGAGAAGAGAAGAAGAGAAGAGAGGAGAAGGAGGAGGGCTTCTCCTCCAAGATCCCTCACCCTCACTCCCTCACTCACTCATACTCCCTCCCTCAATTACTCACAAGCAAGCAAGAGAAGAGAAGAAGAGAAGAAGAAGAGTCCACTTTGCCACACACCAAAGAATGAGCTTTCATTCACTTTTTGAACTTTGTATACAAAACCTTAAATCCCTTTTTGGATAGTCATCCCCTTATTGCCTTTTTCTTACATGGCCAGCCGTCCTTTTTTCCATTGTCCTCCTTTCTTTCTAGCTTAGTCCTATCACCCGTTCATCGTTACAAATTGCACAAGAGGGAGCCTGGATCTCTTTTACAGAGGTTTTGGCTATGCCTTTATATTTAAAGGTGCGCCTTCTTGCTTTTGGCTTCTTGCAGCTTCCATGGTTGTGTCTTGTACTCTTGGTGGGCCCACTCTCTTGTAGGGTGTCTTTTCATTTTTTCCGCCTTGCACTTTTCCTCTTGATGCCTTCATTTTTTTGCTTCCTTTGCTTTGCAATAAACATTACCCCCTCCTAGTTGAGTGCCAGTCCCATGGCACTGCTGGGTGGTGAGCCGAACGGTTTTGTAGGGGTAGTCAGGTGGCTTTTTGAGTTTGTATACAAGCCAGGTTGGAAGGTGTGTTGGAGGGATTTATGGAGTTGGAAGGCCCTTGAGTTGGATATGAGCCCTAGTGTTGGAGGGATTTATGGACTTGTTTGAGGGATTTATGGAACTGAAAGGCCCTTGCATTGGATATGATCCCTAGTGCTGGAGGGATTTATGTAACTGGAAGGCCTTTGAGTTTGGAATGAGCTGTGGTGCTGGAGGGATTTATGGACTTGAAATTAAAGATAAAGTTGGATGAATCCCTACGTGGAGAGAGGCTGATGGGAAGATCCATCTTTAAAATTGAATACGGTGTTAGATGGATCCGTCTCTTGGCCCTCCATGGTTGTCTTCTCTTGCGCTGTTCTAAATGAGCTTCTTCATTCACTTTTTGATTGGGGATGTCTTAGTGTGCCCCTGCTTTGTTTTTCCTACATGGTGACATTGTTGCCTAAGATGGGGAGTGCATTGCATGGATGATGGGGTCTATGGAGCTGGTGGTTGGGGCCTTTGTTTGTACCTGAAAAGAAAAGAAGATGCACTACCTGGGGGTATGCTTTGTTGTTGTATGGTGCATTGTGCTCATGCTAGTGGGATTGGGAGTAGGCATGGGCATTGTCCCTCACTTGAGGACTTAGTTTGTGCATAAGGGAGGTGCGGTGCATGTAGCTTAGGGTGACAGGTCTAACCATAGGCGTAGGTGAGGGTTATCTCCCTAGGTGTGTCCTATCCTTGATGTTCCCTAAGCATGAAGTAGGGAATTAAAATGAGGCTAGGGGGTTAGGGATAGAGCTGCCCGCCGACCAAATCCACCAGATGCACCTAATTTGAGGACCCCTAGGTGCAATAACTATAATCAATGTGCAACTGGTGGTGGCTACATGTGATTTATTTTTCTTTTTTTTTCCTTTCTCTTATTTTTTTAATAAATATAACTATAAAGTTACATAGTTGTGACAGAAGTTCAATCTTCATCATCGAAGTGAGGTGGAGAAGTGGGCTTAATAGATTTGTTAAGAAATTGGTAGCTCTAGAGATACCCCTTGAGGTTTAGGTGGACCTAAAGAGTGGTGGTGGAGAGGAATGGATAATTGTAGTGGGTGAAGGGGTTATCATTCATGTCCTCTAGAAGGGCCAAGAAAAATGAATGTAATAGGGTAGCTCACATCATTAGTCAGCAGGCCATCGTGTAACTATCTATAGCGTTAAGATCAAAATGGAGTACTAGGAGGCCACACTCTTGCAGGGTGGGGTCTTGCCTAAGGAGTATCCTAAGTAGTCTAAGGTAATTACAAGTAGTAATGAAGGCGGGGTCAGGGCATGAAGAGAATTTGTTAGTGAATTGGATAAGAGTATCATACAAGTTCTTTGATGTGAAGACAAGGGCCTCTTCATATGTAGTACAATGAGGATTATAGATTATAGGGAAGTCGTAGCAGTCGTGGACACTAGAGTCAAAATACACTCCCACCCTTTGAGGGTAAGGCATAAAGGTTGGGTCATTCCATTCGAAGGGTTGAGTGTTGCAAAAGGCCATCCAAGTGTTCAAGTTGGAGTTGTGGACCCTTCTCCTCCATTTAGGTTGACACTTGTAGCCTGCCATAGACCTTGTTACTTCAAAAACCTTATCCTGCCAAGACTCGGCATCTTCAGTGGCCCATAAGGTGGGGCTCTACTCTCTCTCCTCTAGCCATTTCTGTCCAAGCCTGCTTCCGATGTGAATTACCTCCTCCACCACTTTGATGGGCAAGACCCTACATACGGTAGTGGGGAATTGAAAGTTAAAATCGAAAGGGCTCCTAGACATTTCTTGCCTTTCCAAGATTACAAGATCGACATGGAAGCTCATTAGGGCATCATCATCGCATGGTTAGATAGGTGTCTAGGGTGCCCTCACTCCCTTGGCATTCCATTTTCTCCTTGTGTCCTCCACCATTTGTTTTCTTCTTTCCCTCAATGCCACCTTTCTTTCTGCAGAGGTGTCTGCGTGTTGTTGCTCTTCAATTCTTTGCGGGAAAGGAGGAGGTGGGACAAGCTTTTCTTCGTGTGATCCCACTTCAAAGTTTGCATCCACCTCCCTCTTCTGGCTTGCTCTTACTGCTCCTCTTCGAGGAACCCAAGTGCATCCACTTCGTGCAAGGTTAGGCCTGCCGATAGGAGATAATGGCATTGCTCTTGCAGGCTTGGGCCAATTCCACTAGGTTGTGGTGGCATCTGCAATCCTGCCTTCAGTGCCCTACGAGCCATTCCTAGTTTCTTTTTCATTGCCTCTATGGACTCTCCCTCCTCTGCCTGGGTGATGTCCAATAGGGTATCCAAGAAGGCACATTGTTGGGTGTGGAAGCCCACTTGGGCGGCTTTCGCTCTACTTTCAGCAAGTATCTTTTCCTTTTCAACTTGAGCGAGATGGCGTGCTAAGGCTTTGACCCTTTTTTCATTCTCATTGGCCCATTCTTTTGCCCTCTTATTCATATCTTCGAGGCTTTTCCCCTGCCTCTAGGCTAGTGCTGTCAGCCTTCATTCTTGGTCTTCCAATTTTGCCCTTAGCTTTTGCTTATCCTCTTGTGTTGAGGCAGCCTCTTGAGTTAGTTTCTCCACTTCTCTTTGGTACCTGCGAGCTCTCTCCTCCCTTAGCTTCTCCAGATCTTTCGTGGCTTTAGTGATTTTCTCCAATTCAGCTTATAGATATTTATAGCATGCCACAATCTCTCCATTGTGCTCTTGTAGGCATCATATGGCTTTGGTTTTTGCACTCACTCGCGCCTCCCATTCCACTTCTATCTCACACTTAGCTTGTAGTTGCTTCTTCAGCTCGTGAATTTCCCCTTGGACCATGGATATTTGGCATATTTTCTCCAACTGGGATACATCCATTGCCTCTTTTTTGGCTTCTAGTTCTGCCGCTGTGATTCTCTTCTCCTCCTTGGCTTTCTCTAATTGAGAGAGGAGCTTCTTGACATACTCATCGTAATCTTCAGGAGGTGTTGGAGGGGTTTTTTTCGTCAAATCCACCAGGGATCAGAGGTAGAAGAAAGTAGAGATAGGAGATGGAAGAGAATAAAAAGAATAGACAAGAGGTAAACACGATAAAGATAAAGCACAATGAATTGAATCAATATGTATTGACAGAACCTGAATTCTTTTGTGTGGCACTACTCAGAAACAATCTCCAGGCATTAGATCTCCTGGAGCTTCTTCGTAGAATAAAAATGTGCATCAAAATAACAACTCCTTCTTTGCTGCTCGAAACCCAAATCTGATGGTTCCGTTTGCTTTGAAAGGGGGGTAAAACCCTAGGACACCTTGACCCGGACACTTGGTCATGGATCTCTCCGATCACTTCTTCTTCTTCTTCCACTTCAAAGTGCAGTTTTTAGCCTCTCAACATCAATCGTGATGTGTGAATTTTGCCAATCTATATTTTTAAATGAAAAATCTCATAACTAGCTGAAAAAGTAATTTACTTTTTGCATGCCATCATAATCTAGAAACTTTTCTAACTTTTTTAGATTTTTACAATAAATAATATCCAACATATCTAAAATAGGCTAAAATTATCAAAAAATCTAGTATTTTTGGATAATCCATGCAACTCACACTAGTACTAATGACTCAGATCACATTAACTCTCTAGATAATTAAGAAAGTCAGATGATGATGCACTCCAGAGTTTTTCACACCATATTCGTGTAGTGACACGACATCCACCCCCTTTGAATCTGCACATCCTCTAGTATGTGCCACCAATGCACCACCGAGGTCAAACACCCATAGTATCAACTTGTTGCTTATCATGCATATAAGAAGCCATCCCCTTGGATCATATATCAAAATACTCGGCATTTGTACAAATCGTGAGCCATACTTAGTACTCCCTCTAGGGTCATAAGGCCTTGGGTGCATATCATACACTAGATGTTGTTGAATCTCCATATGCATGCTATCAATACACCCATCAAAAAATACATAGCAACATGCCTACTCTTTCAAAGTCTATCACATGGGAAGTTGCTTCTGATAACCTTTTTGCTCCTCATCTAACATAAACTGAGTCTCACTTTCATTCAACACATTCTCACTATCACTGAAAATAGTGAAACAATCTATATCTTGAAGCATCTTAGAATTGCCAATCAAGGCCTTTGACAAAGCATCCAAAACATTTTCTAGCTGTAAAGCATTACACCTAACATATGTAAATGCATATCCTCAAGCTCATGATCTGTTTCAGAAATGATAACTTTATCATCCTGCAAATCATGTACATCTAACAAGTCACCAATCTCCGTTTGAGTCCCTACATCAAGTAAAACATTATCTTCACAAACCTCTTTAGATTCTTTAAGAAAATTTATAGGTGTAATGGTTGACTCTTCCAGTACAGGATCTTCCAAGGCATTCGTGGTTGTCTCCATATCAGACTGCAACTTATAACCTGGCTGCTTGCCCTCTTGCTTGCTATCTTGTTTTCACTCCTGCAAAACTTCTTCCTTAACATGCTCGAGAGATGGCTGATTTGCAGCTTTAGACAAATCCACACTTCTTCTTGTCACTTCCTTAGATATCCTTGCATTATCTTCATCTCTCATATGTTTCCTTCAAAAGTGCATTTGTCTTTTTTCATTTTTCTAAATATGCATCCACTAAATATGCATCTATTGGTGATTCCCAATCAGTTATGTCACCAATTTCTTGCCTTGCATGAGATATTTCACCATCATTAACTTTCCTCTTTTCAGTTTCATGCAAATTATGTGTCCATATTTCACCCTTTGGACCAACCATCACTTGGCCATGCATTCCATCCAATTGTAGACCAAAAGTAGAAGCATGTACAGCCGCATAAGCATTTTGGACAGCCAAGTCTTCCAACAACTCCGACATACCACCCTTTCCAAAATTCTAAGCAAGAGAAAATCCCATTTCTTGTGCATGGATCTTGCCATCTTTCCAAAAGATGAGTTTTTCTGCCAAGGCCTCTTGATAGGCATCACAATCCTTTCTCTCATGCTACAAACTATCACACCACAAACATATTTTTCCTGACTTAGGGAGACTACTGCCCATCCCCTTTCCTCTTGTCATTTTTCATCTAATTTTGCAACCTTTAATTCAAGATTCCGCATCCCTTTGCCCAATTCATCTAAGACATCTTTCCTAATCGAGGGAACAATAGCATGTACAACCATAGGGTTAGCCACATAAGTGGGTGACTTACTGGATACTTCAACTATTTTGCCTGTAATAGTGGGTAGGCTAGAGGCATGCAATCTTTCTCTTCTTCTAAGCTTCTTCACAAGTTTTGTAACAACTTCCTTGACATGTCTCCACTTTGTTTTAAGACCTTTCTATGTAGTCTGATCTTCTAGCAAATCATCAAGCTTCTCTTGAAGCTTAGGATCTGCTGCTTGTAGAAACAATTCAATTTTCTAACTTACAAGAGCTTGCTGTTCTGCAAGATCCAACTGCTCAAATTGACTTTCAAATTATCTTAACAATTCTATAGCCACAATGTCAAGAATCGCGTGGTGGGGGGACTTGCTCAAGATGTTGCGCCCAACACACACAGAATGCACAAGGAGAAGATCACTCAAGAGACAAGCAGAGAGATGGAGGCCAAAACGTTTTCTTGCTAGTTTCTTCTTCTTCTTCCACACAATTTACAATGTACACAAAGTATAGATAAGATACAACATAAAGGAAAGTGGCTTACTAAGTCAAACAATGCATAACCGACTACTCGACTGGCGCTATAACTATGCTAGTTGTAAATAGGTCTAACAACCAGAATATAATAAGTAATGAGTCAGTGGCCATGTGAGAGTCATAATGACCACTGACGTGCTACGGGTAGATGTGTGGACCCATCTAACCAGGCAGTCCATCATTAATGTCCGCATGTGTTGAGCTTGTTATCTCAACACTCCCCCTCAAGCTCAACTGCATCTTTGCAACTCCAAGTAAGCTTCAAAACTTTTGAAGCTTCTCTATACCCAATGCCTTCGTGAAGATGTTAGCTATCTAATCCTATGTGCTGACATACACCAGGTCAATCTCACCTGCTAGTACCTTCTCTCTCACAAAGTGGTAGTGTACCTCAATATGTTTTGTCCTAGTATGAAACATAGGGTTCCTAGCCAACTGTATACTGCTCATGTTGTCACAATAAATGACAGCTGGACCTTCTACCTGCACATCTAAATCAATGTTAACCCCAACACGAAGAAAGCAAAAGAAAGTGGAAAAGACGTAGGGCAAAGGTGGAAAAAAGGTAGCCCGACTGAAGAAAGAAAAGGAGAAAAGGCCAAAAGCGCAAGGACAACCTTAAAAGTCCAATGCAAACACAAAAAGGGAAAGGCGCATTTTTGAATAAAAAAGCGCACCCTAAAATCTTGTAAAAGAGTGCCGGGCTCTCACCCGTGCAATTTGTAAATGTAGAAGGGCGGTAAAAAGGAAACGAGGAAGATAAAAGGACAATGGAAAACAGGGCCTAGGCTATGACCGGCCATGTCAAAAAGGGAAAAGGGGATGACCGCCCAAAAGGGAAGTAGGGTTTTGTATATAAGGTTGAAAAGTGAATGAAGAGCTCATTCTTTGGTGTGTGGTAAAACTAGTCTTCTTCTTCCTCTCTTCTTCTCTCCTTCTTGCTTGTGTGTGCTCTTGAGAGAGGGAGTGTGAGGGAGTGAGTGTGTGTGAGAGGGAGGGATCAAGAGGGTGAAACTCTTCACCATCTCCTCTCCTCTACTTCTCTTCTCTTCTCTTCTCTTGCGCATGCGACTATGGAGGATGGAGCTTGGAGATGGAGGACGCTTGAGCTAGCATCTAGAATCATGGAGCTACCGGAGTGCAAGAGAGAGGAGGGTACTCAATCGAGCATCAAGGTAAGTTCACTGCATTTGTAGGATCGACGGCGCGTCGTCTAGGTGAGAGATAGCCATTAGAGCTCGCTTGGAACGCTTGAAACAATAAGCGGTCCGTGGGTCTTGGCGGTTGAGTGAAAGCTCCCACATTTTGGTTCCGTTGTGCCGGGACCAACGGATCCAAGCTTGAGCACTTGCGCGCCTCATATCGATCATCGAAGTAGGGTATTCATCCCCGAAACGGAGCTTGAGATAGGTAGGAAGTCGGGTGTTTTTGATCTTCAGAACATGTAAGTATTTTGGAATAATCTAGTTATTAATGATTGGAAAACATGGAGAAAGTAGTTCATTGTTTTGCTTTCGATTCAGGTTGTGTTTAGGATAGATTAGCAGTAGGAAATCACACACGAAGAGGCAGAGGGCTGTTGCTGTGAAACAGGGGGAAAACCACAGGAAACGAAAGGAAAAAAATGGAGTAAATTCAAAGGTAACTGCATAGGAAATGCCAGGGAAGGAATCTGTATTGTTCAGGGCAGAACTAGCAGGGTATAAACTCTGGGAGGGCAAGAGAACCCCATTTCCAACCAACGGAGAGCGAGAGAGATATAGAGTGAGAGAGTGAGCGAGCTTGGCAGCCGTTCGATCAACTAGGGCATGGAGGACATCGCATTCGGCGACTCCCAGGTAACCGATCTCCTCCGCACCGCTTCAACTCCGTCGCTAGTTAATCGCATGGTCAATAGGATAAAACATATGGAGAAAATCGAGCAAATCCGTGTGCGCAAGCTCATCGGACCGGCGGAATCAGACGTCCTACCCAGTGTCCGATTCCCAGAATCGGACACTCAGACAACCGTCCGATCGAAACGACCTATTCGACTACTAGGCTCGGACCAACTAGTCCGATCGAATGTGCCACGTGGCACTCGGACCAACCCGTCCGATTTTTAGAAATCGGATGCTCGGACCAACTTGTTTGACTCGGACAATCGGACCACTCGGACACTCTGACTCGGACCCACCCTGTCCAATCGGACGAAGTAATACATGTCACCAATCGAACCACCTGTCCGGTCCGATTCCCAGAATCGGACCCATCCATAATCGGACCACTAGGAATCGGATTACCCGGTCCGATCGGACCTCCCAGAATCGGACCCTCTTGGCCGATTCCTCGAACACTTGCCCGTCCGATTCTTGAGAATCAGACACACGGACCTTAAGAATACCACTCAGCCCTGATATACCTGGTCTGATTCCCACAATCGGACCACTGGTAAATCGGACGTCTGATTCCCAGAGTCAAACCAAAACAAAACCTAACCCATCCAGGGATACACTGGGACACTCCCCCAGCGACCCACCCCCACGTGAGCGACATGAAGCAGCATAGGACCCTAGGACCTGTAGAGCGGCCAGGACTAGAGTAGCAAAGCCTGTCAGGCCCAAAACGAGCAAGAGTGAGTGAGATGCCGGGGAATCACTCACAGCACTCGGGTTGAATTTCCGCACTTGAAGTACACTTAGGAAAGCCGAAAGCCTGATTGAGCACAAGTGCACGAGGAACAAGACACTCACGAGTGACCATAAGTTGAGCGCTACATTCAAAATTAAAAAGAACTCACTCAGATAAATCGCTCAAAAAACCTACCAATAGTCGAAGACCCAAGGTGTATGCAAACACGCGGAGCGCAAGGTAGGATCAAGCAAGGAGCATCAATGACAAGGATCTGACTTACGACCAGGCGCAAGAATTCAACCATGACAGAGGGAGGCTCAGATCATCGGTTTAGAGGGGAGCTAGATGTTAGCGCATTTCCAGACGCCATACAACAAATGGTGAGCAGTTACGATGTGCATGCCAGGTACGAACACCGTGGCAGGACGGCAGAGGCAATCATTGCGGACCTAGAGGAGGAGAGGAGGCTAGCCTGCAAGGCATTGCAGGGCATAGCCGAGTACAATAGAGACCAACAAGCCAGGAGCCTAAGGCAAAGCATAGAGTTGCATGAGGTGCAGCGAGTGCTGAACTTGGTTGGCCGGAACCGGACAGACCAGGAAAGAGCACTAGAGGAAGACCTGACGCTGGGCGAGCTCCTCATGAAATGGTTGCTCGATAACACCGCGGTAGAACAGAATGCCACTGCGCTAGCAACCTCGCTACTTGCAGGGCTGGGGGCAAACCAGGGCTCAAAGAGCCAAGCCAAAATACCTATTGTCGCCAAGCAACTCGACAAGTACCAGCCACCGAACGACCCGTACAGCTTTGTCGAGCAGTTTGAGCAAGTCTGCAAAGCCAATGGCCTTAATGACCAGGCCCAACGTTCGCAAGCATTCAGACTTTGCTTAAGCGATAAGGGTAGGACGTGGTATACGAGCCTAGACGCCATAGAACGAGCCAACTTCAATAACCTCAAGGACCTTTTTGTCAAGAGGTTTGCCGAACCCGGATACTCTGACAACTTGCTAGTACGCCTGATGAACGTCAAGCAGAAGGAGAAGAAGGGCATCCGCGACTATGTGACCCATGTGAGAAGCCTCCTTAGGAGAATCCCCTTAGGCGAAAGGCCGACTGATAGGGCAGTGTCGACCGTATTCATCAGCGGGATTCGGGATGAGGAATTGTACAAGGCACTAGCAGGCAACTCAAGCTTGCAACGAGATGTGGTGGCTAGGGTTTTTGAGGAAGCCATTAGGGTTGATGACCAGCTGAAAGAGCGGAGCTCCAGGAGCTCAAACCTAGAAGAAATCAACCCACGGAGTTTAGAGCGAATGCCAACCTCTAGCGAGCGATCAAACGCATCATCCCAAGATAAGGGAAAGGCCACCAAAACAGACCACGGCTTGGCCGAGGTCAAGACGGAGTTGGCCAAAATACAAGACATGTTGAGGTGACCGACACGTCCGCACCCGCACGTCTAGTGCGTGTACTGTGGAGGAAACCACCCGCCAGCAGAGTGTCAGGACCCTAGGTCAAGACCCTGAGCTAACTGCGATAGGTTCGGCCACGATGCCGCACACTGTAGACTACCACGAAGACTACCATACACGCAACCCTACGGCCAGCTTTACCCGGCTAACAGGCCACAGCCATTCTTCGGAAGGGGAGCCCCGCTAGCCCTACCAACGCCTAACGATATGAAACCAGTGGTCCCTAGGCTGGACATAAATCCTACCGGTATTCCTAGACCGCCTGGTCCCTTTGTGACCCACCCATCGAGCGATGCTCCCATACACTACGTAGAGGAGCCCAGTGACGAAGAAACCTACATATACCCTTACGTCTCGCATGACAACGAGGGCAATGCAATCCTCATGGATTACCGGCTGTGCCGGTGATGGCATTAGGACGAGGACGGGGTAGAGGCCTAGGAGGGCAGCCACAGGATCCGGTCACTTGTTGGACTTGTGGACATCCCGGTCACGTCTCATCACGCTGCCCAAAAAGAGAGCAGCAAAGTAGGGACAAAGCTGACCAAAGGTGCGCAGAGTGCGGAATCACCCATCTTTTCATAGACTGCCCAAAACGGAAGTCGCCTTCTGGTTCAGCTAATTTGCCATCCGTCCTGCTGGGGCTATTTGGTGTTGAAAACCCCGATGGGGAGGCCACACCTATTCCCTTGCGAGTTATGACCCGAGCACAAACGAAGCAGGCCGGCATCTCTCTGCCAAGACCTAGCAATCTCGACGCGACCTCAGTAGGAAAGAAGAGCCGTAGGTGGAAAAAGAAGAGATCAGAGGCTAAGGTCACACTAAAAACCGACAGCGTTACAACCTTACCCCAGGGGAAGAAAGTCTCGGACGCAGAGGTAGAGACTTCAGCCCCTAAAATAGCCCAAAAAGGAAGTGCTAAGGTAGGGGAATACCCACACCCCAAGCGGCAATTGGAAGCCATAGAAAAGGTGAAGGAATGGGTGAGGGAGGCTCAACAGCACCTCAAGGATGTTGAACCCATCACGGAGGACGAGATTGATGATCTCTCCAGCATGAGCATGCCACTATCACTGCCCCAACTTAAAGTCTGCCGAGGTTGCTATGCCACAAGCAGTGCCGTCAAGGCCAAGCCTAGACGTAACAGACCCGCAGGTCAGCCGCAGCCATTGGCCCGGATAGTATGAACTAAGGGAAGGACGAGTGTTTAGCAATCTCTTGACCACACTAGTGACCACCCCTGTAACGGTTGACCTGGGAGAGCTGCTTAGGCAGCACTCTGCCCTATGGCAGGACCTCAAGCATTGGGTCGAGAGACCACACGAGCAAGCTCCGGCAGATACTCAAGACCGGGATGCGGAAACCCACTTGCCAAGTTTGACGCTACACTCCAGGCCTAAATCCTTGCACGTCAACGCCTTCTGGGAGGGCTCGGAGATGCACACAATCCTGCCAGGAGATGCAATGAGAAAGGGGATTGTAGACACAGGAGCTGGGGTTAGTGTGCTTGGCCACGCAGTGTTACAGAAGTGGGGAAACCCGCCTGTCGAAGCTGCTCGGTTTAACATCACGCTAGAAAAACCAGTGTTCATTGCCGAGGACTTGACCACGGAAGAAGAGTCCAGTCTTGTCACTCTTTTGCAGGAGTACCGAGACATATTTGCTTGGTCTTTAGATGAGCTACGAGGGGTAGATCCGAGTGTTGTGACTCACAACATACCCATGACAACGGATGCAACGCCGGTCAAGCAGCGACCATACCCCATGAATCCAAAGCACGCTCATGCTGTCAAGGAGAAAATTGACAAGCTGATGAGAGCCGGATTCATTTACGAAATTGAGCACACAGACTGGGTGTCACCCATAGTCATTGTGATGAAGAAAAACGGCAAGATTCGAGTGTGTGTCAATTACAAGAAAGTGAACGCCGCTACAAAGAGAGACAACTACCCCTTACTGTACACCGAGCACATGCTTGAGAGGGTGGCAGGTAAGGAAGCCTACAGTTTCCTGGATGGCTTCTCGGGGTACAATCAGGTGCAAGTGCATCCTACAGATAGGCACAAGACCGCCTTCGCCACGGAGTGGGGCGTCTTTGCATACGTAGTCATGCCCTTCGGGCTAACCAATGCCCCCGCCAACTTTCAACGCCTCATGTGCACCATATTCAAGGACATGCTTTGCAAGGAGTTAGAGGTCTTTGTCGATGACCTGTGTGTCCATTCGGCTTGGACCCAACATCTCGAAAAACTCCGCGCGGTCTTTGAACGGTGTCGCTTATACTGTCTCTCCCTCAACCCCCTGAAATGTCAGTTTTGGGTGAAGCACGGATGCATCTTGGGACACGTGGTGTCTAAGAATGGCATTGCCACGGACTTCTCGAAGGTCAAGGTCATCGTCGACCTTCCACCCCCAAGTAATTACAGGGGAGTTCAATGCTTCTTAGGTCACACAGGATACTATCGGCGGTTTGTACTGAACTACGCGTTGATCGCTAGGCCATTGTACAAACTGCTAATTGTCTTCGAGTGGACTGAAGCGTGCCAACGAGCCTATGAGGAACTAAAAAAGGCCCTAACAACGGCACCTATCCTACGAGCCCCAGATTGGACTATGACTTTCCACGTACACATCGATGCCTCTAAGTTTGCCATGGGGGCAGTGCTGTGCCAACCTGGTGAGCATAACTTAGATTACCCAGTGAGTTTTTCTAGCAGGCAACTCACTGAGACACAGATGAATTATTCGACAACCAAAAGGGAGGGATTAGCCATGGTATTCACCGTGAGGAAGTTCTGGCATTACCTACTGGCCACCCCCTTCACCTTCTTCGTAGGCCATCAAGCCCTGCTCTATTTAGTCAACAAACCTTGCGCTACAGGATGTATAGCTCAATGGCTTCTCCTGCTCCTAGGGTTCGACTTCTCAGTGGTGGTGCGGAAGGGAAAACAACATTACATGGCTGACCATCTGTCCTGTATACCCACAGGAGAAGTTGCTGGACAAGGCATCGTGGACGAGTTACCAGACATCCACTTATTCCATGTGTCCAGTGAAAGAGACCTATTCAGGGCTGATCTGACACCATACTGGGCAGACAACATAGTCCAAGTTCTCGAGCATGGGCTGCTCGAACGACCAATAGAACGGGCACGGCTTAGGTGCTTAATCCTGAAAATCCAGCTCTATCAGCTGATTGTAGGCCAGCTCTATAGGCTAGGGCAAGACAGATTGCTACGTAGATGCATGTGTGAGCATGAAATGCACGATGTACTCTCAGAGGCGCACAACGGTATTGCAGGAGGACACTTCAGCGGGGACACTACGGCACGAAAGGTGTTGCAGTCCCAGCTATGGTGGCCCACACTCTTCCGCGATGCCACACAATTTGTGAAGCATTGTGACGAGTGCCAACGGACAAAAGTCCCGGTTTGTAAAGATCAGATGGAGTTAACCCCTGTTATCGCTCGCCAACCCTTCGAAAAATGGGGGATTGACTTCATAGGACCCATCAGCCCCGTGGCACAATATTCACAAGCTAGGTACATCGTGGTGGCCACTGATTACCTCACCAAATGGGCGGAGGCGAGATCCACGCGAAAAAAAGACGCTAGGACGACTGCCAAGTTTTTATGGGAGCAAGTAATCTCGCGTTTTGGTTGCCCCATCGAACTGGTTAGCGACCAGGGAACGCACTTCATCAACGAAGTGATAGCCCATCTCCTATCCACCTTTCTCATCATCCATCGCAAATCCTCACCATATTACCCTCAGGCTAATGGCCAGGATGAATCAACCAACAAAATTCTCATCACTGTCCTAACCAAAGTAGTCTCAGCCTCACGAAGTGACTGGGATAACAAGTTGATGGTAGCCTTGTGGGCCTACCGAACAGCTTATAAGATGGGCGTCGGTCAAATGCCTTTTAGGCTAACCTATGGGCTTGAAGCTATTCTCCCATTAGAATTCTTCGTCCCTAGCTTGAGGATAACACTCCAAGAACGATGGGAAGGGAAGGAAGCATGGACGCAACGCTTGGTTGAGCTAGAACGCTTGTCAGAGGTTCGTCTCCTAGCCACCCACGCACTTATCTGTGAGAAAGCCAGACGCAAAAGTTGGTTTGACAAACATGTCAAGCAATGAGAGTTTGAGTAGGGTGACCTAGTGCTCCTCTACTCAGTTAAAGGACATAAGAAAAAGATGAAATTCAGAGGTCTCGAACCCTTTAAGGTCCACACAATCAGCCAAACTGGTAATGTCGAGCTGGAAACACTGGATGGTGAGGGACTGGGCTTCTTCAATGGCAGTCGAATCAAGAAGTACTATCCGCCCACTCATCCGCTGCATGAACCACCAATGGTGGAACTGCCCATCAGAATACGAGTAGCCACACTTACAGAAATCTGCGAGAATGAGGAGGAGCCTGTAGAACCCGCCTACCTCCGCATCACGGTCACGACCAAGCAGACGTGCTCTTTCAACGCCCTGATTGACGAGGGGGCGGATTTTAACATTTTGACGCATGAGCATTGGACCCAACTTGGCGCACCAATACTTCATCCCACAACAGCCAGATTGAACCCATATGGGGTCCAATCCTACCCGATCCTCGGCACGTGCAGAGTTGCCGTTTCTATCGAGACTGAAACTATTCCCATGCTGTTTTATGTCTTACCCAATGCCAGGGATGCAAGCACAGAGTCGTTGCTCGAGCGAACTTTTAAAAAGCAGACCCATTGTAATGTTGATTATGAGTCGCAACGCATCCACCTAACAATCGGGAGCATGCCTATTGTCACGACTTTCAGCAAGGGCCTCGTAACCCCATCACCGCTCACGGGGCCACCGATAGAAACAGCCGCACCTAGGACTAAGGAGGGGGGCCGTGCATATCTACCACACCCAGATCCCCACGCACCGAGGCCCGCCGCACCCAAAGCAAAACCCCAACAGACTCGCTTGCAATGGGTGCCTAAGAAGCCTCGAGACCTGCCTAGAACCAGACGCGCGTGTCCGCCGAACACCTACAAACCTAAACCTAGGAAACCAAGACGCCATCATCGCAAGCGCCACATGATTAAACAAATATGGGTCCCTAAAGTCCTCATGCGTGCACAAGGCTACTATGAGGGGAATGCCTCGCTGTGGATCCCTAAAATCCCAACTCACAGGCCCTAGTTCTATGTCAACCTCAAGGCCTTGTCCCCCGACACCTCAAGAGCATGAATCGCAGGGCCCACCCCAGTCATTGGACTCCTCTGCGAGTCAACCCACGGGCGTCACACATGCCCAATGACCCAAGCAGCGGCCATCACCACAGGAGGCATTACCTAACCAACCCAACCTGGAGCTCAGTAACCCTGCTGACCGCAGTAGCATAGCCCCTAAGATCAAACCCGACCCATCCATCCAACCAACGCCCGAGTTGCCGACTCAAACAAGCCCCCAGTTGTAGCTCTGTACTGTCAGAACCTCCAGCTCCAGCAAACCCCAACCACCCGCCGGCCTTAAGCCTTCCTATGAACGGAAGTCATTCCTAATGCTAGCCCGCTCACCTCGCAGAGGACACGGGGGATGATGTGGTGGACTGCATCAAACAGCTTGATGCCACCTTTGTTGCACTGGCCCTCAGCTATGATTGCCTCGACTTGGGACTATTAGCAGAACCCCTTGCAACTAACGTGCGCAATATGCCTTGCTCTTGGGAGACTTTTGAATTTGCCTTTGCACAAGCTTCTCGCTCTACCGCCACTGAGCTGCTCGCTCATGAGGTCTCCAAAGAGCAAGCCATTAAGCAACGCACGACGTCCGACATCACTAGCCAAGAGAAAGAAAGGTTGTCCCACCTGGTGGACATGGAATCACCCTTCTTGAAGCAGTGGTACGCTCTTAGATTGAAATGGGAAGTTGATGGATGCTGCATATAATGACCAACGCCAAACAACACCGAGCCATCAAAACGGCCGAGTATGATCCCACATACATCGCGCCTACCTCGTATCAAGTGTTAACCACTCTTTGAGGTCGGACCATGGATGATCATATCTTAGGGCACCCCTATCTCGACCGCATCTTGACAGAAGAAGAGCTCCACATCGCAAGTCGGGTCAACTCCGGTGATTTTCTCACAGATGTCCTCACATACATGACCCATGTAGGCATCCGACCCTGTGACCTGGACTGCGCTACACACTTGGAATATAACCCCAACTTCTACGATTGGCTCCTCCACAAATAAACATGAACGCCTTGGGCCCACAACCTCCAATCCTGGGATGGATTTTTCTTTTCCACGAAGGGGATGGGGCAGTGAACGGGGTTAAAACTAAAAAGTAGACCAAGCATGAAAGTTAAAACTAAAAAGTAAACCAAGCATGAAAAGGCTCAAAATTGAAATGCCATATAAAAATAGGTGATAGAAGTTTGAAAGGAAAAATTACAGTTATGAACGTTAAAATCTGCTATGATTATGGTCGTCCAGCAAATTGGTTGCCAAAAATACTAAAAAGTTAATTGAGTGAATGTACAGGTGGCGACCATGGCAGGTCAAGACAAAGCTGGCAAACTCCCCTTCTCGGAGGAAGAACATGTGTGGTACGGCCTCACTGTGGAAACCAGAGCGTTCAATCAGCTGAAGTTCCGCCACATATTCAACTTGGAAGACGTGGTTATTGAGGAACCAGCAGTACGACGGATTATAGAGCAATGCCACTTACAAAGGTACCTGGACGCAGTGGGCCAGAGGATAAACTACACCCTGTGCACCGAGTTCCTGTGCACCTTCAACAAAAACAGGGGCACCGTCACGGTCTGGGACAGGGAAGCCACCAGACAAGTGCAGGTCAAACTGACCCCCAAACTGATAGAAAGGGCACTAGGGCTTCCGAACAAGGTGGAGAAGAAACCAAAAAGGGACGTCTATGCCATGCTGGGAATGGACAAAGTGAGGGTCCACACCAACGACGGAGTCAGCCTGGCAGACATCCCTGATCAAGAGATTCAATTGCAGGCGAAGATGATGCACACCCTATTTTCGAGTCAGCGGTACAATAGCATCATGTCTAGAATCAATGTGCCTCTACTCGAAAGCATCGCTGCTCAAGCACTGGATGAGGTGAACCTCAACGGGTTCGTAAGAAAGACAATTGAGGCCTCGGCAAAGGCCTTGGCAACAGGAGGAAGGGCCGTAGCAGGAGAATCCCCTTCACCCCGATCAACCCGCAAAGCCTCATCCTCCAAGGCCTCCACCATAGGTTTTGGAGGTGCCCTCACCGCAATCATCCACGAGGCAATAGGGCAGGGACGAGCGGGAGAAGACAAACAAGGAGATGACGAAAAAGCTGGCGAATCTCCATCGCAGTCCCAGCCTCAGGCGAAAGAGCAGTCTGATGAAACAGAAACGGACACCGACGAGGAGGGAGAACCCCAGGCTGCACCAAAAAGGAAGGCGGAGCAACGGACTAAAGCCCTACACGAAAAAAGAGAGGAGGAGCGAAGGAGGAAAGAGAAGGAAGAGCTCGAATGGGCCCAAAGAGAGTCGGTAAAGGAAGAGGAGGAAAGAAGAAAGAGGGCTGAGGAGGAGATGAGAAGGAGGGAAGAAGAAGATTTGGAGCTCGCGACCTGTCGCTCCATCGAGGAACAGCAAAGAAAAAGACGTGGAAGGAGCAGAAAGTCCATACCAACCTGAAGCACCCGGTCCCAGCACTGGTGTGCCGGAAACTGTGCACCTGCCTCCTGCGGAAGGGAAAGGAAAAGACCCAGTCAGGCCAGTCTCCCCTCTCCTCGTGTCACCCATGCAAGCCACCCTCCTCATGGTGACACCCCCTACCATCGCCACCCAGGGGCACACCCCAAAAATCGATGAAAGCAACGTGGTCACCTGGTTGCAGTTTTTGGTGGAAAGGGAGTTGGCAAGGGAAGCGGCCGGGGCCACCCCAGTTTCAGGTGCCAAAAGGGCAGCAATGGCCGAGCTGGAGCCAGGGCCGGAAGTGAAAAGACAAAAAGTCGAAGAGATTGCCACCACTACAACCATGTCCCACTCCCTTCCTCTAGCAGGCCACTACGATGACTACGTGAAGGAGCTGCTCGCACAATTGCAAACGGCCAGGCAAGAAAGGAGGATAGCGGTGGAGGAGCTGGCAGCGGAACACGAATCACAAGCCGCCCTCCAGCTGGACAGAGTGAAGCAGATAACCGAATATCAAAAGGAAATCGCTGTGCTTAGGGAGGAGGCCAGCACTAAGGAGGCAGAGGAGCTAAGAGCCCTGAAGGAGCGCGACGCTACCTGGGAGGGAAGAAGGAAAATCCTAATGGAGCGTCTCACCAGGGAGACGGAGACAACTGCCCACCTTCAGTGCAAGAATGACCAGTTATCCGCAGCCAACTTAGAGGCGCAAAGTCAGCTTGAGAAAATTAGACAGGAGGCTACAGAGCTGGATCAGTTAAGGGCAGAACGGGTGCACAGGTTGCAGGCAAAGCTAGACCAACTCAATGCGCAGATCGCGGAGGAACATCAAGAGCAGTCCCGCCTGCACCATGAGCTTGAAGCCCGGCAACAACAATTTATGGCAATGACCCTCCATCAGGGGGAAAGCCTAGAAGATATGGAGAGAAGGGCAAAAGAATGGGCCAATCATAATGAGCAAAGAGTACAGGATTTAGCACGCCGGCTAGCCAAGGCCGAAGGGGACAGGGTGCTGGCTGAAAACCAGGCAGAGGCAGCCCAGCTCTCTATGATAGCTCAGCAGCGCACTTTTATCAACACGCTGCTCCACGCCACCCAATCAGAAGCAGATGAAGCCAATGATCAGCTGCAGAGAAAGCTAACCATTGTGCGCAGAGCCCTCACAATGGGTTTGCACGTACCGCTGCAGCTAGGAGGCCCACCGCAGAGCCTAGAAGAACAGAGAAAATATCTGGCACAAGTAGGATTGACGGCACAGGAGATGGACGACCTTGGGTTCACTGAGGAGAAAACACAGGAAGACGAGCAAGCAGGAGGGGGTGAACCGGAGCTTAACCTGGGGCCTCAGGAAGAGGAATATGTCCCACCACCCCCTCAACCACAACAAACCGAAGTGCCACCCCCTGACACATCTGCCGAGCGAAGAGCAGCCCACACCAACCAAAGAAAGGAGATGGTGGAGAAGGCAAGAAGAAAGCTGAAGGCTAGACCTGTCCAGAAACAACTTGCCCCTCTTCCACTGCGCACCCAAGACTCCCCTGCTGAATACCGCACCGAAATGATTATCTGGGAATAGTAGGAGTATAGCCGAGACCCCTTCGATCTGCGCTTCGAGTTTCCCACCGCCTTGAATAGGGTGCTTCCCATTCAGTTGGTGGAGGATGTCATTGCCATGGGGGCCAGTCTTAAGGCCAAATGGTTAGCAGAGTGTGAGGCCCACCCAACTGCTTGGGGAGCCGAGGACCGCGAGTTTTGGCAAGACAAAGTCCTCCAGGTACCTCGCATGACAGTGGAAGGCTATAATTGCCAACCAACCTGGAGGACGTGCATTTTTGACGTCAACCTAGAAGCGTGGATGGCATTTTGCAACACCCTCCCTTCAAAGAGGAACGACCCCACCTTTATGCCGTATCCCCGAAGGGTAGGAGTGGATTTCAACCCTGGACTTCAACCCATCCATCCACGGCAGGTTCGACTTCCCCGTCATTTATAATGCCAATACCACTTCCCATAGGAACGCTCTTCTCTTCACCCTTCCCGACTTGTACAGCTCTATAGATAAATTCCTTAACGAATTCAACTCTTGCCCCGACCCAGCATTCATCACCACCTGTAACTATCTTAGGTTAATTAGGATCCTAGTACACCAGGAACCCGCACCCCAAGAACGCCACCTCCCACCCCTCTATTTTGACCCCAATGCCATAGACAGCACCACCATGACTCGTCTCATGATGCGTGCTGCTCTTTTGCCATCCTTCTGTGGTGCACTGCTAGAAGACATGAATGCCAGCAAATTCACCCAGTGCAACCACCCCTTTCTCTCTACCACCACCCTCAAAACCCACCTCCACATTAAGAGCTACTTGCTAAGCCGAAAATTCCTTAACAAGGCCCCCCGCCCCCCACCCACCCTTACCCACCATTCGGATGATGAGGAGTAGAACTCCCATTATGCCTTGTACCGCTACCTCCATGTACACGTCTCATCATGGCAAAAAAAGAAAAAAGAAAAGAAAAGAAAAGCAAGCTTCGACGACAATGGAAAACCCATAATGACGTCTCCAAGAGTCGTCAAAAGTGTACTCCATCTTCTCATTAACACATTTTTTCACCAACATAGCTCCTTGCTCTGCAAGGCCCCACGCCGACCAGTCTTCTAACTAAGTAATATCTAAGTATGCACAAGCACCGCACTCACATAATGCCTACACTGAACTATATTCACAGTTTGGGTCCTCAAGTGCAGGACAATACTCTCAGCTTGCTTAGAGTTCGACCTGTCTCCCAAACTAATAAAATATGTCTTGTGCACAATACAGAAGACTAGCACTACCCTTAGGGAGAGACCACCTGAGAGGTTTTCAATTGCAGGTGTTGATGACCACAACGAAAGTGGCATTCATTCTTCATCAACCCCCAACGCTAATTGCCCCCTCAACCTCCGACAAGCCTGGCAAGAATCATCCTAGGCAGCATCCCCAACAAACCCCCGCGGGTACCGGTTACCAGTACACGCCCCAGGCGTCCTTGTCCCCCAAGTCTTCGGTGCATGCTACCACCTGCTACCTACGACAATGAGTGCCATGGGACTGGAACTCGTCTAGGAGGGGGGTAATGTTAACCCGAACACAAAGAAAGCAAAAGAAAGTGGAAAAGACGCAGGGAAAAGGCGGAAAAAAGGTAGCCCGACTGAAGAAAGAAAAGGAGAAAAGGCTAAAAGCGCAATGACAACCTTAAAAGTCCAAGGCAAACACAAAAAGGGAAAGGCGCATTTTTGAATAAAAAAGCGCACCCTAAAATCTTGTAAAAGAGTGCCGAGCTCTCACCCGTGCAATTTGTAAATGTAGAAGGGTGGTAAAAAGGAAACGAGGAAGATAAAAGGACAATGGAAAACAGGGCCTAGGCTATGACCGGCCATGTAAAAAAGGGAAAAGGGGATGACTGCCCAAAAGGGAAGTAGGGTTTTGTATATAAGGTTGAAAAGTGAATGAAGAGCTCATTCTTTGGTGTGTGGCAAAACTAGTCTTCTTCTTCCTCTCTTCTTCTCTCCTTCTTGCTTGTGTGTGCTCTTAAGAGAGGGAGTGTGAGAGTGTGAGGGAGTGAGTGTGTGTGAGAGGGAGGGATCAAGAGGGTGAAGCTCTTCACCATCTCCTCTCCTCTACTTCTCTTCTCTTCTCTTCTCTTCTCTTGCGCGTGCGGCTATGGAGGATGGAGCTTGGAGATGGAGGAGGCTTGAGGATGCTTGAGCTAGCATCTAGAATCGTGGAGCTACCGGAGTGCAAGAGAGAGGAGGGTACTCGATCGAGCATCAAGGTAAGTTCATTGCATTTGTAGGATTGACGGTGCGTCGGCTAGGTGAGAGATAGCCATTAGAGCTCGCTTGGAACGCTTGAAACAATAAGCGGTCCGTGGGTCTTGGCGGTTGAGCGAAAGCTCCCACAATCAACCAATAACTTTTGCAGCCATACTACTTCACATGCTACAATAGCAGCACCTCTATACTCAGCCTCTGTACTACTCGACAAAGAAATTGTAGATTGCTTTTTGCTACTCCAAGTAACTGCTGCACTACCAAGAGCGAACATGTATCCACTGGTAGATCTTCTATCAGACATACTACCGGCCCAATCTACATCTATGTATCCAAACACCTGTACATCTGTACCTACCTCATAGAAAATTCCATAATGTAATGTGGACTTCACATATCTCAATATGCGTCTGACTGCATCCAAATGTGGCTTTCTAGGTACTTGCATAAACTGACTCACAAGACCAATAACGTAGCTCAAGTCTGGCCTTGTAATGGTCATGTAGATCAAACTTCCCACTATCCTCCTGAACATAGTAGGGTCTTCTATCTCATCTCCAACATCAGCACTCAACTTTACATTCTGCTCCAACGGGATTGAAAGTGGTTTACATGCTGTCTTACCATACTTGGACAACATATCCAAGCCATACTCTCTTTGGGATAGCCATACACCATCATCACATCTGATCACCTCAATTCCAAGGAAGTACCTTAGCTCACCTAAATCCTTCATCTCAAACTTCTTCTTCAAAAAGTCCTTGACTTCAGCAATCCCACTATCACTATCACCTGTAATAATCAAGTCATCCACATAGATGACTATGATGGCCAAACCTACATCTTCCTTTCTCACATAAAGTGAGTGATCAGCATCAGAAATATAAAAGCCAATATTGACAAGATACTCTCTGATCTTGTCAGACCATGCTCTAGGTGCTTGCTTGAGCACATAGAGCGCATTCTTCAACCTGCACGCATACGTGGGATGCTCTAAATATTCATAACTTGTTGGCTGATCCATATACACTTCTTCCTGCAAATCACCATGCAAGAAGGCATTCTTCACATTCATTTGCTGCAACCTCCAACCTTTGGCTGCTGCCAAAGCAATCACACATCTGACAGTTGCCATCCTAGCAATTGGATTGAAGGTTTCTTCATAATCTATGCCATATGTCTGGGCATAGCCTTTTGTAACCTACCTAGCTTTGTACCTACTAATAGAGCCATATGCATTGTGCTTAATCTTATAAACCCACTTACATCCAATAGCTTTCTTGCCCTTCGGAAATAATACTAGATCCCAAGTCTTATTGGCCTATGATGCAACCATCTCCTCATCCATTGCTGCATCCCAATGAGTATTACCAACAGCATCCTCAAAATAAGTGGGCTCAACATCCTCAACTAGTTTCACCATATAAGCATAATGTTGAGCTGCATAACCTTCAAAACCAAATCTTTTAACATGGTATCTAACCCTGCTAGATCTGCATACCACTGGATCACTCAATGGAGCCTTTATATTACTATGAGCTCTCTGTACACCTGATGTCCTGATAGAAGGAATACCAAGCTCATCATCCAAGCTCTCTAAGCCACTGGAGTCTCCATCAAGAACTGCATCAATGCCATCTGACAATTTATTCTTTCTTTTGTCTTTACCTGTAGTGCTACTAGATGCACTTGAAGATGTAGGGCTACTCCTTAGTCTCCCAGACCAAGGACTACCAGATGATGTCTCTGGTCCACTAAGAGTCTGCGATTCTTGCTTTTCAGCCTGCACATGAGTGTCATGATCATCACATCATCCAATGCATCACCACTAGATGCAAACCAATTGCTCATTTCATCAAAGATGACATCCCTGCTCACTCTGAACTTACATGTGACAGGGTTATAACATCGATACCCTTTCTGCTCTAAAGAGTATCCAATAAAGACACATGTTTCTGCCTTTAGATCAAGCTTCTTTTGTAGCTCATCTCGCACATGAACATATGCAACATAGCCAAATATCTTCAAGTGCAATACATCAGGCTTCTTGCCAGTAAAGCATTCTTCAGGAGTCATCCCATGAACTGCAGCTGTGGGAGTTCTATTCATAATGTAGACAACAATATGGACAGCCTCAGACCAAAAATGTTTGGGCATATTCTTTTCAGCCGTTAATGCTCATACAACTTCTGCAATATGCCTGTTTTTTCTTTCTGCAACACCATTTTGCTGTGGGGTATACCTGCATGTGAATTGTCTCTTTATCCCATGAGACCTCAGAAAATCACTGAATTCATTCGAGAGGTACTCTCCCCTTCTATCTGACCTCAAGCACTTTACTTTCAAGCCTGTTTCTCTTTCAACTGCAGTCTTGAAAGTTCTAAAGTGCTCAAATGCTTCACTCTTTTCCTTCATAAAATATACCCACAATTTTCTAGAACAATCATCAATGAATGTGACAAAGTATGAACTGCCTCCAAGAGATACATTTTGTGCAGGCCCCCAAATATCTGTATGCACAACATCAAGGATATTTCTGCTTACATCTCTGTCATGTGAAAAGGGTTGTCTTGCCTGCTTACCAAACTGACATGCTTTGCATACCTTATGAAATTTTGCAATTATAAATGTGGACAAACTTGTAACCAACCCTTTGGATTGCATTAATTTCAGCCTTTGTACATTTGCATGTCCAATGCCTTTGTGTCAAATTTCAATATCTGCAACAACATCTTTTCCTTTAGCATACATAGTAGCATTCATAGTAGGAATTCCAACATCCAGAGTAAATATACGTCCAACTCTACTTCCCTTTGCAACCAACCTGCACTTGTCATTGAAGTCTTCTACAAAGTAGCCCTTTGCATTAAATCTAACTTGCAGCCCTTGCTCTACCATCTAACCGACTGACACCAAGTTCTTTGTAATAGATGGCACATGTAATACATTTGAAGGAATCTTTGCCTTACCATCATGCAAGGACAATGGAACTTTTCCAATGTGTGAGATTGGGTGGCATGAATCATCACTCGTCTGCACATAACCTGTATTTTTCAAATCTTGCATCTCTCCAAACCATTCTGCATGGCTGGTCATATGATTGGATGCACCTAAATCAACATACCAAACATCATCATGTGTTTCCTTTCCTGTAACAACATTCAACATATGCTGTATAACAAATAGACGTTCATTTTTGTCTTCATTTTGTCGTGAAGACGATGCATAGTTTCCTTGCTGCAACTTACCACTGTGAATATCATATTTCTTAGCATAACATTGGGCTGCAATATGATGTGTTTTGCCACAGTAGTGACACACAATACCAGAGTTGTTAGAACCTCTGTTGTTCTGCCATCCACCTCTTCCTCTAAAGCTCTCCCTGTCTTTAAAGTTACCACGACCTCCTGAAACCTGCATATCACCAAATTGCTAATTCAATTTGTTTTGCTAGTTGTCACTACCACATCCTGTACCATGGCCTCTTGAAGAGGACCTGCCACATCCCCTTCCTGAAGTGGAGTAGGAAGCTTGGACCTGTTCACCACTTTTTTCAGATGTCTCACTCTGCATGTTGATCTCTTCAGTGATCATAAAGGGAGACCAACTCATCAAAATTTGGAAATGGCTTTCTGACATATATGGAAGTTACAAAATACTTTCAAGTCTTTTCATTGTTAAGTCCACCCAAGGTAGACGACACCAAATCATCATCATCGGGCATTGCATCAATCGCTGCCAAGGTATTTGCAATGCTCCTTACCTTCAGTGAATACTCATTGATAGACATCCTCCCTTTCTTCAATGTATTCAACTCTTGCTTGAGTTGAATCTTTCATGCCTTTGTATTTACGGAAAACATACTTTCAAGTATGGTCCAAGATGCATATGAATTCTCTGCATTTCTAATATGTCCCAGCATATTATTGTCAATTACTGCAAATAGCCAATACATGACCTTTTTATCTTTTGCATTCCATTCCTTCCGTGCCTTTGTCTCTTCTGTAGTTGGAGGATCACCACGTTCGGCTCATTTTCTTCGTCTGAAACAAACTCGTAGAGGCCTTTTCCAATAAGGAAGTTCGTGACATGGAACTTCCATAAAGGGTAGTTGTTCTTGTCGAGCTTCTCAATGATGGGGTTTCCATTGTTCTCTGCCATTATCACAAAACTAATACCAAACAACAAGCAATTCTTCTACAACCCTCAACTTGTAGTGCACAACAATATACCAGACATCCTTTTTCATTGTTTGCTCGACAATACATGCAATCTACAACCAGTTTGCAGATAAACCTTGTGTTTATTCGATGGTAACCACCTTTCAACTTACAGATCTGAAATCTGTAACCTGTGCACCTGTATGCGGTGGACACAGTTGAAATTGGAGGATACCTTGAATTGCTGTCTGCAACCTTGCGAGTCTAAAACGGAGCCTGAAATGACCTCGGATGGCCAAAATAGTAGCAAGAAAGCCCTAAAGGCCTAATCTGCGGAATAGATGGCGCTGTTTGTGCACACCAAATCTCACTACAATATGAGATTTTTGCTCTTCTCTGCTTTCGGTGCCTCCACAGGCAATGTCCACGAGAAGTAGAGAATGGAAGAGTTTCTTACCCATTGCTTGCTTACTCGAACCCTTGTCTCCTCTCCTTCGCTTTAGCCTTCAAAACTAGCCTCAATCACTGGTGCACCTTTGATATCATGTCGAGAATCGCGTGGTGGGGGGACTTGCTCAAGATGCTGCGTCGAACACATAGAATGCACAAGGAGAAGCTCACTCAAGAGACAAGAAGAGAGATGGAGGACAAAACGTTTTCTTCCTGGTTTCTTCTTCTTCTTTCACACACTTTACAATGTACACAAAGTATAGATAAGATACAACATAAAGGAAAGTGGCCTACTAAGTCAAACAATGCATAATCGACTACACTAGTCGACTGGCGCTATAACTATACCAGCTGTTGTAAATAGGTGTAACAACTTGAATATAATAAGTAATGAGTTAGTGGCCATGTGAGAGTCATAATAACCACCGAGGTGCTACGTGTAGTTGTGTGGACCCATCTAACTAGGCGGTCTATCATTAATGTCCGCATGTGTTGAGCTTGTCATCTCAACACACAAGACCCTTATTGGGTTGTAAAACCCACTCCTGAAAAGTCTTGCGCGTAATCAAATTGGTATCCTCAATGTAAAATTCATTCGTGAGTGTCTTCTTGAAAGCTACCCAGTCAGCATCCTGCATGTATAATTCAATTCAGTTCATGCATATTAACACGTACAAAATACCGGCTCCATGCAAGTTGAGCCACTCCAAAGAATTCCATCTTTTGAGCATAGGTATATACATATGCAGATACATTCTTGCCATTGAATAACTTCACCTCATGCTCAACTGCTTGCAAAGCATTCAACACAACACTTTCTATTTGATCAGAAGCCTGCATCACTTGTTGTTGTTGTACCTGCATAAGCATATTCATATTTTGCACCAACTATTGCAAAACATCACTAAATATTGTGTTTGAAGGTTCTCCCATCTTGTATTTCCTTCTTTTGACAACCTTTCACATTGGGTTCACCAATGTTGGAGGGGTTTTTATTGAAAGATCAAATCCAGAGGGGATCAGAGGTAGAAGGAAGTAGAGATAGGAGATTGAAGAGAAAAAAAGAATAGACAAGAGGTAAACATGATATATAAAGCACAATGAATTGAATCAATATGTATTGACAGAACCTGAATTCTTTTTTCTAGCACTACTTAAAAACAATCTCTAAGCATTAGATCTCCTGAAGCTTCTTCATAGAATAAAAACGTGCATCAAAATAAGAGCTCATTCTTTGCTACTCGGAACTGAAATATGATGGCTCCCTTGGCTTTGGAAGGGGGGTAAAACCCTAGGGCCACTAGGAAACCTAGTCAGGGATCTCCCGGATCACTTTTTCTTCTTCTTCAATTCAAAGTGCAGTTTTCAGCCTGTCAATAGAGATCGTGACACACACAATTTTGCCAAACTGTCTTTTTTAATGAAAAATCTCATAACTAGCTGAAAAAGCAACTTGCTTTTTCTATGCCATCCTAATCTAGAAGTTTTTTTAACTTTTTAAAAATTTTACAATAAATAATATATCTAACATATCTAAAATAGACTAAAATTATCCAAAAATCTAGTATTTTTGGATAATCCATGCAACTCACACTAGTACTAATGACTCAGATCACATTGACTCTCTAGATCATTAAGAAAGTCGGATGATGATGCACTCCAGAGTTTTTCACACCATATTCGCGTAATGACACGACAACGACCTCTTTGTTGAGGGGATGGAGGTCAAGGAGCCCGCCACCTTCTGCCTCTTTGGGTCTTGCCTCGACTCGGCGTCTGCTGCAATCGGCCTTTTGGTTCCTACTAGTGGGGATTCCTTCTCCTGCTCCTTGGCCCATTTCTTTATTCACAAAGTATTGGACCCAAGCCATTAGGTTGCTAGAACTAGGAGTGGAGATGGTAGTGGTGGTGCCGGGTGTCTAAAGGGTGGTTGGGGCCTTGCACATGCCTTGTTGCACTGTAGGTGGCACAAATTTTGGCATTTGGGCCCTTGATCTTGGCCCTTCATTTCTGATTGGGCTTGCGGATTCTGGCTTGTCGTACCTGGATCTCTGCTCAATGAACCTGTGCATGGCGAGGACAATGTCTTCTCCTCAACTCCTTCTCCTCCTCTTCTTGCTTTCTCCTTCTTTCCTCCTTGGCCTTTTTGGAATCTCTACGGGCCTTTTGCAAGTTTTCTTGTTTTCTCCTCTCCTCTTCCCGCTGTTCCTATGCACTTTTCTTCTTCGTCTTCTTAGCCTTTCCTTGGCTAGGTTGCTCTTGTTGCTCCCTGTCTTCTTCTTCCTCACTCAGTGTTCTTTCACTGGACTGTGCCTCCTGTTTTTGGTGAGGTGGCAACCTGCTTGGTGTTTCATCTACTCCTCCTACTTCTTCCTACCCTTGTCCCAAGGCTTCCCTGATGATCACGATGAGGACCCCACCAAATCTGATGGTTGCAGCCTTTGAAGAGGAAGCTTTCCTTTTAGCCTTGGGTAGCAAGAGATTCTCCTCCAGCAAGCTGTCCTCCCATTTCCAAAGGCTTTGCCGAGGTTTCAACGATCTTTCTGACAAAACTGTTGAGGTTCACCTCATCCAATGACCTTGCTGTGATGCTCTCTAGTAGGGGGACGTTGATGCGGCTCATGATAGTGTTGTATCTTTGGCTAGAAAACAACGTGTGCATCATCTTGGCTTGGAGTTGGATTTCAGGGTCTGGAATATCCGCCAAGTTGATGTTGTCATTGGTGTGGACCTTTACCTTGTCCATTCCTAGCAATGCATATACATCTCTTTTTGGCTTCCTCTCTACTTTGTTTACCAAGCCCAATGCCCTTTCCGCCAATTCTAAGGTCAATTCAATATGCACCTGACGAGTTTCTTCTCCCTCATGCACAGTTACGGTGCAGTGGTTCCTGTGGAAAGTCCTCAGAACACAATATTAGTAAGTTTAGGAATCTCCAAATTCGTGTTTTTTGAATACTAAAAGGTGGCACCTAGATAACATGCCCATAAGTTTCTTAAAATCATATGATATGACCTATCATTGGAAAGTGCTTGAAAAATGGAATCTATTGAGCTATAGAGCACTTGATTTGGAGTTATTGTGTTCAAGTTATGACAAATCTAAAGATTTGACCATGTGTCCCAAACTTATGAAAAATTCCCATATTCCCCAATATGGTGTTTCAGGAACTCTACACAATGGAAGCAGTCCACCGCCTGGCTTACTACTTCCACGTATTTCTGCAAATTGCATTGCTTGATGATCTGCCTCACAGTCCACTCTTCAATGACCACATCTTCTAAGTTGCCAGAACTTGAACTAGTTGAAGGCTCGTGTTTTCACCAAAAGTCCATATTTTGCTTGTTCTTCCTCTGAAAAAGGTGATTTTCCAACCTTTTCTTGGCCTGCCGTGATGGGTGCCTGTCATGAATCCATATTCACGATTAGTGTTTTTCAGAATAATTACAAGCAATAGGAAACAACTACATACTTGTTGAACTGAAATGCTTGAGTGCAGAAGTAGAATTTTTCCATCCAATAGTTTATTTATTTCAAATTTTATTGGCCTTTTTCTCAATCATAAGTTGTTGCATTCTACCCTTGCAATGTGTATTTTTCCTTTCTTATTTTCCTTACGTGTTTGGTTTGATTCACCTTACCCCCTCCCCCTTCTGAAATAAGAAGATTCCTTCCTAGGATTAAAGGGTTAGAGGATGAAGGGCCTTTAGCACACAATCTTAGTGTTTTACTTTTGCATGAGCCAACCATAGAAATTCGGATTATATTCTAACTTAACATAGGTATCCATATAAAAAAAGGGAAAATGTCTACATGTGTAATGTAAGTGAGGACATCAAGCAAGAAGTCACCAGAGTCCACTCGGCTAGCAACATGCAACTCCTCCTCAATGAGGATGCAATCTAAATAAGGATGTCCCTTAATGTGTTCTTCGATGGGTCGATTATGGAGGGTAGTCAACACCCTATAGGAAGTTGGAGCGACATAGGTTGGGTCATATTCAGATGCCTTGATTGCGCATCGTTGTTCAGTATTGGTCATTATTTGGCATCCCTCTAGTTCCCATTGCAATCGTAGAATATACCATTTCCGCAAGAAGGAGGAGTTGTTGTCAGCAAGCTGTTGCAACTTCTCGATTTCTTGGTTTGTCGCCATGATCATGTTCTTGCTATATGACATAATGAGATGCTGTTTGATTGCTTGTTCATTTGATATCTCGGTTACAATTGGCTCCTCAGCTGCTTTGAAAGCTTTAAATAATGAATAGGGATTCCGACTCCTCCCAAGAGCATGGAAGTGTTCATACTTCAACCTCTATAGGTTCTTCCAAGAGGCCTAAGTTTAGTCAATCGTAGCTTTTAGAAAATGTCATGAAAGTAGCCCAAGTGTCGGAGGCAAGCAACAAGTCATCCCCAGTATTTTTAGCTGAATGCGCAGCCAAGGTTAGAATTGATCGCTGCTCATAAGAGGGTCTAAGCCTGGTAGGTGGTTGAGGTTTGACAGAACTAGAGAGTTCAACAGGTCTCGCAGCTTGGTTTACTCCTTAGGTTGTAGCTGGGCCTCAAGATCAATGGGTTTGGTTGTAGTTGTGGTGTCGTGCTATAGTTGCATCAAAGGTTTGAGGGGGACCACCGGGGCTAGATTTGGGCAACTTGTTGGTAGAAAGCTACAATTTTGGGTGATAGATTGGTTCAGGCCCTGTAAGCTAGGATTTGGAGGTTCCATGGACTTAGCGGCCTGATTTTCTTGTGGTTTGAGTGTCTCTGGCATGATGTTTTGTGTGGTCCAACTTGAGGGTGGCATTTGAGTAAGGTCTTTGGTTGTTTGGCTTTAGGCAGCCAAATCCAAGTGTTGCATGCATAGTATCCTTGCACTTGCAGTAAGGTTTGGGGACCCATTGCGGCTTGACCGTACGTCGATGTTTATAGTTTTGTCTTGGCTTCCTAGGTTTGGGTGCAAATCATTAGCCTTGTGAGGCCATGAGTTTCTATTGCTGGGTGGTGCTCTTTGTTTAGGTACCCATTTGAATTGGGGTTCATGGGCTTCAAAGTTGGTGAGGCTTGGTAGGTGGTGATGAGTCACAAACCCCCTCCTTAGTCTTGACGGTGGATTTCTCTATCAATGGCTTTACGGACTTGGAAAAAGTCGTGCCGCCCTTGCTGAAAGCTGTAACAATGCAAACATTGCCCGCAGCTAGGTGGATATGCTACGACTCATAGTTGACATTGCAGCGAGCTTGCTTCTTAAAAGTTTGTCCTAACAACCATTCCATGCTTGCATTCTTAGTGTTGGGCAACACATAGAAGATTATCGGCACGCTTTCAGACTCAATAGAAATTGCAACCTTGCACTTTCCCAAAAGTGTGTAGGGTTGGCCTCCATAAGGGGTGAGATTAGCCTTAGTGGGTTGCAACTGCGGTTTGCTATTTTGGGTCAAATGGTCATGGGTTAAGATATTAAAGTTAGCTCCCTCATCAATCAAGGCATTGATGGTGCATGTGTATTTAGCTGTGACCGTCATGCATAGGTAAGCTAGTGGTGCTGCTTCCTCATCCTCACCATCCACCTCAATGATAGTGGCTACCCGTACGTGGATAGGGGGTGCTAGCATTAGGGGCTCATACAATGGGTGTATGGGAGGGAAGTAAATTTTTATGCGATTGCCATTGAAGAAGCCTATGCCCTCACCTTCTAGGGTTTTGAGTTCTACATTGCCAGTTCGGCTGATGATTGAACCTTAAAAGGTCCTAGCTCCCAAAACTTTAACTTTTTCTTATGTCCCTTGACTGAGTATAGAAGTACTAAGTCACCCTGTTTGAAGTTGTGCTGCTTGACATGCTTGTCAAACCAGTGTTTGCGACTTGCCTTCTCGCATATTAGTGCATGGATGGCCAGAAGCCAAGTTTTTGATAAGCATTCAAGTTCAATCAAGCATTCTATCCATGCCTCCTTCCCATCCCATCTTTCATGAAGGGCTATCCTAAGGCTTAGTACAAAGAATTCCAAGGGAAGGATTGCATTCGTACCATATGTCAATCTAAAGGGGGTCTGTCCTACAACCATCTTATAAGCAGTGCAGTAGGCCCACAAGGCCGCCATTAGCTTGTTATCCCAATCACTGCATGAAGCAAAGATGACTTTGGTTAGGACATTTACTAAGATTTTATTTGTGGATTCGGCTTGACCATTTGCGTGGGTGTAATAAGGCAAGGATTTTTTATGGATGATTAGAAAGGAGGACATGAGGTGAGCTATCAATTTGTTGATGAAGTGTGTGCCTTGGCCACTAACTAGTTCGATGGGGCAGCCAAATCGTGAGATCACTTACTCTCGTAGAAACTTAGCAGGGGTCTGAGCGTCATTCTTTCTCGTAGCTCGTGCTTCTATCCATTTTGTCAGATAATCGGTAGTCACAATGATGTATTTGGCTTGTGGATACTATGCAACAGGACTAATGGGCCTGATGAAGTCAATCCCCAATTTCTCGAAGGGTTGTTGTGAAATAATTTGGGTTAGCTCCATGTGATCCTTACGAATCGAAACTTTAGTCCTTTGGCACTCGTCACAATGCTTCAAAAATTGTGATGCATCTCAGAAGAGGGTAGGCCACCACGGTTGGGATTGCAACACTTTGTGAGCAATCGTATATCTATTGAAATGTCCTCCTACAATTCCACCATGTGCCTTTGTCAACGCATCATGCATCTCATGCTCACACACGCATCTGTGTAGTAACCCGTCTTGCCCCAGCCTGTAAAGTTGGCTGGCTATCAACTGATAGGGTTGGATCTTCAAGATGAGTCACTTGAGTCGGGCTTTTTCTATCAGTCATTTTGACAGCCCGTGTTCAAGCACTTGAACTGTCATCTTCCCAATACGGCATCATGTCAGCTCTCAACAAATCTTTTTCACTGGATAAGCAAAATAGATGCATGTCTGGTAGTTCATCAACAATGCCTTGTCCAGCCGCTTCTCCCGTGGGGATACAAGATAGATGGTCAACCATGTAATGACGCTTACCTTTATGCCCCACCACAGAGAAGTCAAACTCCAAAAGAAAAAGAACCCATCTAGCAATGCATCTTGTATTGCATGGTTTGTTAACAAGATACAACAAAGCTTGATGGTCAACAAAGAAAGTAAAAGGCGTGGCCAAAAGATAATGTCAAAATTTCTTTACGACGACAAAAACCCTGGCCAAGACCTCTCACTCCGTTGTCAATTCATTTCAGTCTCGGTGAGTTGTTTGCTAGCAAAGCTCACTAGGTAATCTAGGTTGTGTTCACCAGGTTGGCACAACACAGCTCCTACGGTGAATTTCAAAGCATCTATGTGCACATGAAACATGAGTGTCCAACCTGGGGCTTGTAGAATCGATGCCATGGTCAGAGCCTTTTTCAGCTCCTCATATGTGCGCTGCCATTCCTCGATCCATTCGAATATGATCAACAACTTGTGTAGAGGTCTAGCAATCAATGCATAGTTCAACACGAATCGTCGATAATACCTTGTGTGTCCCAAGAAGCACTGAAAACCCTTGAAATTAGTTGGGGGTGGAAGGTTGACAATGACCTTGATCTTTGAGAAATCTGTGGCAATGCCATTATTTGACACCATGTGTCCTAGGATACATCCATGTTTCACCCAGAATTGGCACTTCAAGGGGTTCAAGGAGAGATGGTATAGTCAACATCGTTCAAAGACTGCTTGGAGTTTAAGTGTTCTTGCTAAGTAGAGTGAACACACGTCATCTACAAAGACCTCTAAATCTTTCCTCAACATGTATTTGAATATTTTACACATCACTTGTTGGAAGGTGGCTAGCGCATTAGTCAACCCAAAAGGCATGACTATGTAGGCAAAGATGCCCCATTCTATGGCGCATGTGGTTTTCTGCCTATTGTTAGGATATACTTGCACCTAATTGTATCCAGAGAAGCTCTCTAGGAAATTGTAGGCCTCTTCACTAGCCACTCTCTTGAGCATATGCTCAGTGTATGGCAGTGGGTAGTTATCTCTCTTTGTAGCTGCGCTTACCTTCTTGTAATTGACACACACTCTAATCTTTCCATTATTCTTTAATACAATGACTATGGGGGAAACCCAATCTGTGTGTTTAATTTCATAGATGAATCTTGCTCTCATTAGCTTGTCGATTTCTTCCTTGACAGCATGGGCATGCTTTGGATTCATGGAATATAGTCGCTGCTTGACTAGCATTGCATCAAGTGTTATGGGTATGTTGTGGGTCACCACTCTCAAGTCTACCCCTTTGAGCTCTTCTAGGGACCAAGCAAAGATGTCTATATACTCCCGCAAGAGAGTGACAAGACTTGCTTCATCTTGCTCTGCCAAGTCATCGGCTATGAAGATAGGTCATGGGGTCTCCCCTTCCTTGGCTAAATTGATCTCTTTGACCTTGGTGGGTCCCTCAATTGGTTCACTTTCTTGCCCATGTCGTTTGGCTCCCAACAAGATCACCACCCTATCTCCCTTTCTGAACTTTGTGAATCAATTCGGCAAGTCTTGCAGCTTTCGTTGTTCTTCTATTTGTGTTTCTTTAGGTAGCTTCTGTTATTCCTCCCTTAACCATCAATGTCTTAGGTGGACGGTAGGTCTGGCTTGGTGCATTTAGTCTTGGGAGGTCGAGGCATTTCAAGATCATTATCTGAGCTAAGTTTTGATTTAGAATTGAACTTGCCGTATTTAGTAGAAGAGGGGCTCTCTCCTGGTAGTCGTAGCTCAGAAGGTGAGTTCATTCACAGTAGTGGTACGTCACTTGGTTGGGTTAGGCCTACCTACTCGTAGTCAATTGCACCTGTGTGCTCCATGATCACAGCCCTTGTGTCAAACTCCTTTTGCTACTCTAAGGCCCGCACTCTGCTTGCATGTTCTAGGGTCTACTCGAATTAGCTCAATCATACGTCCCCTAATGTCATATTCCAGGGTATCGATTTCCATGTTGCTCTCATCACTGAAGGAACAATAGTCCTCGTATTCATCGTCGGAGCTGTCTTTGTCTGATTGCTCATCATTCTCCAAGTTCTGACATAGCTCGTTTTGCTGGTCAAGGATTAAGGCCCAATTTTGTCTCAAGTTTAAATCGTGCATTTTGGACCATCGCCATTCAGGCTTGTCTAAGAGATCTTAGAGTGGCTTAAGATTCATTGCTAGATTGCTAGCCAACTTGTCGGTCAAGTGCCCAGGATCTCTAGGAGCTCTCGTCTATTGTTTGGGACTTGGATTGCAACAGGGTTGGCTCTTCCACCTAAGCTCCCAAATTCATCATACAGACTGGCATTGGTGTGTCCTTGAGCTTCTAGTTGCCTTGATGGCTTGTTTGTACTCCTAAGTGTCTGAGAATAATAGATTGATGGTAGCAAGAATATGCATCCAGTCTTACTCGTCCTCAGGGCACGGGATATACTTGGTAAGGGCCCCATAGGATCCCCTAGTCTGTCTACCACCTTCAACATGGTGGAGATGGAATCTAGGTTGATTGGCATAGTCTTCCAAGTGTCCATCTCTACTCTTACATCCTCTTTTTGATTGCCTAAGAAGATAAGATCGTTTCCCTAGTCTTCTATGACTCTCGCATTGCACATTCAGGGTCGGCCTAGCACGATATCGTAGTCCACTCCCTTCATGACTATAAAATCAATCAAGAATTGGATTCCTACAATCTTCACTAGCCAATTTTTCAGCACTCCACACGGTTTCACCTTCATTCCATTAGCCAGTGTGATGTTGAACCTAGCAAACTTGACTGGTGGGTTACCCCAAGTTTGAAGTACTACATGGCTTAGTACACTTACTCCTGCCCTTGTGTCTACAATCCCCTTTCTTGTGACATCCCCAAGAGCCAGGACTGGCATGACTGTATGCATTTCCCTTTCTTGTGACATCCCCCAGAGCTAGGACTAGTAGGACTATATGCATTTCTGTATCTTCCCAAAAAGCATTAACGTACAAGGATTTAGGCATGGAGTGCAGCGTAAGACTCGATATTTGAGTTTTTGCGTCATGCTCAAGCAAGTCTATGGTAATTAGCTCATTTGGGTCTTCGACCCACTGTTTCAGCTCTAGCCATAGCATTGGATGTTGCCTAAGTATGTCACCTAAGCTTAGAGTTACAGGGGTGGTCACCAGTGTATTGAGGAGGTTATAGTCACTTGCCTCTCTCCTAATTATGTGGTTCTTGGCCAATGGCCTTGACTATTTCTGATGGCTTCAAGTTGGCACTTTGGGTTGGGGTACTCTTCGGCCTTAGCACTTCCCTTTTCAACCATCCGTGGGGCTGACGTTTCTTCCTCTGTGTCAATGACTTTCCCTCCAACTGAAAGTGTTGTGGCACTTTCAGTTTTGAGGGTGACCTTAGCTTCTGGTCTTTTCTTCCTTTGTCTCCGGCTCTTCTTTTCCAATTGATTCCGGACTGTTCGGCCACAATTTCTAGGTTTGTAACTACCTGTGAGGCATTTGGTGGGTTCTTCTGGAGTGGGTCACGCTTCTTGTTAGTCGAGGTTTGTCAAATTTTTTATTTTTTCTTCCTCAGGTTGTGTCTGATTTACCAGTGTCCATTTTTGAAAATTGAACTTCCAATTTACTAGTGTCTGATCTTAAGAATCGAATAGGGTCGGGTCCGATTGTCACAATCGAACAAGGTATTTCCGATCGGACATCTCAAGTTGGTCCAATTGGGATATGTTCGATTCTCGAAATCAGATGGGGGTGCTCGGCCCACAGGGGATTCACTAGTAGTAATAAGGAGACGTCACCTGCATGCAAGAAATATATAAAAATACCCCTTATCTATCCCTATTTATGGGACCTTACCTTATAAAATGTACCTTCCTTCCCTTAAATAACCCCCTCCCTTACACTCACGTGGTACCATACGGTAAACCCTAGTGGACCTCCTGGGGATCTCGGTCCGATTGAATTGGATGGATACATTCTTGCTTTTGGCTTCTTGCGGCTTCCATGGTTGTGTCTTGTACTCTTGGTGGGCCTACTCTCTTGTAGGGCGCCTTTTCCTTTTTTTTGCCTTGCGATTTTCCTCTTGATGCCTCGTTTTTTGCTTCCTTTGCTTTGCACTAAACACTTGATATGCCCTCAGATGATAACAAGGATGTTGATGAAGTGACAATTTCAAAAGCTGCATACAATGACAGAGGTGTCCATATGGGGCTACATGACACATATGGAGGAGGAGATGTGTGTGGGTAGCCAAAGGAATGATGTGTCTTCCTATGTGAAGTCCATTATGGACTTCATTGAGGAGAAAGCTAGGCCAAGTGAGTTGAAAATTTTACTAACACTCTGTGGATCTCCACAAAGGGTGGATGAGCTCCCAACTAAGTATAATGGTATGATTGCTTTTGAGCTTCTAGCTATAGATGGGTAGGAAATGAATGATGGGTATGGAACAAAAATATGATGCTCAAATTTGGTCATGGCCCTCACAAACAAATATGGAAATGGAGTGCACAATGCTCTTGAGCTATTGTCTTGGAAGCCTTCAATGTCTCAAGATCACTTGTCCTTACTACATAATTGAGAAAAGATACAATGATGTTTTTTTCCATGGTCACTTGGATAGATAGGTGAGTATGGGCTATCCTACAAGTGAGGAGAAATCCAAGATAACATGTCACTATTGTCAAAAGGTTGTTAGTTTTACATCGTTGATCTATTATGTACAATGATGTTTTTTTTCCATGGTCACTTGGATAGATAGGTGAGCATGGGCTATCCTACAAGTGAGGAGAAATCCAAGATAACATGTCACTATTGTCAAAAGGTTGTTAGTTTTACATCGTCGATCTATTATGTATTTCCACTAGACCCTACAATGACAAGGTTGATGATCCATGTTGGGGAGCATGCTCACAATGTTCAACGGGGCACAATGAGGGAAACCATTGAAAAGGTGTAGAGTCTTGCTCACATAGTCCTAAAGATCGAAAAGGGGGGTCCACAAAAAATACAAATGCTAGTCGCCTAACAAATGTTGTTCGAATCTTTGACAAAGAAAGACAAATAAAAGGTGATTGAGCTGGATCTTAGTCATTTTTGAGAAGAAATGATGCCACTTGTGCAAAATAAAGAGTAAGCTTGTATGCTCTTACTTTCTACTAATGTTGTATGCCTTGCATTTGCAATAACCATATAGTAAATGCATAGATTCAAAGGTATTGTTTCACAAGAGAGAGCTAATCAAGGTGAGGTCATTGGTGATGTCTATGAAAACATACTTCTTTTGGAAAAACATTGTGTCTTCCCATTTTTCCATGGAAGTAGATTTATTGTTTAAAGTGATTCTAAGGAGAACTGGTACTTGTTTAAAATTTCCATGAAATGGCCAACATCAAGGTTAGACTTAGTGAATTGTATGAGGCAAACATGGACTAGAGATCTATGAAGCACATGGGTAAACTTTGATCACACCCATAGGATTGATGGGTAGGAAACTATGACTTGATCTATTTATGATCTTGGGTATGTGGCAACATTATTATAGCTTCTGCTGAAATTGAATTGTTGCTAGAAAATAGTATACTAATATACCAATCATCAACTAGCATGAGAGCATTGTAGGTAATTGCAAAATGCAAATTTAAAGAGGAGAAGAAAGAGTCTCAAATCTTGTTTTGGAGAAATTTTAATTCTGTTATGGTTTGATGTGGCTATGATCCACGTGACTTTGCTAGATTCATGATCAATGAGGCAAGTGCGAATTGGCTAGCAATAAGGACTTTGTACAATTAGAGGACCGCTTAATGTAATGGAAGGGAGGGAGCACTCTTGTCTTTTTCATTAGCAAAGTTACAAAAATCATATGAAGAAATTAGTCACTGCATATAACAAATGCATCACATTAAATTGTGTTAAGCATGGATGCTAGCAATGACAACTCAACAAGCCTCACTTCAAGCCTTTGTTATCCGAGATTGGTGGGCAAAAAATGTAAACAATGATAATATTAAGACTTTGGATAGGTGGTTGAAATGGTGGAAGCAAAGAATTTCCCATTGGGGAGGAATTGAATCTCATGTAGGTGTGATGTTTTTATTGGGTCATTAGAAGACTTGTTGCACAATGTACTGATGGGGAGCTACTAACTCTGTTCCTAGATTTGACTTTGTAGGGCAACAAGATTCCCTAGGAACACAGTCAGATCCCAAGCATAAACTTATTGAAAAGTATTTGTGCTAGCTGGTTAGCAGGTGAAGGTGGAAAATGAAAGAGATCACTATGTGATACATGTGTTAGTGATGTTTTGAATGCATATATTCAATGTGCAAAGAGGTTGGGCTATACCACGGGTAGATGTATTGGATTTGGGCCTTCAATGGACTCTTTGTTGACTAGTGCCAACAAAAGTTAATCCCCAAATCCCACCTCTATTGCATATGCATTGCAAGCTATTGTAGCTAGGAGTCCTTTTTATATGAGGAGCCCATAATGTAAGGTGATAGGGAGACTGTGCATAGGAAAAAGAGGGGAATCGGAGTAGCTACAAGTTCCCACAAGCCAGGATACATGATGGAGTCAAGGAAATGCAAAAATAGGGGCAGGCCATGGAATATACAATTTGATGATGATAAGATGGGAGACATATATATACAAGATGAGGAGGATGATGAACAAATACCAATCAAACCCTTTGCAAGTTGAGTAAGTGTGCTAGATCCAAGAACACCTAACTGTGTGAGAAAGTGTTTTGGTATGGAGGGTAGAAAAAGTTGCAATAGCAAATTACAAAGTCGGCAAGTGGGCTACGGCAAGTGGGCTAGTCATGCTATGCTTTTGGTCTTAGAAAGCCTATAAGAACATGGCCATTGCATAACGGATATGGTTTTGTAATCATGATGTCAAGCATACAAACTCTATGAAAAAACAAGTGATAGTATCACCAATTGTTCGACCCTTGTAATCACTTGATATAGTAACAAATATATCAAAGGATTCTAGCAACCTAAAATAGGCTGGTTTCAAGTTTTCCTGATTTGCAATACCATCAAGGAGCAAGAAGAGAAAACCTCCTACTTTTGTAGAAGGTGATTCAAGAAAAAAGAGATGCAAGTGGAGGCATGGAATTTCCAAAGATGCCCAAAAGAGGATAGATGTAGTTGCTTGCATGGTTGCAACTTTCTTGAAGGAGATAGTGGAACTTGAGAGGCAGCATTTAGTATTTTGAGTCTTGATGGAGAGCTATTATGATGTACACATCAAAGAAGAGCCTAGGTGCACGTGTCCTAATTTTTTAGTCTTGATGGAGAGCTGTTATGATGTACACATCAAAGAAGAGCCTAGGTGCACTTGTCCTAATTTTTAGAAAAGAGAATCTACTCAAAAGGCATTTCTTGCCTGCAAACATATGTACTATGTGTACATGCACATACTTGGTAGGGAACACATGATCATACATCAGCCTGCACTAACTCCCACTGACCTTGCTTTTGTGTTAGGGCAAACACATAAAATATGCCTTGTTATATAGGAAGCCCAAAGCTAAGCATGTCTTGTCCATTACTTTGGCCCACTCTTCATCATGCTCACATCAATAGGGTGTATCATATCATTTTATTGCAAGAAGATTAGGGTGTAGCAATCTTGGAAAATTTCTAGATATTGTATTCTTTACGGGTGAGTTTGGAATATTTTCATCTATAGTGATAATTTAGTACAAATTCTTCCTTTGTTTTGGATAGTACACATTTCAGTGGGGGACTTCCACATGGAGATGCATTTATGATATTAATTATATCTTCATGTTAAAAAAGAGCAGTAGTGTATGGCATTGTGAGACTAATGTATTTGAATTATCACTGAATTACCGTTATACTTTTATACAGTGAACAATAATGTCGATGCCAATTGTAGAAAAAACCCAAGGTTGTTTCAAAAATCTCAAAAAATCAATTTCAATTGCAACAACACAAAATTGAAAGCTTGCAAAAATAACACACTCTCTTGAATGGTATCCAATATGTCATCTTTCTTTCTATTATTGGCCATAGTGAATTGTGTTGTCCTAGTCTATTGTTGTTAGTAATTTACCAAATAACTTTCTATTCAAATACCTGAATGAAAAGATTTTGGGCTCAAAATGACAATGATGGTGTCCTCTATCAGTCTATCACCTCTAAGTTTCATTAGAATGAGTGTATCCTATTCTGAAACCAATATTTAAGACTTATATAGACCTCTATTTTAACTCTATTTTAACCTTTAAACCCCTTGTTATATGCAAAGAACCTATAATTGATGCCAGGAGGCATATTCCACGATGGATTACTGAGGTTTTGCGGTGGATTCCGTAAAATTATATTTATTACCGGGGCTCATACACAAGGTGGATTCCTTGTGCGAAAAGTCGATAGGGACACCTGCCCTTTTCGGGCATCTTGTTAATTTAATGTGCAAGTGGGTGATTCCATAGTGGGTGATTCCGCAAGATACATATTTAAATTAATGGAAGTTTATGAGTTTAGAGTGTGCACTCGTAATAAATTAAGGTTAGGATTGAGTTCTAACCGATTTATTTATTTTGTAGCTGAAGATTGCTAGGTATTTACTTTTGTCAATTTAATTTTATTATTTTCTAGCAATTGTGAATGCTTTAGTTGATGTGTATGTTAGATATGATCAATGTCCCACCCTCATTAGGTGCTACCAATGATCCATGGTGCTCAAAGTTGTAAGGCCCCCATTATGAGGAGAAGCCAAATGTGAGCCCGGACATTGGTTGAGTCCTGACTTGTATATCAGATGAGGTCTATGTGAACGGATGGCAAAAAGGTGACTGTTGTGGGTCTAATCTTTGGGTTAGACGGAGTGGTTAAGTTGGTAGCAACTCGAGGCACATTGCATTGAGTTGCGTGGTAAGGGAGTTAAAAGGGGTCCGATGGTAAAGGGAATATTCCCTGGAATATTCCCTGGCCGACTAGTGGAGGCTCATCTGGTAGGTCGGTCAGCAGGCCGACCTAACGACCTTCGCGGGCTATAAAAGCTAAACCCCTTCGCAGCCATCACTCACTCATCTTTAACCCAGTCAGAGTTGTTGTTCTAGCTAGCCTTAAACTCTTCACCTATCTTCTGTCTAGATCGCCATCTAAGCTTCACACAGTGGAAGCGCACGGGTGGACAGAGCCATCTTTGTATCAGTTGTTTGGAGTTAAAGAATTTACTGATTCTCCTCTTATCTATTGTGTACTCTCTATCTCTTTCTCAGATTCTGTTCGCTGCGCCGTGTAATATTTTACATGGTATCAGAGCCCAGGGGGCTCTAGAGATCGGAGAGCGTGCAAGAGGCAAAGGCTTCAAGAGCAAAGAGAAACTATGTCGACTCCGGGAAGCGGTTCTAGCGCATCAGGAAGCGGTGCAAGAGGTGGTGCTGCTGTACCGTGTTAGATATGATCAATGCCCCACCCTCATTAGGTGCTACCAATGATCCATGGTGCTCAAAGTTGTAAGGCCCCCATTATGAGGAGAAGCCAAATGTGAGCCCGGACATTGGTTGAGTCCTGACTTGTATATCAGATGAGGTCTATGTGACCGGATGGCAAAAAGGTGACTGTTGTGGGTCTAATCTTTGGGTTAGACGGAGTGGTTAAGCTGGTAGCAACTCGAGGCACATTGCATTGAGTTGCGTGGTAAGGGAGTTAAAAGGGGCCCCTATTGTGGGGTCCGGGGGCCGCGGAAGCGGCCCCTGGCTGGGGGGTCCCAGGGGGGCCAGCGGCCCCCCTGGCGGGGGTCCGGGGGCAGCGCCCCCGGCCCGATGGTAAAGGGAATATTCCCTGGAATATTCCCTGGCCGACTAGTGGAGGCTCATATGGTAGGTCGGTCAGCAGGCCGACCTAACGACCTTCGCGGGCTATAAAAGCTAAACCCCTTCGCAGCCATCTTACACTCATCTTTCACCCAATCAGAGTTGTTGTTCCAGCTAGCCTTAAGCTCTTCACCTATCTTCTGTCTAGATCGCCATCTAAGCTTCACACAGTGGAAGCGCACGGGTGGACAGAGCCATCTTTGTATCAGTTGTTTGGAGTTAAAGAATTTTACTGATTCTCCTCTTATCTGTTGTGTACTCTCTATCTCTTTCTCAGATTCTGTTCGCTGCGCCGTGTAATATTTTACATGGTATCAGAGCCCAGGGGGCTCTAGAGATCGGAGAGAGTGCAAGAGGCAAAGGCTTCAACAGCAAAGAGAAACGATGTCGACTCCGAGAAGCAGTTCTGGCGCATCAGGAAGCGGTGCAGGAGGTGGTGCTGCTGTACCGGCTATTCAAACACTGAGGATTCGTCCACCAACCTTCAGCGAAGGCAAGTTAGATGGTACAAACTACACCTTGTGGAAGTTCAAAATTACTACTATCCTTGATTCTTATGAGCTTCTGGAGACTGTGCTGGGGACTGACGCAGAACCACAGCCTACCCCCGACCCATCAAATCCTAGTGTGATGATTCCTCCGAATGCAGATCTTCTACGAGCTTGGAAACGAAGGAATGCAGATGCATTGTGTGCCTTAGTTACAAGCTGTTCTGACAGTGTTTTGACTCTGATTCAGCATACAACCAAAGCGTCAGAGGCTTGGAATGTACTAAGGAGTCAGTATGAAACACGAAACCAAACAAGGATTCAAAACTTGGAGAATCAACTAGCAGCGGAGAAGTTTGCTGAAGGAGAGACGGTTGAAGCATTCATCACTCGGATTAAGAATCTGCGCGACCAGATGGCTGGCGCTGGGATACAAAAGACTAGCGAAGAGCTAGCTCGGAGGTGTCTTCGGATTTGTCCACAAAAGTTTGATGGACTAGTAACTGCCCTTAATACTCAGGTGAGACCTCAAGCTTTGACTTTTGAGGAGTTTTGTGCATTATTAATGGAGGAGGAGTTGAGGCTGAAAGCCCGAGAAGGAAGCAACAATGGAGATGCTGCATTCTCTGCCAATGCAAAAGGCAAAGGTGTTTCCTCCACCAAAAATGATGGTGACAAAAAGAAGAAGGGCGGCAAGAAGAAGTTTCAAGGAGAGTGCTTCTACTGTAAGAAGAAAGGACATGCAATTGCAGATTGTCGTGTCAAGAAGGCAGATGAAAAGAATGGTACCCTTAAAAGTAAAGGGAAAGAGACAGCCAATACGGCTGAAGCAGAGTTGGAATTATTCATGGCGACCATTGAGGAAGTGTGCTCCTCGGCGCAAGAAGAATCTACCACTGACTCTTGGGTGTTGGATAGTGGGGCCTCCCGTCACATGACCAACAAGAAAGGTCTATACAGTTCTATGCAGCCTCTACAAGAATCCATCACTGTGACGGTTGGAAATGATGCTAAATGCCCTGCTGCGGGCACAGGTACTATTTCTTTTGTTGCTGCAAATGGTGAAGTCAAAAAGCTTTCAAATGTGTTGTATGTTCCCGAAATCAGAAGAAATCTCTTATCAGTTGCTGCCATAACTGATCTTGGTCATGAAGTAAGGTTCAAGAAGACAGGTGCAGAAATTATTGATAGTGCTGGCACAATTGTTGGCAAAGGAGAAAGGAGGAACAACCTGTATGAGCTAAGTGCTCTTACAGCCACCGCTGGAGTGGGCACAAGTAAGCTTTGGCATGAAAGGTTTGGACACATCGGATTTGCAGTATTGAAGGAGATGCAAAAGCAAGGTATGGTTGCTCACCTACCTACAATAGCTGAATTGAAGGAACCATGTGAAGCTTGTATGATGGGCAAGCAACAGAGAAAGGCATTTCCACAAGAAAGCAAGAATAGAGCACATGCTCCTCTAGAGTTGGTGCATGCTGACTTGTGTGGTAAGATGCCTACACAGGCCTTGGGGGGATCTTCTTATTTTATGTTGATTGTCGATGACTACAGTAGGAAGATGTGGGTGTACTTCCTTCGTGATAAGGCTCAAGCTTTTGGTAAGTTTAAAGAATGGCTAATACTTGTTGAGAATGAAACAGGGAAAAGTGTGAAGAAATTTAGAACAGATGGTGGTGGTGAGTTCAACTCAAAGGAGTTTGAAGGCTTTTGCAAGAGCAAAGGGATCAAGCGTCAATTGACGACGCCTCACACACCTCAGCAGAATGGTGTTGTGGAACGCAGGAATCGTACCATTGTGGAGATGGCAAGATGCATGCTAAAGGGCAAGGGATTGCCTAACCATTTTTGGGCTGAAGCTGTTAATACTGCAGTCTACATTCTAAATCGGAGCTACACAAAGGCTCTCAAGGGAAAAACACCTCATGAGGCTTACACTGGTAAGAAACCATCTGTTTCACATTTCAGAATTTTTGGATGTGAATGTTATGCACATGTTCCAGATGAGAAGAGAAACAAGTTACAACCAAAAAGCAGAAAATGTATCTTCTTGGGTTATAGTGATGAGCAGAAGGCTTACAAGTTATATGACCAAGAGGCAAAGAAGATCATCGCGAGCCGTGATGTGGTGTTCAAGGAGGAGCCGCATACAGTGGAGGAGGAGAAGGCAAGGTCTTCCACTTTATCATCAAGCGAAGAAGTAGTCCACTATGAACCTGTCCCGAGAGCTATCCCTATCCTTAAGGAGGAGGAAGCATCATCTTCAGATGATGAGGAAAAAGTTCACCAACCTGACATCACCCCACCGGAAAAGCCATTGCCGCGCTGGGTGAAGCAGCTCTATGACCACAATAATCCTATGCCTGCATCTGTTGAGGAGGTCTCAGAGAATAGAGGAGCAAAGGAGGGCTTCTGCTCACATAGTCAACATGGCCTTGATGGTTGAGATTATGAGAGAAGTAAAGGAGCCAACTGACTTAGAAGAAGCACTTGCAGATCCATCATGGAAGGCTGCTATGCAGGCGGAGTATGACAGCATAATGAAGAATGACACTTGGGAGCTAGTGGATCGGCCAGCAAAGCGGAAGATTATTGGCACCAAGTGGATCTGGAAGGTAAAGTACAAGGCTGATGGTACCTTAGAAAAGTACAAAGCTAGACTGGTTGCCCAAGGATTTTCACAAGTTGAAGGGTTTGATTTTCAAGAGTCATTTGCCCCAACTGCCAGAATGACCACTATTCGCACGGTACTTGCAGTGGCTGCCCACAAGAAGTGGCCAGTGTACCAAATGGATGTTAAGTCAGCGTTCTTAAATGGTGACCTCAAGGAGGAGGTGTACGTGGCTCAGCCACCAGGGTTTGAGGCCCCCCATTCTGAGAACAAAGTGTGTAAACTGAAGAAGGCATTGTATGGGCTGAAACAAGCCCCCAGAGCATGGTACCAACGGATAGATAGGTTCTTTTTAAACCTAAACTTCAAAAGATGTGCCTCAGATGCTAACTTGTATGTTTACAGGGATGGTAAAAAGTCTGCAGTGATTGTCCTATATGTGGACGACCTTCTTATTACAGGTGACTATGAAGATATGATCAACCAAACTCGAAAGGCTTTGAGTTTTGAGTTTGAAATGACAGACTTGGGCTTGCTGCACTATTGTTTGGGGATTGAAGTCTGGCAAGAGCCAGGAAAGATCTTCATCTCTCAGAAGAAGTATGCATGGGAGATCTTGAAGGCATTTGGCATGACCGAGTGCAAGGAGATAGCTACACCTATGGAGGTGAATGTAAAGTTATCCGTTGAGGATACATCAGCACTAGCAGACATTGGGAGGTATAGGAGGTTGGTCGGCAGTCTAATCTACTTGTGTAACACCAGACCAGATATCAGTTTTGCTGTTGGTGTTTTGAGCAGGTTCTCAAACAAACCTCATGAGAGTCATTGGAAGGCTGGGATGCGGGTGCTCAGATACTTGAAGAAAACTCTTGACTATGGTATCACATACAGTTTCGGAACTTCTCTTGTGGGGAACTGTGACTCAGATTGGGCAGGAGACATTGATTCCAGGAAGTCAGTTTCTGGTTATTGTTTCTCTTTGGGTTCAGGAATTTTCTCTTGGATTAGTAAGAAGCAACCAACAGTGGCATTGTCTTCTACCGAAGCAGAGTACAAGGCAGCTTGTTTTGCTGCATGTGAGGCCGTATGGTTGAGAAGGATTCTATGGCATATGGGAGTGCAGGATGAAGAACCAACTGTGCTGAGATGTGACAATCAGAGTTGCATCGCCATTGCCAAAAATCCAGTGTTTCATGCACGCACCAAACATATAGAGATCCAGTATCACTATGTGCGTGATTTGATGGAGGATGGGATAGTGGAATTGGTCTACTGTCCAACAGAGGAGAATGGAGCAGATATCTTCACCAAAGCACTTACGAAGGATCTGCTTCAAGTTCATCTTCAGAGACTCGGCATTGGGCCGAGGAGATAGTTCACCTATGGGTGGACATTGAGGGGGGGTGTTAGATATGATCAATGCCCCACCCTCATTAGGTGCTACCAATGATCCATGGTGCTCAAAGTTGTAAGGCCCCCATTATGAGGAGAAGCCAAATGTGAGCCCGGACATTGGTTGAGTCCTGACTTGTATATCAGATGAGGTCTATGTGACCGGATGGCAAAAAGGTGACTGTTGTGGGTCTAATCTTTGGGTTAGACGGAGTGGTTAAGCTGGTAGCAACTCGAGGCACATTGCATTGAGTTGCGTGGTAAGGGAGTTAAAAGGGGCCCCTATTGTGGGGTCCGGGGGCCGCGGAAGCGGCCCCTGGCTGGGGGGTCCCAGGGGGGCCAGCGGCCCCCCTGGCGGGGGTCCGGGGGCAGCGCCCCCGGCCCGATGGTAAAGGGAATATTCCCTGGAATATTCCCTGGCCGACTAGTGGAGGCTCATATGGTAGGTCGGTCAGCAGGCCGACCTAACGACCTTCGCGGGCTATAAAAGCTAAACCCCTTCGCAGCCATCTTACACTCATCTTTCACCCAATCAGAGTTGTTGTTCCAGCTAGCCTTAAGCTCTTCACCTATCTTCTGTCTAGATCGCCATCTAAGCTTCACACAGTGGAAGCGCACGGGTGGACAGAGCCATCTTTGTATCAGTTGTTTGGAGTTAAAGAATTTTACTGATTCTCCTCTTATCTGTTGTGTACTCTCTATCTCTTTCTCAGATTCTGTTCGCTGCGCCGTGTAATATTTTACATACCGGCTATTCAAACACTGAGGATTCGTCCACCAACCTTCAGCGAAGGCAAGTTAGATGGTACAAACTACACCTTGTGGAAGTTCAAAATTACAACTATCCTTGATTCTTATGAGCTTCTGGAGACTGTGCTGGGGATTGACGCAGAACCACAGCCTACCCCCGACCCATCAAATCCTAGTGTGATGATTCCTCCGAATGCAGATCTTCTACAAGCTTGGAAATGAAGGAATGCAGATGCATTGTGTGCCTTAGTTACAAGCTGTTTTGACAATGTTTTGACTTTGATTCAGCATACAACCAAAGCGTCAGAGGCTTGGAATGTGCTAAGGAGTCAATATGAAACACGAAACCAAACAAGGATTCAAAACTTGGAGAATCAACTAGCAGCGAAGAAGTTTGCTGAAGGAGAGACGGTTGAAGCATTCATCACTCGGATTAAGAATCTGCGCGACCAGATGGCTGGCGTTGGGATACAAAAGACTAGCAAAGAGCTAGCTCGGAGGTGTCTTCGGATTTGTCCACAAAAGTTTGATGGACTAGTAACTGCCCTTAATACTCAGGTGAGACCTCAAGCTTTGACTTTTGAGGAGTTTTGTGCATTATTAATGGAGGAGGAATTGAGGTTGAAAGCTCGAGAAGGAAGCAACAATGGAGATGCTGCATTCTCTGCCAATGCAAAAGGCAAAGGTGTCTCCTCCACCAAAAATGATGGTGACAAAAAGAAGAAGGGCGGCAAGAAGAAGTTTCAAGGAGAGTGCTTCTACTGTAAGAAGAAAGGACATGCAATTGCAGATTGTCATGTCAAGAAGGCAGATGAAAAGAATGGTACCCTTAAAAGTAAAGGGAAAGAGACAGCCAATACGGCTGAAGCAGAGTTGGAATTATTCATGGCGACCATTGAGGAAGTGTGCTCCTCAGCGCAAGAAGAATCTACCACTGACTCATGGGTGTTGGATAGTGGGGCCTCCTGTCACATGACCAACAAGAAAGGTCTATACAATTCTATGCAGCCTCTACAAGAATCCATCACTGTGACGGTTGGAAATGATGCTAAATGCCCTGCTACAGGCACAGGTACTATTTCTTTTGTTGCTGCAAATGGTGAAGTCAAAAAGCTTTCAAATGTGTTGTATGTTCCCGAAATCAGGAGAAATCTCTTATCAGTTGCTGCCATAACTGATCTTGGTCATGAAGTGAGGTTCAAGAAGACAGGTGCAGAAATTATTGATAGTGCTGGCACAATTGTTGGCAAAGGAGAAAGAAGGAACAACCTGTATGAGCTAAGTGCTCTTACAGCCACCGCTGGAGTGGGCACAAGTAAGCTTTGGCATGAAAGGTTTGGACACATCGGATTTGCAGTATTGAAGGAGATGCAAAAGCAAGGTATGGTTGCTCACCTACCTACAATAACTGAATTGAAGGAACCATGTGAAGCTTGTATGATGGGCAAGCAACAGAGAAAGGCATTTCCACAAGAAAGCAAGAATAGAGCACAGGCTCCTCTAGAGTTGGTGCATGCTGACTTGTGTGGTAAGATGCCTACACAGGCCTTGGGGGGATCTTCTTATTTTATGTTGATTGTCGACGACTACAGTAGGAAGATGTGGGTGTACTTCCTTCGTGATAAGGCTCAAGCTTTTGGTAAGTTTAAAGAATGGCTAATACTTGTTGAGAATGAAACAGGGAAAAGTGTGAAGAAATTTAGAACAGATGGTGGTGGTGAGTTCAACTCAAAGGAGTTTGAAGGCTTTTGCAAGAGCAAAGGTATCAAGCGTCAATTGACGACGCCTCACACACCTCAGCAGAACGGTGTTGTGGAACGCAGGAATCGCACCATTGTGGAGATGGCAAGATGCATGCTAAAGGGTAAGGGATTGCCTAACCATTTTTGGGCTGAAGCTGTTAATACTGCAGTCTACATTCTAAATCGGAGCTATACAAAGGCTCTCAAAGAAAAAACACCTCATGAGGCTTACACTGGTAAGAAACCATCTGTCTCACATTTCAGAATTTTTGGATGTGAATGTTATGCACATGTTCCAGATGAGAAGAGAAACAAGTTACAACCAAAAAGAAGAAAATGTATATTCTTGGGTTATAGTGATGAGCAGAAGGCTTACAAATTATATGACCAAGAGGCAAAGAAGATCATCGCGAGCCGTGATGTGGTGTTCAAGGAGGAGCCGCATACAGTGGAGGAGGAGAAGGCAAGTTCTTCCACTTTATCATCAAGCGAAGAAGTAGTCCAGTATGAACCTGTCCCGAGAGCTATCCCTATCCTTAAGGAGGAGGAAGCATCATCTTCAGATGATGAGGAAAAATTTCACCAACCTGACATCACCCCATCGAAAAAGCCATTGCCGCGCTGGGTGAAGCAGCTCTATGACCACAATAATCCTATGCCTGCATCTGTTGAGGAGAAGGCAGACAAACCAAGGAGGTCTCAGAGAATAGAGGAGCAAAGGAGGGCTTCTGCTCACATAGTCAATATGGCCTTGATGGTTGAGATTATGAGAGAAGTAAAGGAGCCAACTGACTTAGAAGAAGCACTTGCAGATCCATCATGGAAGGCTGCTATGCAGGCGGAGTATGACAGCGTAATGAAGAATGACACTTGGGAGCTAGTGGATCGACCATCAAAGCGGAAGGTTATTGGCACCAAGTGGATCTGGAAGGTAAAGTACAAGGCTGATGGTACCTTAGAAAAGTACAAAGCTAGACTGGTTGCCCAAGGATTTTCACAAGTTGAAGGGTTTGATTTTCAAGAGTCATTTGCCCCAACTACCAGAATGACGACTATTTGCACGGTACTTACAGTGGCTGCCCATGAGAAGTGGCCAGTATACCAAATGGATGTTAAGTCAGCGTTCTTAAATGGTGACCTCAAGGAGGAGGTGTACGTGGCTCAGCCACCAGGGTTTGAGGCCCCCCATTCTGAGAACAAAGTGTGTAAACTGAAGAAGACATTGTATGGGCTGAAACAAGCCCCCAGAGCATGGTACCAGCGGATAGATAGGTTCTTTTTAAACCTAAACTTCAAAAGATGTGCCTCAGATGCTAACTTGTATGTTTACAGGGATGGTAAAAAGTCTGTAGTGATTGTCCTATATGTGGACGACCTTCTTATTACAGGTGACTATGAAGATATGATCAACCAAACTCGAAAGGCTTTGAGCTCTGAGTTTGAAATGACAGACTTAGGCTTGCTGCACTATTATTTGGGGATTGAAGTCTGGCAAGAGCCAGGAAAGATCTTCATCTCTCAGAAGAAGTATGCATGGGAGATCTTGAAGGCATTTGGCATGACCGAGTGCAAGGAGATAGCTACACCTATGGAGGTGAATGCAAAGTTATCCGTCGAGGATACATCATCATTAGCAGACATTGGGAGGTATAGGAGGTTGGTCGGCAGTCTGATCTACTTGTGTAACACCAGACCAGATATCAGTTTTGCTGTTGGTGTTTTGAGCAGGTTCTCAAACAAACCTCATGAGAGTCATTGGAAGGCTGGGATGCAGGTGCTCAGATACTTGAAGAAAACTCTTGACTATGGTATCACATACAGTTTCGGAACTTCTCTTGTGAGAAACTGTGACTCAGATTGGGCAGGAGACATTGATTCGAGGAAGCCAGTTTCTGGTTATTGTTTCTCTTTGGGTTCAGGAATTTTCTCTTGGATTAGTAAGAAGCAACCAACAGTGGCATTGTCTTCTACCGAAGCAGAGTACAAGGCAGCTTGTTTTGCTGTATGTGAGGCCGTATGGTTGAGAAGGATTCTATGGCATATGGGAGTGCAGGATGAAGAACCAACTGTGCTGAGATGTGACAATCAAAGTTGCATCGCCATTGCCAAAAATCCAGTGTTTCATGCACGCACCAAACATATAGAGATCCAGTATCACTATGTGCGTGATTTGATGGAGGATGGGATAGTGGAGCTGGTCTACTGTCCAACAGAGGAGAATGGAGCAGATATCTTCACCAAAGCACTTACGAAGGATTTGCTTCAAGTTCATCTTCAGAGACTCGGCATTGGGCCGAGGAGATAGTTCACCTATGGGTGGACATTGAGGGGGGGTGTTAGATATGATCAATGCCCCACCCTCATTAGGTGCTACCAATGATCCATGGTGCTCAAAGTTGTAAGGCCCCCATTATGAGGAGAAGCCAAATGTGAGCCCGGACATTGGTTGAGTCCTGACTTGTATATCAGATGAGGTCTATGTGACCGGATGGCAAAAAGGTGACTGTTGTGGGTCTAATCTTTGGGTTAGACGGAGTGGTTAAGTTGGTAGCAACTCGAGGCACATTGCATTGAGTTGCGTGGTAAGGGAGTTAAAAGGGGTCCGATGGTAAAGGGAATATTCCCTGGCCGACTAGTGGAGGCTCATATGGTAGGTCGGTCATCAGGCCGACCTAATGACCTTCGTGGGCTATAAAAGCTAAACCCCTTCGCAGCCATCACTCACTCATCTTTCACCCAGTCAGAGTTGTTGTTCCAGCTAGCCTTAAACTCTTCACCTATCTTCTGTCTAGATCGCCATCTAAGCTTCACACAGTGGAAGCGCACGGGTGGACAGAGCCATCTTTGTATCAGTTGTTTGGAGTTAAAGAATTTACTGATTCTCCTCTTATCTGTTGTGTACTCTCTATCTCTTTCTCAGATTCTGTTCGCTGCGCCGTGTAATATTTTACAGTGTAGAGCAGGCAATAGTGGCATTGGGAAGCACTAGGCGATAGCGTGTATTCAAGTTATTTAGAAGAAATTATCATTTTTGATGGGCGCGCATCTTAGGCATGTCACCAATATTTATTTTGATGTGCTTATTTATTGAAGCGCTTGACATTTATTTATTATTTTGTATGTGCATGGGCTCATGATTTAAATATTTGTTATTAGACATTGTATTTGGACACAACCCGACTCTTTGGGCGCCCAATAGCTTTAAATCTTTAGTGGGACAAAAGCAAACACAAAAGCTAAAGCGTGCGAATTGTAAATTGGGCTATTTTTTGAGCTTGGAGATGAATAAGATATTAAATACATGATTTGTGGAGCGCTCACACAAGGCATGGGGGGAGATTGTACCTAGTTGGTCTTTTGCTTCATGTCATGTAAGTCTTCTCTCTTGTTTTTTGTGCAAAAGTAGAGTTCTTTTGTTCTTGGGGACCTTCCAGCGCTCACTACGCGCACATAGAACAACCGATCTATGCACTAGTGGTATTAGAGCGAACCTGAGATCGAGGGCTTCCAATCGATTACCATCTCATGTGAAGGCAGAGCTCCTGGAACGATCGAGCTCTATAGTCAGTCTCGTGGCAATCCGTCAATGCTAGTGTGTTCCTGGCAATGAAGAACCCCCTGCTACAATATTGGATCGCGAAGGACCAGCCTCTACAGGCCAAGGACCACTTGGTGAGAAGCTCCTTTGCAAAAACGTTTTTCTCAGAGAGAAGCAGATAAGTAACTTTTACTAAGTTAATTAGAAAGCTTAATAAGCTTTATAAAAAGCTTAAAACACAACGAATTCAGTCATTTGTGGCGAAATGAGATTCTCAACGACACTGAATCAGTCCACGACGTCATCTTGCATCATGAAAAGCCAATGATTCTTTAAAATTTCTAATTCCTAAAGTCTAAAGCTTCTAAGCTTTACACAAAGGCTTTGATTCAATTTTCAACCCCTCCCATAGTGGCTGTTCATACACAGCTAGTCTCAAACGGATTTTCAGCTTTCCGACAAGCCCCTGTTCACACACGTGGATTGACAGAGCCAAATTCAAGCAAATAGATTGCTATACGCAGTCTGCACGCACGAATATCCTCTTGGAAGAAGATCATGACATCAAATTCCACATCTGTAAAGAAGAAATACTACAAAAATCCATTTTTAAAAAAAAGAAATAAGCCTTGTAAACTCGACTTTGAGTTACACTCATCCGCTAAGAAGATTTCGAGTGTGCGAGGTCTTTTGAAATTTTGCAGGATGTCAGATCAAACCATGGAAGATTTTATGGCTGAAGGTGATCTACCTGAACCAACAATGGAGCAAAAATTGGATTTGATTATGATGCATCTTCAAGAGGAACGAAGATCACGTCAAACTTTGCAAGCTCAATTGGCCAATTTGCAACGATCTACCACCAACCAAGATGGACCGCAATTTGAAAATCTTATATGACGTACGATCAATGCAACACTTGAAGTGCAATCTATTCGGAAAGAAACAATGATAAGTAAAAGAAATTTTAAATTTTGTACTTTCGATGGGTCACGCGATGGAAAGACTGTACTTGCTTTTATAAGTTAATTTGATGATTATTTCCATGAAGAACAGTATGCTGAGAAAGACAAAATTAAGTGTGTCACTAATCATCTAGTGGGGACAAAGCATCTCTATGGTGGACTGTCGTCCGCAAGAGCATTGATTGTCCTACTACTTGGGAGACTTTCCAAAAGAAATTTTTGCAGAATTTCCTTCCACCCCAATTCCACAAAAAAGAAATCAAACAATGGGATCTTCTGCAACAGAGGGATCGTGAGCCTATTTCACAATATACCGAGTGTTTTTGGAATGCTTTATTGCAACTTCGAATGCTCGAAGATATACCTGAGGCAACCCATAAACGCAAGTTTATGTCTGGCTTACTTGGACATTTTTATGCGGAGGTCAACATGTTTAAGCCAACGACTCTCGAAGATGCAATTTCCTTGGCCCATGACATCGAAGACAAAATTCGAGGACGAGAGAAGCGACCACAACAATTTCAAACTAATGATAACTTTGGTTCAAAACAATTCAATTCAAATTTTCGAAGATTCAATCAAAACTGTTTCATTCCATCTTCATTCCGTAAATCTTGGACACAACCACCTACTTTACCATCAAATACAAATCCAAACCCTAAGCCATCTCTCCGGCCAAATCCCAACATTCTTAAACTTCCCTCTATTACCAATAATGTATCTAAAGCCAAACCCATAGTCTGTTACAAATGTCATCAATCTGGACATCTAGTGGTGAATTGTCAATCCAAAAAGCCAACTGTACACATCAATTATTTGGGAGCGACAGAAGATGAAGAATATGAAGAAATGCCAGATTTCATGGAAGACGATGATGATATCGGTACTACTTCAGATACTTTACCAGGTATGCCAAACTCCCATTCTTTATTAACAATGAAATGTCTTGTGCATGGTAAAGAAAAGACTGTTTTACATGATGATGGGAGCACACATGACTTTATTTCTGCAAAATTGGTCAAATAATTGAATTTACATACTGTTTCTACTCATTACCGTATCAAAACTGCGTTCTTAGGCACTAGATACAATGGGACACAAGAAGAGCATGACTTAGAAATTAAAATTGGTGATTATGTTGAATGTAGAAATTTCTTAGTTGTGCCTTTACAATCTAGTGACATTATCTTAGGAATGCCTTGGCCTCATCAGTATAATCCCGATATAGATTATTCTATGCATTCAATGAAGATTCATTCTAATGGGAAACAAATCACATTGCTTGGTATGTACACTTTTGATAATTTTCCATTGCTTAGTCATACACAGGCTAAACATGCATTACGAAAAGGTAGCAAATCTTAGTTAATATGGGTGAATGAAATTGAAGCTAAAGAAAATCAAATGCATCCTAGGCACGCACAATTTCTTTCACAATTTCAAGATTGTTTTGTTGCTGACTTACCACTTGACTTACCACATATATGTCCCGAAGATCACATAATAGACCTAATTCCTGGATCACAACCACCATGTAAAACACCATATAGACATAAACAAATTGAACATAAAGAAATTCAAGCCCAAGTTGAAGAATTGTTAACCTGAGAACTCATTAGACCTAGTAGTTCTCCATTTGGTGCACCTATTCTATTAGTGAAGAAGAAATATAACACCTATCACATGTGCATTGATTATCGTGCCCTAAATAAGATCATTGTTAAGAATAGATATCCGATTCCTAGGGTAGATGATCTTATGGACAAACTACAAGGATCTATAATATTTAGCAAGATAGATCTTAAATCTGGATACCATCAAGTAAGATTGGACACATATGATATATTCAAAACTACATTTAGAACACAATTTGGACATTATGAATTCCTTGTTATGCCTTTTGGTTTAACTAATATACCAGCCACATTCAGTCGTATAATGAATCACATATTTTTGAAGCATCAGCATTGTGTCATTGTTTTCTTTGATGACATATTGGTTTTCAGTAAGAATGAGAATGAGCATTATGAAGATTTATCTTTGGTTTTCAAATTGTTGAAAGAGAATCAATTATATGCTAATCCTAAAAAGAGTGAATTTTTCCAAACACAAATTGAATACCTAGGACATATTGTTTCATCTGAAGGTATTAAAGTTAACCCTAAAAAGATAGAAGCAATTTTGAAATGGCCAATACCTAAAAATGTGAACGAATTATGTTCTTTCTTAGGTCTTGCTAGCTTTTACACAAAATTTGTGAGAAATTTTTCATTTCTTGCATTACCTTTGACAAAATTATTAAAGAATGGCATTGTGTATCATTGGTTCGACAATCAACAAAAGTCCTTTGATTTATTGAAACATGCTTTAACTCATGCTCCTGTATTGCAATTACCTGACTTCAATAGACCATTTTTCCTAGTAGTCACTGATGCTAGTGGATTTGGAATAGGAGCAGTCCTTATGCAAGATTCTCATCCCATAGCCTACTCTATCTACAAACTTAAACCCTCTGAACTTAAGTATTCTACTTATGATAAGGAATTGCTAGCTATAGTACAAGCTTTACGTCAATGGAAACACTATTTAATGGGATCTGAATTCATGATCAAAACTAACCAACAAAGCATTAAACATCTCCTTAGTCAACCACAAATATCTGACCGACACATTAAATGGGCTACTTTTATTCAAAGTTTTCATCCGCTCATACAATATCAACTCGAAAAAGAGAATGTTGTTGTTGATGCTTTAAGTAGAAGACTGACTATTCATAATATCTCTATGATATCTTTTGACTCTCTTCTCCCTATGAAAGATACTTATGACCAAGACCCTAGTTTTCAAGGTGATTGGAATAAATTAGTTGCAAATAACTAGATTCCCATTGATTCATTGTCCTACACTGATGGATTTATGTTTTATGAAAAAAGATTATGTGTAACTGTTCCATTTCAATCATTTGTTTTGCATGAAATTCATTGTCCCCCATACCAAGGCCATAGAGGAATTATTTCTACTTTGCGTACATTAATTGAAGATTTTTATTGGCCATACATGGACTTTGACGTATCTAACTTTGTATCTGAATGCTTAATTTTCCAAAGAGTTAAACAACACCATGGTAAACAATATGGTTCATTAATGCTTTTACCAATTCTAGAACAACCATGGGAACATATATCAATGGATTTTATCATTGGTTTGCCTAATACTAAAGCTAATCATGACATGATTTGGACTATTGTCGATAGGTTTAGCAAACAAGAATATTTCATTCCATGTAAGAAAACGTTAACTGCATCTCAAGCTGCTCAATTGTTCTTAAAAACAATTTTCACTAATCATGGTTTACCAAAAGTTATAATTTCTGACCATGATTCTAGATTCTGCAATAATTTTTGGATTACTTGGTTTGCTAATTTAGGAACAAAGATTGATTTTTCATCTGCATTTCATCCTGAAACAAATGGGTAAACAAAAGCTACTAATAGTACCATTTTAGATCTTTTGCATGCATACACAATTTCAAAACCACAAACATGGGATACACATTTACATTTACTTCAGTTTGCATACAATAACACACCACATACAGCTACATAGAAAGCACAATTTGAAATTATCTATGGATATAGATTACCTACACATGTTACATCATTGTCAAACAAAGTTCAAGCTGCTGATGATATTGCTGACATGCATGCTACTATTTTTGATGAAGTTAAAGATATGATTGCGAAAGCCTAGCAATCATATACAAAACAAGCCAACAAGAAAAGAAAAGCTATGAGTTTAAAAGTTGATAATTATGTTTGGTTACGTATTGAAAAGCGAAGATTACAAAGTGTTCACAAACACCCTATTGTAAAGTTAGCTCCTAGATTTTAGATTTTATGGACCTTTCAAGATCATTCACAAAACCAATGACAATGCATTTAAACTAGAATTACCACAACATTGGAAAATCCACAACACTTTTCATATTAGTTTGTTACGACCTTTTAGAGGCCAATTACCTATACATCCAATCTATGAAAACCCTCCTTTGTTAGAAGAATAAACTGAAATACTTGAGTCGGAAACTATTCTAGATACTGACTTTATGACCACTAGAACTGACCGTAGATATTCTAGATATTTGGTTAAGTTTAAAAATCATCCTGTTGAAGAGGCTCAATGGATGCACGCTCGAGACCTAAGTGCTTACCCCTAACCTAAGATACATGTAGGGGAGGGGTATGGGGACATGTGGAAAAGGGTTAATAAGCTACAAGTACAAAATGGCTATTGTAATACCCTTGTAGTGCTTTTATGACACCTGTAATTGGCATAAACCTATAATAACCTACTCTTGGGCCCTATTTATGCTTGTAATCCCTATGGATGAATGAATTACTACTAAAATGTTGACTAAATTAGCCCCAAATTTCAACCAAATAATCTACTTACACTTGCAATTATTTTTGTGGCCTTCAGATCATCGAGGGTGTGTAAAGTTACTCTTGGGCTGGGATTGTGCACCCCTTTAGGGTCATAAATGGTAAGGGAGAGTCACATCTCTTTTATCTTACTTACTCACCTAGCATCTACTTTTTCCTTGTGGATATTGAACATGGCAAGGAGTATGCTAGGCTAATCAAATAGTTATAAGATGCATTTTATCAAGATCAATTAGTAAATCATTGATTTATCTCTTGCCTCTTTTACAATGGATAATATATCTCTAATTTTTCAAGAAATCCAATGAAGGCTAGAAGTAAAGCAAATGGATCAACGATTATAGTTTTTCAAATCAGTAAACACACAATTAGAAGCTAATAAAAGCCCTTTTGGCCATCAACCATTCAAATTATATAATTTTCTTTCAAGGATAAAAAATGTTAAATTCTTGAACCCCTAAGAAATTGGATTATGTCCCAACAATTGGATAGTAAGGAGAAATCAAGAATTTTAAGGTTAGCTCTCCCAATATTTCTTGATGGCTTAAAGCTTCAATTTCAATTGAATCCCACACAATGAGTGATTGACATGGATGTAGAGTTTTTTTCCAATAGTCATCAATACCAAGATGCTTAAAATCAAGAGATTAAGCTTGAGAGAGCAAGACCCCCCAAATTAGGGTATTGTTTGAAGAAAAAAGTTCACCCCATAATGATCTTGAACTTGAATCTTGATACTTGCAATTGACTATTGCAAGAGACTTCCCATGATAAGATTGTACCCCTTTATTCAAATTTCCTCCAAGATTCAAACAAGACTTGAGAGTACCCTCCTATCCATCATTGAGAGTAGATTTTAAATGCCCATAAAGTGCCAAAAAGGAGTGGATTAATGCAAATTTAATGCAAGAATTTAAAGTGATGGAAGTAGAACATGAAGATCCTGACAATTTTTAGAGACCGAGGAAGACGAAAATGCAAACTTCAACCGTTGCAATGGTTGCAGAATTTTTAGTAATTTTTTTGATAGCTAGATTTAAGAGAGATAGTTTCTTGGTCATTCGGGATGTCAAGTCGATCAGGCATGATTTTTCATATTTGGAATCAAGCAATGGACATAAGGAATGCGAGCGACCGGACATTGCCAAGGTTAAAATGGGCCAAAAGAAGGAAAAAAAATTGGGCATGGGCCATTAGGGGGCCAATTAGCCCAAAAAAAAAGGGGGGGGGGGCATTTTTGAAATGACGACGGCAGCAAAACAACATCCTCATGCCGTCGATTTCATGGAAGGAGGGGTTGGAGCCTGAAAAGAATACACACAATTGATGAATGCAAGGATCTTCTACATTTTTTTGCTCTCCATTGCCAGTCTTGGATCAGGAAATGGCTGCTCGGTAGAGAAGTTAGAAAACTAGTCTTTCTCTCTCCTCCCTCCTCTCTCCTCTTGATGGCTATTCACACACATGATTCTATGGAAGAAGGGGAAGGAGTTGGATGCAAGATGTTGATAGAATAATGGAGCCATAGCAAAGGAGATCATAGATCACAATTGGAGAGAGCATCAACAGCCTCCCAACCATTAAATACGCGCCTCCAAAATCGGGTTTCTATGCATAAGCAATCATTTTATTCATCTCAGATAAATGTTTGATGAAATTGTTTGTAAATGAATGCCTCTAATTGATAATGCTGAAATTTATCAAAAATATTGAAGAAAACAAAAATTTTTAGTCATGTAAGAATTCATATCAAAACACACAAAACCTGTAATTATGCGATTTTCACAAACATGATAAAATTTGGGGATTTTGTTGTGATTTTGGGGTTCATATGGAGTAGAAATGAATATAAAATCAATGCTCAGTGATTGTGATCAATCTCAACTCATAAATATCATAATTTTTATTTAAATAAATAAAAAATAGTGAAAATGAAAAATTTTAGTTTTTTACACTAGGAAATTAAGAAAAAATATGATTTATGTTTGTGAATGTATGGCATGGCTATTTTAAAGTCTGTTTTTACCGCTTTTTACATGAAAAACACATGAAAAAAACCACTCGTTACACCTAAAGATGCATACCCTAAAACGGTAGGGAGAAAGAGGGGTTTTGATATTGAGCAATTGCTAATAATGTTGGAAATTATGATCTATTTGTTTGTGTATACCATATAGGACATTTATAAATTAAATTAAAAGAGGTCAAGCAGCACGAGAAGGGTCGGTGCTGACCCTTAGCAACACAGTATGACGGGCCAATCCACGAGGTGTAGGAGAGCCACAATGGGACCACGGCATTCAACCAAGGGGTGTCTCCTTTTTTTTGTGTTATGAGGTTTTTTACATTGATATATGTGTAGGGACTCCCTCTGAGGAGTGTGGGGAAGGCTTAACCGTTGGACTACAATTCAAAACAAATACAAAATGTACAATAAAGGTAGGGAAATGTGTCCCTTATATACGCTCCTGGCTACAAGGTCGAGAGGGTGTGTTCTTTGAGTATGGAGAGGCCCTAGTGCTTATAGCCAATGTTGGGTAGCATTTAAAGACCCGTAAAGTACTGAAATGGAGGGGATTAATGCAAATTTTATGTGGGAATTTAAAACCAATGGAAGCGGAACATGAAGATCCGACAATTTTTAGAGATCAAGGAAGATGGAAATCCAAACTTTAGTCGTTGCAAAAATTTTAGTAATTTTTTTGACAACTAGATTGCAGAGAGATAGCTTCTCGGTCGTTTGGGATGTCAAGTTGATCAAGCACGATTTTTCAGATTTGGAATCAGGCACATCGGACAGAAGGAATGCGAGTGACCGGACATTGCCAAGGTTAAAATGGGCCAAAAGAAGGAAAAAAAGTTGGGCATGGGCCTTTAGGGGGCCGATTAGCCCAAAAAAAAAAGGGGGGGGGCATTTTTAAAATGACGACAACACAGCAAAACAACGCCCTCATGCCGTTGATTTCATGGAAGGAGGGGTTGGAGCCTGAAAAGAAGACACACAATTGATTAATGCAAGGATCTTCTACATTTTTTTGCTCTCCATTGCTAGTATCGAATCAAGAAATGGCTATCCGGTAGAGAAGTTAGAAAACTAGTCTTTCTCTCTCCTCCCTCCTCTCTCCTCTCCTCTTGATGGATGTTCACACACATGATTCTATGGAAGAAGGGGAAGGAGTTGGATGTAAGATGCTGATAGAATAATGAAACCAGAGTGAAGAAGATCTTAGATCAAACTTGGAGAGAGTGTGAGTGACCTACCAACCATTAAATCATGCCTCCAAAATCGGGTTTCTATGCGTAAGCAATCATTTCATTCATTTCATGATAAATGTTTGATGAAATTGTTTGTAAATGGATGCCTTTGATTGATAATGTTGAAATTTATCAAAAATCTTGAAGAAAAACAAAAAAATTTAGTCACTTAACAATTTATATCAAAACATGCAAAACCCGCAATTGTGCAGTTTTCATGAAGATGATAAATTTTGGGAGTTTTGTTGTTTTGGGGTTCATATGGAGTAAAAATAAATATAAAATCAATGCTCAATGGTTTTTAACAATCTCAACTCATAAATAAAAAATATTAGATTTTTTATTTAAATAAATGAATAAAATAGTGAAAAAAAAAATTAAAAATAATTTTTTGCACTAGAAAATTAGGAAAAAATATGATTTATGTTTGTGAATGTATAGAATGGTTGGATCATGAGGGATAAGCCTCATTTTAGCCTTCTCTTTATGTTAAAGTCCATTTTTACCACTTTTTATAAGAAAAACACATGAAAAATTGATCTTTATACCTATCAATGATGCATAACCTAAATGGTAGGTAGAAAGAGGGGTTTTGATGTTGATAAGTTGCTAATAACATTTGAAATTCTGATTTATTTGTTTGTGCATACCATATAGGACGTTTATAAATTAAGTTAAAAGGGGTCAAGTAGCACGAGAAGGCTCAGTGCTGACCCTTAGCAACGCAGTATGACGTATAGGATGAAATAATTGAAAGACATGTTTGGTGCACTTTACAACACAGATTTACGAATCATAAAATATTTGAGTACTATGGCATTCACAGTTGCATTGCGCATATCACATGGTGTAATTCCTGAATGCATTGCAATTGGTTTCTTATACATATGATCCATGTTGAGTTGTGAGATACCTAAGTTATAGGTTTAGGCATTTGGATTCTAAGCTATAGGTTTAGGCGTTTGGGAAACTACCAAGTGAGGAAATATCTTATCTCCTAGAACATTTTAAATTAAGACTGGAGCTTGTGACGTCAGTGTTATTTGTGTTAGCAGTGCATCAAGAGGGTCAATCCCCGAGGTGTAGGAGGGGGCCATGGCATTCAGCTAAGGGGTGCCTCCTTCTGTTTGTGTGTTGAGGTATTTTACACCGATATATGTGTAGGGTCTCCCTGTGAGGAGTGTGGAGAAGGTTTAACCGTTGGAATACAATTCAAAACTAATGCAAAATGTACGATAGAGGTTATGGGTAGTGTGTCCCTTATACGCTCCTAGTCGTGAGGTTCGAGAAGGTGTGTTCTTTGAGTATAGAGAGGCCCAGCTAGTGCTTATAGCTAGTGGGCCCATTTTAGGTCCTGAAAATAATGCATAGATGATGTAATAAATCCCCCCCCCCCTTTTTGCATGTTCCATAGGAAGCCTCCCAACTATAATTTTCCATTAAAACTATTTTAAATTTTATTACTTCCCCCCCTGTCGGCACCGCCAACTAGCGGGAGGGAGGGGAAGCAAAAGATGACAATGACGACGATGAAGACGATGTGGGAGGAGGCGCACACATGTGCCACCTCCCTCCCCCTCCCTCACTATCCCTTCCCCAACCACTCCTCCTCCTATAAAGACCCCTCCCTCCCCACCCCCTCGAATGAAGAGGATACTCTTCCCACACCCTATCGATCTACACTAAAAGAGAGAGAGAGAGAGAGAGAGAGAGAGAGAGAGGAAAAACTCCTAGAAGTTTCCAAGGCCCCCCTAGAGAAGGGTTCCCACACACTATCTTTCGTAAGGAGCAAGCCATCTACCAAGGATGCATGCGCAAGGAGCGAATTCAAGTTGCCTTGATCAAAGATTGTTTGAGTCTTTGTCCTTAGCAAGAAGGGTATCCTAGGATGGCCCCCAAGCAAAGATTGGCTCGTGCCGATGGAGATCCCCCAAATACCAACGGAGTCACCAGTCAAGGCAGTACGACAAACAACAACTCGGGTTTGGGTGTAGATAATACGTCCTTGAATAACCAGGTGCATTCAATAAATTTTACTCTAGTAGAAATCATCTTAAAGGAACAATGAATGCAGATCAATTACATTAAGTAGAAAAAAAAAAGGATTTTATTGCACTAAAGGCATGCTATAGAATGTAACAATTTGCATAATAGACTTTGCATTGGTACACACATAAATTAGGGATATTGTATTGGTTTTTGTTCATGGAACATTAAATTTTATGCACTAGCATTGGCATGCATGAGAGATAAAAGGAATTGATAGATGTTTGCACTCAAGTGTATAGAAAAATGAGATGGTCCGACTATTAGGGATTGATGCTATGCATTAAAAATATCATGAAGGAGACTTGCATCTAGGAAGTTGCATCTTATGATTGCAAGGCAAGATCCTAAGAATATTAGTTATAAAGAAATATTTGCATCCATTTCTGCAAGAAATAATATATGCATGAAAAACATTGAATTCTTGCTTCACTGCATGTGCAAAGAGTTAAGTTCTTCTTCACTTGCATAAGTATTGTATTCTATTTTCGCTTCACTTGCAGAGAGAAAATAATTGAAGGAGATCAAAGTGTTCTTCCTCTTTTCACAAAATTGTGTTTACACCCCATGATTGCAATGTGCATGAATTAGGTTACTTGCATTCACTGAAGCATTTTTAAAAAAATGTATCTACAATAATGAATACTTGAAAGACATACATGCTCTGATCTTCTTGTGATAATGATGTGGATAATTAGACTACTTAAAAATTGTCCAAGTAAGAAGGTCAACTCACTTAGGTTATCCTAATGATTCCTGATCAATAGGTAAACCTTAGAGCAATAGTTGTGACCCAACTACCAAGAGGATGGAAACACTGTCTAAGGACCAACCCATAAGACCACTGATTTCTCTTTCCACACTCATTGGCGAGAGCATAGTTTCCCACAAACATGCAAATATTCATAGAAAACTAGGGTTGCTATCATGGAAAAATAAAACCCCATGATAGTGGTGGTCATCCAAACTACAGTAGAGTTATTATTATCGTACTTGAGATAGTTGATAATGATTTTTGCAAGGAAATCAAAGGAGTGAGATAATGAGAATAGGAGGGACCCTAGATAGAGCCTAGAGTGATCTAGGATGACTTAATTTGACTTACGTGAAAACTCTAATCCTAGAGGATTGGGTAGGGTTTTGTGGGGATAATAATGAGAATGGTAGCACCTACTAAAGGCAAATTTAAATTCCTATTGCAAGGATAATCAGGAGATGAAGCATAAAGTACTCATCCAGGAATAAGAAGATTTGTACCTAGGATACCTCTATCATACGAGAGATATAGATGTTAACATCGAGGATTTGATGCAAACACATCATGGCCAATCATTGGATGGAGGGTGGGGAGAAGGCCACCCTCACCCCATACCACTCCTCCTCCTCTCTATAAAGATCCCCCTGGGATGAAGAGGATACCCTACCCACCCCCTTGTCGAGTAGCGCTAAAATAGAGAGAGAGAGAGAGAGAGAGAGAGAGAGAGAGAGAGAGAGAGAGAGAGAGAGAGAGAGAGAGAGAGAGAGAGAGAGAGAGGGGGGGGGAGAAGAAGAAGAAGCATAATAGACCTCACATTGGTGCACACTGAAATTAGGGATTTTGTATTGGTTTTGTTCATGGAACATTAAATTTTATGCACTAGCATTGGCATGCATGAGAGATAAAAGGAATTGATAGATGTTTCCACTCGAAAATGAGACGGACTGTCAGCGATTGATGCTTTACATAAAAAATATTATGAAGGAGACTTGCATCTAGGAAGTTGCATCTTATGATTACAAGGCAGGATCCTAAGCATCTTAGTTAATAAAGAAATATTTGCATCCATTTGTGCAAGAAATAAATGCATCCATGACATGAAAAACATTGAATTCTTGATTCACTGCATGTGCAAAGAGTTAAGTTCTTCTTCACTTGCATAAGTAGTGTATTCTATTTCTGCTTCACTTGTTGCAGAGAGGAAAGAATTGAAAGAGTTAAAAGTGTTCTTCCTTCTTTCACAAAACTGTGTTTATACCCCACAAAATTGTGTTTACACCCCATGATTGCAATATGCATGAATTAGGTTACTTGCATTCACTGAAGCATTTTTAAAAAATGTATCTACAATAATAAGTACTTGAAGACATACAAGCTCCGATTTGCTTGTGATAATGATGTGGATCATTAGACTACTTAAAATTTGTCCAAGTAAGAAGGTCAACTCACTTAGGATATCCCAAGGATTCGTGATCAATAGGTAAAACCTGAGAGCGATAGTTGTGACCCAACTACCAAGACGATGGAAACACTGTCTAAGGACCGACCCATAAGACCACTAATTTATCTTTCCACACTCATTGGAGAGAGGATAGTTGCCAACAAACATGCAACTATTCATAGAAAACTAGGGTTGCTATCATGGAAAAATAAAACCCCATGATAATGGTGGTCATCCAAACTACATTAGAGTTATTCTTATCATACTTGAGATAGTTGATAATGATTTCTGCAAGGAAATCAAAGGAGTGAGATAATGAGAATAAGAGGGACACTAGATATCTAGAGAAATCTAGACTTACGGGAAAACTCTAATCCTAGAGGATTGGGTAGGGTTTCACGGGGATACTAATGGGAATGATAACACCTACTAAATGCAAATTGCAATTTCTATTGCAAGAATAATCAAGGGATGAAGCGTAGATTACTCATCTAGGAGTAAGAGGATTTGTACCTAGGATACCTCTATCATGCGAGAGATGTGGATGATAACATCAAGGATTTGATGCAAACACATCATTGCCAATCTCACGAAGGCAGCAAAAATCTGAAGGTTGAATGCTAAGCGTTCAAAAAGGAACTCCACCTTAGCAAGTGTTATGAGTACTCGCCCACATTATTGTTTGTGCTTGTAATTTTAGGAGCACTGTTTGTGGAAGGATTGTTTGACCAAAGCTCATAAGAATCTTGTATAAAGAATCATGTTAAATTCTTGGCGGGGCATGCCAAGCCACCCCCACCTGGCCGCTAACCCTATCCAAGGGGGTTCTAAATAACCGTGACGAGAATGTGGACCGAACCTGCCATGAGAGGTCTCTCCATGGATTAGTGTGATCGTAGGAGGACACTTGGATGCCGAGGGGGGGGGGGGGGGCTAGGGCTCTAGCTGTAATCCCCTACCTCGAGGTCCTACTCAAATGGTCTATGGCACTCCCATAGAATTTCACAGGATTTTTTCGTTAATGACTTCCGAGTCTACTCTGCAATGAAACTTATTGGCCAACCCTGCTAGGATTGACTTGAATCTTACTAGATTTCTAATGGTCAAGTCATTCCACAACCTTCTAGTGTCGGGCTTCAGATGATCTCCTTTGCGTGCAGAGCATCAGAATCAGAGCGGACTCGTATCACACTTGGTTCAAAGAGAATGGGAAACGAGAGGGATGCATCACTCGACCTCTCTACCCGTAGGGTAAAGTCCTATTCTGGTCCCCTAAACCGATATGAGCCAGTGCACTACAACAAAAAAGGCTCCATAGGCGCGCTTGTAGACGCAATATTTGAATTGTGTTTAAAAATGTCGAGTGTGTTTATTACTGCATCTACTAGTGCACTAAAATTTCACGTCTACAAGTGCACTTATAGTGAAAACTACACGCGCATATAGGCGCGCAAACAGACACAAATATAGACGCACCTATTAACACACTAGTAAATATATAATCATATTTATAAAAAAGTAGATATATTCAAATTCTGCATCTATAGAGGCATGTAACTGTGCATCTAAAAAGATGTATACTTTGCAATTTTTTGATGATTATAGATGCGCATTTTTCCCTGCAATTTAGACACGTAGATAGACACGTAAAACAGAGTATGAGAAAAAAACCAGAGAGCATGTGGCTTTGCAAGCCACATGCTCTTTGGTTTTTTTTCCCCCATCAAATTGTATGCTTAGGAAAAACAGAGAAAGATTATTATATTGAAAGCAAAAGAAAGTGGAGAGCCAAAGTCCATATATTGATAATAACACATGATGAGCGTACTGTGCTGAAATATTTGTACATATTTCGAAGATTTTTGTATTGAAAACAAAACAATGTAGAACACAAAATTTCATATATAAAGATGAAACGTTTTTACATGACGAGTTCTAGTGCTTGTGACTCAAGCATGGTCATGGTTGCAAGCACTAGCTGAAAGTAATACATATCAAAAATGAAAACTACAAGGCCAAGGGGAGGCATGTATGCATGGGGCTCCTCTACATCTCCTCAGAAGAGGCATCATCATCGCTAGCACCACCGCTGTCGGTATTGCTGCCGCCACCACTACTGCTAGTCTCCCCTTCTCTATCCTCGACTGCATCAGGGTTCGCCTACACAAAGGATTAAGGTATATAAATACCATTACAAACAATAAATTAGAGTTACCTATACTTTTCATATAAAAAATAAAACATACCTCTTCTGGCTATGGAATCCTCATGGCACGATTGTATTACTCCTCCGTGATTAGTCCCTCCTCGTAGAAATGTTGCCAAGTGGACGCCCGATTATGACCTCGATGGTAGCCTCCCTCTCTAGGAGTAGGCATCCTACCAACGATATGATACTACAAAAAAAATTTAACATACAACATATTAGAACACACTACATAATGAATTGAAACAAATTACAAATTTTAATTTAAAAAAGAAATCAAATAATACTTACAAACTCAGCCTCCCATGACTCCCTACCACCCGATCCATAATGCGAGGATCCCATGGTTGCCATCTGGATACGTCGCGCCTTTGCATGCTGGTGACTTGTCCTTTTCTCTACTGCTCTCTTCTTAGCCTATTTCCACTCCCTGCGGTGGCAATTGGGTGGTTGGCCATATCTAGGGCACCCCTGCTCTTGTCTCCGTAGTGACTCCTTGGCGTGCGTCATAAGGTGAGACCTCTTGTTATGAAGCATGTCTCTCACCTTTGACCATCCCCAATCATCTGAGAATCGTGAATTCTCGGGATTAGGGTACCTTCTATGTACTGCCCTTAGCACCTCTTGTCACAAACCAATTTTTTGGTGCTTGAAGGGAATTATGCAATCTTTGTATGTGGCATGCACGACACTCCTCAAGTAGGCTATCACTTCCCTCCCCTGAGGGTTATGCAAGATACCACCAACATCTGTGACAGAGTAGTACATTTGTGGAGGCTCACCTCTCTCATTTCCTGGTGAGGGTGATCGAGAGCCATCTCCTAGGCAACCCCCACAAAGCCCTCGACCTCCTCGTTCTCCCGCATGACTCTCCCTCCTCCCTTGATGGGCACTACCCTCTACCTCACTCGATACACGTGCTTTGGCCGATCCATGTACTTTAGCTGATCCATGTGCATTAGTTGATCTATGTGTATGCATAGTGCGTGGAGTACCTATTAGAGGTGTACCAAGGTTTGGTGTGCCAAGGTTTGGTGTTTGTGTGGCAGTGCTAGGCAAAGATGTGATAGGTGTCCCAGACATGACACTAAAAACCTCCTCTGCGCAGTGGGAGGGCGACCAAGATAACTGGTCATCTCCCCCATGAATTGCTCCTTGTTCAGAATACCTCCAAAAAAAATACTAATATCTCTAGAAAACTCCGCTAACGTGTTGTTCATGCGTTCCAAATCAAGATCAGTGCTAGAAGATCAAGGATTCCACATCTACATAAGCAAAAATCCATTAGTACAAAATTAGGAAGCTATGCAATTCTGTTTTGCGTCTGTTAGCATGTCTATGCCCGCGTCTACTCTGCATTCTGGATGCACCAATAGATGTGAAAGAATAATACTAAACAAACAAAAAAACTTAGACCTTAACTCTAATTAGTTATGCCGACAGTGCGTCTATATACACGTCTAAAAATGTGTCTACACTGTTAGCCAGACGCGCCTATAGACATGCAAACTTAGACCATATTTTCAAAAACTGTTATAAAAAGCGGTGCGAAGCCTCCATAGATTGTCTGAAGCATGTAAAGAGAGAGAGAGAGAGAGAGACAAATAGACAAAGAGAAAGCAAAGAAGATTGAGAGAGAGAAGAAGAACTCACCTTCTTTGCTTGTTCCGACGGGTGGCAACACGGTTGCAAGCTCCTTGTCCTTCTCCTCCCTTCCCTTGGTAGGTTGCTTGATTCTTCTTCTCTTCCTTGTTGTTTGGCTCTTGTTCTTTAATCTCTGGCTCTTCCCCTCCTCCTTTTACTCTTATTTCCTTCCCTCCTTGTCTTCGTGAAGTGATGGATAGACATGATTAGTGATGTCGAGCTCAAACTACAAAAAATGCACAAAAAACGTAGGAAAGCACTAGTTTGAAAAAAAAGCCACAACTTTTTTTAAAAAAATTATATTCTCATGACACGTCTAGAAGTGCATGTAATTGCGCATCTATATGTGCAGATAAAAGATGTTATACACGTTGATAGATGCAATTACAATTAAACTTATTAAAATGCTAGCTTATGGTTGTTTTTGGATCAACATGACTTTCGTAGTCTTTCAATATCAAAATGTTTGTCTCCATGTTGTAAGTATCAAAATATTTAGGGAATATGATATGTATGCCAAATGAAATCATATATGTCCTTATGATTCATGTGTAATTATGTCGTCATCTTCTACTAGTATGGGACATGCTGAGTCAACAAACACTACATCCTCCAGTGAGGACGAGACATTATATCTTCACAATCAAGACGCTTGGCTACGATGAAAAATCAAATGTATGCGTGATCGTTGTCGAGGATGTTTTTTTCGAGCACGTCGAATCACGATGTCACACCTCAGCATGTACGGAGAGTGGGACCAAGAAAAAGACCCAGTAATTTTTACTACTTTATTTGCACAAATATTGTAGGTCTATGTTGCGTCTTCACCATTAAACAAAACCTCCTTTTTTTATTGAGCAGGATGTGGTACCACATCCTCAAATGGTCCCTCCAGGGTGTCAAGAGGCTGTGAAGCATCGACACGAGGAGGCAAAGTCCTCAAGAAGAGTAAAGACTGATGATGACGATAGTAGCCCTCTTCAAATGCCCCATCAAGTTTTGGAGGAAGAGATTTTGGACAATATGGTGCACGATTTATTTTCCCATGAGGTTCGGGGGGAGGGCGCCACTAGAGAGACAGATGACTCGCTACACATAGCATCGAAAACTCCATTGTACGAAGGTTGCACATACTCCATTCTACGTGCATCTCTCAAGATACTGAACTTACAAACCATTTATGGATGGAATAACGCTAGCTTGAATGCATTATTGAAGTATGTATCATTTGATATTAATTCATAAACACTTCTAGACAATATTCACGATTTTTTAGCTCTGTTTGCACAATATATGCAAGTTATTATCACAAATGCTTCCAAATGGAAATAAATTACCAACTAGAAGGAAGCAAGCAAGGCGTTTCTTAACATCTCTTGGAGGTCTCGATTACGTTACAATCCATGCATGTGTCAATGATTGCATCTTGTTTCGTGGGGATCATGCATCTACACGATAATGTCTTATTTGTGGTGAACCAAGATACAATCAGGAGATGAAATCAATGGATGTGCCTCGTAAGGTTTTGTGACATTTTCCTATTATTTCACATATTCAAATTATGTTTAAATGTGAATCTATTGCGAGACTCGTGTCATGGCATGCTAGTCACCATTCAAGTGATGGAAAGTGGAGAATTCCTTCAGACACACCAGCTTGGCAACACGTAGACAATTTGTGGCCTACTTTCAAAGAAGAGCCCAAAAATTTGAGATTTGATCTAGGATTAGATAGAATAAATCCATTTGGCACTAAAAACACCTCATATAGTGTATGGCTAGTGGTATTGGTGAACTATAATATCCCTCCGTCCATGGCAATTAAAAAAAGACATGTAATGTTGTCCATTTTGATTCTTGAAAAACACAAAGTAAAAAACATGGTCTTTTACTTAGAGCCTTTGATCAAGGAGCTAGAAATGCTATGGAGAGGTATTGAGGTGCAAGATGTGAGTGCATCATTGTTCTCTAGAGATTTCACTTCAAAGGGCATGTTGTTGTGGACCATGCAGGACTTTCTAGGATATGGAGAGTGTTCAGGTAGTTGCATACTCTATTTTATTCATTCTTATCCTTAATCAAATATATGTCATCATTAACCCACTTGTTTCTATAGGTTTAACTACATCAGGATATCAATCATGTCCAATTTGCGGACCCTCTCTGGTTTCTTCTAGATCGACACGCTTGAAGAAGGTTATCTATGACAATCATCATCGTTTTCTTCCTATTGACCACCCCAAATATGCACCCCCCACTAATGGAAGAACTCCACAATCTCTGACCATTCAAGATTGGAAGGACACTTGGACACACGCTAGTGATCATCCTCCACTCTGCATGAGTCAGTAACTAGTTTACTTCTTTTGTTTATCTTTAAAGTACACTCCATTATGAGAACGAGAAATAATATATTGTTTGTGCCTTAGATTCTCTATATTTTTTTGTCTCCCATATTGGATTGAACTCAAAATCAATCACCTGTTGGATCCCATTTATATATTCAAGAATGTTTCCTCTACATTATGGGATCACTTAATCGGGGCTCATGATTTTGTCAATGTAAGGGAGGATTTACGTAGCATTGGACGTACGAGACGAGCTTGGCCACGCATCGGACCCAGAGGAAAGATTGAGTTACTGCATGCACCTTGGATGTTATCGAAGACCGAAGAAAAGATAATGAAGCAGTAGATATGTAGCTTTCAAACTCCCATACGATATATGAGATGCCTCAAGGGAGCCTTCATAAAGAAAAAGAAAAGAGGTGTGGAGCAACTATCCGGTTTGAAGTCTCACGATTGGCACAAAATGATTCAAGTAAGGATTTTCATAGCCATAAATATTTTAATTAGTGGAGTAACTATGTAGAATAATTAATAATATATGAATATTTACATACATTTCATCCTTCCTACTAGCATATCCCATTGTGTTTCGAAAGATGTGCATGATATCATTTACAAGATGGGTGAGCTCGCGAGGTATGTATACATTATACTTATTTTTTAGTTTACATATTACATACATCACGTAATAAACCCGCTTGAATTTATGGACAAAACTAATCATCGTTCTCAATTGCATGTTGGTAGATTTGTGAGTTTGAAGGAAATCGATCCAAATAAGTTGCAAGAGGCTCGAGTATTGTCCATTGAGGTGGTTTGTTTGGTGGAGGAAACTTTTCCTCGCTCCATTTTGACTACTCAAGTACACTTACTCGTACATCTGATTGATGAGATCGCAATTTGTGAGGTAGTTCATGCAAGGTGGATGTTTTTTCTAGAGCGCTTTATGAAAACCCTAAAAGATTTTGTAAGGCAAAATGCACGGCCCGAGGGAAGCATGGCTGAGGGTTGGTTAGTACAATCATCCCTTGTACAAATCTCTGAATATCTTACTAAAGTGGACCCCTCTTTACCACGACTATGGAAAGATGATGAAGATTTGAGGATGACCTCTATAATACCTCAAGGAAAAGGAAGGAGCAAAGTGCTAATGAAAGAGGAACTTCGTAAGTTAAATGTATTTTTTGTGCTTAACAACAAAGTAATGAGCAAATGGATGACACTATATAAAGAAGCAAGGGCAAGAAGAGTAAGCAAAAGGCAAGCATTTCGTGCTAGACATGGACGTAATGTCCCATATCCATAACATTTAAGTGCGCTTCAATGTCATATTGATATAGATTGGCTACACATTCGTACTACCACAACAATGCGAGTAGGTATATTAGAAGTTATTTATTTTCATATATATTACTTCTTAATACATTCTCAAAATACAATAAATATCTAAGTTGCTTACTTTTTTGTTTTTTAAATGCAGGTTGTGTATCACCCACCAATGGTAAACAATAACCGATGGTGGCACGTCATCCCCATATCTAATCATTCAAAACCAATATATGGTAATGCTACCAACATAGAGATAGTTGATGACAATCCAACAATCAATGATGATGTACATGATGATGCCATGATCAATGATATACATGATGTAGTGCAAGATGATCCCCGCGAGGATATTCAATGAAGCACAGAAGAGGATAACAATATGGTTGCAGATGATGATGAAGACATTGAGCATAGTAATACATCTGACAGTGGGATAGACTTATTTGTTTCATTTCCTATTGGTAACATAGACCTAGAGGTAGATAGTCTAAGGGCCGATCTCATTGGAGATGAGATTGATCATTCATTGTAGCATATAATTAGCTTTAAATGATTGGATGTATATTTGCAATACTCAGAAACAACTAAAATATCAATTAAGAGCCGTTTATTTTTGTGATACTTATAACGTTTGTTTTGTTATAGTATTAGAATTGAATGTGCACATCCAAAGAACAATGCACCAAGATGCACAAACAAGTACAATTGGGTAAGCTATATTAAACCACAAACAAGTAAAGTTGATAGTGTATTCTAAAAAATACTAGCTGTTAAGATGTTTGATCATATTAAGGGACTTTATGAGAAATGAAAAATCTGTGCGTTTATTTTCGCATCTATAAGCTCATTTAAAAACCCGGGTATATAGACGCGTTTTTCGCGTCTATATACTAGTGCCAATAGACTTGCTGATAAATGTGCCCGCTATTTCGCATGTACAATGTGCGTCTATAGGGCCTTTCTCTTGTAGCGATGTTCTATCCTACATTAACCATGGTCAATACGTCATTGTGAATTGAATGTTGAGAAGCCTCCCAGTTCTCTGGGACCATCCTACCATAGGATGAACCCATCGGGGGTTTTGTTCACCCACTTCCCTTGATAGCTTTAGTTTTCTACTTACCTAAGGGCAAATTAGTGGTAACACATTCAAGCAACTTCCTTAATTAACATGTTAGTCACATGTTCATTTACGTAATTTTATGCACTGACACGAAAATAGTTCAAACTAATTTCTTGAAAAGTAAACATTATATTGAAATTGAGAGAGAGAGAGAGAGAGAGAGAGAGAGAGAGAAGAAACTTCTAGAAGTTTCCAAGTCCCCCCCTTGAGAGGGATTCCCACACACTATCTTTCGTAAGGAGCAAGCCATCTACCAAGGACACATGCGCAAGGAGCGAATTCAAGTTGTCTTCATCAAAGATTGTTCGAGTCTTCATCCTTAGCAGGAAGGGTATCCTAGGATGGCCCCCAAGTGAAGATTGCCTCACGCCGATGGCAATCCCCCAAATACCAACAAAGTAACCAGTCAAGGCGGTATGACAAACCACAACTCGAGTTCGGGTGTAGATAATATGTCCTTGAATAACCATATGCATTCAATAAATTTTACTCTAGTAGAAATCATCTTAAAGGAACAATGAATGCATATTGATTACAATAAGTAGAAAAACAAAATTATGGATTTTGTTGCACTAAAGGCATGCTATAGAATGCAACAATTTGCATAATAGACTTCGCATTGGTGCACACACAAATTAGGGATTTTGTATTGGTTTTTTTTCATGGAACATTAAATTTTCTGCACTAGCATTGGCATGCATGAGAGATAAAAGGAATTGATAGATGTTTGCACTCAAGTGTGTAGAAAAATGAGATGGTTGATCAGGGATTGATGCTTTACATAAAAAATATCATGAAGGAGACTTGCATCTAGGAATTTGCATCTTATGATTGCAAGGCAAGATCCTAAGCATATTAGTTAATAAAGAAATATTTGCATCCATTTCTACAAGAAATAAATACATCCATGAAAAACATTGAATTCTTGATTCACTGCATGTGCAAAGAGTTAAGTTCTTCTTCACTTGCATAAGTAGTGTATTCTATTTCTGCTTCACTTGTTGCAGAGAGGAAAGAATTGAAGGAGATAAAAGTTTTCGTCCTCTTTTCACAAAATTGTGTTTACACCCCATTATTGCAATGTGCACGAATTATGTTACTTGCATTCACTGAAGCATTTAAAAAAAATGTATCTACAATAATGAATACTTCAAAGGCATACAAGCTCTGATCTTCTTGTGATAATGATGTGGATAATTAGACTACTTAAAAATTGTCCAAGTAAGAAGGTCAACTCACTTAGGTTATCCCAATGATTCCCAATCAATAGGTAAAACCTTAGAGCGATAGTTGTGACCCAACTACCAAGATGATGGAAACATTGTCTAAGAACCAACCCCTAAGACCGCTGATTTCTCTTTCCACAGTCATTGGCGAGAGCATAGTTGCCCAGAAACATGCAACTATTCATAGAAAACTAGGGCTAGAGACATTGAAAATGGATAAAGGTGATTCTAATCAGGATCACTTGAACAAAATTCAGGACTTGCGAGAGCAACTCATGAATGTTGATGAGTACTATTCAGATGCACAGGTGATATCTACCACTTTGAACTCATTACCTCCTTCGTACTTGGCTTTTCATATGACCTTAAACCTCACCATAAGGATTGCCGCGCAGCCAATCACTTTTCTTCAGTTAGTCAGTTTGATTCTAGAGAAGGAGCAAACACGAAGGAATAGTGATGTGGATGCTATAGTCTCTGAGAGGGACCCTAAATAGAGCCTAGAGTGATCTAGGATGACTTAATTTGACTTACATGAAAACTCTAATCCTAGAGGATTGGGTAGGGTTTTATGGGGTTAATAATGAGAATGGTAACACCTACTAAAGGCAAATTGAAATTCCTAATGCAAGGATAATCAAGGGATGAAGCATAAATTACACATCTAGGAGTAAGAGGATTTGTACCTAGGATACTTCTGTCACGTGAGAGATATGGATGATAACATCAAGGATTTGATGCAAACACATCATGGCCAATCTCACCAAAGCAAGAAAAATTCGAAGGTTGAATGCTAAGTGTTCAAAAAGGAACTTCATCTTAGTAGGTATTCTGAGCACTCATCCACATTATTGTTTGTGCTCGTAATTTTAGGAGCACTATTTATGGAAGGATTGTTTCACCAAAGCTCATAATAATCTTGTATAAAGAATCAGGTTAAATTCCTGGAGGGGCATGCCAAGCCATCCCCACTTCACTGCCAACCCTATCCAAGGGGGTTCTAAATAACCATGATGGGAATATGGACCGAACCCGCCACAAGAGGTCTCTTTGTAGATTAGTTTGATCATAGGAGGACACTTGGATGCCAAGGCGGCTCTGGCTGTAAATCCCATGCCTGTGAGTCCTACTCAAATGGTCTACATGACTCGACATGGATTCTTGAGACCCTATTACTAGTGCAAGGGCAAAAACTTGGAGGATAATGAGATCGATGTTAGAAGGCTATGGAATGACTTGACCATTAAAAACCCAGTAAGATTCAGATCGATCCTAACAGGCTTGGTTGATACATTTCATTGAGGACTAGACTCGGAAGTCACTAACCGACAAATCCTGTGACATTCCATGGGAGTGCCAGAAACCTGGGTAATTCACTGGTAATTCACTATATGCATACCCTCTATATCACGTGCGTTCAAGGTCTATTTATAAATATCCTTATCTGTGAATTTTTCTTTAATAAAACATAACCCTTTCCTATTCAATTTGTAAGTAACCCCTTTACATGGGACCCTTCTGTATTATGTAAAAAATGTGTAGAAATGGTATTTTAGAAATCCATTATGTTGAACCCACATGATACATACAAACCTATATGACTAGTCTACCCAGGTCCAGGCAGCGTCTCTTAGATCAGATTTCTTATGGACTACTAAAACATGTCAAGGTCTAGACATGATACAGATTAAGAAGATGACTCCAAAAAAGAAGGGAAATGGTCAATTCATGATTATTGTCTAGTCTTGGGTGTAAAGGAGTCAAGATGACTCCAAAAAAGAAGGAAATGGTCAATCCATGATTAATGACTAGCCTTGAATGTGGAGGAGTGAAGATAGAGTAAAAACTTCAAGATATCTTCAAGATCTTTGTAGCGTTCACCAAGAATCAATGGCTATCATGTTATTATAGCAGTGAATAATGCCCTTTTACTCCAAGAGTGAGAAGTAGCCTTTAATGTTGGACATAGAATACTCCATTGATCATTGCCAATGTATTAATCCTGAAAAGGAAGAGAAAAGTGAGTAGATCTATAAGTAATGATTGCTATCATATTCATTTCAATCTAAGTTGCACTGGTGATGCTCTTTTAGCTTCAAGAAAGAATATTATGGAACCAATAGAGTGTTGTGGCCTTGATTGCTTGTAAAGGAAGCTTACTATGGTTACTACAAGGAGTAGGAACCATAATATGCTAGAAATAGATGAATAAATAGGTTTTTTATTGTTGAAACTGCCCTTTGGACATCACAAATTGCATTGTTATCCCTGATCTCAATAGTAACATGAAGAATGATGGATATGGTACTCAATGAAATGTGAATGAGGCAAATAACAAGTAGCCTTTAAAGATTGAGAAACCATGGGAGAGAGATAGAAATCAAATCCTCCATGGAAGCTTGAATAGAAGTTTGAGAAGGTAAAGGGGAATCCTTACTTATCAAAAGTAGAGATACTTTAGCAATCTTCTTCTCCATATAATTTTCCATTTCTCTCTAGATCTTGTCCATGTTCCTAAAGAGTAGCCATGGTTTGGTTTTTGAAGAGCCTATTTAGTTATAATCGGGGTGTAACCAAGTCTTGTGACTAAGTATTTAACTGTAGTACACTATCTTGATGACTCTAACTAGATTGTGACATAAAAACAACTCCATTAATAGGATCAAAATCAAGCTTTGATACCAATGTAAAATAGGCATGCTCTAACTAGATTTAATCTAACAATTTACTCCTAGAAAATAAGTAATGCACAAAAAATACTAAATCATGGCCTAGAGGGGTTGACATTCTACTACCCCTCATTTCTCATTCTCATTGAACCAAGTCCAATGTTGACATACTCTCACCTTTGATTGGTAATAAAGTGACCCTTCTTAGGTAGTTGTTAGATTACTATTAGAGGTGACTAGTCCATGCTTCCCATGTGAAGTAGAACCAAAATTTTGGTGCCAAATTTGAAGTTACATGCTTTTAAGAGGCTCAACTTTAGAGAGAGAGAGAGAGAGAGAGAGAGAGAGAGAGAGAGAGAGAGAGAGAGAGAGAGAGAGAGAGAGAGAGAGAGAGAGAGAGAGAGAGAGAGAGAGGCTCAATTTTGGTAGAATCCTCTTCTAATTCAATTTTGAAATTGATACTAAGTAAGGAGAGAGCTCAAAGTTACAGCTCTCTAGATGCTCAATCTTAAAATTGAGCCTAAGTAAGGAGTTCCAACCTCAATCACAAAGTAACCCTAAGAAATAGATACCTAGATTCAAATTCAACATAGTGTCAGGAGCATTGGGAGGGAAGAGAGGCTTGGACCAATCGCTTAGTGGAGTTAGAGCGCCTAACGGAGACCCGACTCCTCACCACTCACTCTCTGATTTGTGAGAAGGCTTGACGAAAGATGTGGTTTGACAAGCATGTCAAACAGCGAGACTTTGAACAAGGGGACCTTGTTTTGCTATACTCTGTAAAAGGACATAAACAGAAGATGAAGTTTCGGGGGCTAGGGCCTTTCAGAGTACGCATGATTGGTAGAATAGGGAATGTTGAGTTAGAGACACTTGAAGGTGAAGGAATAGGCTTTTTTAATGGCAACCGCATAAAGAATTACTATCCTCCTTCCCATCCATTACATGAGCCACCCATGCTAGAACCCCCAATGAACGTCTGCATGGCTACTATAACCGACCTTACAGATCAGGACAAAGAAGCAGTGGCACCAGCGTATCTACGAATCATAGTCACAGTAAAGGTGCCGACTACAACATCTTGACGCATGACCATTGGACACGCATTGGTCAACCGAAAATACAGCCTACTAATGCCAAACTCACCCCATTTGGGGGTAATGCTTATTCACTCCTAGGGAAGTGCAAGGTAGTCGTTTCTATCGAGTCTGAAAGTTTACCAGCTTTCTTCCATGTGTTGCTTGACACTAAAGGAGCCGGTAATATGTCACTATTAGGTCGTACTTTCAAGAAGCAAACGAACTGTAATGTGGATTATAACCTAAATCGCATTCATCTTGCTATAGGCAATGTGTGTATAGTGACAACTTTCAGCAAAGGGCTGTCCTGACTCCTCCACCATTACGAAGCCACTGGTAGAAACCCCTACGACCACGCTTCAGCCCAAGTCTAAACAGAAGAAAACTAAGGTCTCATGCCAGGCTCTCGACCCTAGGCCCAAACCCACCAAGAGTGCTCACAAGGCCAAGGAGTCCAAGCTTATATGGGTGCCAAAATGGCAAAGACCACATCCAGGTAGACCACCCAAACGTGATTCTAAATGCCAAAATAATCAGCCATCACGGCCTAAGAGACTGTGTAGATGCTATCGACGTAGACACACAACCATGCCACGATGGATCCCCAAAGATCTCTTGTGAGCACAAGGATACTACGAGGGCAACCCCTGGATTTGGGTGCCTAAAAATGGCAAGTTTAAAAGCTCATCTACAAGCATTCTCACCCCAGTGAGGGAGGCTTGCACACATGGTGCCTAGGGCATAGTCAACAAACCATTGCCCACTGTGGCTAGTAAGCCCCAACTCATCTATTGACCAAAGCAAATGCCACAAGCCTTAGACTTACCTAATCCAGAGAACTTAAATACCCCCATGACTGCTCACTCAGAACCCAACACAACTCCCATGCCCCCAGAGCTTCCTACAGCACCTCAAAGTGCTTCGGAGTGCAAAGCCACACCTGTGACACCAATGATGGAGTCACCACTATCCAGTCCATTTGCACCATTCCCACCAGCAGGTCTTAAACCTTCCTACGCGGTACGACCTTTCCTTTCCTTGGCTAAAGACCTCACCGCGACTTCTGGGGATGACTTAGTAACCTGTATCAAGATGTTGGACAAAAATTTCACTACATTCGCTAGAAGTTATGAGAGGCTAGACCTAGGTCTTCTTGACAAAGCACTTGCTTCGGATGTTCGTGCATTACCATGCGCTTGGGAAGAATACGAACTTATGACCTGTAAATTTCCCAAAATTGCTGTTGAACTGATAGCAAACAACGAAATCTCAAAGGAGCAAGCTGCCCTCAGAAGACTAATCACTTCATATCGTAAGCCTCCTCGTTCTATTCATGAGCACGAGTTGCAAGAGCTCACACAGATGGCAAACTCACCTTCCACGTTCTTGCAGCAGTGGTTCGCTCTGAGAATCCAATGGGAGAAAAAAGTTTGCCGGATAATGACCAATTCTGAGCAACGCAGGGCAGTTAAAACCATCGAATATGACCCTACTTATGTGGCACCTATCTCGTTTAGGGTTTTGGCCATCACCGCAACCAGCATTTAGACGACCATGTGCTCGCTCACCCTTACATTGACCAATTCCTTACGGAAGAGGAATTACATGTTGCAAGCCGCCTTAATACTGGAGATCTCTTTCACGATGTCTTGACCTACATCTCCCAAGTCTCCATCCAATCATCTGCTCTTGATTGTCATGCCCAACTCGAATACAATCCAAGCTTCTATGATTGGTTATTGGCTAAGTAAGTCAATCCACGAAAAAAAGCATTTGCCTCGTACTTCTTGTGCTAATCGTAGGAAGGATTACTTGAAAGATCCAAGATGGGGGGGAGAAATGTGAGCAAGAGCAGAGCAAATGAGAGTCAGCAAAATGAGAGTCATGCTATCTAGCAGAATGTTATGATTAATTGAGTTTCAATGGAAGATACTCCAAAGGAAAAACAATAGCAGTTGCTGCTGTGAGCCTGTCTCTAAAATTCAAGCCTCTAAGCAAGTATACCAATTTTTGACACACATATTTTTCTCTCAAAATTGAGTTTTTTTAAAGAAATAAGCCGATTTTTAAGCATTAATGTTGGCATGGTGTGTTGACAGGTAACCACCATGGCAGGACAAGACAAAGGGGGCAAACTCCCATTTTCTAAAGAAGAGATGACCAAGTTCGGCATCAACGTCGAGACACGAGGATTCAGTCAATTCACCTTCAAGTACACGATGAACCTAGATGAGGCCATCTTGGAGGAACCTGCAGTCAAAGAATTGGTGGACAGATGCCACCTCCACAAGTATGTGGAAAAGATGGGGCAGGCCATGGATTACGGTATGTGTGCTGAATTTCTGAGGAACTTTGACAAGGGCAGGAACTGTGGCACTGTCACAGTGAGGACGGGGGAGTAGGAAAGAATAATTGAAGTGCCCCTCAATGCGGCAATTGTAGAGAAGGCCTTGGGGCTCGTACCCAAGAAAGAGAGGCGGCCGAGAAGGGATGTTTACGCCATGCTGGGGGTAAAGAAAGAAGAGGTACACACAATGGATGGAATCAGCTTGGCTAACATCCCGAATCCAGCAGTGAAATTGCAAGCGAAGATGATCCACACACTCTTCTCAGGCCAAAGGTACAATGCATTGATGAATAGGATAGGGATCCCGTTGTTAGAAAGCATCGCAGTAGGAGTCCCTGAGGAGGTAGACTCGAATGGGTTCGTGCAGAAAACCATTCAAAGCTCAGCTGCCCTTCTCACTCCAGCGGAAGCACCAGTAGGAGGAGAATCCCCTACCTCAACCGCACGCTCCACAAGGAAGAAACCTGCCTCAAAGGCAACCACAATTAGATATGGTGGTGTTTTGACAGCCATCATAGATGAAGCAATGAAGGATGCTGGAGTCAGGGAAGAGCAAGCTGCACATCAAAGCCCACCGCATCAAAGCCCACCTCACCACGAAGGAGAAGAATCAAGCGAAAGAACGATTAAGTGATAAGGGAGAATAGGAGGTGCCACCTACACAAGCAAGCAAACCAGAAGAACAAAAGAAAGGGGACAGGAGACAGAAGGAAATGAAAGAGAAATTAAGCAAAGAAGAATGAGCTGAAATCAAGAGGGCTCAAAGAGAGTCTAGGAGGGCTAAGGAAGAAAGAAGGAGGAAAGAGGAGGAAGAGCTTGCAAAGATAAGAGAAGAATCAAAGAAGGCAGAAGAGGACAGGAAAAGAAGGGCGGAAGAAGAAGCTGAAGAGCAGGGACTGAAGGAGCTGGCCGAGTTGGCAGAGGCTACACGAAGATCTGTGGAAGAGACCCACGGGGGTGGAGAGCTCGAACTCATGAGCCCCCGTCATAAAGCCGAAGCTAGTGCAAGTGTGGAAACAACTCTAGTGGCTGTAGGCAAGGGCAAGTCCCTACTACATCCACTTCCTTCCTCTTTTGTGCCTGCAATGACTAAAACCACGACTGCAACCACCACACAGCCCACACCTCCCCTCGACACGACACAGCTAATGAACATGGTGCAAATGCTAGTGAGCAAAGTGGCCGAGATCGTGCCAGAAACCAAATTGAAAAGACCCACTGCCGCAGATGCAGAGTCACAGCAAGACCCTAAAAGACAAAGGCTGGAGGCATCAACCACCACACCCCATACTCCCATGCCTGCCGACACTGACTATGACACATATGTGACTGAGCTACTGGCACAACTGGACAAGGCAAAATAAGAGAAGAAAGTGGCCTTGATGGAGCTAGAAAAAGAAAAAGAAACGTCAGCTGCGCTTAGGCTAGAAGTTTCAAGGCAGGGAGCCGACCGACGAAGAGAAATGAAGGCCCTGCAGGACCAGCTAGTAGCAAAAACAAAGGAAGCCCAGGACAACGAAAGCCACCTTAGACAAAGGCTAGAAGATGAAGAGTAGAACCTGGTGGCAGAGCAAAGGAGTCTAAAGCTACTAGTGTAGCAATACAATGATCTACAGCAAAAGGTCGCTCGAGTGGAAATGCTAAGATAGGAGTTTCACGAAGGCAAAGCCAGTATACCACAAGAACATACCATGGAGCTCCATTTGTGGCAGGAGATAGAAGAACAAAACAAATTAATAAGTGAAATCGAGTTTCTGAAGAGTGAAGGGCCAGGAGTCTCAGCAGCAAAAGCAAAACAACTACAAGATGAAGTGTAAAGATTACAAGATGCACTGGAGACCTCCCAAGAAGATATAGAGGCCCTCATGGCCATGGCTTTCAATCAAAAAAGGCTATTCCTTGCTGAGGTCCAAAGCCAAGAGCAGCTGGTGCAGGAAAAATCAGAAGTACTAGCCGAGGTGCACCAAAGGCTCAGCATTGTAGATCAAGCCAAAGGGATTGCTGAAGAGCAGCTGGCTCAGAAGTTAAGAGAAAGGAACCAGTTGTGGTTTTTAACAAATGAGCATCAACAAGTAGTAACCACCTTGGCGAGCCGACTGGAGGAAGAGAGAAAAAGGATGGAGGAAAGAGCTATGGATTGGGAAAGAAATAATTTTGACAGGGTGAGAGACTTGACCGAACGCTTGGCAGTGGGGCAGAATGCGAAAGGGTGCTTGCAGAAGCCAAGGTTGAAGCTGCTGAAATAACTACTAAAACACAGTGGTAGGCCTTCCTCAACACGGTACTCCATGTCACACAAGTTGAGGGCGATGATCCAGTGGAAAAGGTGAAAAGAAAGTTGGAACTAACCACCCAAGCTCTAAGATATGGTCTTCAAGAGCGGGAGCTCCCAACGAGTACAAGGATCACTAAGGAGCAACATTTCTGCTACTTACGCTATACGGGCCTTTCCACTGCTAAGCTCAAGGAGCTAGGGTTTGAGGAGCATGAACAACCACCACCACCACCGCCAGTCATTCCATCTGTGGTTGAGTGACATGTCGAAGAGGGTCCGGATTTTGAGCAAGGTGATGAAGAAGACCAACAAATAATGCCGAGTCCGCCTCAACCCGATCTCCCACAGGAAGAACCTGCAGATGCCCATTTGCCTGAGCACATAGTTGCAGCAAGGAGAAGAAGACAAGAATTAGCTGAGAAGGCCCAATGCTGAGCACGCACAATTCCAAGACAACTTCCTAAAGAGCCCATGCCACTAAGAAATGATACACATCCTACAGACTGGCCCCAGGAGTTGGTCATCTGGCGTCAACAAGAGTTCCATAAAAGGCCGTTTGAGCTTTCATTTTCTTTCCCACGCTCTCTGGACCGGGCCCTGCCTCTAGGAGTCTTAGCCAAAATCAAGGATCTGGCTAATGAACTTGCAAACAAGTGGATTGAAGAGAGGAGCATGATAATGACTAGGTGGCGACAAGAGCCACAGGATTACTGGGAAGATAAGGTCAATCTGGTTCCCAAAACCGTCCAAGGCTACGAGGCACAGCCGAAATGACGGAGGAGGATTTGGGACACCAATTTTGATGCATGGACTGCCTTTTGCAGTTCACTCCCCGAAGAGCGTAGGCATGGAGTGGACTATGATAGAGACTTGCATGGGGATTACGACTTCCCAAAAATATATAATGTAAATGCTAGGAGCCCTGAGGAATGCTTAGTGTTTAGGTTAGAAGATATACTTCCTTCTATAAATCGTTTCCTTGTAGACTTCTCTTCCTGCCTAGATCCGGCGTTTTTCACCACTTGTAATTACCTCTGACTTATCAAATTCCTGCTACTCCAAAAACCCACAGCAGAGGAAGCCCATCTCCCCCCACTCTTCTTTGATATCAACCTAGGAATAGATAGTAGAGCTATGACTAGGTTAATGATGCGGGCTACTCTCCTTCCTTCCTTCTGTCTAGAGCTCTTAGAAAATATGAGTGACACCCGCTTCACAAGGTGTTATCACCCTTTCTTGTCAACCACTCCTCTGAGAGCTAAGGCCGATATTAAAGAGATCCTACAAAGTCGCGCATTCTTATCTCAATGCCTGCGACCGCCCTGTGATTAAATGGGTGTGATATGCCTTGACAATTGTACTCCCTCTCTCATTCTCCAAAAAAAAAAAAGAGAAAGAAAAGAAAAGAAAAGAAAAGAAAAGAAAGCAAAAAGAGAAAAAGCCACAAGGGAACAAAGACAATGTGACTGGAGAGAAAGACAAGAGCAAAAAATAGCAAAGCTGAAAGATGAATCTACTACTAAGCAAGTTAACAAGGAGAACACTTCACATGTGCTTGCAGTCTCCCTTCATTGTTATTGTGCACCACACTCACTGCATCTAGGGTTCTCCCTAACCCCTTCCCCACTTCACACTTAGGGCACATCAAGGGTAAGACTTTCAGACCTGTCACCCTAAGTTTTGCACTGCACCTCCAACGATGCACGACTGGGTCCTCAAGTGTGGGACATTACCAAGGGCTTGCCCAAGGTTAAACCCATCTCCCAGTTCCACTGGCACGGGCACCATGCACTAGACAGTGAGACAGACACACCCCCTTAGGAAGTGCACAACTTTTCTTGCAGGTTATGTTCGTGTTTCAAGAATTGGCTGCTTGGTTGAAGAAGATCATCTACTGTATCCTCCAATGACAAGGAATTTTTCCATGAGTCGGACATGACTCCATTACTGCAACTTCAGGAGCTTCGCTGCGAAGGTTTAAATGGCTCAACAGATTTCATGTTGCCAATCATCTGCCTACTGATTGGCTGCCATGACTGAACCAAATCAAGCAGAAGGACAACCCAATGATGGATCTGCCATTGGCATAAATCTTAGAACCTCATCGTCCAATGATCCATGCCCAACACCTCAAGATCTACGGATCACTTATTGATTCCACAAGCGTGAAGACCTTCAACTCAAAATTGAAGACCTTCTACTCAAAGACAAGGATCTTCAACCAAGGCCACGGATTTTCAAGGCAAACAGCGTTCGGGGGGTTTCTCTAGAATAAATCCCTTCAATACCATCCTCCTAAGGGATTGCTTATTGCTTCAAGTGTTTCGGATACTCAAAAGACGACCGGCTACATAAGGGGAGCCACAACTGTGTGTGAAATCCCGAGCATTTTCATGAAGCCTAAAGCACGCCGGAATCTCTCCTGGTCATGATCATCAAATCCATCACCTCTCATTCACAAGCATGAGTGTCATCGACTCACCAGTTCCACCTAGCACCAGCATCATCTATCCCACTACTTCCCACCACAGTGCCATGGGACTGGCACTTGGCTAGGAGGGGGTAATGTTTACCGTAGCACAAAGGAGCGGGAAATGGAAAAAAGGAAATAGCAAAAGGCGTAGGATAAAAGAGAGAAAAAGGCACCTTAACCGATAACCAGGCTCTGAATAAATTAAAAGCACGGGCACGACCCTCAGGAAGTCTGAGTCGCCCAAGGAAAGTAAAAGAGTAAAAAGCACACCATTAAGTGTGAAAGCGCTCCCGAATCCTTGTAAGAGAGTGCCAAGCTCACTCCTATGCAAATTGTATGCATTAGTTGGGAATAGGATAGATTAGAATGGTGGGAAATGAGAAATGGGCCTAGGCTAATGGCCAGCCATGTAAAAAAAGGGGATGACCACCCATGAAAAGTAGGGCATGTATATAAAGTTCAAGAAGTGAATGAGAAGATCATTCTTGTGTGTGTGGCCAAAGCTTCTTCTTCTTCTTCTCTTGTTTCTTGCCTTCTTGCTTGTGCTTAAGAGAGGGATTGAGAGAGTGTGAGGGAGTGATTGTGTGAGAGTGAGGGATCTTGGAGAAGAAGCTCTCCATCTTCTCTCTTCATCTTCCCCTCCTCTCTTCTCTTCTCTTGTCTCGCACGTGGCTATGGAGGATGAAGCTCATGGGAGAGGGATTGAGGTTGCTTGAGCTTGCCTCAAGGATCGTGGAGCTACCGATGTGCAAGAAAGAGGAGGGTACTCGATCGAGCATCAAGGTAAGCTCACTACACCTGTAAGGTAGGCATTGCGCGTCGGCTATGTGAGAGGTAGCCATGGCCACTCGGTTCGAAACACTTGAGCAATAAGTGGTCCGTAGGTCTCGCGATAGAGCTTACAGCTCCCCTTCAAGGATGTAGAAACGCAAATACCAAGTCTAACGCTGCACTCTGTGCCAAAATCCTTGCATGTTAATGCTTTCTAGGAAGGCACTGAGATGCATGCAATGTTACTAGTCCTAGCCTTAGGTGACACAACGAGAAAGGGGATCATAGGAACGGGAGCCGGGGTTAGTGTGCTGAGCCACGCAGTACTACAGACCTTGGGAAACCCCCAATTGAGACCGCTCGGTTTAATGTCACATTAGCAAACAGCATGAGAGTGAAGCCATTCGGGGTACTTAAAAACTGGCTAGTGAAAATCGCAGGTGTCTAGTTCTATGTCGACTTTATAGTCATGAAGAGGGTGGACTACAATATCCTATTGGGCCGACCCTGGATGCGCAATGCTAGAGTTATCAAAGATTGGGATAAGGCTTGATATTCTTACGCAATAGGATGGAAGGTGTGAGGTAGAGATGGACACTTGGAAGACCTCTCGAGTCAACGTGGATGCCATCTCCGCGATGCTCAAGGGTGACGATCAAGTCAAGAAGTCTTAATCCTTGACCAAGTATATCCCATGCCCAAAGGATGAGAGGGATTGGATGCATGTCCTGGCTATAGTCGACCTGCCGTTCTCGAATCAAGAGGCGTATGAGCAAGCCATCAAGATGATGACCACGATCAATGGCACGCCCTCTATACTAGTTTGCATGATGGAAGGAACCCTTCTTGGGAGACCTAAACCCGTCACCTTCCAAGTGCCAAGTAACAAGAGAGAACTCCACCAAGAGGCTCTGGACTACTTAACGGACAAGCTAGCTAACAATTCTTAGCAGCAAACTTCAAATCACTCCAAGATCTGTTAAGCAAATCCAAGTGGCAATGGACCAAGGTGCATGACTTGAACCTTCTGTACCACTGGGCCTTCGTCCTGGATCAATGACAAGAGATATACCAAGCCCTAGGAGACAATGAGTAGTCTGATGCCGAGGACTCTGACTACGAGTATGAAGACTGCCAATCTTTCAGTGATGGAAGTGAGGGTGAGATGGACACGGTAAAATACGACATTGAGGGACATGAAATAGAACAAATATGGGCGGACTCCAAGCCACAAAGGAGAAGTGTTTACAGGATAGAGCGAGGAATCATGCACAAAAATTGTAATCGTGCCTGGTTAGAACACGTAGGAGTCATAGACCTTGAGCAAGCTGTCCTAATGCAACTAGAAGCGACACCGGTGCTGCTTAGGGCAGAATCACCATATGAATTGCGACCACCAAGGGATGTCCCCCTCTTCTAGCAAAGACGGCGAGCTCGACTCTAAGTCGGAGGTAAGCTCAGATAGCGACCCGGAAATACCTAGGCCGCCCAAGACCCGACACACCAATGGGGACCTACCCGTCCACCTGAGACACAGACGATTGAAGTAGGGAAGGAGGGTGAACCAACCAAGGGATACACGAACAGACGAACAGTGAAAACCACGGGACCTCCCTAAATGATTTACAAAATTCAAGAAAGGAGATAGGGTAATGATCTTGTTGGGTGCCAAACGGCAAGGGAAAATGATCAAACCCATCGAGGGTCAGCCAAGGTCAAAGAGGTAAACTTAGCCCGGGAACGGGAGACAACCCACCGAAGACAACTTGACCAGCCTTCATTGCTGATGACTTGACCGAGGAAGAAGAAGTGAGTCTTGTCGCTCTCTTGCAATAGTGCGTAGACGTATTCGCATGGTCCTTGGAAGAGCTTAAAGGGGTAGACCCAAGTGTAGTGACTTGCAATATATCCATGACACTAGACGCAGCACCGCTAAAGTAGCGACCGTACCCAATGAATCCAAAGCATGCTTACGCTGTCAAGGAAGAAATTGATAAGCTAATGAGATTAGGATTCATCTACGAAATTGAGCACATGGACTAGGTATAACCAATAGTCATCGTGATGAAGAAAAACGGAAAATTTAGAGTGTGCGTCAATTACAAGAAGGTGAATGCTGCTACTAAAAGGGATAATTATCCATTGCCATACACTGAGCACATGCTTGAAAGAGTGGCGGGCAAGGAGGCCTACAATTTTCTAGATGGCTTCTCAGGATACAATCAGGTGTAAGTGCATCCTGCCGACAGGCATAAGTCTGCCTTCGCCACTGAGTGGGGCATCTTTGCTTACATAGTCATACCTTTCAGGTTGACTAATGTCCCTGCCACCTTCCAACGTCTCATGTGCACCATATTTAAAGACATGCTTTGCAAGGAGTTGGAAGTCTTTGTCGATGACCTCTGTGTTCACTCAACCTAGATGGAACACTTAAACAAACTCCAAGCAGTTTTTGACTGGTGTTGCCTATATCGTCTCTCCTTGAACCCCTTCAAATGCTAGTTTTGGGTAAAGCATGGATGCTTCCTTGGTCACATGGAATCGAAGAATGGCATTGCCACTGACTTCTCGAAAGTCAGGGTTATTGTTGACCTTCCACCCCCAACCAACTACAAGGGATTTCAATGCTTCTTAGGCCATACGGGATACTATCGGCGATTTGTGCTGAATTAAGCATTGATAGCCAGACCTTTATACAGGTTGATGATTGTCTTTGAATGGACTGAAGCATGCCGATTAGCATATGAAGAGTTGAAGAAGAATCTAACCACAGCACCAATTCTACAAGCCCCGGATTGGAAAATAACCTTCCACGTGCATATCGATGCTTCTAAATTTGTTGTGGGGGCAGTGTTGTGCCAACCTGGCAAGCACAACCTAGACTATCTAGTGAGCTTTGCTAGCAAACAACTCACGGAAACAGAAATGAACTACTCGATGATAGAAAGAGAGGGCTTGGCCATGATGTTTGTTGTAAAGAAGTTCCGGCATTATCTATTGGCTACACCCTTCACCTTCTTTGTGGACCATCAAGCCTAGCTATACCTAGTGAACAAACCTTGCGCTATAGGACGCATAGCTCGGTGGCTCCTTCTGCTTTTTTATTTTGACTTCTCCGTGGTTGGACGAAAGGGAAAACAACACTACATGGCTAATCATATGTCATGCGTCCCTACAGGAGAACCCGCTGGAGAAGGCATTACCGATGAATTGCCAGACACCCACCTCTTTAACCTCTCCAATAGGAGGGATTTATTCAAGGCCGATCTAATGCCATATTGGGTAGATGACATAGTCCATGTGCTCAAGCACGGACTGCCTGAACGACCAATAGAGAAGGCAAGGCTGAGGCAACTTATTCTCAAAATCCAACCCTACCAGTCGATAGCAGGCCAGCTGTATCGCTTAGGGCAAGATGGACTATTGTGCAGATATGTGTGTGAACATGAGATGCACGACGTGCTCTCAGAGGCACACAGTGGGATTGTTGGTGGACACTTTAGTGGAGACACGACGGCCCGCAAGGTATTGCAGTCTCAACTATGGTGGCCAACGCTATTCCGTGATGCCGCATGACTTGTTAAGCATTGTGACAAATGTCAGCGGGGACGAAGGTCCCGATTCGCAAGGATCAAATGGAGTTGACCCCAATCATTGCACGACAACCCTTTGAAAAATGGAAAATCGACTTCATAGGACCCATCAGCCCCGCTGCACAGTATTCTCATGAAAAACACATCATTGTGGCCACAGACTACCTAATGAAGTGGGCAGAGGTGAGGGCAACACGAAAGAACGATGCTCGAATGATTGCCAAGTTCTTGTGGAAGTAGGTGATCTCACAATTCGGATGCCCCATCAAACTAGTCAGTGACCAAGGGACACACTTCATCAATGAAGTGATAGCTCATCTCCTATCCACCTTCCTAATTATCCATCAGAAATCCTCCCCATACTACCCTCAAGCAAACGGCCAAGCAGAATCCACGAATAAGATTCTTGTCAATGTCCTAACCAAGGTAGTCTCGGCCTCATGAAGCGACGGGGATAATAAACTGATGGTAGCCTTATGGGCTTATTGCACAGCTTACAAAATGGCTGTTGGACAGGCCCCCTTTAGGTTGACTTATGGAACCGAAGCAATTCTCCCCGTAGAATTCTTCGTGCCTAGTCTGTGAATTGCACTTCAGGAGCAATGGGAAGGAAAGGAGACATGGACGCAACGCCTAGCTGAGCTTGAACTCCTCTCAGAGACTTGCCTTCTAGCTACTCATGCACTCATATGTGAGAAGACATGACGTAAGAGCTGGTTTGACAAGCATGTCAAGCAATGCGACTTCGAACAAGGCAACTTAGTGCTCCTATACTCAGTTAAGGGGCATAAGCAAAAAATGAAGTTTAGGGGTCTTGGACCTTTCAGAGTCTGTGCGATCAACCGAATGGGCAACGTTGAGCTCGAGACTCTAGATGGTGACGGAATATGCTTCTTCAATGGGCAGTCGTGTCAAGAGATACTATCCTCCCATGCATCCTTTGCATGAGCCACCAATGTTGGAACCACCTGTCAAATTATGAGTAGCTACCATCACTGAGATCGATCACGAGGATGAGGAAACCGTGGAGCGTGCATACCTAGCATCACAGTCACTACCAAATGAACATGCGTCTTCGATGCCTTAATTGACAAGGGAGCAGACTTCAATGTCTTGACTCATGATCATTGGACCCAACTTGGCAAACCACAACTACAACCTACTAATGCCAAATTAAGCCCATATGGGGACTGCTCGTACGTACTTCTCGACAAGTGCACGGCCATCATTTCTATCGAGTCTGAAACTATACCAATATCTTCTGCGTACTGCCAAGCGCCAAGGACGTAGGCACAAAAATGCTGCTAGGACGATCCTTCAAGAAGCAAACTCATTTCAATGTTGATTATGAGTTGTAGCGCATTCACCTCACCGTAGGCAACATCCACATTAATACAGCTTTCAACAAGGGCTACGCGATGGAATGATCCGCACGAGCACCGATAGAACTATTAACAACCAAATCTAAGGAGAAGGGTAGTGCTCGGCCACCACCCACCACCTCTCAAGACCCGCTGCTCGTGGTAGCAAAAGCTAAGGCTCAGTAGCTTAGTGTCCAATGGAGGCCTAAACAGCTGCAACTGCCACCTAGGAGTCGTTGCACACAACCTCAGAAGACCCAAAGCTCTAAACCTAGGACACTAAGACACAATTACAAAAATCGATGCATAATTAGGCAAAGGTGGGTCCCTAAAGCCCTCCTATACATGCCTGGATGTGGATCCCTAAAGTTCACACGGCAAAGAACACCACTCGTCTGCTACCCCCAAGCCTGATCACCCCCAGCCCCATAGAACCTCAAAACCATAAACCGCAGTACGCCCCCAGGACCACCTCCATCAAGCTCATCCATACACATGCCCAAGAGAGTTGAACAAGCCTATCGACCCAAACAACAGACAACGTCACATGAGCCATCATGCGTTAGAACCCATCCGACTACAATGATCCAATCTGAAGGCAACCATCCACCATCAAAAGTAGTTGCTACTCCCTCGGCCCTAACCTAAGAAGCCCAACCGAAACCTCAAAAGCACCTGCAACCACAACTATCCATTGTCAAAGGCTCTAGTGCTATCAAACCCCAACCACCAGCATGTCTTAAACCCTCCTACGAGTGGAAATCATTTTTGACACTAGCCTCAGATCTAGCCGAAGATATAGGGGATGATGTGGTTGATTGCATTAGACGGCTCGATGCCAGCTAGCTCTAAGCTATGACCGCTTGGACTTAGGCTTGTTGGCCAAACCTTTTGCAACCAAAGTTCGTACAATGCCTTGTTCTTGGGAGACGTTTGAACTTGCCTTTGCAAAGGCAGCAAACTCCACTATCGTATTGCTCAGCACAGTGAGATCTCTAAAGAGCAAGCCCTCAAACAGCGCCTCATCACGTCATACGATCAGCGAACCACTTTTGCCATCATCGACCAAGAAATTGCAAAATTATCCAAACTTGCTAAGACTGAATCCCCATTCTTGCGGCACTGGTACACTCTTAGATTGCAATGGGAAGTAGAGGGATGCCAAGTCATGACAAACACTGAGCAGTGCCGCGCAATCAAAACAGCGGAGTACGACCCCACTTATATCGCGCCAACCTCATATAGAGTGTTAACCTCTCTTCGCGACTGCCCCCTAGAAGAGCACATCAAGGGACACCCTTACCTCAATCACCTATTACTAGCCACGGTGCCTCCGGTGACTTTCTAACAAATGTTCTCACACGTTGGTACTCGCCCCTTTGATCTCAACCATGCAGTTCAGTTAGAATACAACCTCAATTTCTACACTTGGTTCCTACACCGGTAACTCCTGACCCATTGTCAAATGACCTCAAAATCCAAAACCTTCAATCCTAGGAAGGATTCTTCTCAAGCTGGGAGGGGAAGGAAAGTGAGGTGAATCAATTAAAACCAATGAAAATCAAGCAAAACGCATAAGCACGTAAATAACAAGCGAGGTAGGAAAATGCCAAGAGAAATTTGAAATAAAGGGCAAAAAGTTAAATCCGAAAGGGAAGGCTCCACATTGGATAGGATTTTAATGCTTTCATTCAATAAACATATAGAGTCTTTCTTTCTAGACTATGACTTTTCTTGTGAATTGTTAAATGTGGAAGCACTAATGGAAACTTGGGATTATGACAGAAACAAAAGATGTTGCAATAAGACTGTGCCCACTGACTTCTATTCACGAAAGAGGAAAGAGTGCAGTACAACATCACTCTGGAGAGCCGCGCCTAAAACCAACTTAAGTCTCAAACCATTCACAACGTAGAGGGTATGGTGGCCAAGGAGGAAGCCGCCAGGAAAGTCATCAAACAATGCAATTTCACCAAGTATCTCGAAAAATTTGCGCAAGAACTTGACCACACAAAGTGTGTGGAGTTCCTCAGGTCTTACGACCCTGACAATGAGTGCGGCACCGTCATGGTAGGAAGGGGAGAAAATGCCAAATAGATACAAGTTCGCTTAACTCCTGCCTTGGTAGAGAAGGCGTTGGGACTGGAGCCAAAGATAGAGAAGAAACAAAAGAGGGATGTGTATGCCATGCTGAAAATGAGAAAGGAGGACATGCTAACAACTGACGACATCAGCATCCAAGACATCCTGATGCGGAAGCCAGATTGCAAGCAAAACTAGTACACACGCTCTTCTCCAACGAGTGCTACAATACTTTAATGCATCAAATCAACATGCCTGTGCTGGAGAATGTAGCGGCCCACACCCTACATGAAGTCGATTGGAACGGTTATATGCACAAAACTATCGACCAAACGGCTAAAGCACTGGCTTTAAGAAGCACATCAGCAGGAGGAGAGTCCCCAGCTTCCAAGGCCATAGAAAGAAAGAAGGCCTCGTTTATTGCTTGTGGAAGCATTTTGACTGCGCTCATCCAAGAGGCAATGAAAGGGACACAGGATGCAGAAGAAGGGGAAGGAGAAACACCCGACAGGTCACCCCCTCACCACGACCAAGAGAAATCCAACGACAAGACCGAGACTGATAAGGAAGGATAGGGGCAAGAAGAACAATCCGGCAAAAAGCAAGCCAAGGAACCCAAGAAGAAGACATCGCAGAAGAAAAAGAAGCCGGATGAAGGCCACAGGAAGGAGAAAGAGGATCTAGAAAAGGCAAAAAGATAATACCTCAAGGAGGTCGAGGAGAGGGAGAAGAAGAAGAAACAAGAAGAAGAAAAAACAAAAAAAGATGTCAAGAGGGCTAAGAAGGTGTCAAAACAAGAGTTTGAGAAGAGAAAAAGAGAAGAGCAGGATGAGAAAGAGAAACTGGGGGAAGAATGCATGAAAGCTGAAGAAGAAAGGCAAAGAAGAGCAGCAGAGGAAGAAGAGGAACTAAGAAGGGAGGAGGACTTGGCTGAAGCCACACGATGGTCCATTGAGCAACAGTGCAGGGCTGATGATCCAGGAGCCTGGAGTCCACTGAGGGAAGAAGGGCCTAGCTCTAGCATGCAGGTGCCAGAAGTCACGCCGCCCGCTGTCTTTGAAGGCAAAGGCAAGGCCCTCCTTCATCCTATCCCCACCCTCATGGTGCCCTCCATCGAACCAACCACCCTCACTCCTAGCATCCCCACTAGCATAGAGGTTTCCAACTTCGTGGCTTGGATGCAATATTTCATCAATAAAGAAATGGCCCAGGGAAAGAGCACGGAAACCACTGCCACGAGGCAAAAGAGACCAGCCGCCGCACAGATGCTGAGTCAAGACAGGACTAGAAGCGTCCAAGAGTGGAAGCCTCGACCACCCCAACCCATGCAACAATGATGCCACCAGCCAGTTACGACGAGTACATTGCTGAGTTGCCCTCCCAATTGGAGCAGGTGAAGGAGGAAAAAAGGATGGCTGGCTGAGTTGGTGGCACAAAAGGAGTTAGTAGCTGCATTCCAGCTTGAAAAAACCCGCACAATAGCCATGCAACAATGACAAATTCCTTGACCTCAAGCGGGAATTAAAAGCCAAGACATGGAAGAAAGCTACAAGCAGCGGCTCGAGGATGAGAATCAAGAACTGGTGCAGATGCAGCGGGGATATAAGCTCCTCCTGATGCAACACGGGGAATTGGAGGCGAAAACCGCCAACATCGAGTAAATGATGGAGGAATTAAATACCAAAGAGGAGGAGAGAAAGCAAGAGAGGGAGTAGCAACAAAAGGAGATCGAGTCTATGACCAATCAACTACACTTGGGAAGGAAAGAGCACGAGACGATGAGCAGAGAACTCAAGGCCCAGGAGTAGAAGCTCGTAACCCTGGCACAGAAGCAGGGGGAAAGCATGGAAGGAATGAACAAAAGAGTAGAGGAATAGGCAGCACATAATGAGAAACGGGTGAAGACACTAGCACAGCGCCTTGCTTTGGTGGAGAAAGAAAAAATCGTTGCAGAAAGTAAAGCAGACACCGCCCAGACAGCCTTCAGTGCCCAACAACAGGCCTTCCCCAACACATTGCTAGACACGACTTGCCTAGAGGGAAAGGAGTCGTTGGAGGTGGTGTAGAAAAAACTGAGCATCGCACGCAAAGCCCTACATGCGGGGTTACAGATGCTACCCCAACCTACGGAGGTTAGGCTGAGCTTAGAAGAGCAAGTAAAGTACCTACTACTGGCTGGCCTAACCCCCCAGGAATTGGACGCACTAGGCTTTGAAGAAGGAGTGCAACTAGAAGACCGGCCAGGGGAGGAGACTAACCTTTAGTTCATTATGGGGTGAATCATAGAAGAGGTAATCCCACAACTCCCCTCGTCGCATGTCTAAGAATAGCAACAAGACAATGTGTTTTAAATACCACATACTATATAGGGCTACAACTGCCAACCCCTATGGAGGAGGTGAGTGTGCGATATTAGCATGCTCGCATGGATGGCCTTTTGTAACACCCTGCCCTATGAGAGGAATGGCCCCACATTCATGGTGTATCCTCATAGGGTAGGTGTGGATTTTGTTGCCACCCTCCATGGGCGTCATGATTTCCCCATCATCTACAACTCCAATGCCGCCTCCTTTGAACATACCCTCTTTTTTGACTCGGGAAGCATAAATGATTCCATGATGCATTTTCTCGTGGACTTCTCTTCATGCCCCGATATCCAGCCTTTATAACTACTTGTAATTATCTTAGGCTACTTAAGCTGCTACTCAAGCAAGACCCGACCCCACAAGAGCGTGGCTTGCCACCCCTCTTTTTTGACCCTAACGCCATTGACAGTTGTGCCATGGCGCGTTTAATGATGAGAGCTAGCCTTCTCCCCTCCTTTTGCCTACCTCTCCTAGAGGATATGAATGATAGCCAATTCACTAGGTGCAACCATTCCTTCCTCTCCACCACCTCCCTCCACGTCTGCATGAACCTCAAAGGGTACATGCAAAGCCATCAATTTTTGAGCAAATCCATCCGACCCCCTTCTCCACCTAAATCAGATGAGGAAGATTAGGTATATGCTATCATTCTATAAAAAATTACACGGCGCAGTGAACAGAATCTGAGAAAGAGATAGAGAGTACACAACAGATAAGAGGAGAATCAATAAATTCTTTAGCTCCAAAAAACTGATACAAAGATGGCTTTGTCCACCCGTACACTTCCACTGTGTGAAGCTTAGATGGCGATCTAGACAGAAGATAGGTGAAGAGATTAAGGCTAGCTGGAACAACAACTCTGACTGGGTGAAAGATGAATGATAGATGGTTATGAAGGGGTTTTTCTTTTATAGCCCACGAAGGCCGTTAGGTCGGCTTGACCGACCTACCATATGAGCCTCCACTAGTTAGCCAGGAAATATTCCCTTTACCATCGGACCGGGGGTGCTGCCCTCGGACCCCCACCAGGGGGGCCGCTGGCCCCCCTGGGACTCCCCAGCCAGGGGCCACTTCCGCGGCCCCCGGACCCCAAAATAGGGGCCCCTTTTAACTCCCTTACCCCGTAACTCAATGCAATACACCTCGAGTTGCTACCAACTTAACCACTTTGTCTAACCCAAAGATTAGACCCACAACGGTCACCTTTTTTACCATCAGGTCACATAGACCTCATCTGATATACAAGTCAGGACTCAACCAATGTCCGGGCTCACATTTGGCTTCTCCTCATAATGGGGGCCTTACAACTTTGAGCACCATGGATCATTGGTGGCACCTAATGAGGGTGGGGCATTGATCATATCTAACACGTTCTACTAAGTGTAATACTACCAGAAAAAAGAAAATCCAAAGAAGCGCAAGTGGAACATTACACATAGAATGGACAAACAACTCATTCACCATAGCACTTAGCACCACGTAGAGCGCGTCACTGCACCTAGGGGTCCTCAAGTTAGGCATGCCCTGTGGTTTCAATTGGCTGGCTCCGCTCCTAACCCCCTAGCCCCTTTTTGCTTCCCCATTTTACGCTTAGGGCCCATCAAGGGCAGGACATACCTAGGGAGGTCACACTCGCCTATGGTTAGACCCGTCCCCCTAAGCTACTTGCACTGTACCTCTTGCACGAATGGAACCCCCAAGCATGGGATATCACCCCAGCGGGCCATGGTTAGACCCAACACCCCATTCCACCAACACGGGCACAAGGCACTACACAATAAGGTATACACCCCCTTAGGACGAGCACCACACCCTTCCCTTGCAAGCATCACAAAGGCGACCACCCATCGACTTCGGAGGCCCTCGTCAACCACTTGTTATCCGTCTCGACTTATCCAATAAACTTTACTACCAAGCTTCCACGAGCACCCGAGTCTACACGCGGCTTTGCCTTACACTACTACTGCACCAACTGCCCCTTAAACCCCAACAGTCACCAAGAGTTCCATGGGATTGGCACCCGTCTCAGAGGGGGGTAATGTTAACCCCAAGCCAAGAAGGCAGAAGAATGAATGAAAAATCGGGAAGAAGATGAAAGAGGAGCAAAGACGCACAGTCGGCCTCTAAAGATAAGTCAGGGCCAAAAGTGTAATTTTAAATAAAAGGCACCTCAAAAACTCCAAAAACTCTTGTAAAAGAGCGCCAGGCTACATTGTCACAATGGTTGGTCATGTAAAAAGGGATGGCCACCCACACAGGGTTTTAGGGTTTGTATATATAAAGTTCAAAAAGTGAATAGAAACTCATTCTTGTGTGTGGCAAAAAGTGGCTCTCCTCTTCTTCTTCTTCTTCTTCTTCTTCTTCTTCTTCTTCTTCTTCTTCTTCTTCTTCTTCTTCTTCTTCTTCTTCTTCTTCTTGCTTGCTTGAGCTTGTGCTTGAGAGAGGGAGTGTGAGAGTGTGAGGGAGTGAGTGTGTGAGGGCGAGGGACTGGTGAGGAAAAGCTCTCCATCTTCTCCTCTCTTATTCTCTTCTCTTCTCTTCTCTTCTCTTCTCTTCTCTTCTCTTCTCTTCTCTTCTCTTCTCTTCTCTTGCTTGCGGCTATGGAGCTTGGAATGTGGAGCTTGAGGATGGAGCTTGCTTGAAGCTTGCACTTGGATCGTGGAGCTACCGGAGTGCGCAGGAGAGGAGGTAATGCAATCGGCATGGAGGTAAGCTCACTACACCCATAGATATGGATGGCGTGTCGGCTATGTGAGAGGTAGCCATTAGTGCTCAGCCTGGAATGCTTGAAGCAATAAGCAATCTGTGGGTCTTGGCAGTTGAGCGAAAGCTCCCACAATAGCATCCACTTTGGCTGTGGAGCTCGGTGTGGATATGATTGTGGGAGTAGTGGGCATTATGAGGGTAGTAGTGGGATCAATTGGGGCCTTTCCCTTGCCTTCCTTCACTGTGGTTGGCGCGATTTTCAGTGCTTGCATGCTTGATCTCAAGCCCTCAGGGCTCATGGCGCCCAACTCGTCGTGCCTGCATAGTTGCTCTATAGATAGGCTTGTTGCCAGAGCCATGTCTTCATCTTCCTTCTTTTTCAACTCCTCCTCTTCTTCTACTACCTTCCTTTTCCTCTCCTCCTCAGATCTATTGATTCTTCCTCCCATCCCTCCAACTTTGTTTCTTTCTTCTTCCTCTATTCCTCTTCCTTCTTAGACTCTCTTTTAGCTTTTTATAGGTCTAACTTTTTCTTTTTTCTTGCTTTCCTCCTCTCCTTCTCTTGTGAATCCTTCTTCTTTGGTTTATTAGGTTTTCATTGGCTACTTTGCATTTCTTGTTCTTCTTCCTCATCCTCGATCATCGTCCTTTCACTGTAGTGTGGTTGATGTTCATGGTGAGTAGGTGACCTCTCTAGTGTTTCTCCAACTCCTTCTTCACCCCATCCTTTCCCCAATGCTTCCCTTATTATGGTTGTCAAGACCCCATCGAATGCGATGGTAGAGGCCTTTGAGGATGAAGCCTTTTTTTTTTTCCTTGGTACCAGGGGACTCTCCTCCTATTGGTTTCCCTCCTATTGCCAGTGCTTTTGCTAAAGACTCAATGGTCTTTCGCACGAAGCCATTTAGGTTCACTTTCTCAAGGGATCCTGCTGCAATGCTCTTCAGCATAGGTACATTGATTCGGCTCATTATTGAGTTGTACCTATGGCTAGAGAATTGCACACGCATCATTTTGGCCTAGAGCTAGATTTCAGGATCAAGGGTGTCTGCCAAGCCGATGCCATCACTTGTGTGGACCACCACCTTGTCCATTCCTAACATGGAGTACACATCTCTCTTTGGCCACCTTTCCACCTTATTGGGTAGGCCCAATGCTTTCACCACCAACTCTAGGGTTAACTTGATTTGGACCTGGTGGGTTTATTCTCTCTCCCGTACTGTCATAGTGCCATAGTTTCTACCAAAGGTTTAGAGAAATTCTAGGCTTGGCCTACTACTTCCATGTACTTTTTCATATGGCATTGTTTGACAATCCTACTTCATTGCTTGTTCCTCCATGGAAATATCCTCCAGGTTCAAGACTTGAGCTAGTTAAAGGCCCTTGTTTCCATAGCAAGGTCATATTTTGCCTGCTCTTCTTCTGAAAATGGAAACTTGCTGGCTTTCTCTTGGCCTACCATGCTAGGTGCCTATCATGAAGCCATGTTCACCATCAATGCTTTTCAAAACGATTATTTACAAAGGAAAAAGATCACATTATTGTGGAATTGAAATACTTAATTATAGGATTCAACTTCTCCCTCAAGCAGTCCATACGTCCTGAATTTTATGACCTTTTTTCATAATCATGAATTGGTTTTGATTTGTTTCCATTTGCTTTTATCCTTGTTGTTTCCATCTTACCCCCTCCCCCTACGGAAAGAAGAAGAATCCTTCCTAGGATTAAGATTTGAGAGGTCAAGGGCATTCTGCGCTTTGGTTGCAGGGCTTTACTTTTGCATGAGCCAATCATAGAATTTTGAATTGTATTCTAGATTAGCATAGTGATCCATGTTGCAAGGATGAATGCCTACTTGAATGATGTAGGTAAGAACATCTATGAGGAAGTCACCAAAGTTGATTTGACTGGTAATGTGTAGCTCATCCTCAGTGAGAATTCGATCTACATAGGGGTGCACTCTAACATGGTCTTCAACGGGTCGATTATGAGCGGTGGTCAACACCCTATAGGAAGTTGGAGCTACATACGTCGGGTCATATTCTGCAGTTTTGATTGTGCATCTCTATTTAGAGTTTGTCATGACTTGGCATCCTTCTAGTGCCCACTGAAGGCGAGGAGCATACCATTTTCGTAATAAAGGTGAATTTTTTTCTGCAAATTGCTTCAACTTCTCAATTTCTTGGTTCCTAGTAAGGACTTTTCTCTTGTTATAAGATATGATAAGGCATTGTTTGCATCTTGTTCAATGGAAAGCTCAGTGACCATGAGTTCCTCGGCTGCCTAGGAAGCTTTGGCAAACACAAATTCCGATTCCTCCCATGAGCAAGGTAGTGTTCACACTTCTATTGCTAAAGGCTCATCGAAAAGATCTAGGTCTAGTCGATTGTAGCTCTTAGCTAGCATGGTAAAGGGGGCATCCAAGCATCTAAGGCAAGCAACCAAGTCATCACCTATATTCTCAGCTAAGTCAATGGCTAAGGTTAGAATGGATCTCTGCTAATAAGAGGGTCTAAGGCCGGCATGTGGCTTTGGTTTGGTTGGGCTTGACAGTTTAGCAGTTGACGGGTGTAGCTCTGGTTGTGATTCTGACTGGGGGTGTGGCCTTGGTATAATAGGCATGGCTAGTGCAGTGGGTGGCACATTACTAGATGCTTGGGTGTTGGAGTACTAGTAGGGAAAGATTGAGGCATTTTATGAGTAGAAAGTTGTGGTTTGGGTTGGTGGAGTGGTTGAGTCTCTACATGTTTAGATTTTGGAAGGGTAATGGGCCCTACGGTCAAAGGTTTTTGTGACATTAATGCTTGATTCTTCATGATGCTTCATGTTTGAGGGTGGCATTTGAGTAGTGTACTTGGCCATCTTGACTTTAGGTACCCAAATCCAAGTATTACCCATGTACTAGCCTTGCGCTTGCAATAAGGTCTTGGGGACCCATCGCATCTTGACCATTCATCGATGCCTATAGGTGCTTCAAGGCCTCCTAGGTTTTGAGGGAAGGTTTCTAGCCTTGTGAGTGCATGGTGGGGTGCTCCTAGGTAGTGGTCTGGGACGTTTTGGCACCCATTTGTGTTGGCATTCAAGGGTTTTAGCTTTGTGGTTAGCTTTTCATTCATACTGCGCCTCCGCAGTTGATGACAAATTACAACCCCCTCCTTAGGCTGGATGGTGAGTTTCTCTACCGATGGCTTTGCGGACTATGATGGGGTCGTGCAGCCCTTATTGAAAGATGTGGCAATTTGTGTATTGTCGATGGCTAAGTGGATGTGCTGTGACTAGTTGTCAACATTACAATGGGCTTGCTTCTTGAAGGTTCATCCTTATGGCGATTCCGAATATGCATCTTTTGTGTTTGACAACACATAAAAGATCATGGGCAAGCTTTCAGACTCGATAGAGATTGCAACTTTGCACTTTCCCAAAAGTGCATATGATCGATCACCAAATGGGTTGAGTTTGGAGTTTGTGGACTGTAACAGTGGTTTGCCGATTTGATTCTAATGATCGTGAGTTAGGATATTAAAGTCACTGCCTTCATTGATCATTGCATCAACTGCACGTGTTTGCTAGGCTGTAAATGGTCATGCGCAGGTAAGCCAGAGCTATTGCCTCCTCATCCTTTGCTTCACTCTCTGTAATGGTGGCTATGAATACATTGATAGGGGCTTCTAGCATCGAGGGTTCGTGAAGTGGATGCATGGGGGGTAGTACTTTTTTATGCAGATGTCATTAAAGACGCCTATGCCCTCGCCTTCCAGGGTTTCGAGTTCCACATTGCTAGTTCAGCTTATGATGCAAACTTTGAAGGGTCCTAACCCCCGAAACTTCATTTTTTGCTTATGTCCCTTGACCGAGTACAACAATAAGCCTCCTGTTGAAAGGGAGCAATGGATCGAAGGTTAGACTCAAGAGCTATGGCGAGAGAGCAAGAGCAAGAAAGGGAGAGACTAGAAATGGGAACTCCAATAGTCACAATGTGTGACTGGGCCTTCCTTTATTCAAACTATCACTAAAAGAATAAAGAATAAAGTGACGGTGATGGGCGCTCGCCACCTGTAGTGTGCAATGGCAGTGACTGTCAGTGTAGTAATACATGTAAAATATTACACGGCGCAGCGAACAGAATCTGAGAAAGAGATAGAGAGTACACAACAGATAAGAGAAGAATCAGTAAAATTCTTTAACTCCAAACAACTGATACAAAGATGGCTCTGTCCACCCGTGCGCTTCCACTGAGTGAAGCTTAGATGGCGATCTAGACAGAAGATAGGTGAAGAGCTTAAGGCTAGCTGGAACAACAACTCTGACTGGGTGAAAGATGAGTGTCAGATGGCTGCGAAGGGGTTTAGCTTTTATAGCCCGCGAAGGTCGTTAGGTCGGCCTGCTGACCGACCTACCATATGAGCCTCCACTAGTCGGCCAGGGAATATTCCAGGGAATATTCCCTTTACCATCGGGCCGGGGGCGCTGCCCCCGGACCCCCGCCAGGGGGGCCGCTGGCCCCCCTGGGACCCCCCAGCCAGGGGCCGCTTCCGCGGCCCCCGGACCCCACAATAGGGGCCCCTTTTAACTCCCTTACCACGCAACTCAATGCAATGTGCCTCGAGTTGCTACCAGCTTAACCACTCCGTCTAACCCAAAGATTAGACCCACAACAGTCACCTTTTTGCCATCCGGTCACATAGACCTCATCTGATATACAAGTCAGGACTCAACCAATGTCCGGGCTCACATTTGGCTTCTCCTCATAATGGGGGCCTTACAACTTTGAGCACCATGGATCATTGGTAGCACCTAATGAGGGTGGGGCATTGATCATATCTAACACCCCCCCTCAATGTCCACCCATAGGTGAACTATCTCCTCGGCCCAATGCCGAGTCTCTGAAGATGAACTTGAAGCAGATCCTTCGTAAGTGCTTTGGTGAAGATATCTGCTCCATTCTCCTCTGTTGGACAGTAGACCAATTCCACTATCCCATCCTCCATCAAATCACGCACATAATGATACTGGATCTCTATATGTTTGGTGCGTGCATGAAACACTGGATTTTTGGCAATGGCGATGCAACTCTGATTGTCACATCTCAGCACAGTTGGTTCTTCATCCTGCACTCCCATATGCCATAGAATCCTTCTCAACCATACGGCCTCACATGCAGCAAAACAAGCTGCCTTGTACTCTGCTTCGGTAGAAGACAATGCCACTGTTGGTTGCTTCTTACTAATCCAAGAGAAAATTCCTGAACCCAAAGAGAAACAATAACCAGAAACTGACTTCCTGGAATCAATGTCTCCTGCCCAATCTGAGTCACAGTTCCCCACAAGAGAAGTTCCGAAACTGTATGTGATACCATAGTCAAGAGTTTTCTTCAAGTATCTGAGCACCCGCATCCCAGCCTTCCAATGACTCTCATGAGGTTTGTTTGAGAACCTGCTCAAAACACCAACAGCAAAACTGATATCTGGTCTGGTGTTACACAAGTAGATTAGACTGCCGACCAACCTCCTATACCTCCCAATGTCTGCTAGTGCTGATGTATCCTCAACGGATAACTTTACATTCACCTCCATAGGTGTAGCTATCTCCTTGCACTCGGTCATGCCAAATGCCTTCAAGATCTCCCATGCATACTTCTTCTGAGAGATGAAGATCTTTCCTGGCTCTTGCCAGACTTCAATCCCCAAACAATAGTGCAGCAAGCCCAAGTCTGTCATTTCAAACTCAAAACTCAAAGCCTTTCGAGTTTGGTTGATCATATCTTCATAGTCACCTGTAATAAGAAGGTCGTCCACATATAGGACAATCACTACAGACTTTTTACCATCCCTGTAAACATACAAGTTAGCATCTGAGGCACATCTTTTGAAGTTTAGGTTTAAAAAGAACCTATCTATCCGCTGGTACCATGCTCTGGGGGCTTGTTTCAGCCCATACAATGCCTTCTTCAGTTTACACACTTTGTTCTCAGAATGGGGGGCCTCAAACCCTGGTGGCTGAGCCACGTACACCTCCTCCTTGAGGTCACCATTTAAGAACGCTGACTTAACATCCATTTGGTACACTGGCCACTTCTTGTGGGCAGCCACTGCAAGTACCGTGCGAATAGTGGTCATTCTGGCAGTTGGGGCAAATGACTCTTGAAAATCAAACCCTTCAACTTGTGAAAATCCTTGGGCAACCAGTCTAGCTTTGTACTTTTCTAAGGTACCATCAGCCTTGTACTTTACCTTCCAGATCCACTTGGTGCCAATAATCTTCCGCTTTGCTGGCCGATCCACTAGCTCCCAAGTGTCATTCTTCATTATGCTGTCATACTCCGCCTGCATAGCAGCCTTCCATGATGGATCTGCAAGTGCTTCTTCTAAGTCAGTTGGCTCCTTTACTTCTCTCATAATCTCAACCATCAAAGCCATGTTGACTATGTGAGCAGAAGCCCTCCTTTGCTCCTCTATTCTCTGAGACCTCCTTGGTCCGTCTGCCTTCTCCTCAACAGATGCAGGCATAGGATTATTGTGGTCATAGAGCTGCTTCACCCAGCGCGGCAATGGCTTTTCCGGTGGGGTGATGTCAGGTTGGTGAACTTTTTCCTCATCATCTGAAGATGATGCTTCCTCCTCCTTAAGGATAGGGATAGCTCTCGGGACAGGTTCATAGTGGACTACTTCTTCGCTTGATGATAAAGTGGAAGACCTTGCCTTCTCCTCCTCCACTGTATGCGGCTCCTCCTTGAACACCACATCACGGCTCGCGATGATCTTCTTTGCCTCTTGGTCATATAACTTGTAAGCCTTCTGCTCATCACTATAACCCAAGAAGATACATTTTCTGCTTTTTGGTTGTAACTTGTTTCTCTTCTCATCTGGAACATGTGCATAACATTCACATCCAAAAATTCTGAAATGTGAAACAGATGGTTTCTTACCAGTGTAAGCCTCATGAGGTGTTTTTCCCTTGAGAGCCTTTGTGTAGCTCCGATTTAGAATGTAGACTGCAGTATTAACAGCTTCAGCCCAAAAATGGTTAGGCAATCCCTTGCCCTTTAGCATGCATCTTGCCATCTCCACAATGGTACGATTCCTGCGTTCCACAACACCATTCTGCTGAGGTGTGTGAGGCGTCGTCAATTGACGCTTGATCCCTTTGCTCTTGCAAAAGCCTTCAAACTCCTTTGAGTTGAACTCACCACCACCATCTGTTCTAAATTTCTTCACACTTTTCCCTGTTTCATTCTCAACAAGTATTAGCCATTCTTTAAACTTACCAAAAGCTTGAGCCTTATCACGAAGGAAGTACACCCACATCTTCCTACTGTAGTCGTCGACAATCAACATAAAATAAGAAGATCCCCCCAAGGCCTGTGTAGGCATCTTACCACACAAGTCAGCATGCACCAACTCTAGAGGAGCATGTGCTCTATTCTTGCTTTCTTGTGGAAATGCCTTTCTCTGTTGCTTGCCCATCATACAAGCTTCACATGGTTCCTTCAATTCAGTTATTGTAGGTAGGTGAGCAACCATACCTTGCTTTTGCATCTCCTTCAATACTGCAAATCCGATGTGTCCAAACCTTTCATGCCAAAGCTTACTTGTGCCCACTCCAGCGGTGGCTGTAAGAGCACTTAGCTCATACAGGTTGTTCCTTCTTTCTCCTTTGCCAACAATTGTGCCAGCACTATCAATAATTTCTGCACCTGTCTTCTTGAACCTCACTTCATGACCAAGATCAGTTATGGCAGCAACTGATAAGAGATTTCTCCTGATTTCGGGAACATACAACACATTTGAAAGCTTTTTGACTTCACCATTTGCAGCAACAAAAGAAATAGTACCTGTGCCCGCAGCAGGGCATTTAGCATCATTTCCAACCGTCACAGTGATGGATTCTTGTAGAGGCTGCATAGAACTGTATAGACCTTTCTTGTTGGTCATGTGACGGGAGGCCCCACTATCCAACACCCAAGAGTCAGTGGTAGATTCTTCTTGCGCCGAGGAGCACACTTCCTCAATGGTCGCCATGAATAATTCCAACTCTGCTTCAGCCGTATTGGCTGTCTCTTTCCCTTTAGTTTTAAGGGTACCATTCTTTTCATCTGCCTTCTTGACACGACAATCTGCAATTGCATGTCCTTTCTTCTTACAGTAGAAGCACTCTCCTTGAAACTTCTTCTTGCCGCCCTTTTTCTTTTTGTCACCATCATTTTTGGTGGAGGAAACACCTTTGCCTTTTGCATTGGCAGAGAATGCAGCATCTCCATTGTTGCTTCCTTCTCGGGCTTTCAGCCTTAACTCCTCCTCCATTAATAATGCACAAAACTCCTCAAAAGTCAAAGCTTGAGGTCTCACCTGAGTATTAAGGGCAGTTACTAGTCCATCAAACTTTTGTGGACAAATCCGAAGACACCTCCGAGCTAGCTCTTCGCTAGTCTTTTGTATCCCAGCGCCAGCCATCTGGTCGCGCAGATTCTTAATCCGAGTGATGAATGCTTCAACCGTCTCTCCTTCAGCAAACTTCTCCGCTGCTAGTTGATTCTCCAAGTTTTGAATCCTTGTTTGGTTTCGTGTTTCATACTGACTCCTTAGTACATTCCAAGCCTCTGACGCTTTGGTTGTATGCTGAATCAGAGTCAAAACACTGTCAGAACAGCTTGTAACTAAGGCACACAATGCATCTGCATTCCTTCGTTTCCAAGCTCGTAGAAGATCTGCATTCGGAGGAATCATCACACTAGGATTTGATGGGTCGGGGGTAGGCTGTGGTTCTGCGTCAGTCCCCAGCACAGTCTCCAGAAGCTCATAAGAATCAAGGATAGTTGTAATTTTGAACTTCCACAAGGTGTAGTTTGTACCATCTAACTTGCCTTCGCTGAAGGTTGGTGGACGAATCCTCAGTGTTTGAATAGCCGGTACAGCAGCACCACCTCCTGCACCGCTTCCTGATGCGCCAGAACTGCTTCCCGGAGTCGACATCGTTTCTCTTTGCTGTTGAAGCCTTTGCCTCTTGCACGCTCTCCGATCTCTAGAGCCCCCTGGGCTCTGATACCATGTAAAATATTACACGGCGCAGCGAACAGAATCTGAGAAAGAGATAGAGAGTACACAACAGATAAGAGAAGAATCAGTAAAATTCTTTAACTCCAAACAACTGATACAAAGATGGCTCTGTCCACCCGTGCGCTTCCACTGAGTGAAGCTTAGATGGCGATCTAGACAGAAGATAGGTGAAGAGCTTAAGGCTAGCTGGAACAACAACTCTGACTGGGTGAAAGATGAGTGTCAGATGGCTGCGAAGGGGTTTAGCTTTTATAGCCCGCGAAGGTCGTTAGGTCGGCCTGCTGACCGACCTACCATATGAGCCTCCACTAGTCGGCCAGGGAATATTCCAGGGAATATTCCCTTTACCATCGGGCCGGGGGCGCTGCCCCCGGACCCCCGCCAGGGGGGCCGCTGGCCCCCCTGGGACCCCCCAGCCAGGGGCCGCTTCCGCGGCCCCCGGACCCCACAATAGGGGCCCCTTTTAACTCCCTTACCACGCAACTCAATGCAATGTGCCTCGAGTTGCTACCAGCTTAACCACTCCGTCTAACCCAAAGATTAGACCCACAACAGTCACCTTTTTGCCATCCGGTCACATAGACCTCATCTGATATACAAGTCAGGACTCAACCAATGTCCGGGCTCACATTTGGCTTCTCCTCATAATGGGGGCCTTACAACTTTGAGCACCATGGATCATTGGTAGCACCTAATGAGGGTGGGGCATTGATCATATCTAACAATACACGGGCGGCTAGGCAGAGGCGCCTTTACCCCCAACAACCTCCCACTTAAAGGTAAATCTGCCCCAGTGAGGAGTGAAAAGAAAAAGAAAAAAGACAGTACAACATGTACACGTGTACAACAGGATGAGGAAAGATGTCTTCTCAACCCACGCCCATCAACCTCCTGAGAAAGGCAAAGGACTCTATAGAGAGGCTTTTCGTGAGCAGATCTGCAGGATTCTGGTCAGTCGAGATCTTGACAAGATCAACAGACTTGTCCTCAACGACCCCATGTATGAAGTGATACCTCACCTCAATGTGTTTCTTCTTCGCATGGAAGACCGAATTCTTGGCTAACTGAATAGCACTCATAGAATTCGAATGCAGTGTAGGGATAGCATCAATACCAAAGTCAGCAACTAAACGACCCAACCAAATGGCCTCCTTGCAAGCCTCAGTGGTTGCAACATACTTGGCCTCTGTAGTAGAAAGGGCCATGCATTTCTGCACCCTGGACATCCAAGAAACATCACCTCCAGCATAGGTGAATACATAGCCGGAAGTGGACTTCCTACTATCTGCATGTCCTGCATAATCAGAGTTAGTGTATCCCACGACTCCTGTATCCTAGCTGCCATAGCATATGCACATATCTGTAGTGCCCTTCAGGTGCCTCATGATACCCTTCACGGCATCCCAATGCTTCTTGCCAGGTGTAGCCATATAGCATGCCACAACACCAATTGCAAAGGCAATATCTAGACGAGTGGCTATCATGGCATACATAAGATTGCCCACTATGGATCCATAGGGAATCTTGGCCATCTCGGCCTTCTGCTCTTCTGTCTGTGGACAATCAGCCTATGATACCTTCACATAAGAAGGCAATGGACAGCCAATAGGCTTTACGTCCTGCATACGAAAGCGCTCAAGGACTTTATGAATGTACTCCCTCTGTGACAAGTAGAGGAGTCCCTGATGCCTATCGCGTCTAATGTGCATACCAAGTATGTGAGTGACATGTCCCAAATCTTTCATCTCAAAGGTCTTCTTGAGCTGAGCCTTAAGAGCATCTAGCTCATCATGAGCTTTCCCTGCTATCAGCATATCATCCACATAGAGTACCAAAATCAATAAAGAACCATCACGGGCTTTCTTCGTGTAAAGACACGGATCCATAGCACTCCGGCTGTAGCCCTGTGACTGCATAAAGGCATCAAACTTATGATACCACTCCCTAGGTGCCTATTTCAAGCCATAAAGACTTTTCCTCAATTTGCACACTAGGTGCTCCCTTCCAGGTTCTACAAAGCCCTTAGGCTGCTCCATATAAATCTCATCATGCAAGTCCCCATGTAAAAAATCTGTCTTGACATCCATCTGGTGTAAATCCAAGTCAATGAGCAACCAAAGCCAAGACTAAGCGCAGGGTGGTAATCTTAACCACATGAGAAAAGACCTCATCAAAGTCCACACCATGCTCTTGCTTAAAACCCTTTGCTACCAATCTAGCCTTGTATGCCGGCTTGGGGTGTCCAGGGGTACTTTTCAACTTGTATGCCCACTCGCATGGCAAAGCCTTCTTGCCCGTAGGCAAGGAAACCAAATCCCAAGTGTTATTCTTATGCAGGGAGACTATCTCATACTGCATAGCCCTCTCCCAGGAGTGACTATCACCCCTGCGCATAGCCTCATTATAAGTGAAAGGCTCTCCTGCATCTGTAACCAAGACATAATGCATCGAAGGCTGAAATCTATCAGGTGGATGTCTGTCTCTAGTAGACCAGGCTCTGCTGCCTGCCTAGCTACCTGTCCAACACCCTAACCATGAGCATCTGCTGCAACTATAGGCTGTCCAACTGGCTGTGTGGGAGCTCTCGACTCCTCCTAAAATATGACCCTGCGGATCTCAACAACTCTCTCAGGCTGCCTATGCATCTTGTCTTCATGGAAGACTACATCATGACTGCGGATGACTTTTCGCGCCCGCGGATCCTAGAGACGGTAACCCATCTAGCCTGCATCCCCATAACCAAGGAAAATGCATTTGACACTCTTGGGATCCAGCTTACTTCTGTTGTCCCTAGGCACATGGCAAAATGCCTCACATCCAAAGACACGGAGATGCGCATAAGAGGGAGGTTTTCCAGTCCATACCTCCTCTACAACCTGGAAATCCAAACCAGTAGAGGGTGATCTGTTTATAACATGCACAGCTATACTAACTGCCTCAGCCCAAAAGCTCTATGGTAGGCCTACATGGCTAAGCATATTGCATATAAGCTCCTGGATGGTTCTATTCATTCGCTCAGCCAAACCATTCTGGGGAGGGGGTGTAGGGGGCGGTCAACTGACGCTTAATACCCCTCTCATCACATAACTGCTCAAAAGCACGTGAGACATACTCACCCCCATTATCTATCCTTAGGCATTTTAGCCTATACCCAGACTGGTTCTCAACCAATGCAAGCCATCTCTAAAACGCAGCCAAGAGATCGGATTTTAGCTTAATGGGATAAGCCCAAACTTTCCATGAAAAATCATCTATGAACGTAACAAAATACTTTGCACCACCCATAGACTGACAAGGCATGGGCCCACAGACATCCGAATGTACCAATGCCAAGGGCTCACTCATGCGTGGCCTACCAAACTTCTTATGCATAGACCTAGTCTGCCTGCCATAAAGACAATGCTCACATGAATCACAACATGCATAATCAAGGGGTGGTAAGTACTGTAAACCAAAAAGCATTTTCATTCCCTTCAAAGACATATGGCCCAAACAGGCATGCCAAAGAGATACATGTGGGATAGAACTCACAGACAAATCATGATCAAGGGAAGAAGCTGATACAATCAAGGGGCGGAGACTGCCGGCCTTGGCACCTCTCGCAATCACAAGTCTGCCACGAGTGATGTTCCATGCAAAGTCTCCAAAACATACATGATATCCTGCATCATCAAGCTGTCCAGCTGACATGAGACTGCGTGTCAAAGCAAGTACATGGCGTATATCCTACATAACAAAACTACTGCCAGAAGAAAACTGCAGCCTAACATCACCAATGCCCACAATATCAAGAGATCTGTCATCACCCAAGTGCACAGAACCCGAAATAGTACGGTATGAATGAAACCACTCTCGACAAGGTGTCACATGAAAGGATGCACCTGAGTCCAAGAGCCAACACTGTGCATACATAGAGTGTATCTTTGTCATCTGCGAAGCACTAGAAGAAGCTGCTAGGATATAATCATCATCATCAACATTCTCAGTCTGCATAACATTGATCTCTTCAATTTTAACACTGGACTTTGCAAGTACTATGTTGTGATCAAAAGACTTATCATGCACTTTGTCTTTCCCCTTATCTTTGCACCTTTCATTGCGCAATTCACGGCATTGTGGCCTAATATGGCCCTTTTTCCCACAATGGTGACAAGTAACATCTGCATTCCTGCCACAAGATTTTCTACGTGACTTCCCACGAGACTTGGACTGAGATTTTTGAGAATCCCGTCCACGGCCACTACCACTGCCATGCTTTCCATATCCATCATTCCTGCCTCTAACTGTCATAGTATGAGACACACGAAAGGCATCCAAATTCTTACGGTTAACTTCTTCTTGCAGAAGAGCACTCTCAACATCAAATAATTTCAAGGTAGTAATAGAGGCACATAATGCAGTGCGGAATACATCCCATGACTCATTAAGAGTACCGAGCAAGAAAAGAGGAGTGACATCCTCTGCAAAAGTGATGTCCTACGAAGTCAAGTTCTTGAGTATAGCATGGAACTGGCTCAAGTGAGCAGACATAGTCACATTCTCCTTCATGCGCAGATCCATAAGCTGCTTCAACCAATACATCTAACTCGCTGGACTTTTCTTGTCATAGAGATTTTTTATCTTTTCCCACAACTGCCATGCACTCTGTTCTTTCTCGGACATTATAGTGAACCTGTTCTGTGAGAGATAGTACAATAGTGGACTTGCATAACTCATCAAGCTCAAGCCATTCCTCATCTGGCATAGTTGTAGGTGGATGCCCGCTTAACCTCAAAGGTTTGATCTGCAATTTCTGCACCAACTCCTGCCAAATCTGGCTCTTCCAATAAGAGTAATTCGTACCATCAAGCTTAGTGATGTTGAAAATAGCATGATCAGTGGACGAACTCGCCATAATGCAGGCTAGAAGACTGTAGACAGTTCAAAACTGCTTGCTATTTACTGCAAAAAATGACCAAAAAATCACCAAAATCAAGGAAAAATGGCAAAGAAAGTGGAACCAAAGCTGCTGCCCACCAAGTACGAGTGAAAGTACATCATTTCAGAGTGTTTCAGTATGAAAAATCCATGTCAGCCCATACATATATGCTTGCTATAATAAATTTCAGATTTCAGTAAAAGAGAGCTAACAGTGCCAAAATCCAATCCCAAGGCAATCAGATACTGCCAAGACCAAAGCCGGCATCATGCGGGCATAGCATAAGCATATGACAGTCAATAAGCATGAATCCAACACCCAAGTATGTCATACAAAAATCTGCCAGTGAGTAGGCACACCCCCCAGGCAACGAGGCAAAGTGTTCCTGCCACTACCAAAACTTGACACAAGTAGGTATTAGTTCACAAAGATACGGATCCAAAACTGAGACTTAGCTCATAAGCATACAGTGAACCAAGATATATGATGTATCATCCCAAAAGGTAAGAAGTCCCAAAGTCTCAAGTGTCTGTAAGCTCAATAGCATGTAACGGCTCAATGCATAAAAGTACCACCTGCTCAATGTCTGATAAGCATTCAAGAATGCTCCCACTGGCACAAAAGCCGTATGTATGAGCTCAAGAGTTCAAGCCAAGGCAAGACACAGCGCCAATGACATAAGTCCAAGACAATACATCAATAGTACATCCCGAACATGTAGGCGGTAGAGCATCCGTATGTAGCATCCATAAGCATATAAGACATCAAATACATCCCAATCCAAACTCTAACAAGCCAAGTAACATCCAAGGCTACTCCAGATAATCCAAAATGCATCCAAGGTGGAGCTTCAATGAGCACTCAAGCTCAACGTATGCATAGGGTAATCACCGTGACATGAGCATCAAACCGTAGGCAACAGGTATGCATAAACCCAAGAAGCATCAATGTCAAAGCATGTACCAATGTCAATAAGTGTTGGTTGAAATATGATCAAGCTTCCAAAAGCATCCGGATTCAATGACAAGCTCAAAGTCGTCCCTCAATGATCAATACATCATAGCATAACCCAAGACATACATCCGGAACCAATAGGCATATGTCAAAGCATGAGAGATAGCTTCAGCCCAAGAGTATTCAGCATGCATTTACTATTATAAACTATGTATTTCCAATCCCAAAATCATAGCATTACATGTAGCTTCAATCCCCCAATCAATCGGGATGCAATAGGCATCAAACCGGTTATATAGTCATGCCCAAACAAGCATAGGCATACAAATACATGCTATCTCAAACCTGAAATTTGTTGTAAAAGATTCTATAATCAGAATTTGGCAAATCTGACATCACCATCACGTTCGGAGTGTGCCAAAACCCCAACTTAGACTCTTACCTTGCTTGAATCGGGTTCTGAATGCCCCAGATATGACAAAAAGAGTGATTTTTGGGCCAGATTTTGAAATAGGCGCAAAAAAACGTGAGATGGCTGAGGGGTCTGCTGTCCCACATGTCAACAATGGGGCCCAAAGGGGGCACAAATGAGGGCCAAAGAAAGCCTACACCAAGCCTCAGCAAGCCTTGATAGGCTGGAAGCAAGATCCAGGTGAAGAAAGCTCCAAGAGGTGTGAGCTATGGCTGCCCACAACTTGTTTACAGCCTATGAGACCTAAGAACTAAAGTAAAAATTTTAAGAAAATGATAAAATACCTATGATATAATGCCATGAAGGTGCCCAACAATGTCGGAAAGGTGCTCGAGAAGCCAAGGAGTGACGGGAGCTCGAAGGAGTCGGATATGGCTGCCGGGAAGGAGACCCAATGCAAGTAGGGAGTCGATGGGATGCTGAGAATTCCATGAACCAAGCTCAAGAGTCGGAAAGCAAAGCTCTGATACCAGTTGAAAGGGAGCGATGGATCGAAGGTTGGACTCGAGAGCTATGGCGGGAGAGCAAGAGCAAGAAAGGGAGAGACTAGAAATGGGAACTCCAATAGTTACAATGTGTGACCGGGCCTTCCTTTATTCAAACTGTCACTAAAAGAATAAAGAATAAAGTGAGGTGACGGGCGCCCGCCACCTGCAGTGTGCAGTGGCGGTGACTGTCATTGTAGTAATACACGGGCAGCTAGGCAGAGGCGCCTTTACCCCCAACACTTGTTTGGAATCTTGCTGATTGATGTGTTTGTCAAACCAACTCTTGCATTGTGCCTTTTTGTAGATCAACACATGGGTGGCCAAAACCCAAGTTTTTGAAAAGTGTTTTAGCTCAACTAAATGTTCCATCCATGCTTCCTCCCCCTCCCATCTCTCTTGAATGGCAATTCTTAAAGCTAGGTACGAAGAATTCTACAAGTAGAATTACCTTTGTTCCATAGGTCAACCTGAAGGGAGTCTATCCTTATAGCCTTTTTATAGGCTATCTATGATAGGCCCATAAGACTACCATTAGCTTGTTATCCCACTTGTTGCACGAAGGACAAACTACCTTGGTCATGACGTTTACCAAAATCTTATTTGTTGATTCTCCTTGGCCATTTACGTGAGGGTAGTAGGGTGAGGATTTTTGATGGATGATTAGGAATGTGGACACGACATGAGCAATCACCTCATTGATGGAGTGTGTGCCTTGATCATTGACAAGTTTGATGGGGCAACCAAATCGAGAGATTACCTGCTCCCATAAGAACTTAGTAGTGGTTTGTGCATTGTTCTTTTGGGTGGCTCGACCCACATTGTGAGATAATCGGGTCGATCAGGTAGTCTATGCTCCAACACTTGGGCTACATCGTCTACCCAGTATGGCATCAAGTCCGCTCTAAACAGATCTCTTTTGCTAGATAGGGTGAATAGATGTGTGTCAAGTAATTCATCTCCAATGCCCTATCTAGCGGCTTCTCCCGTGGGTGTATGAGACATATGATCGGCCATATAGTGTTGCTTCCCCTTGCATATGATGATGGAGAAGTCGAATTCGAGAAGCAGAAGTAACCATCAAGCTATGCATCCTATAGCGCAAGGTTTGTTCACTAGATACAGCAAGGCTTTATGGTCAACGAAGAAAATAAAGAGCGTAGCCAAAAGATAATGCCGAAATCTATTTACGGAAAACATCATGGCTAACCCCTCTCATTCGGTTGTGGAGTAATTCATTTTTGTATCTGTGAGTTGTTTGCTAGAAAAACTCACCAGAGAGTCTAGATTGTGGTCACCAGGCTAGCACAACACAATTCCAACTACGAATTTTGAAGCGTCAATACGAACATGAAAGGTCACACTCTAATTAGAGGCCCTGAAGATTGGTATGGTGGTTAGAGCCTTTTTCAATTACTCATATTTATGTTGGCATTCCTGAGTCCATTTGAATATTATCAATAGATTGTACATGGGTCTAACAATCAATGCATAGGTTAACACAAACCGTCGATAGTACCCTGTATGGCCAAGGAAGCACTAAACTCCCTTGTAATCAGTTGGGGGTGAAAGATTGACAATAACCATGACCTTTGAGAAGTCAGTGGCAATGCCGTTCTTGGACACCACATGCCCTAGAATGCATTCATGTTTTACCCAGAACTGGCACTTTAAGGGGTTCATTGAGAGAATAAGGGGTTCGTTGAGAGACGATATAGTCTGCATTGTTCTAAATTTTATCTAAGTGTTCCTTCCAATTGGAGTGAACACATAAGTCATCAACAAAGACCTCTAACTCTTTTCTAAGCATGTCCTTCAATATTGCACACATTAGCCCCACTGAAAAGTAGCAAGTGCATTAGTCAACCCGAAAGGCATGACTATGTAGGTGAAGATGCCCCACTCAGTGGCAAAGGCGATGTCTCATTAGGGTGCACTTTCACCTGATTGTATCCTAAGAAGGTATCTAGAAAACAGTAGGCCTCTTTGCCCACTACTCTCTCGAGCATGTGTTCAGTGTATGGCAATGGATAATTGTCCCTCTTGGTAGCAGTGTTTACCTTCTTGTAGTTGATGCACACTCTGATCTTTCCATTCTTCGTCAATACAATCACTATGGGTGCGACCCGGTCCGTGTGTTCAATCTTGTAAATTAATTCTGCCCTTAGCAGCTTGTCAATTTCTTCATTGACAGCATGAGCATGCTTGGGATTCATAGTATACAGTCGCTACTTGATCGGCATTGCGTCGGGGTCATGGGAATATTATGAGTCATGACACTTGAATCTACCCCTGTCAGCTCATTGAGGGACCAAGCAAAGATGTCCATGTACTCTCACAAGAGAGCAATGAGACTTTCCTCCTCTTCCTTGGTCAAGTCATAGGCAATAAAGATAGGTCCGGACGTCTCCCCTTCCTTAGCTAGATTAACCTCCATGACTTTGGTGGTCCTTCTATTGGTTCACTTGCTTGCCCTTGTCATTTGGCTCTAGCAAGATCACTATCCTATTGCCTTTCTTAAACTTAGTAAATCGTCTTGGTAGGTCTTGCGGCCTCCTTTGCTCTTTAGCCCTACGTATCCCTAGGCTGCTTGTATTGCTCTTCCTTCAACCTTTGGTGCCTCAAATGGACTATCAAGTCCTCTTTGGAGCATCTGGTCTTATGTGGTTGTGGCACCTCATGATCATTATCTAAACCTACCTCTGACTCTTAATCAAACTCTCGGTCTTTGCTAGAAGAGGGTGCTAGAAGAGGGAGTCTCACCTGGTGGTCGTAGTTCTGATGGTGACTCTATCCTAAGCACTGGCAAAGTGCTTGGTTAGGCAATGCCTGCTTGTTTGTAGTTAATTTTCTCTACGTGCTCCAGCCAGGATTGATTGCAATCTATGCACATGACTCCTCTCTTGATTCTAAATTCATTCTTTCTATGTGGGTTAGAGTCAGCTTGAATTTGCTCTTTGCTAGAACCATCCTCCTCTGACTACTCGTCATCTCCTAGTCTTGATAGGGCCTTTCCTTCTTGTCGGTGACTAAGGCCCAATTGTACGTTAAGTTTAAGTCATGCACTTTGGTACATCGTCACTTAGGTTTGTCCAAAAGATCTTGGAGAGGTTTAAGGTTAGCGGTTAGATTGCCATCTAGCTTGCTTGTTAGATATTCTAGGATCTCCAAGAGTTCTTGCTTGTTACTTGGGACAAGGAGTTCAATGGGGTTGGATTGTCCACTCGAGATTTTGGCCATCATGCAAATTGACACTAAGGGTGTGTTTTTGGGCTTCTCAGATATCCTAGTAGCTTGCTCGTACTCCTCACTGTCCGAGAAAGGAAAATCAATTGTGAGCACGTGCATCAAATCCCGCTCTTCCTCAAGACAAGGGATGTACTTGGTGAGTGGCCCCTACAATTTTCTAATTTGCGCCTCACCCTTTAGCAAGGTGGAGATGACATCCAAGTGGACTAGTGTGGTCTTCCATGTATCCATCTCTACTTTTATTGTCTCTGTTCGATTGCCTAAGAAGATTAGACTATTACCCTAGTCTTCTATGACCCGTGTATTGTGCATCCAAGGCTAGCCTAACAGGATGTCATAGTCCACTCCCTTCATGACTATAAAATCAATAGAGAATTAGATTCCTAAGATCTTCACTTGCCATTTCTTTAATACTCCAAATGGCCGCACTTTCATTCCATTGGCTAGGGTGACATTGAACCTAGTATTCTCAATAGGCAGGTTACCCTAGTCCTGGAGTACTTACATGGCTCAACACACTAACTCTTGCTCCTAGAGCTAGGATCGATAAGATTTCATGCATTTCTATGCCTTCCCAAAAAGCATTTACGTGCAAGGACTTGGGCACCGAGTGCAGCGTCAGACTAGGTATCTGAGTAATTGTGTCATGATCGTGTAGATCATATGTCTCTTACTCTATTGGCCCTTCAATCCACTGCTTCAGTTCTTGCCATAGTGTTGGATGATGCCTAAGCAGTTCTCTTAGGCTTAGAGTCATCGAGGTGGTCACTAGCGTGGTGAGGAGGTCATTAGCTGCTTGGCTCTCTCCTAACTCTGTGTTTCTTGGCCAATGGCCCTAATTGGTTTGTTGGCCTCCTGTAGCATGTAGGCTTTGTTTAAGCAGCATAGCTTGTGGCACAACTTGTGGCATAGCTACGTTCCTTGACTTTGGTCATGGAGGCAAGGCTAGTGTGCTTATGCTCAAGAGATCATCAATCTCATCTTCCAATATGGGCTCGGCATCCTTCAAGTACTCTTAGGCTTCTTTTACCCACTCCTTGACCTTTTTGATGGCCTCGATTTGGTGCTTTGGGTTGGGGCACTCCTTGACCTTTGCACTCCCCTTCTTGACCTTCTTCGAAGCTGTCGTTTTTGCTTCTGCGTCCATCACCTTTTTTTTGGCAAGTAATGTCGTGGCACTCTTGATTTTTAGCATCAGCTTTCTTTCTCATTCACCTATGGCTCTTCTTTCCGATTGAGGATGCATCTAAGTTGCTAGGTCGAGGCAATGATATGCAATCTTACTTTTTCTGCATGCAGGTCATGACATTCAACGGGATGGGTATGTCCTCTCCATTAAATATCTCAACTCCAAACAACCCCAATGGTATAGATGGCTCATTTATCACACTAGAGGGTGGACTTTGTCTAGGGCATTTGGCAAATAGGTGAGTGAATCTAGGACATCTAAGATCAGCCTTTTCTCGATTTGTCTACTCCCGTTTGGGGTAGCATGAGGAGATATGTCATGGGTGACTGCAATTCTGACAAGATATCGATTCTTGGGTCTCCCCTCCTAGGCCTCTGCCTCTACCCCTTCCTAATGCCATCACCGGCATAGGTTGGTAATCCATAAGGATTTCATTGCTCTCTTTGTCATGTGACATGTAGGCATGCACATAAGGCTCTTTGTCGTTCGACTCCTCCATGTAGTGGACTGGAGTGTCACTTGGTGGATTGGTTATGTAGGGTCCAGATGGTCTAGGTATGCTTGTGGCATTTATCTTCATCCTAGTAATGCCTGGTTTGGCATCATTAGGTGCAAGGAGAGCCAATGAGACTCCCCTTTTGAAAAAGTTCTACGGCCTATTCGCTAGGTAAGGTTGTCTATATGGTTATGAATATGGGAGTCTCCTCGGTAGCGTGCAATGTACGGCATTGTGGTTGAACCTACTACAATTGGTGCATGGTCGGGACCTCGAGTCCTGACACTCAGCTGGCATGTGGTTTCTTCCAAGATACATGCATTGGACGTGAGGGTGTGTTGGTCATCTCATCATTTCTTATAATTTGGCTAGCTTTGCCTTCATCTTCGCTAGCTCGTAACTTTTGTATGTGCCCTTTCCTTTATCCTATGCCTAGGCCCGTTTTTTGCTTGACATTGAAACTCTCTCAGAGTTTCTAGCATTATTCTCCTCTCCCGTGTCAAGCTCTCGGAGCTTCTCTCTTTGAGCTGGTCGTCCACTCTAAACTTGTTGACAAGTTGTCTAGCACTTGCTTTGTAAGAAGCTCCCTCAACATGAGATCGCCTTCCAACACTCTTTTCCTCTCTGAATCAGGTCCCTATCCTATTTCTACTTACTAGGACTAGAATCTTGCACATTTCTATGTTCCATTGCAAGGTTCTATCTTGCTATTCCTGATTGTAGGCCACTATGCCGCCCTGCAAATCTTCCCGTACTAGTCCCCTCTTCTCTTTGAGGTCCGCTATGAGATCCTTGGACATTCTACCATGGTGGTCTGTCCGGGTCTATAGATTGTAATTGGCGACTAGCTGTGGGATTTCTATCAGGAAACCGCCTAGGTCAAGCTCTTTGTCACGTTTGCTATTAGTTCTTGACTCTGCCATGTTCACAGTCTCATGCTTCACCAGGTTGTCAATGAGATTGATCAAGTCAAATAGATCCACTCCTCCAATGGTGTTAGTTCTTGCTTGGGGTTCTCGATCACACAACTACGTTTTAGGGTCTTCTCCTACTCTTCCAATGGTGTTAGTCCTATGTTTTAGGGTCTTCTTCTACTCCTCCAATGGTGTTAGTCCTTTCTTGGGGTTCTCGGTCACCCAACTATATTCTAGGGTCTTCTCCTACTCCTCCAATGGTGTTAGTCCTTGCTTGGGGTTCTCGATCACCCAACTACGTTTTAGGGTCTTCTCCTACTAGCGGGTCTCCTCCAATGGTGTTAGTCCTTGCTTGGGATTCTCGATCACCCAACTACATTTAGGGTCAGGCAAATCCACTCCTCCAATGGTGTTAGTCCTTGCTTGGGGTTCTCAATCACCCAACTACATTTTAGGGTCAGACAGTTCCACTCCTCCAATGGTGTTAGTCCTATGCTTGGGGTTCTCAATCACCCAACTACATTTTAGGGTCTTCTCCTACTAGTGGGTTCATTCTGATGGTTAGGTCTGAGTGAGTTCCTTATTATTTACAAACAATCCTCAACTTAAACTCACTCGATGTGTGTGTGCATACTCTCTTCCGTACACTATGCAAAATTAGGTTTTTAGCTTTTCTTAAGTACTAGTCCAATTATTGGGGTGCCCTGCAAAGCTTCCCGTACTAGTCCAATTATTGGGGTGTCCGATTTTGGTGTGTCTGAGTGTCCAAGTTTGATTTGTTGGGTCCAATCGGACCGGTCAAGTTGGTCTTGTTGGAAGAGAGGGAGAGAGATAGAGTGGAGCAGAAGATGAGCCTCAGCTCATTGTTGTTCTTCTTCCATTATTCTTCCTTCATACTCACTGAAAGAGACTTACACACATAGGTATGACTAACCAAGACTAACTGTGGTTAAGTCACTAACTACACCAACTTATTGAATGCCACACATATGTATAGTTGTATCCAGCTAATGTCGATCACACACATAAACTAACTGAAGAGTAATGGGAGCCTGATATTCTAACACTCCCCCTCAAGCTCAAACCATCTGATAAACTCCAAGTAGTTGTCTAAAGTATATGAACTTTTCTTTACCAAGAGACTTGATAAATATATCTGCTACTTGGCCTTTAGTCTTCACATGAATCAAGTCAATCTGCCTTGTAAGAACCATTTCTCTTATGAACTGGTAGTGAACCTCAATATGTTTGGACCTAGCATGGTAGACAAGATTGCTAGCCAACATAACACTGCTGAGGTTATCACAATGCAATCTCACTCTGCTTTCCAGCTATATTCCCAAGTCTTTCAACAGTTTTATCAACCAAACTGCTTCGCAAGCCACTAAGGCAACTCCTTTGTACTCAGCTTCTGTGCTCAACAATGCAACAATAGGTTGTTTCTTACTCTGCCAACTGATCATATTGCTACCCAATCCAAATGCATAACTACCGGTTGGCCTCTTGTCATAGGCACAACCAGTCCAATTAGCATCAATAAACCTTGTCAAGTCAAGGGATTCTCCATATGCATAAAACATCCCATAATCTATAGTACCCTTTACATATATCACGATCATCTTAACCACATCTAAATGTGGTTTGCGAGGCTTTTGCATGTACTAAGTAATCATCCTCACTGCGTAACATAAGTCAGGATGGGTAATAGTCAAGTATATCAAGCTGCCTACCATCTGTCAATGCATGGTCACATTCTCTATGTCATTCCGAACATCAATCTACAACTTGACATTTTGATCAAGTGGTTTCTCCATAGGCTTGTGTTCAACCATACCATACTTCTGTAACATGTCATGAGCATACTACTTCTGTAGTAGCCATATACCTTGAGGCATAGAGACTACCTCAATCCCAAGAAAATACTTGAGCTCACCAAGGTCTTTGACTTTGAACTCAGCCTATAAACATGATTTAATTTGAGCAATGCCCTATTCATCATCTCCAATGATGATAAGATCATCTACATAAAACACTAGAAATACATATCCATGATTTGTCTTCTTTGTGAACAAATTGTGATCTGTATCACCCAATCTAAATCCATGTTTCTATAAATAACTGTTGATTCGAGCATTCCATGCTCTAGGTGCTTGTTTCAGCCCATATAAAGCCTTTTTTAGCTTACATACATGTGTAGGAAAGTCCAGTGAACATAGCCTTCAAGTTGCTTCATATATACTTCCTCAACCAAATCACCGTTCAAGAAAGCATTCTTGACGTCCATTTGCCATAATTTCTAGCCTTTGCATGATGCCAAAGCAATGACAGTTCTGACTATTGCCATTTTAGCCACTGGACTAAAAGTCTCCTCATAGTCAAGGCCATACTGCTGCGCATACTCCTCATCCATTGCAGCACACCAGTTATCATCTGTAACTGCATCATCAAACTTTGTAGGTTCTTTGTAACCTGTCAAACTAACCATATATGGATAATGGCGGGCTGAATAACTAGTGTATGTAAACCTATCAACTAGTTTTTTGACTCTCTCAGATCTTTGTAATTGTGGCTCACTCTGAGTGTAAGTGGACCTGTCACATCCTCAAGCATCTTTTCTCTTGCCTTATTTAATCTCCCCCTCATTGACATATTCGTGTCAGTGGGCATAGGAGTACTACTCCACAAGTGTCCTGACCAAGGACTTACTGTAGGTGACCCATCACCTGTAGGACCACTCATAGATGTACTCTCACTATAGGTGTATTTTTAGCATTACTAGTGCTAAGTAATCCATCAGTAGTCACTACAATAGGATTACCATACCACGATGCCAGCTCATCAAAAACAACATATCTGTTAATCAATGTCTCATGTGTAGACGGTACATAACACTTGTAAGTTTTCCGATCTTGTGCATAACCAAGGAACACACTCTTGACAGCTTTAGGATCCAATTTCTTCCTCTTTTCATCGAGGACATGCACATATGCAATGCTACCAAATACCTTCAAGTGTGAAATGTCAGGCTTATGACCATATAACCTCCCATATGGAGTTACATCATGAATTCCTACTCTAGGGGTTCTATTCAACTCACGTAGATAGCATTCACTATTGCTTCAGCCCAATAACCATTTGGCAAATTCTTCTCATTCAGCATAGCTCTTGTCGATTCCATCAGTACCCTATTTTTCCTTTCTACTACACCATTTTGCTATGGTGTATAGTTGCAAGTTAACTATCTTCTGATCCCATATTTAGCAAGGTACATGTCAAAGTAATTAAAGACATATTCTCCACCTCCATCTAATCTAAGACATGAAATTTTATAGCTCAACTCATTTTCAACATGTTTTTTGAAGTCCTTGAATGCATCAAACACATCATCCTTATGTTTCAATATTTACGTAAAGCCAAGTGTACCTACTGAAATCATCAAAGAAAGATACATAGTAACGAGAACCACCAAATGAAGCATTATGAGGCGGACCCCATACATCTGAATGTACCAATTGCAAGGGTCGTGAGCTATTCCGTACATGTCTCATAAATGGAAACTGTGTTTGCTTTTCACATACATGTCCAAAGTCATGATGCTTGAACTTAAGCAATCCAAGCACTATCTCCTTCTACTGCATAGATTTCAGCTTTTGTACATTCACATGGCCAATTTGCTTATGACATATCTCACCATCCCGTATAGCACTACCATCATGTGCAAACATGGTTGCTTTCAATTCTGGAATTGATGCGTTAAGAGTAAACATTCTGCCATCTCTTCGCCCTCTAACAATCAATTTGTAGCCATCACCATATTCTTCAACAAAGCATCCATCTCTATTAAATCTCACCTATAGATTCTATTTTGTACTAATAAAAGTTTCTTGGTTATTGTAGGTACATGTAGTACATCATGCAAGCTCTTTTTCCTGCCATCAATCATCAACAAAGGTACAACTCCTTTATGCTGAATAGTATGATGGGTGTCATCCCCAGTACAAACATGTCCATGTAAACTTGCAATCATCTCGTCAAACCATTCTCCATGGGGTGTCATATGATTTGAAGCCCCTAAATCAATGTACCATCTCTCATCTCTGTTCTGCCTAGATGCATTCTTAGACGCATGCTGCATGGCAAACAACCTGTCACCCTAATCATCAGGAACTCCGCTAGATGAAGCATAATCTCCATGTTGTCTACCCTTGGCTTTCATGTCAGCCTACTTCTTATGACGATCTTTGGCTATATGCCCATATCTACCACAATAATGACAGTCCTTTCCCTCTTGGACTAATCATTTGACTGCCAAGATCCTCCTCTACCTCTAGGGAATCTCCCCCCTACCTTGAAAACCACCAAATCCATGCTGGCCCTGTGTATTCGTGCCATGCCAGGCATTCTATTGTTGTTTTCCATAAGTGTTTCGAGTGTCCCCTCGACTTCGAAAAGAGCCATGGCCTCTGCTGCCTCTGCCACACAACTAGAGTAAAAAACTGTGTCTTTGCTTTGAGACGTAACCTGTATTCAGCCGAAGCTTAACTTCCTCATGCAGCAACAAAGCAATCAGCTTATCCCAATCACAGGATTTAGCTCTCATAGAAATAGACGTATCAAATGCTTTATACTCTTTACCAAGTCCATTCAATGTCACTACAATCATATCATCATCAAACACTGAAGATCCAAAGGTGGCAAGCTAATCCACTATGTTCTTGATCTCTATAGTGTGGGCCTGAATGCTTCTGCCATTCCTAGACATGTTATTGAACTATTGCTTCATCTGAATCTTTCTTGCATGTGTTACGTTTCCATAATTCTTCATGAGTATGTCCTATGCATCCTTTGGGAAACTACATCTAGTAATCTGTATAACCATAGCATCTGATATACATAAGGAAAACCAATGTAACACCTTGCATGCTCTCTCAGTCCATAGCTTATGAGCCCTTTTCTAATCATTTATCGAATTCCTTTCAGGCATTTCAGGTTCAACCTCATCTCATGTACATAAGTCCCAATAACATCTGCCAACCAAAACATTCTTCATACGGAACTTCCATAAAGTAAAATTTTTATTATCCAACTTTTCTCCCACAATTTGAGTGATATTGTCAGTGCCTTGAGCATTTGCCATAGTTGTAGCTTAGGTATTCAGTGATGTATACAATTGTAAGTATCTAACTCCTTTTCCTACAGTTCAGGACCAATTTCCTACTATTGAGAATAGTTTCCTGCAATTCACGACAATTTCCTACAATTCAAGATTGTTTCCTACAATTCAGGATAATTTCTTGCAGATCAAGACAGTTTTCTGCAATAATTTTCTACACCAAAGAAACAGGGTATTTCAGCCCTTTACAACCTCAAAAACATCCACAAGCATGTGGGATAACCCATAGGTGTTTTAGTCAATACATAGACTTTGCAAGCAGCATTGTATCTCTATCTCATGTATTCTTATTATAGTGAAGAGAATATGCAATCTAAAACCTCCAACCTGACATTTAGGCACCTTCTTGACATTTAGGAACTCGACTCCTTTGAGATCCTGAGTGATAAATTATGCTATTTTCTTCATGAGTGTAGAGAGGCAATGTCATACACTATATTTACTGTAAATGACCAGCCAAGTATATGTCAAGGCATTTGTTTCATTTCCAGATTTCAATCCTCAGTTGCATCCAATGCTCTCTTTAGTCTTCCAAGCATTCAGCATACATATGTTAGGTCATACAAATGGCAGAGGAGCTCGAAAATGACATGTAATGCTTTAGCAAGAGACAATGATTGTTGCCTACATTCAATGACAAATTCTAGCCATTAAAAATTTCCAAATTTGAATATTTTTTAGCATAAAATCCTAGCTCCAATGCATAACATAAAGTCCATATGACTTCCTAGTATATACCTATGCTTCAATGGTACTCCTTAACAAGTTTGAGAACTCCAAGCTCATGTCAGAGGTGCATACATGATGTAGGTTGTCTGTATAAAGCAGACCACTATTATTTCAGATCTGTAATCAGTTCTTCAAGCTCCCAGATGAGCTCTCAATCAAGCAATGATGCTATCACTTACTGTTTATTGCAATAAACAGCCAGTCTGCACGTGTCTGTACTAAATATCTCAAAATCTGTGAGGAATTTGAAAAAAAAATTCTTCTGTAAAGTTGTAGATCACGTCAAAACGGTCAAGATTCACAGGTCATTTCTCCAAAATTCATTTTTGTAGCAAGATATAGCTTCTACAAAAAAATGGGCTGCAAGCACAATCTCCTTTGATGACGTTTTCTTCAGATTTGATGTCTTGATGTCAAATGGCACACTGCCAAGCCTTTAGGCTTCACACGTTCATGCTCTGATACCATGTTGGAAGAGAGGGAGAGAGACAGAGTGGAGCAGAAGATGAACCTCAGCTCATTATTGTTCTTCTTCCATTATTCTTCCTTCATACTCACTAAAAGAGACTTATACACATAGATATAACTAACCAAGACTAATTGTGGTTAAGTCACTGACTACACTGACTTATTGAATGTCACACATGTGTACAACCAGGTAATGTCAGTCACACACATAAAGATAGATTGATTGAAGAGTAACGAGAGCTTGATATTCTAACAGGTCCGAGTGTTGGCCGTCCGATTCTCGAAATCAGAGGCTGTAGGGCATCCAATTCTGGGAATCGAATACCTACGGATCGTGTCCGATTCTGCCGACTTGTAACCAATGGTAACAAAATCTCTTTGCATCAACTATTTTTTGCCACACACGCTAGCAAGATTTACCAGAATCCAAGGTTAGATGCACAAAAAGGTTTCTACACACATGATCCAAGTAAAAAACTCATGCGGCCTTTGATCAATTCACTAAAATGCACCAAGTCTTGCATAAGCTCTCAAGCTCTCTTTCTCTCTTTGTTGCACAACCTAAAAATGAGGTCTCCCTTTGCCTCTCAGGGTCTTAGACCCTTGCTCGACTCAGTCTTAATCTATCAGAACACTCCCCATGTGATTCTAACACCTCTAAGCACTCTTTTTTCCCATTTTTCTCCCTGTTTGGGCATGTTTAACAATAGAAATCCTAAAGCCTTTTCCTTCAATTTCTTGGTCCTAACATACTCTAAATGCAACAAAAATCAAAAGCGAAATATTGAAATGATTCCTCCTACTTATCTAATCATCAAAAAACCAAAATACTTACTTGTTTCCAAGATTAAAAACCCCAAACCTCCTACCTATCTCAAGCTCCAGTTCAAGGATGAAACCCTTACTTCGTCGCTCAATTTGAGGTGCGCAAGTGCTCAAGCTTGAATCCGTTTGTCCCAACAACAACGGAACCAAAATTTAGAGGTGAGCTCATGCTCAACCACCAAGACCTACCACGGACTTCTTTTTGTTCAAGCATTTCAAGCGAACACCTATGGCTATCTCTCACCTAACCGATGCACCTTCTATCTTATCGGGGTGTAGTGAGCTTATTTTGATGCCCAAACAAGTTGCCTCCTCCCTCAAGTACACTAGTAGCTCCATGATTTGTGATGCGAGCTCAAGAAACCTCAAGCCTCCACCTTTAAGCTCCATCCTCCATAGCTGCATGTAAGACAAGATAAGAGAGAAGAAAAGAAGAGAGGAGATAATGGAGAGCTTCTTCTCCTTAATACCTCACCCTCACACCCTCACTCCCTCTCTCAAGCACACACTAGAAAGCAAGAAGGAGAGAAGAAGATGAGTCCACTTTGCCACACACCAAAGAATGAGCTCCTCATTCACTTTTCAACTTTATATATAAAACCCTAAATCCCTTTTGGGCGGTCATCCCCTTATCCTCTTTTTTACATGGCCGATCATGGGCCCTTTTTCCCATTGTCCTCCTATCTTCCTAGCTTCCTTCCTACCACTCATTTACCTTTACAGTTTGCATAGGAGGGAGCCTAGCACTCTTTTACAAAACATTTTAGGGGCACCTCACATTTAAAAGTACACTTTTTCCTTTGCCTTAGTTTTTGAGACCGCCCTTGCACTTTCAGCCTTTTCCTTTTCTGCTTCTTCCATTGTGTTTGGTTTTCTTATGGGCCATCTCTTTTGGATCCCAACTTGTGCTTTTTCACTTTTTTCATTTTTTCTTGTGCTGCAGTTAACAATGGACATCAATATCATTATGATAAAGAGTACAAGGAAAAGATAACCATCCCAAATTTTAAGGGTGACAATCCATCCCCTACAGAATTAGAGGAGTGGTTTGACAAATTGGAAATGTATTTTACTTTGTATCTAGGCACAAAAGAGGCCAAGATTTATTGCATGGATCTTCACTTGAAAGAATATGCCCATACTTGGTGGTGATATATGGCAAAGATTGGGCAATTGTTCTTAACTTGGGAATATTTTAAGGTTTTTGTTTCACCCTTGAATGAAAAATTGGAAGGATGTTGGTATTCACTCCAACAAAGAGGCCAATCTGTTGGCATTATTCTAACCAATGTCTCAACCTATCAATGTATGTGGATGGTATCTCCAATGGGGCAAAACTTTACAAATATATTTTTGGACCTAACACGACTCTCTCTTCCAAATTCAATGCAATGCAACCCACTTCAATCCATGTTGCCATTCAATATGCAAAGAGATATAGCCAAATATATAGCATTTTTCAGCGCAAAATAAGGGGCTAGTGAGATTCCATGTGTCAAAACAAGGCACCAATTCAAGGTAGATTGCTAAAGGAAAGCATGATAATAAAAGGCCTAATAATGTGGATACAAGTTCTTTGCAAACTACTCAAATTAAGAATCTTTTAAATGAAGCTCTTCCATAGATGTGCTCTAAAGGATTGTGTTTTTATGGTGAAAAGTGGACAACTGACCATAAAGAGAATTGCAAGGTCTAATTATAATGGTTCATATGATCATTATGAATGACTATACTGAAGGATCTCTACATAAAATAATCGCTACTCCAACAATTGAGAATATACAAGCATGATAATAAAAGGCCTAATAATGTGGATACAAGTTCTTTGCAAACTACTCAAATTAAGAATATTTTAAATGAAGCTCTTCCATAGATGTGCTCTAAAGGATTGTGTTTTTATGGTGAAAAGTGGACAACTGACCATAAAGAGAATTGCAAGGTCTAACTATAATGGTTCATATGATCATTATGAATGACTATACTGAAGGCTCTCTACATAAAATAATCGCTACTCCAACAATTGAGAATATACATGCAAACATGAATGACACTTATGAAGAACATCACAATGGTTTTGACATGTTTCCTTTTGAATCAAGAGGTGATAAGATAGATGCTTTTGTAGGGGATACCTATGACATTAATTATTCTTATTTTGATAGGTTTCTTCCATTTGAACTAGGTGGCTATTTTACTTCAAAGACACCTACCTTATGATGTTAATGTGGGTACTCATCCTCAAGCTTAAGAAGGCTTGGAATTGAGGAAATCATTTGTGAGATAATGGATTTTCATGACTCGCAAAGCAAGGAAACAACAATCTATATTAATGTTTTGTAGTAAGATTAATTGGCCTAATCACATCAACCTTGGATTTTTATGTCATAGAAAGGTATCTTGAAAAGTTTTCTACACATAGGTATCTTGATGCTTTCTTCTTATGGGGGATACATCACTGTAAGATGGAGTATTCAGTAGCCTTCCTCCATGATCAAGTTCTTGATGAGATCTATTCTTTAATATCTTTGTCATTCTCAAGATTTAAGGACAAAGCTTCTTGAGGCAAGGATAGTTTATAATGTAGGAAAAATGTACATGAGCCTTTGTAATAAAACTAAAAGAGAACCAATAAATTTGGGGTTTCAGAGGTTTAGTATAAAAGGAAACCTTATGCCCATGTAAAAAACTTTTTGATCATTTCACAAACATCTAATTCCCATCTTAGCATTAGCATTAGCTTGATATTCTTATACTTTCTTGCACAACCATGGCTTCCTTGTGTTGTGGATTTAATGGAAGGATTATCCATGGCATGGCCATGATTTAGCATTCTTTTGTGCATTTTCTATTTTCTAGGAGTAAATTGTTAGATTAATTATAGTTAGAGTAGACCTCTTTTATAGGATCGAGGTCTCCCACTTTCCTTGAGGAGTTTGTTTTAGTTATCTAATTAAGCAAAGCATACTACCATACTATGTCATGACATATAAAAGCAACTTTCTAGTATTATCCCAGTATACCAAGTTCCTTAACATAGCCTTTACCACATGGAAGACACTTCAAAGAACAACATGATGCTAGGAGGTATATTCCACGGTGGATTCTATGAGATTTTTCGGTGGATTCCGTAAAACTATATGTATTTTTCGAGGCTCCTACACAAGGTGGATTCCTTGTGCGAGAAGTTGATTTGTAGCTGAAGACTACTATGTATTCACTATTGTTTGTTTATTTTATTTATAAAAAATTGTGAATGCTTCAGTTGATGTGTAGAGCAAGTAGCGATGGCTTTGGATAGCACTGGGCATTAGCATAAGTCCAAGCATAAATTTTATAATTATGATTAGTCATCTTAAGTATAATATATAATATTATGTATTTATATGATATTGTATTACTAAAATTATTACTCTATTTGTAAGTTATAAGTTTAAACTTCTTTAGTAATAATTAGATCATTGTCATTAGTATTATTGATTTATTTATTTTTAATATAGATTACTTTAGAATATGAGATTTAAGATATTATTTTATTGAAATAAGCTTTCTGTATGGAATATCTTGCTATTTTCTTAATGTGGTTAAGTTTAGAAGGCTATATATAAAAGCAACATGATCGTGTGCAAAATAAGAGAATATGGTGAAAATTGAGTTTTTTCGTTTGTCCCTCATCCGAAATCAGAATTTAGAGCTTCAAGAGCCATTTTGGGGGTTTGGGCATGCTCTAGACGAGATGGTGATGTCAAAACGTCGAGATTCAGAGCACTAAATTTTTTGCAGCAACTGTAGCATGTTACAAGATACCTCTTGACTCTTAAAACTATGTATTTCAATTGATATATGTACTTTCTTTGTAATTATATGTAAGATATGAATGCAAATATCCATGTAAAACTATAATATATAATTAAATATGGTAAACCATGGCTTTTGCCGTGGGAGAAATTGGGCCCAATCATGCGTTTTTCTCTTGTCTTTCTCAATCTATTGTGTTATGCAAATCCTCTTATGTATTATAATGTTGTTTGTATTTAATAGTTGAGATGTTTGATTTGTTAGATTTCTCCACTAAGTTCTATTATGTCTATCATAAAGTTATTTATGATTGAGATTTGATTTGCTAGATTTGCCACGTGCATTACCTTTTACAAAATTGTTAAAGAAATGTGTTGTGTATTGTTAGTCTAACAACCGCCAAAAGTCTTTTGATCTGTTGAAACATGCTTTAACACATGCACATGTCTTGCCGTTACCTGATTTTGATCGATCATTCTTTCTAGTAGTCATTGATGCTAGCGAATCAGGAATAGGAGTTATCGTGCAAGATTCACATCCCATAGCCTATTCTAGTTGCAAACTTAAACCTTTTGAATTGAAGTATTCCACATATGATAAAGAATTGTTAGCTATAGTTCAAGCCTTACATCAATGGAAACACTATCTAATGGGATCCGAATTCATGATTAAAACTGACCAAACATCTCCTTAGTCAGCCATAAATTTTTTACCATCATATTAAATGGGCTACTTTCATTCAAAGTTTTCATCCACTTATCCAATATCAGCCAGGAAGAGAAAAGGTTATTGCCGATGCATTGAGTAGAAGACCAAGTATCCATAATATTTCCATTTTATCATTTGACTTTCTTACTCCTATGAAGGATACATATGACCATGACCCCAGTTTTCAAGCTAATTGGAAAAAATTAGTCTCTAATTGATTCTTTGTCTTATTTTGATGGATTTATGTTTTATGAGAAAAGATTGTGTGTCACTATTCAATTTAGATCATTTGTGTTGCAGGAAATTCATAATCCTCTATATCAAGGTCATAAAGGTATTATTTTCAATTTAACAATATTGGTTGAAGATTTTTACTAGCCGCAAATGGAATTTGATGTTTCTAAGTGTTTAATTTGCCAAAGAGTCAAGCGACACCATGGTAAGCAATATGGTTTGTTAATGCCTTTACCACTTCTTAACCATCCATGGGAACATATTTCAATGTATTTTATAACTAGTTTGCCTAATATACAAGCTAATCATGATATGATTTGGACTATAGTAGATCGATTTAGTAAACAAGCATATTTTCTACCATGCAAGAAAACATTAACTCCATCTCAAGCTGCACAATTGTTTTTGAAGACTGTTTTCACTAATAATGGTTTGCCAAAAGTTATTATTTTTTATCGTGATTCTAGATTTTGTAATAATCATTAGGAGAAATATGAACTCTCTTTTTTGCCCCTTAAGGGGTTTCTCTCACGTCTCTCTCTCTAAAAAGAGATTTCAAAATAATATTAGAATAAGAGATCTTCTAAAATCAAGCAAATCTCGTATTTGTATTTTCAATAGATTTCACCTATTATTTTATTCTCAAACCATAGGATAATATCATTTTTTCTCAAGATCCTCATAACTTAAAAATACAATTATATTTTGTGTAAAAATGGAGCCAATCATTAATATACAACTCTTTAATGCCCTCATGACTTTTTAACATGAAAATATATTAGAATCATTCTGATTCTTGCTTCTTAAAAGGACGAAAGTTAAAAAACGATATAAAATGACATACACATCATATTTTAAGATTATTTTTTACCTAGAGGCACCTTTTTGACTCAAGAGTTTCCTTGTAAATTTTTATTGTTTTTGGACAAGTATAAGCCTATTTCTAGGCATTTCTTCATTCCCTCTCAAACCTCTATTTTTGTCTGAAATTTTGTGTACTCTTCTCCTTCCCTCCAGAATATGGTTTCTTGCATACGAATTCTTCTGAAGTAATACTTAGTACTATCTACAACATTCTCTACCCTGCTACAAGCAATCTCAGGAGTGGTTTTAATAGCATTTGCTGAAATCAAATAATCTCTATCTACACCACTCTCTACCCTACTACGAGCAATCTCCCTCTTCAGTACTTTTTTATAAGATATCTTCCTCTTCAACACTCTATACCACAAGCAATCAAGTGATAATGGAGGTATCTTTATTTTTTTTAATCTCTGTGATGTTATTATTCTTCATAGTTGTTTAATCCTTAAGTGTCAATTCATAGAGAGAGAGGGGGGAAGAGAAAGGGGGGGAAAAGAGAGAGAAAGAAGGGGGGAAGAGAGAGGACTATGTGAGATGAACTAAGAAAATAAGTGATACAGTAATAGAGAGTAAATTAGGGTAGAAGATAAGATAATGTTATTGTTCTCCACTAGGCAAGCTTCTGTATAAATGTGTTTAAATATATTTGATCAATTCTTCTTGAGGGAAAGAGAGAGAGAGAGAGAGAGAGAGAGAGAATATTTTGGATAGAACAGAATATAAGATTGGATGCTAATTAGAGGTAGATTAAAAGCTAAGATTACAAGCAGATTAGGGATTGATTAGGGTCTATCATGATTGAAATCAAGAGAAAGAGACAAGATCCAACTTGGTAAAAAAGAAAACAGATATAGTGAATCAAAGGGATGTAATTGTGTGATTTAGCCAATCCAGAATTAGTTGCATGATGCTGGATTGATGCTGACCTATAGCTCCCAGATATTTAGACGTTCTTGCTATTGATCAAAAAATTGGCATCGACTCCTTAGCTTACTATTAATCAAAGGGGTGTAATTATGTAATGTTAAAATTGGCATATATTTTTCTTTATAGGTTGTAGGTGTAGGACATACCAAGAGAAAGAGAGATATTCACTTTCAATTGGAGAATGAATATGCACCAATGTTCAAATGAACTATAGAAAGGGATAATGCAATAAGATACAGGATGTAACAAGAAAGAAATGCAATGAAAAAAAACGTGGACCTGTGGGTTGATGGGTGCATTTATCCACCCGATCCAGTCACTCAAAGGCCACCACGATTTGAAGAGCTTACATCATTTGTAAAGTTCATTTGTGAAGGCAATGAAGGATTGTATGGATACACATACAAACTTGTCACACAAGGATTAGCAGGGGTTCATTAAGCCTTGACAAATATGCAAACAAGATTACAAGGAAATATGCAGTCTTTGATGGAGAAGGATAGATTATTGGATGAGAAGGATAGGAAGAACCAAAGCCTTCAACAAGCAATGTCTGTCATTGAAGATGCTATGCAGGCTACACATATGCAAAATATGGAGTTACAGTCTAAAGTTATGGACTTGGAGAAGAAGAATCGAAACATAAAGAGGAAGCTCACAAAAACTTTGGAGATTGGGACCACTTTAAAAACCAAAGAAGCACGTCGATGCATATGATAAGTTAAACCAATTCATCAATTAACCAAAGAGAGTGGAAAATATCATAGATGGATATATGCTTAATCTGCTATAGTGAGAAATATGTTCCCTCAGGCAGAGAATGATACTATTGCCAAACTCCTAAGCAAGGATATGGTCAAAAATGCATTGGAAAATTGTAAATTCAGGGACATTGTAGATGGTGTCGCAAGTGAACATCTTAGGGATGTGAGCAACTTGTTTGCTGCTACAGATGCTCAAGGATTATGTGACAAGGTGGGAATGAGTTTTGAGTGATACAGTATGCTCTATCAACAATTGGATATAGGATTTAAGCAAGTCTTCAAAACTAAGCAAGTAATGCCTTTGCCAAAACCATTTCACGTAAAAAAGGCTCGAAAACAACTAAATGAGAAAGTTTTAGAACTAATTGGTGAGCCAACGTATCTAGAAAATACACACATATTGAAGTATGGTTCCAAAGAAGTTACATTTATATTGAATGCATCCAACAACTTTGTATTGGATATATGTAGGTTCAGATTGCTATGGTCAAGTTCTACAATATGTCTATGGAAGAATGTAGAGGCAAGCTTAAGTTTGTATTCAAACTTGAACATGTGAGTATAACACTTATAAATCGAGCATTGGATCCTAACATCGATGAAAACCATCCTTTATACTTCAATGTACAATCAGAGAATGAAATATGGTGGCTTGGAGTATTTGAAGTACAAAATGAGGACCCTGAAGTACTTAAAGTTTTTTTTAACCTCACTAATATACCCAGTGTTATTCAATAGCAAAATAATGGAGCAATTTTACACATCGAGGGGTTTGGGGACTATCAAGTTGAATGGCATCTTGAAGGTGATTTACAAAACATTGAAGTGTATGTTTGGTTTATCAAATGCAGCGAATGCAAAATTTTCGTGTATATACTGCATGCAAACTAGGAAGAAAGGGAAAGATGGAAAGAAAGATTGGCTTGCCAAGGCAAGACAATAAGGTGCTTCAACACGTGATCAAAAAGTCATGAGAAATGGAATGCTAGTTCCAGTGGATCCAAACTGGCGCCCTATTTTGGAAATACCACTAACAAGGGTTCACTTTTTACACATTGCATTGTTTGGTTAGAATAATTAAGAAGAGATTATATGAATATATATACTTTGCATACAATATGCAGCCTATGTTAGAAGCTGATGCTACATACAAAAAGGTAGAACGATTCCTCTCTGAAGTTGGATTGCACGAACCAAGTAGAAATAAAAAAGGATGAGAAAAAATCAGGAAAGAGTGAAAATATCCCCTATAAACCATGCTTTGGTAGACCCAAGGCTAGGAAGTTTATATCTCCACCTTGAGATGAGAAAGGTAAAATACTTGTAAAACAACCAGAGAAGTATGAAGCATGGAAAAAGTTGCACCTTGCTGTTTTAGATTGGAGCAATGGGGGAACAAGGATTGCAAAGGCAGAAGTGTAGATACACCTAGATAGATTAGCAGCTCTCTTACAAAAGTTGAGGTTTAGGGATGGTGATGAGAATACATTTAAAGAGACAGTTGCTAAATTTCATAAGTCCATGGTGGAGGCATGGACTACAAATAGTATAACACACTACATGGTCAGTATTGTCACCATTACAAAAAAATATCATCATTTCGAATTAGTTTGTGTTTCTAATCTCTCTTCTTGTGCAACATATACTTGAAGCACGTGGTCCATACTTTGCAGATCAAGGAAGTTTGACAGTATGGTCAACTCAATGCATGGAACGATCTCATTGGCAAGCTCATTGTGCTTTTCAAAAGGCAACTCATCATGGAGGTGGCATCAACGATTCCAATTGTATGAGGCAATTATTACAATGGTGGTATAGGAGATTAGAGATACAATACAATGAAAAAGAAAAGAAGTCCAAAACATCTCAAGAAGAATTTATAAGTAGGGAAACATATGAAGTGAGAAAAGCAAGATATGAAAACAGCACAGCTAGACAACGCCATGCAGAATGGTTGGCAACCCAAGAGAGAGATGGCAAGAAATGGAGACCTAGATAAAGATAATACTTTTGATGCATTTAGAGTCCACGAGAGAGCATAGGTACCCAAGATATGACACATCAATACTCCTATCTTTAACATGAGATGTCTTGCAAATTTTATTTAAAATTTTGAAGGTTTGTCACTATGTTTTTCAAAGTCGATTACGAACTATGTTTTTTAATTTTAAAAGTCATTTATACTACAGTAAGTTTAAAATTTTCGTACTTAAGTCAAGTCTCTCCTTTCATTTTTTTCCCATTACTCTTCACTTTACCCTCCACCTTTCTATCCTTCATTATCACAACCATGGCACGTTCCAAGCTTTCTATCAAGAAAGTGCCTGCAAGAGCAAGAGCTCAACACTCTTCCGAATCTAGTGAGCGTATTGTGAGTGACAAAGGTCCCTTGGTGTGGCCGACAATAATGGCCCTACTGCAGCTAATAATGGTGGTGCTAATGTGCCCAACAATGGTGGCCCTAGTGTGGTCAATAATGATGGTTTGCCATTATCCAGAAATGGTGGTCCACATGCTCCAATTGCTCCACCTCCCACTACTGCTCCAGCTAGTAACACACATCCTCCAACACATAAGAAGCGAAGATGGAGACTAGGCACAGTTGCACTACGTGAGATAAGAAAATTCCAGAAGAGTGCCAACTTGATTATTCCTAAGGCACCATTCTCTAGGTTGGTGCGAGAAATACTCAAGATCTACAGTTAGGGCATCATCACAAGTTCTTTTCAAGGAACCACGCAAGGAATGTGGGGCGATGGTCAAGCCAAGTCTTGCTTGCTCTCCAAGAAGCAGTTGAAAGTTACTTAATTGATCTAATGGGTGATTCTTAAGTTTTAGCCATTCAAGCCTAACGTATCGCTATTAAGCCCATAGATATGGTTCTTGTTCGTAGGATCCGCAACAACAAGGACGCATTTAATCTTAATGTCAACAATATGGTTTGAGAAGCTACCTTGTAATTGGATCTATGTTTTTAGCTCAAGTTTGGTTGTACATTGTAAGGAGCTTAGTTTTGGTTTATCTTTCCAGTAGACCTTCAAGTATTTGATAGCAATGGTCTACAAAATGGAGCTAAATTTTGCCTATCTCTAGTTGTACTTGGTGCAATGGACTATCTACTGTGTATTTCATGGTTTTGTAATGCCAAATCTGATATTTGATATTCTGTTTTTCCATGATTCGCATTGTGCATATTTCCAAGTTTCTAATTTTGAAAGTAGTTTTGTTAAGGATAAATTCAATGCACAATCACACACACATCAATGATTAGTTGTACATGGGTTGATGTACTATATCTTTACTGTATTTAGCAATTTGGCAACACTATATCCGTTATGAGATATTCCATTTGACCCATGACTTATTTTTTGTGAATTTTTAAGTTTCCAATATTTCACATAGTTTGGTTGACAACACATTTAATATGCAGTTGTACACACTCATGTGGTGGTGAGTTTTTCTATTATCAATGAAGTATAATCTAGTTAATGCATTTTCAAAAAATGATTGAACCATCAATTTTATAAATCGAAATCTAGTGAAACTTCACCCACATGCCGAGCACCATAAAAACTCATGGATATTAAAAATTCGGCCCCATCAGAAGTCTCTGGGACACCTATCTAGAGACTCGCATCTGGGGCCCTGAATCCCATGAATCTAGGGATTTAGGGCCCCAAACGCGAACCTCTGGTCTCTGGGACACCTGTCAGGAGGCTCGCGTCTAGGGGATTCAGGGCCCCAGACGCGAGCCTCCTGACAAGTGTCCCAGAGACTTCTGATGAGGCCTTTTTTTTTTTTTTTGGTAGTTGATGTACCCTAGAGGAGTTCACAAGTAAAATTTCACGTCAATCGGATCATTAGTCATATTTTTTCAAAGCTTGGATACATTAATTCAGGTTTAAGGGTTTTTTGAAAGTTTTGCTATAAGTTTAAAGTTTCATCTCATTTTACACATTTCACTTTTGAGTTTTGGGTTTTCTCTCCTAAAAGACATTGCATGCACCAAGCAAGCGGCCCGGAGACATCCCCCTAGAAATCCTATGCAGAGGCCACCTCCCCCAGCTCCACCACCACCACGCCAACATCGCAAGCGTCGATGGAAGCCATGCACCGTGGCTCTTCGTGAGAGCCACCATTACCAAAAGACCACGCACCTCCTGATACCAAAGGCTCCATTCCAAAAGCTAATGCGTGAGATTATGGATGGCATACTCATTAAGAATAGCAGGAGGCACTTCCCAGATGGAAGATGCATGCAACAACCTAATCATTGGACTGCCCAAGCCCTCCTTGCACTACAAGAAGGTGTTGAAGCTTACATCATCAACTTGTTCAAAGACTCGGTCTATGCAACAATACGTGCAAGGAGAGTCACTGTCACTGATAGGGATTTGCAGATAGTGAGGTTCTTCCAGTGATGGAAGGATAGTCCTTGCGGAGATCAACAATGATAGGGGTGTACTACAAAAATTTATACGAAATGTAGCTTCCAAAGAGATTTTGTAAAACCCTGGTTGTAATGGATCCCATGTAAAATGTTATGAATATGAATATAAATTTTTTGGCGCTTCTTATTTTTGTTTATTCAATTGTTATTTGTTTTATTTATGTCTTTGAGTTATCATAACATGTGTTCGAACAAATACATGTTGCGCATGAACTCGATAAAGCACTACGTATTAAATTTAGGGTACGAATCGTATTGCATATAAATCTAATAAATAAACTTAATATTCAAGTAAAAAACAATAATAAACTATGCATATGACAAACTACATTGCACGCAAATCCATCGATTTTCATTACTTTAAGAGAAGATTACAAATTACATTACATTGGTGATGAGATATCATTTGGCACTAAGTATATCTACTCTCTCCTAGGCTTCTTTGAGCTAGACTCCCCATGGTCAGAACTATTCTTGATCATAGGCAACAACACATTTTTCCCTAGTAGTTCCTGCCTAATGACATTGGGGTTTTCAACACCAACAACCATACCACAAGCCACCATGGAAAAAAGTGGCCCAAACTTAGTACTAGAGAATAAGTAGAGGAGCTTCGAATGTCGAAGCAACACTACTTTCTCCAAGCTAGAGTTCGTTGGGATGGTCTTGAAGAGCCCAGCCTTAGTTAGTGTCCTCAACTTCAAGAAGTTCTCATGGAGAGCATGTCTTATGGAATACAAAAATGTCACTCACAAGCTGGCCGATATACTCCTTTAATGTTGAGTCTTGCATCCTTCCTTGGCTACCAGATCGGCCACCTTGTCTAGATGAAAATTCATCTATATAGACAATGTCCTACATCACACAAGTTCAATGTCAGACTCACTGTGTCAAACTCACTATGCATGGAGTCTGATAAATATATATACATCGGATTTGCATCAAAATTTACCAGTAGGGCCTCTAGAGGGCATCGGGAGTATACACATCAAATTTTACCAGGATTGGGCCCCCAGAGCTGCCTTGGCCCCCCAAAAGCAAGCCTTCAGCCAAGGCAGCTCTGCGGGCCTGATCTCAACAAAATTTGATGTGCATACTCCCGATGCCCTAGAGGCCTTACTGGTAAATTTTGATAACATTAATCTGATAACATTACCTTCTCTACATCATCTATATGTTGCTGTAATGGAGCATCCATGTCTACTCCTACAACTAGGCCACCCTCGTCTCTCTCTTGGGAAGGTACTACGTAGTTAGGTCGAGGTCCAAAAATGCTTTCTTGCAACTGCTCAAACTCCTCATTTGACATCTCATATTGTGGCACCACATTCTCAATCTGCTCTTGGATGCTCACAATGGTAGAGATGTCATCAACACTTGTGCCATCATATCGAGCCACCTCATCAAGATGTGATGGCGCATCTTGTATATAAAATCTATAAAATCATCAGGTGCATCATGCACCATGATACAATATAGCTCTTCTTCCCTTAGCTCTAAAATTTCTAGTACATCATACATAAGTAAATATTTCAACCCCTCGATAATGATAGCATGGAGAGAAGCGAGGGGTGGCTCATCGCTTGTCGGCATCTCAATAGGGCAAGGAGGTGGGTGCACAATGGCTAGGCTTTGTGCTACCTCTACTCTCAGATCGAGTGTGATCTCTTCAGGCTCACTCTCGAAATACTCTAGCTGTGACCGAGAGATTGTGTCGACATCTTCCTCACTGTCCTCTTGCACTTCAGTGCACAAAACATATATGGCAAATGCTTCATCGCGCTCAATAAAATCCATCGTGGCATGGTCTTAGGATGAGGTGGGCATTACTCTGACATGGAGATGTTGCCCCACATGCACGAGGGCTCGATTTATTACCTTTGCATGGCTTGATCCAGCATGTAAACTATATAGGAAATCTATGGGGACCCATCTAAGAGCAGAGTCCTGAATAGAGCAGATGAGAGGGTTTGCCGCATCACAAAACGATGCGAGTATACTAGAGCTAGGGCCTACGATGGAAAGCGAGCTCTCTAGACTCAAGGTCGTGCAAAACCTAGGGTATATCTGGTCTCCTATATGTGCATAGTGTGTGGAGCTAATCCATGCGGTAAAGGCGGGAGTGGTAGCCATGGCACACAAAGAGAGAAGGGAGGAGAGCACAAGTGTAGGGAAGTAGAGAATGAAAGTGAAAATGAGTTTGGAGTTATAGCTTTTATGTATCTAGGGTTTTAAATAAAGGTTCTTACTTAAGCCTAAAGTTTCAAATTAAAACTCTTACCTTAGTTTCTTTATTTCAATACTTTAAGGTAACCATTAAAATTACTCATACAGACAAATGCTTCATTCTACATTATTATATCCTCGAATATACTTGGATCGTTGAGTATATTCAAGTCCAACTACATAAAAATATAGAAAATTTTTAAGAAAAGAAATTTGAAAGACCTTCAAAATCCCTTGGATCCAATTTAATATTTAATTCTAAGAAATGAGTAGAAGAGATGAGCTACAATATATCATTATGCAAAGACAATATTGCATAGATTATAGAACTCCAACTTACAATTTAATTATGATTTTAACCAGCACGATTGACTAATTACAGTATGTATTATCGTACACTTGGATCATAGTAAACTGAGATCATCTAAATTGAAAGTACTTAGAAGTTTTTAAAAAAATTATATTCGTTCTTTATTTTTAAAAAATTACAAGGATTCCACTATCTCAAGGATATGTGGAGAAGCACATTGTTTACATGTCATGGATTGCTCACTACGAATCCTTACTTTTCTATTATCTAACTTGAAATAGAAGTTGCAGAGGGGCTCATTGGACATTAATTGGATTTCTTGTCTCAGAAAAGAAATGGGCCAATGGCTCTCTGCGCTAAACACAAAAGGATTACGACCATTCCACAAGATAACCACATCTATGAGAGTTGTATGTGTCTCATCTCGGGTACCTTAATCCAAGGTGATCCACTCCCCTCGCAAGAATCGCTATCTTCTATATCAAAAGAGAATGCACAGAGTTTGTCTAGTAATGAAATACCTGTAATAAAAACAAAAGTAATGGTAAGTAAATGCGAATAATACAACAATTCATCTAAGCAAGACCTATGTCAATTAAATTAAGGCATTCAATGTAGTAAAAAAGATTTACTTGAATGTGAGATCAGATTGGTTGACACGGCATTTAATCGTCTCATCAAAATGTATTCTTTTGACTTGCCAAGACTCACCCAATAGCTGACTCATCCATTCTTCGGATGGACACTTGCATTGATAAGTAATCTTTGTTTTCTTCAAAACATCACATGAACCAAACAAATGTGCAAACAATGAGAATGGAATAAACCAACTAAGATACACATCTTTGGAGCGTGTGGTGGGTTTCATAGCACTATTGATGTCAGATTTTATATTGGACTTACATGCTCTTGACAACTCCAAGCTACCAATCAACCATTCACCACTAGATAGTGGCGGCAATGGGACATATTGCAATCTCTGGCTTTCTACTGCATACAATGAATTATAAAAAAAGATATTTTGAGTTGCAAGTTGATTTGTAGAGTTATTATCATGGATCAATGAACCTGTGTCTTCATGCCAAACATGTATCTTGCCACTCAAACATTCCACATTTTGCCATTCATGCTTGCAAAGTTGATGGATATAGAGCTGTCAGTAAAACAAGATTGAATTAGAACACTAAAAAGATTTTTAAAAACAACTCTGATGCAAAAGAATAAACAATGATAAAATTTAAAAATTTACTATTTTTTTAATAATTTGCAATGTAGTTCTTGTCGTGTACAGATATTTGTTTGTGCGTATAAACATGTTGGATCAACACTTCTGTTAATGTACTTGTTCCATTGAATACTTTTCTGAACTCTAAAATTCTACCTTTCCAATGTTTGCTAGGGTTTGCAACATCCTTACGCGCTTGACCTTAAAACTCCCTCAAGTACTTGGGTGCATCAAAATCCAATCCAACTTATAGTACTTATCACAAATCCAATTACCGCCACTATCTTCCCTATTAAAGACCTCCACTGCAAGTATGTTACTTATGTTTTTACTCCGTGAAGACATCTATGATAACCAAATAGAAACCTATCAGCATGTGTATAATTTGCAAATATTCTCTCCAAGTGAAATAAAATTTAAATGGAGCAATTTAAAAAAAACATTGTACCTGCAATTCTTTTCATAAAGAAGCCCAGAGATGTTGAACAAGAAGTTGACTTATAACAAGACCATTGTTCCTTCACTGACAAATTCCTAGAGTATAGAAACAAAAGAAATATCAAGTCAAAGCATACATAGAACTTACATAGGCTTTGTCCAAATGAGTTGAAACTTAACCATGGAGCAATAGAAACAAGTTGCAATATGCTTGTGGCTCTCTTTGCAAAGAAGGCCAAAGATGTTGAAGAAGTTGAGTTTTTAAAAAATCATTGTTCTCCACCCTCAAAGACTTTAGCAGTAAAAAAATAAAGGAAAACTCAATATGCATATAGCTTGAATAGATTTTGTCCAAACGAGATAAAATTTAACCATGGAGCAACAAAAAAACAAGATAGCATACGTGTATCTTTGTTTACAAAGAAACCGTAAGATGTTGAAGAAGAAGTTGAGTGTTCAAAATATCATTGTTCTTGACTTTAAGAGACTCCTAGAGTACCAAAACAAAAGAAATTACATTTCAGAGAATGCACAACTTGCACGGGTTTTGTCCAAATGAGATAAAATTTTACCATAGAACATCCATGGAAGAGAACAATATACCTGTAAAGTTTTGTGAAAAAAATCTTAGGGCTTTGGTAGAACAAGCTCTGCTCTCATAAAACGTGTGAAACTCACTCTGTGTTTGTGTAGAGGAAATGAAATTTCACAGGGTTATAGATAGGGCAAGCAACAATGAGGCTGTAAGATTTCATCAAGAAAGAAGAAGCGAGGAAAGAGATATGATAAATTTGAGTTCCGCCTAAGAAAGAGGGGGAAAGTGAAAAGGGGAGAAATGAAAATTCAAATATTAAAAAAAATAAAAATTCGAGTCACAAACTTTCAGGAAGTGTCAGCATTATATTCCCCATATTTCCCTTATTTTATTGCTAAGGGAAGATTTGGGCCAAGATATGGCTAGAAGATTCATGTTACATGAACCTGGAATCCTAGCTCTCTCATTGGTTAGGCCTATATTTCTTTATTTTCTCCTTAAGGGGCAAAAAAGAGAGTCCATATTTCTCCTAATATTTTGGACTACTTTGTTTGCTAATTTGGGTACCCCACATTGAGCTAATAGCAATTGAGGATGATTGCTATCCCACCCCGGGGGTATGATAGCAGGAGGCATTTTCCACGATGGATTCCGTGATTTTATTTATTTTTCGGGGCTCATACACAAGGTGGATTCCTTGTGCAAGAAGCAGACGGGAACACCTATCCTTTTCGAGCGTTAGTTTAATTTAATGTGCATGTGGGTGATTCCATATCGGGTGATTTCGTAAAATACATATTAAATTAATGGACGTTTATGAATTTAGAGTGTGCATTCGAATTAAATTAAGGTTAGGACATAGTTCCAACCTATTTAATTATTTTGTAGCTGAATATTGCTAGGTATTCACTTTTGTTGGATTTTATTTAATTATTTTTTAACAATTGTGAATACTTCAGTTGATTTGTAGAGCAGGTGGCGATGGCATTGGGTAGCACCAAGCAATAGCGTGAATCCAAATGCCTAGAATAATTACTATTTTTGATGGGTGTGTGCCTTATCACTAAAGGCGTGGCGCCAATAATTATTTAAGTGTGCTTATTTATTAAAGTGCTTGACAAAACATTTATTATCTTGTATGCACATAGGCACTTGGTTAAATATTTCATTATTTGATATTTGTATTTGGACTTTTGGATGTCCAAACGCATTACTCTATATTTGGGCAAACACAAAAGCAAAAGCAAAAGCAAAAGCATGCTATTTGTAAAGTGGGCTATTTTTTAGCTTGGAGATAAATAAATCTATAAATACATGCATTGGAAGCGCTCACGTAAGGCATGGGGGGAGATTGCACCCAATTGGTCTTTTTGTCTCATGTCATGCAAATTCCCTTTTGCTTTTTACTTGCAATTATGAAGGTTTGTAGAGTTCTTTGTTCTTGGGAACTTTCCGGTATTTGCTACGCATGCATACAGCATCCGATCTGCGCACCACATCCCTACACGTGGAGTTCTTTCTCTTAGAGATTGAACAAAGGATAAGACACTCTTCTCTTTCATTTGATCTTAGAGGGGCAATAAAATCGTGTACTAGGTCAAAGACTGTTATGATTATTTCTTTCATTTTTCACATATGTTGAGTTGCATCTATTGCTTTGTTTAGTTCTTTATCTTTGGGTTGGATAGTGCATCACAATGCATCACTCTCTTGATGCATTTCCAAGTTTGAGGATCTACTATCACTCCATTATCCTTGTACCATTGTTTCGACCAAATCTTTGCATCACCCATGAGGTGAAATCATGCAAGTATGGATTGGTTGGCAAGAAGAGTGCATGTGGAAGAAAAATAGTTGTACATGGCCTCTATCCAACCTTGATCATCCCTCTCCATCTTAGATCCTCCTCCATTAGGGTAGCTACCTCTTCTTGAGAAGAAACTTATCTCTTAAACTTCTATCCAAAGCATAACAATTTAGGGAAAATTTTGTAGGAACACATAAGAAAAACTTCAATCAACCAAAGGAGTATTACTTTGGATTATTAGGAGATAACAAATACACATGTTGTAAGGAATGATACAATACATATTAATCCAAATCAATTGTATTTATGATAAGCTTCAATTATCAACAACACAAGATAAGAACCATGACCTTGATGTATTAATACAAATCTATCAATGTTATAATCATGTATCTCTTTGAATTGCATGAACAAAAAAAGTATCATGTAGCAATGTAAAATTAGACCATCAATAAAAGAAGGGTTTCCTTCATCCTTAGCCATTCTAATTCTCTTCACTTACTTCAAGTACTTTAAAATTGTAAAAATCATACATTATTCACCAAGCACAATAAAAATATTGAGTGCTTCCCAAGGCTAAATTCTAATTCATTTATGTTCAATTAGCCTTGTATGCTTGACTAGAAAAACACTTGATCTTATCTCAAGTGGGTCATGAGAACTCATTTTCCAACTTAGTTCTTTTACTCACCTTCCTTCACTAGAAGTGTGCCTTTTTCCTTGTTTTATCAAAAGCAATCTCTTCCTAGCTCTAATGAAGGACTCGTGATGGCCTCTATCCTCAAATCCTAAAACATTGGGAACGGTTTGCATTTGCTACAAGATCACGTGAATCACTAACTCAAGCTTACCATGTTGTTTATAACAAGTAGAATGTCCTCTCAAGATTTTCAATCATCCACTCCACTTAGTCTAAGTGATATTAATGTCCTTCTATTGATCTTAACTTCCTCTCCTTTAGTGACTTTATCCAAAAAATGTGTTTAACTCACTACCATGGGAGAAAAGACCAAGACCATCAACAATGCTATTAGTATTTTGGTGCTTTAATCTCTTGCTTTGATACGACATGTAAGGTATCTAGCCGATGTAAACATAGATCGATATCACAAAGGAAACATGATCATAACCTAAATTAATGTCATCACACTCATGTTGTACCCTTGAGGTCACATAGCACTCATCCTTAGAAACTAATCCCACACTTGGCTCATAAAGACTGTGAAGCAAGGGGGAAAAGGCTCAACCCTTTGTTGTAGCATAATCACACTCTATTTCCCAAAAATAGGATTAACTTGGGTTTTAAAGCCTATTGAACATTCTATGACTTTAATTGGAATAGCCACCTAACTATTTGAGTCCACCCATCAATAGGAAGGGGTTCTTTGGGACCTCCATCCACTCATTTTTCACCCACTCACCCAAAAGCTTTTGTTATCTTAGAATTGTATGCTACCATGTTGTTTTGATATGTACAAAGCATTGCACAATTTTTGTTGCATGATTTCTTTAAGCATGACACAATAATAAAAAATACACACATAATATTTTAATTAAAAAAAGAGACCTTGCATTAAGATAATTATCCTTAGAAGAATTCTAATTCCATATGGCCAAAATAAGCTATCTCTTTGACATGGGATCTAGCCTTGTAGTCCTCAATGGGTATGTCGTAAGGGATCTCACACCTCATCCTAAGAATTCAACAAGTTAAATGGATTTTTGATAACCCTCCCCAAACCTAGCACTCAACCCTTCTACCCCGTTTGAGAGCATAATACACTATAGTTAGGCTATAATGACCACCTATCTCATGGCCATCAATACTATGCAACTTTTAATCAACAAGGCTCACTCACAATGAGACCATGATCATCCCCAATGGCCCTCCTAATCCAAGACTAGAGAGACACCTTGATTACATCACAAACCAATCATTAATATTGTTCCTTCTTTGCTTTACCGACATAGCAAAGGAGTCAGTAGCAAGCAAGAACAAAACAATTTCCATCTCAAGTAAATGTGCTACCAAAGAGTTTAGTAATACACTTCTTGATCACATGAAGCTATGCTTTCAAAGGAATGATTATTTACTTTAAATCAATAACATCAATCACTCATCTTGAAGACCAAGTCAATTTCTTCTTATCATAGACTTCTTTTAACCACTTAACCTCTTTCTCACTCAAATTAATCTCTTGCCCACAGGATGTGCTTCCTTTAGCTTTGCATTTGGGGATTCCAAATCTATCTCCACCTTTGTAGACCTTTTTTAATTAAGAAGCAAGACAATCCCAGCTTAACTTTGCTAGGATTGAACCCTTCCTCATAGGTCTCTATTTTCTATCAAATGGCATGCATCAAAGTTGCCCTTGGGATGGCCAACCCACTTGGCAATGCTCAAGATTTCCTTCTAGTTTGCCATGACCATGTTGGTTATGTTTGATACTTTAATTTGCAACCTCAATTGACTTTAAAAGAGTTTGTTTTCCCAATCAAATTAGACAAACACACCTATGTAAAATGGTATGAGTTATGAAAGCTTTAGCTATCTCCATCCATGATTCTCCAATATGAATTTGTTATAATAGCCCAAAAGTCAAGTTTTTTGTCTTGTCTAGAAATTTTTCAACACCTAATCCCACACAAGACTTAGTTTCGATCAAGAAAAAACTTAGTCTAGCAAATTTTCCACTCCTAATCCCACACAAGACTTAGTTTCAACCAAGAGGAGATTTAAACAAGACATTCATGTAATAGTTTGTCATTAGGAGTATACAAAGAAGTCTTCATCTTTAACATGTTGCTTCTGTGAAGATGCCAATGGATGCATGCATTTGTAGATATTGTGGTTGCACCAAAAGGGAGTTAATGCACATAAAGTCTCATTAAAAGATTCAATGGCCACACATTTCCACTCTCTTTAGTTAGTGTGTGCGCTTCGCCCTCTCCCTCCTTTTGCAGTTCACTAATATCCCTTGATCATAATTATTTCCACCCTTTTGCTATTAAATCATATCGTGACCATTCATTGCTTCATTGAACTTTAATGTACCACAAACTTGTAGGTCAATGCCATTCATTCCGTTATTATGATTCTTCCTTATTACACCTTTAATAGCCTAAAAATATGTGTGTTTGGCTTAATGGAGCTCAAGAAGGAAGATCTATCAAGTAAAAGACATCGCAAGAGATACATTTTGAGAGGACAAATCACTTGAGACGAATAAGATCTAGCATTTTTCACTTTGATCAATGTCATAATACCTTAGCGATATTGTTAAGAACACTTCCATGAATGCAACCTGAAAATAAAAAATCAAAGTGAAAAAAGTTTTGTCGAGGAGATTGTTGTTCATGTCTTAGAAAAACAATTGATGCATCTATTCTATATATTATTTAGATGTTTGCTTTGGGGATCCTAAACCAACTAAAAGGCTCCTAAGCCTATGTGGCACAAGGAGAAAGAGTTTGGTATTCAAGAAACAAATAGAGTTTTTTCACGACGCGTGAGTGGAGGTTATATTTATGGTTTCTCTCTCTCTCTCTCTCTCTCTCTCTCTCTCTCTCTCTCTCTCTCTCTCTCTCTCTCTCTCTCTCTCTCTCTCTCTCTCTCTCTCTCTCTCTCTCTCTCTCTCTCTCTCTCTCTCTCTCTCTCTCTCTCTCTCTCTCTCTCTCTCTCTGTGACATATGCAATGATATGATATTTTCATGGTCAAACATGTGTAATGTGTATATACTCCAAATACATCCATAATATACACCATAAATTTCCTTTTTTATTGAGCATATGGGTTGAGATAATAATTTAATGGTTAAACATGTTCATGCAATATATAAATACTTTAAAACCACACACAAATGGACATAGACTATTAAAACAAATGAATAATACATGTACACATGTATGCATATAAATGCATACATGTTCATACACACAAAAACATATATAAGTGAGAGAAAAAATGGAGAGAGAAAGAGAGAGAAGAGAAGAGAGAATGGATATAAACTTATAAAATACAGATTTACAAACTTGCACATATGTAGATACATACATCCACACAAACATATACATGCACATATATATGCAATGCATACATATATATAGATGTATACACATGCATATGTATGAGGTGAAGAAAGATGAGAGATAGCAAGAAGAAAAATAAAGAAGAGAAAACGAGAGAGAGAGAGAGAGAGAGAGAGAAAGAGAGAACATTCAATAGACCACATAAATAGATACACATGTATTAAATACACAGATATATGCGTATACATATACACACGTGTATACACATATATAGGGGTGCATAGGCATACACACACAAAGCATAGGAAAAACAAAAAAGAGGTAAACTAAAAAAAATGCTTAATCTATAATCAATATGTATATGTATAGTAATACTTATATGATGTGTTTATACTTGATTATTATGTATAATTATAATTAATTCATTATTTAATTTATTTATAATAATATATATATATTATTATTAACATATATTTAATTAATACATATTATTATATTGGCATAATAATACATATGTAACTATTTAATATATAGAAGTAAATATATGATTATATTTAATATGTATAAAAATAATAATGATACATATGATATAATTGTATGTTAATTCACTCTTATATACATTAATTATACTTCTTAATACATTAACATAATTGATTATATATTAATTATAAAATTTACTATATTGATTAATTATTAATAAAAGATGTATAATGTACATGTATATAAAAATAAATAAATAGCTTAATGTATATATGTATTATGTATGATGTATACACATAAATATATAACTATAATCTATACTATTAATTAATATATTGTTATTTTAACAAATAATTATTATGTATAAGTATCCTTTACATATTATTTATATTAATGATAAGCATAATATATAAATTATAATTAATGATACTTTAATATAATTGATTAGATATTGATAATTAATTATTGATAAAAGATATATAATTATATTTTAATAAGTGTATTATACATATATAATTATGTATGTATGTTATTAATTATTGAGAGAGAGAGAGAGAGAGAGAGAGAGAGAGAGAGAGAGAGAGAGAGAGAGAGAGAGAGAGAGAGAGAGAGAGAGGAGGAGAGGAGAAGGAGGAGGAGGAGGAGAAGGATGCCAAGAGGCATATTCCACGGTGGATTTCGTAAGACCACAGTGGATTCCGTGAGTTTTTATTCCACGGTGGATTCCGTGAGGTTTTGTGGTGGATTCTGTAAAACTATATTTATTTGCCAGGGCTCGTACACCAGGTGGATTCCTTGTGCAAGAAGTTGACGAGGACACTTGTCCTTTTCGAGCGTCATGTTAATTTAATGTGCACGTGGGTGTCTCCACATCAGGTGATTCCACAAAATACATATTTAAATTAATGGACATTTATGAGTTTAGAGTGCACTCGTATTAAATTAAGGTTAGGACAGAGTTCCAACCTATTTATTTATTTTGTAGCTGAATATTATTAAGTATTCACTTTTGTCGGTTTAATTTTATTATTTGCTAACAATTGGTTCGACCATACAGGAAGGGGGCCTTGCCGATGATAAAACGTTTTATTGTCGACTGTTGGTTTGGTGGTGACAAAATCTCAGGCGGCGGTGGCATTGGGAAGCACTGGGCATTAGCATATATTCAAATTATCTAGAATGAATTATCATTTTTTATGGGCGCGTGTCTTATCATTAAAGGCATGGCACTAATATTTATTTAGGCGTGCTTGACAAATATTTATTATTTTGTATGTGCATGGGTGCACGGTTTAAATTTTTTATTATCGGACATTGTATTTGGGCACAACCTGACTCTTGAGCCGCCCAACTACTTTATTCTTTATTTGGACATGGTGCATAGATCGGATGTTGTATGTGTACGTAGTGAGTGCCGGAAGGTCCCAAAGAACAAAAGAACTCTACTTTTGCACAAAAAACAAGAGAGAAGGCTTGCACGACATGAAGCAAAAGACTAATTGGGTACAATCTCCCCCCATGCCTTATGTGAGCACTCCACAAAGCATGTATTTGATATATTATTCATCTCCAAGCTTAAAAAATAGCCCAATTTACAATTAGCACGCTTTAGCTTTTGTGTTTGCTTTTGTCCCACTAAAGAATTAAAGCAATTGGGCACCCAAAGAGTCGAGTTGTGTCCAAATACAATGTCCAATAACAAATATTTAAATTGTACACCCATGTGCATACAAAATAATAAATAAATTCTAGACACTTCAATAAGTAAGTACGCCAAAATAAATATTGGCGCCATGCCTAAGATACGCACCCATCAAAAATGATAATTTCTTCTAAATAACTTGAATACACATTATCGCCCAGTGCTTCCCAATGCCACCGTTGCCTGCTGTACACATCAACACCCATCATAAGGAAGGGGGGCAACATTATTTTGTTCTCTCTCTCTCTCCCCCCCCTCAAATATTACCCCCAACACCTTATAAAACCCCGAAACATTCCTTGGGAGTGCTGGAGCGATGCTTAGATTCGTTTCTCGATTGACCGATAAAACGTGCTTGGACAACCGATAGGCAGGCATGTTACACACTTAAGTATTTAGAGCAATTACCAATCCATCAAACTTTGGTAGAAAAATCCAAAGACACCTTTGAGCTAGCTCCTCACTAGTCTTTTGTATCCTAATGCCAACCATCATGCAGATTCTTGATTCGAGTGATGAATTCTTCAATTTTCTATCCTTCAACAAACTTCTCTATTGCTAGTTGATTTTCCAAGTTCTAAATCCTTATTTGATTTCACATTTTGTACTGACCCCTCAATACATTCCAAGTCTCTAATGCCTTGATTGTATACTAAATCAAGGTCAAAACACTCTTAGAACAACCTATAACTAAAGCACACAATGCATTTGTGTTCCTTCATTTCCAAGCTTGTAGAATATCTGCATTTGGAAGAATCATAATACTCAAATTTTATGGGTCGGGGGTGGGTTGTGGTTCTATGTCAATCCCTAGTACATCAAGGATAGTTGCGATTTTAAACTTTTACAAAGTGTAGTTTGTACCATTGAGCTTGCCTTCACTGAAGGTTGGTGGATGAATCATGAGTGTTTGAATGGCTGGTGTACAACAGTAGCACAACCTAATACGCCACCATCGCTACTTTATATAGCAAGTAATATTTCTTCTCTTCATTATTGGAGCCCTTGCCTCTTGTATACTCTTCACTCCTCAAAGCCCCCTGGGCTCTAATACCATGTAGAATTTACATGGCATAGCGGATAGAATTTGAGCAAGGAGTAGAGAACACACATAAAAAATGAGAAGAATAGAGATTGATTTAATTTCAAACAAACTCATATAAAGATGGCTCTGTCCACCTGTGTGTTTCCATTGTGAAGCTTAAATGGCAATCGAGAAAAATGATAGGCAAATAGCTTAGGGTAGTTGGAAGAACTCGGACTGGATGAAAGATGGCTTTAGAGGGGTTTTCCTTTTATAGCCCAAGAGAAGGTAGTCTATTTGGCATGTCCAATCATATTATGAACCTTTTCTAGTCGGTCAAGGAATATTTCCTTTACCAAATCGGGCTGGGAGTTCTACCCTTGAACCCCCGTCAGGGGGGCCATTGGTCCCCCATGAGACCTCCCAGTGCTAGAGGATGCGCTCATTCTAAATTTGACAATTAAACATGAGCTTTTGGAACCCGTATCCTCCTCTACTAACCCATTAAAGATGGATAGGGGAAAGCCTAAAGCTGGCAAATCCAACATTCCTGCATGGATCACAATAGGTTACACCATAATAATAAACGGATTAGTTTAACAACATTAGATCTCATACTGATCTCTTAGTGGGAATCCTAGAATATATATCACATATACTTGCATCTAAATCTTGAAATACTAATTTTAGTAATTACATTCACTAAATAAGTGTGATATATAAACAGTATCCAGCATGACCATATCATGACCTTAAAACTCTCACCTCTCTACCTCCAATGGCACAGACATATAAGAGAGCCACAAGCTGAAGCATAAAGGACTCCTTTCATAGCATTTGCTTCCACGTCATCTTTTGGGCTATTGGCTTTGCTAAGCTTAAGGTAAGGAGGTAAGGATAACCCAAAAGGCTTAACTTCAGCCATGTTAGATTTGTCTAGTACTTTTTCAATGTACTTTTCTTGAGATAAAAACAACAATTTCTGCATTCTATCTCTACAAATTCTCATGCCCAAAATATGCTCTGCATTCCCCAAATCTTTCATGGAGAAGGTTGATTTTGATTGATTTTTGAGAGCATCGAAGCTAGTTTTCCTTTTCCCAGCTAGCAACATATCCACATACAAAACAAGTATGATAGGGCTGCCATCTATATCCTTTTTCATGTACAAGCAATGATCTGCATGGCTCCGTGTAGACTCGTGAGATAGCATAAAAGTGTCAAACTTTTTGTACCATTGCCGTGGTGCTTGCTTCAGCCCATACAGGCTGCGTTTTAGCTTACACACCAAGTGCTCTTTTCCAGGAACTACAAATCCCTCGAGTTGTTTCATGTAGATTTCCTCATCAATGTCACCATGCAAGAAAGCTGTTTTTACATCCATTTGATATAGCTCTAAATCTAAAATAGCAGTGAGAGCAAAAAGCACACGTAGAGTGGTCATATTCACAACAAGAGAAAAGACCTCTTGGAAGTCAATGCCTTCCTTTTGTGCATACCCTTTAGCAACCAACCTTGCTTTGTACTTGGGTTTCCCATCAACTGTCTTTCCTTTGTACACCCATTTATTTGGAAGTGGCTTCCTTCCCTTTGGAAGAGACACAAGATCCCAAGTATCATTTGCATATAGAGTTTAATCTCTTCCTGCACAACCTTAGCTCTACCATGGAGTGTGTAGTGGTAAGGAAAAGTAACATCCATGTGTGAACACAATCAGCCAGATACATGGCATTGACTGACTCTGCCTCAATATGGGAGTTCCATTATGGAAATCCATCCCCCAATGCATGCAGGGTACTATCTTCAGGGAGACAAACCACCATGATATCACATGCTGTGTTTGTGGTTTCTTCATCAACCGCCACCATCTTGTGTTGGTTGATCTCCTCCAATGCCTCTACCAATCAAGAGAATGCCTCACTTGGCTGATCATTTTGCAATGCACTTTCTATCTCAAATGGATCTCACAGAGCAGTACACCACTCCACCTTCACCATCATAATGGCATGGGAGACAATGACTTGCAAGAGGTCTTCCATGGGGCTTTTAGTGTGGACCTCTGCACATTGACTCCTCGATTAGTAACATATTCTTCTCACTAAATGTTATAATAGTTAATATTCTTGATACATGTTTGTTTATCTCTGTGTGTGGTTGGCACATCTTGTACCATTATAGCTTCATGGGAGAAGATGTCTTGCAAGGGGGCTTCCACATAACTTTCAGTATGGCCCTCTGCTGCACGATGAATTCACAAATAGCAACATATTCTTTCTTTAAAATGTTATTGTAGATAGTGTTCTTGAGGCATGTTAGTTCACTAGTGTCTGTGGGGTGGCTAGCACATCCTCCAGAATTATAGGTGGATAATCAAAAATTGTATCCCCCTCTACAAAAATACAAAACATTCTTATTGACATTGTATTGTGGAAAAAAAAAACCATGAGTCACTCTTGTTTACCGGTAGCTACCACGTCTCCTCACACTACTAGTTTGTGTTCTTACATTCTTTCCTTCCCTACACAAGGCCACACATCACTATTAACATCATATAATGATAGAATTTTTTAATGCTCTAACATCATCCAATCACAGCATGTATGGAATTCACGAGCATCGTTTCTTTACCTCTCTACATACGAGTCACATCCGATGTGACATCAAATCCAAGACGCTCAATTCTTTCACCGTCTGTGCATGGTAAAAAATATTCTTGTTATTACTTTAGTGATGAACAAGAATTACGTTCCTCCACATCATGAGTTTTTTGCAAAAGCAAGTTTACCATCTTGGTGCTCTATAATATGTTTGTCAATTTGATGTGATGGCTCACTACTTCTCATTGTTGTCATGCATCTCTTTGTAGCAGTGTGTAAGGTAACTGAGAGCTGAAAAGATGAGTGGGTTGCCTCTTACCCACCCAGCCTCCAATCCTCACTAAGAGAGCTAAAGAAGGGCACCACCTAGCTAAAGGGAGGATGGGCTAGGACATCCCTTTCCTAAGTGAATGGAAAGAACCAAAACACAACTTCACAAGAGAGAATTTGTAGCCCATCTTAATGGAAATAAAGATGATGGAAGGTTAAAAGAGGTGATGGCTCCTAATTTCTCCCATGAACATATATATATTGTGAGCAAATAAGGATTCCCCATCAATAGAGTATATGGCAAGTCTTACTTAATAAGTTTAAGTATGAATGTAGAGGGAGAAATAGAAGAGAGTACATATGATCTGGACACCATATGATCTAGACGTCATATTAGAATATGAGAAAGATGGAGAGAGATGAGAAGAGAGGAAAACAAGAGTAGAAGAGGTAGAGGAAGCTTGCCATTATGTATTCATGGAATATTATATATATAAAAAAGAGACTCACTCATAGCTTACCTCAAAGAGATGGACTAGTATGAGGGTGTTGCATAATGTGCTTTAGTGGCCCCCCTTTGGGCTTGGTGATCTAGAGTGCTCTCATATACTTGTGATTTTATCTTTCTTTACATATCCATGGACACCTTATATAGCCTCCATGAGAGATTAGATTAAGCTAATCTTCTTGATTAACATAATCCTAGATTATGTATGGCATCTTTGATAATATGGAGAATAGTGGATGGGACAAGTCCCCACCTTAGTCATCATGCAAGAAGGCAAGGGTGGTGGTAGAAAAGCTAGAGAAAGGGAGCTAGATTACAAGAGGTGGATGCCCAAAGCACATTATTATAATATATTTACAAAAAAGATAAAATGGGAAGTTGATGTGATAAGGGTGAAAGAGAAGAAAATTTCATGCAGTCAATAATCTGCGCCTTCGTAAGTTCAAATCGGTGAAAAATCTGAAAAAAAATTCTTCTGCAACTTTATAAACCAGGTAAAAACTAGTCGGGCAGCGATGGAATTTTCTTGAATTTTGATTTTTCCTAGGATGTATTAAAACTATTAAAAAATACTTCCAAAAGCTGCTTTAACTTTAATTCATTATATACATAAGTATGTGACAGAGGAGGAAATCTATGCTTGTAAGCTTTTGTGTAAGATCCAAATGACACCATGATATAGACATTGACTTGTGTACAAGGGTGAGGTGTCCTCTAATGATGGTGATAGATCCCAAATCTTGGTGATGTAGGTGGAACCTAAGTGTAGTTGGAGGCTAGTCCTTTGAAAAAATCTATGCACTCACTCAACCCCTAGGTGTAATCCATTTCCATCTTTACTAAGATAACCCATCCCTTTTACCCTTTACATTGACATCCCTCCTAAAAACTTGGTTTCCCACTTGCTAGAGTTATCATAACCGAGAAGCAATGTAGCATACTAGTGCTTAAAGAGTAAACCCAAAGTAATAAGATATAGGGTTTAAGCTATGGATAAGGCTCTTGATAGGGGTTTTGGATAAATTTTGTGGTAGAAATTCAAATTGTAAAAAACCCGGATCATTAACCCTCCCCTTAGGCTAGAGGCATTTATGTCTCTAGCTTGCTAATGATGGTCCAATAGAGCAAAGAGGACTGCACCCCCTCATTGGTGGCTCTTGTTGAATGATTGCTCTAAAGTGTCACTAATTCTTTGAAAATAAGGCTTGAGTCACCATCCATTTACCCTTGTCTTGTGAACCCTCCCATCCATGTCACCTAGCTTATAGCTGCCATTTGGATATCTCCTTATGACCATTAATGGCCCTTCCCACTTGAACACAAGTTTAGTATCCTTTCTGTTATCAAAGCAATTATCATAGTAGTGTAGCACAAGTGATCCTTCCCTTATGTGCTTGCTAGCCAGCTTCTTATTAAATGTCTTCCTCCTCTCTTCAGCCCGCATGGAATAGTGTTGGACTGTTGCTTCTCTGTCTAACTCTAGCCTCTCTAGATCCAAGATCCTTTCCTCTAACTTCTTATCTTGATTCTTCTATCGACTGGGTACTAAAACACGTAGGTTGGCCGGTTCTACCTCTATAGGAAGCAAAGCCTCTTGGTCATAAACGAGGTGAAATTAAGTATATCCAAGTGAGGTTCTGAATGAAGTCATGTAGGCCCAAAGAGCTGCACTCAACTTTTTATCCCTGTGCTTGGGATGCATGTGTACTTTCTTGGTAATTATCTTACAAATCAGCCCATTCACCTTTTCAACCAAACCATTACACTGTGGGTAGTAGGGAGTAGAATGCCTACGCTTGATTTTTAGCCTTTCCATTAGCTCCCCCACTAGATTAGCCCTAAAACCAAGACCCCGATCAGAGATAATTTCTAAAGGTATGCCAAACCTGCAACAAATGTTTTCAAACACAAATTTTTCCACTTTTTGGGCTGTGATCCTACTAGTTGTTGAAGCCTAAGCCCACCTCGTCATGTAGTCCTCCATGCCCATTATGATGTATTCCTTGCCAGATTGAGTTCGTAGGAGTGGCCCTATTGCATCAATCCCCCATTTCTCAAATGGGCCATATGTAGTTATGGGATTTTTTTCCTCATGCACTAGCTTCCTTGGTCTGGCCTTTTGGTAGGCATCACAAGTGAGGCACCAATGTTGCACATCTCGATGCAAACTACGCAACACAAAACCGGCTTGGAGAATCTTTTTGCTACAAAATGTCCGCCACAAACACCCTCATGAAATCTCTTAATCATATCCATAATCTCCTTTGCTCTTGGCACCCTTCTAAGTACTTCATTCTTTCCTTTGCAATACAACATATCATTTATCAAGCGGTATTTAGTGGCCTTAGTAGCTAACCACCTTTTCTCACTCTTATGCATATGTGTAGGTGCCTCACCATGCTTAAGAAAATAAAGCATACCTTGTAGTTGAAACTTACCCTAAAACAAGGGGAGCTTTACTGCAATGATGCCCACCATTACCTCTTTCAAATTTTTAGCTGTGCTGCTAAAGCATTTGCGTTGCCATTTGTGTACCTTGGCACAAAATAGATTTGGGCTTTCTGTAGCTTCCTCATGAGAGTTTTAGCTTCTCTCATTTTCACGACTAAGTTATCATTTTTACAAGCCCTGATTCCTTTCATTTGCTTAACAATTAGCATAGAATGCCCAAAAACATTAAGTCGAGTGACACCATGTGAGAGACACCACCTCAAATCTAAAAGCAAGGCTTGATATTCTACCTCATTGTTAGAATGGACATCCTCCAAGCTGATACCTTCTCCATAAATTTTGTCACCTTCAGGACTGAACACCTCTATTCCTGCTGCCGCTCTGTCTTTAATATGCTTGTAGGCCCCATCAAAGTAGAGGGTATGGGCATTCTCCACTCGTGGCAAGTCCTCAAAAGGAGGGGTCTCCTCTTTTACCTTTCCCTTCTCTTTTTTCTTCTTTTGATGGCATCTATGGGTCAACAAATCAGCTAGTCCAGGCCAAAGTAGAGTCCTCCACCTTTGAAGGTGTAGTCAAACTCTTCGAGTTGTATCACCCACTTAGCGATTCTGGCTGAAACATCCTTGTGTTGTAAGGCATAGGGAAAAATGCTCTTCTATCGTGATCACTGTGAACGGCCTAGAGAGAAGATAAGGACGAAACTTTCTTACAGCAAACATTAGAGACCAAACCATCACCTCCACCATCTTGTACCCTCATTCTGATGCTCTCATCAGGCTAGTTTTAACATCCTTTTGTATTAGTGCTGCCCCTAGAGCACCTTCCCCAAAACTCGGGTTGACAAAAAACTCTTGATCCCAGCAAGGCTATAAAATTATGGGAAGGGTGCTGAGAGTTTTCTTCACCTCGTGAAAGCACCTTTCGCTTTCGTCACTCCACAAGAGCTCCTCATAGTGGGTCAACTGTTGTAGTGGAAACACTAATTGGGAGAGGAGATGAATGAACTGCCCCATATATCGCACCTTCTGAATGAAAGAGGTTAGTTTTTTCACAAAAGATGTTGACGGCACCGCCAATAGGGCCTTAATTTTGTTCGGATCCACTTTAATGCCCCTCTCACTTATGACATGCCCTAACAAAGTTGCACTGCTTTTGCCAATACGAAACTTCTCATGGTTTAGCTACCCTCCCATTTGTGCGAGGCAGTTGAAACCTTCATCCACCTTTCCTAGATGTAGAGCCTTAGAACTATAAATACAAAAATCATCAATAAAGACTCTAATGGACTTACCAAAATATGGCTGGAAGACATAATTCATGAATCGCTAGAAGATAGCTGGGGCATTTGTTAATTCAAATGGCATTACTTTGTAAGCAAAACACCCACAAGGCGTGATGAAGGTCGTCTTTTGTTGATCCTCCTCAGCTATTCGAATCTCGAAATAACTTGAATACCCATCACAAACAGTGTATCTCTCATGCTCGGCCACTCGTTGAGTATTTCATCCTGAAAGGGAAAAGGAAAGTGATCTCTCTTTGTTGTAGCATTTAACGGCTTGTAGTCCACACAAAACTACCATTTTCTGTTCTTCTTGGTGGGTGTCACCACTACAGGTGAAACCCACTCTAAGTCCACTACTAGATAAATGAAGCCTACCTTCAAAAGTCATTGCACCTCAGTGTGAGTAGAGCATTTTGTTGAACTAACCCAACCGTCGTAACCACTGCACCACTAGCCTTGCTCCATCTTTTAGATTAATGTGATGTTGTACTGCCGTCACACATATGATGTGTTCATAATCAAAAATAAAAATTGCAGAGTGTTTTATCACCACTTCCATGTAGGTTTTCTTCTCCTCAGCTGATAGATCCTTAGCCAATATTTTTTCTAACCCCTCCTTCTCGACCTTTGGAAGCTGCTGTGGAATTTCACTACTAGAAGGTCCTTTCAATGTAATCCCTATCACTTCTAGAGAGCTTTCTTTCTTCTCATTAGAAGACTCGCCCGCAGTCGTAAATGTCCAATCCTCACTAAAACTCCATTCATCAGCGGTGGTCTCTAATGCAATATCCTCTTGTCGGCCCTCCTTTATGTTGTAGATAGTGCTTTTTTATTTTGTGTGCAGCCCCTTCTGTAGCCTTAGCTCTAAAGCCCCTGTCTCCCAATCTTGTCTAGCTTTCATTCCCATTATCCATGGTCACCCAAGAATGAGTGGATAGCCATCCTCCTTCACTGGCATCACATGCATGTCAAGCTCCAATTGCACTCCACACACCTTTACCTTGACTTTCTTTATAACTCCCAAACAATTTACTACTACATTGTTAGCCATTTTGGCCCCAAATTCAATAGTTTCACTTATCTCTAATCCTTAACGATGCATCAAATTTTCTATCATGACACAAATTTCTGCACCTCCATCCACATATGTCTTTGATACTCTCTACCCATTGATTTCGGCTTCCACTAGATGCACAATATCTTTCATCTTTCTAGCCTTGATTACATTCATGTGTCTATTCTTCATGGATCTAATGCTTACCATATTTGACCATTGTTGCCGCATTGTTGGAGATAGATGCAGTAATTGTAGCCATGAAATTTTTTGCCCTTGATCCCTCACATCAACAAGAAAATCATAAGCTCTAGTACCCTTACCTAGGGAAAAATCATCTAGCTCAATGCATCAGCGTGAGCGAGCCCTCCTCTTTTTACTGACGCATGTCTTTGAAGCCTTAAAAGACTGCCTCTTCTTCCATATTTTCAACCTCTGGTGGTGTAGGCTCCATCCTCTCAATTCTACAGGCTTTCTTCATTGGAATTGCTTCAACCTCTGCTCTTTGGCCTTCCCTTTGATATCACTCTCATCCAAACTGATCATCTTGATATCATGATTCTCTGGCGGCTAAATAGACAAGGGCGGCACCTCTGCAAGTGATCGAGGATGCTGAAGAAATTGAACCAGTGGTGGGGGCCCTAAATTCGGTGGAACAAGCCTCTCCCTAGGTGATGTCACTTGTTGTCCCCTCCTTAGTTGGAATCCATTTCCTAGCAGATGCCTGGGATGAGGAAAAAAGTACATACAATGGCCAATCTTTCCACAATTATAGCGAACATACTCTCTTTCTTGTCTCCTTGGGCCCTGATTGCCTTTATTTGCGAGGGAAGAGGACTGTACTCCTTGCACTAAATTAAACGAAAGGCTTTCAAGTTGATTAGTAATGCGTTGTAGGAGCTCTTGCCGTGGAAATTTTGGTTCAGGTGGGACCTCTGCTATTTCTCTAGGCCTTAGCATGGTTGGTAAAACCTGCATGGGCTCAACTCTCCCCTTCAACTGGGCTTGATACTTCAATTTTCTATCTTTCTCCCTAGTATAAGTGACTGATTCTTCATAGGATGTGGGAAACTTACATTTGACCTTCTCCCTTAGTAGAAAGTAGAGTCTGGCCAGAAAACAATCTTTCTTAAGGCAATCATGTACTCTCTCTCCCTCGGCTAAGGAGACTGTCCATTTATCCCACAATTTTATAAACATGACTTCATATACTTGGTACTCCCCTAGTAAGGTTTTCGCAAAGATCTAGGAGTTGTCTCTAAAGATCTTTAGGAGGCTCAGTATCTTGGTACTCGTACAAGAATGCGGTCTTGAGATCTTTCCAATTACCCCTTGTAGCTCCGGGAGAGCTTGACATTACACTCCAGCATCACCCTTTAGAACTAAAGAGAAGGCCCATAATTTGATTGCTTCATCATCCCGATCTGTGACTAGGAAGGCCATTTCTAAGTCATCTATAAAGTCTACAGCTTTCTCCCCTTTGTGCCCAAAAAATCTTGAAAAAACCATGATAGGAAGATGTTAATCTAGCTTAATACAAAACAAAGATGAACACGTCTAAGCCCAAGTCATATCTTATTAAGGGTAGAATAAATGAATTCACAGATGCATTAATCTCAACAAGACAACAAGGGCCCAATAATTTCCTTATGATATGTTGGAACCTGAGCTTCGTGCTAGCTATTATGTGCACGGTTTGCCTAGCAAAAGGACAGATAGGTCCGTACAAAACCCTATGGTTCATGGGATGCACTTAGAGTAGAATGAATATGTGCACATTAAAGGAGATATTAAAATCCAAAATAGGGAATATTATGGGTTCAGGGGACAACAAGATCTCTCTCAACCTCTCAACTCCAAAATTTTAACAGCATTAAATGTTGAATTGGCCATCAAAGAATCAAAATTGTATGTAATAAATGCATAGTCCTTCACAAAGTTGGTTGTAGCATCACCATTGGCTAATGTTTCTTGGATAGCCAAAATAGAGTCATTTTCTTTTGCCAACCACTTTCTGCATTCATCAATATAATGATCTGCCTTTTTGCAATAATGACATTTTTACTTTTTCTTGGATTTTTTTGTGTCTTGGAAGCTGGGTAGTCTTATTTGATGGCTATCCACATTAGCCTTTTGCTAATTTTTCACATTCTGCTTGACTTTCCCCTTGCCTTTGTATTTTGAGAGCATGGCTACATCACCTGAACCCAATGCAACATCCTTTCGAGTTTGTTCCTATTGTAGTAAGAGGCTTTCCAACTCCACAAATATAAGCAGTTGCTACCCCCCAGAAGACAACATCAACGAGATGTGGAATCTAAGATATGACTTAAGAAGTGAGTTCGATGTGATATTTATCATTTTTGCATCCTAACTAACCTCATCAACATTAAGCAGTTGCTCATGCAAATCATGTATGTGTGTGAGGTGATCTATCATACTGTCACCCTCATCCATGTTTACATTAGCCAATGCTCTGCGTAGATAAGATTTTCTAGCTTCATTACATGTTGTAAAGATACATTCTAGTACATCCCAAGTTGCTTTTGAGGTCTTAACAAGACCGAATATGCAGAATAATAGTTAATTTTACTAACAAAGCAATCAAAGATAGTACCTGTGTATCTGTCAAGTCTCGCCTCCACATATCCTTTGTAGGAGGGGGAGGGTGTGTAGTAGCACCAGCACCAGTAGCTTGTCCTCTAGCATTCCGCTAAGGTGTTTGAGGTGCAAGACATCTTGGTCACTATAGATCACTAGTGATATAGTACCACAAATCCTTCACCACAAGAAAATTACGCACCATAAAACTCCATGAATGGTAGTTGTTGCCATTAAGCTTGTCCTCTTGAGTGAGAACACCAAGGATGTTGCTCTGGTCATTATGCCCCTGACATGCCATGCTGCCAATGATGCACACAAAACAACAGTCAAATACTTCACGTTTAAGTATAGAATGTACTCTGCTAAGTACCAAAACTCTACACATGGCATTAAAATGCAAGTACCAAGCTGTTACAATTCTTGATAAATGTGTACAAGGTTGCATTGACCGGCACTCAGCCTGCAATTTACACCGATACATTATTGTATTGCAATTTCCTCAAAATGTGTGCTAAAAAAAGACAATTTACAGCAATGTAATGTTGAATCTTTCCAAATGTCACAGAATTCCCAAAAATTCATTGCCAAATCTAATTAATGGAGCAAGATATTGTTGTTGTAACAACTGTTGTCAGCCTTGGAATGCTTGTTAGGCAAAAGCCCCAAATTTCTTCCAAAATATTTAAGAAATTGAATATGTTTATACCTCAATGCATGTTGGAGTCTCTAGACCAAAAAGCCCCAAATTTATTGTAAAAATTTGGAAGAAATTGTGCAATGTCAGCATTCCTCACATTCCTGGTGTCAATTCACGTGTAGGATGTCGATTCGGTCAAAAGCCCCCCACATGTCAAGGGCCTCAAGATGTGTGCACAAAGTTCGAGACCTTTAGACAATCGAGGGAGTTGCTCGGAGAGCTGACGTGGCAAGTCGGACTTAGTGGCGAGCAACTAGGTGGTGGTGCAAGCGGCTGGAGCTTGGCGTAGGAGGCAGAACAAGCGGGCCGGCAGCGTAGGTGGTGCTGCAAACGGGCAGTATAGGCGGCAAAGGAGGTGCCGAAGACTATAGATGCCACAGAGCAAGAGGCGCAAGAGGCGTTAGAGGTGGCGAAGTCAGCAGATTAGGCGGCCGACAAAGGAGGGAGGAGGTGTAGTTACAAGCTCAAAGAGCAGTGTTGCTACAAGCAACAACAGCGACCTTGGTGGCAGTGCCTATAGAGTGGCGGGGAAGGACAGACATAGGCAGCGCTTTTAGTGGCCTAGGCAGGGCTGCGGGTGGTGTTGGGCAGCAGCAGCATTGCTGGTGGAGGAGCCTCAAGGTGTCACTCTACAGGATGGTGCAGAAGGTGGTGGAGGCAATGGTAGCAGTAGAAACTCAAATGAGCTACATTGCTCACAGCTCCTCTTCCTCACATGAACAGATGCTGGTGGTAGTAGGGCCTTGGCCGTGGCGGCACTAGCTGGCGGTGGCTGAACAGAACCCGCATGCTAAAGCTGCTCTAATACCAAATGTGAGAAATTGCACCAGCTATGGAGGAGAGAGAAATGAGAGATTGACTGAGCTGAAGCAAGAGTAGAGTGTACTTGTTGAACTGAAAGAGGGTGTGAAAGTACAGCTCCAATTTAGGTCATAGGTTGACCTGACCAGTCTTACACCAACTAACTAGAGTTAGGTCTATTTACTCTAGAGCCTAGTGTCACTACGATAAGTTTCTAAGACACTAGGTATACACACCCTACATTGACACTTATTATAATAGAAAACAAGATTATTCTGTTCATCAACTAATCTGGATGCAGGGTGTTGTTTTGAAGATGGTTCAAAAAGCGGATTCAAAGGTGCCAAAATCTCTCAGACTGCACTGATTTGGAATGGAAACTGAGCAGCTACAAAGCAAGTTCCATTTGATAGAGAAACAATTTTAGTTGCTTCAAGGTGTACTTGCAAAGAGGACAAAAGGCTTACAGAATTTCTGTTAGGCACCCACTTAAATTTTGGGGTTCAGGGGATAATTCTCAAAAGCTGGATATGAATTTTCTTCAGAAAAACTAAATGCAGTTGGGATAAGCTCTGCCCTTATGATTCTTTGTGTGTGCTCTTTGGAAGCACAAGTGTGTGAAGTGTAGAAGTGAACTTTCAATGGGATCAAAATGTTCTCATAGAGGGTTCTTCAGAGAAAGTTACCTGCTAATAACAAAATTGGAAAATTCTGTAGTATCTCACCATACTGTGTCTTTGTAGAAAAAGAGTGAAAAAGTGTTCATCTCTCTCGGTGTGCTGAGGTTAGAAGAAATTTTTATGTTCACTGCAAGGTTTTATTGCTCGCTAATATGTAAACAGCCTCTTCTTAGAGAGAGGAGATATGAATAAGGCATCTTGGAAGTCATGGTTAGTGATAAGAGGTGTTTGTGGTGAAAAGTCTTTGGCTTATTAGAAACAAGAGTACATGGTGGGCCTTGGTAAAGCTAGTATTGAAGGTGCTTATGGGAGGCGTCTGAGTGAAGTCCAGAGGTAAGAAAATAAGAGTACATGGTGGGTCCATATTTGGATAGAAGAAAGATGGGCAGCTATAGAGGGCTGCTTTGCATGTTTTGATTGGGATTCCTAGGGACTTGGAAGTCAACATTTGTAGCATTCTCTTTTGGAAGTTGTACATGTTTATGTTGCTGATAGAACAATCACCATTGTGTTCACATTAAATATAATAAAATTGGCATTCTCAGTTAATGTACCAATATATTCCTTTGTGACTTTTAACCCAACATAAGTGGCATTTTCCATTCACTCTAAAGCATCAAGAACTATGTCATACCGGTTGGAGTTGACATAGTTGGAATTGAGGCAATAAATGGTGCTGCCAATATTTACACAGTAAGAAAGCTCCCCTCCTAGAGCGTCTCAGCTATCTTCATTCCATCTTCCTCAAATCCAATTGTTACCATTAATGAGATTTTAACAGTCTTCCAAATTTTGCTTCAAATTTACAGGATGCTAATATCTTAAGAGGTGTTGAAGCAATGCCCATAAAGAATACCCATATTAAAGGATTTGGGGCCCACATCCTTATGTCTGATCTCCAAACCAACACAGTTGCACATGTCTACAAGCATCACCGCACTTCCCAGTCTAAATGACAGAACAAGTCATCTTTCCTAAACACTAGAGGTATGCATGTCCAAGGGGCAGGTTGGTTGAAGCAACAGAAGCAGCCTGGATAAAATTGTATTTAGTAACATAAAATTCTGTACAATCAGATTCCTCAAAAGAATGGTAGAGCTCACTCTTTCCACCATATTAATATACAGCTGAAGTTAGGCCTTGCTCAAGAAAACTGTGCCATGCCATAGTAGGCTGGCCCCAAGTCAGTCAGTCTGTACTTTAGAGAACAGTCCTAGGTTAGCTTCTTCAATGCCTTACCGATCTCTTCTGGGCTATACAAATGTTCCGTACAAACAATCCGAGGACTTTCTGAAGGTACTACATCTTCCATCTGGTAGCTCCCACTACTTCGAAGGAGCTCCAGGGATCCACTCTTCACGCTTCCTTTCAAGATCACAGTCCTTTGAGCTCCGGAAAGCAAGTCTTCATAGTCTGTATCCCCAGTTTCTCCGACAAAAACTGTCATGTTTGCAACATCAACCCCCCAACGTGCAGACAAATACCTGCAAAGATGGCGCCAGTACAACATGTCTATAAAAATACAAATAAATGATGCATCTGAATATGTAAAACTGAGCAGTCTTGCTGTGAGAGGTTTTTTGGCGTTGAAAATACCTCAAAAGAAAATCAGTGATGTTACCTGAGAGCTTGAGCTCGAGAAGCCAATAGAGGAATAACAAGGAGCTTAGATGAATTTTGACAATATACAAAATGGCATCTCAGTCCTTGCATCCTGAATCGCTGGAGAAACTCATCCACCTTCAAACACTGATAACCAAAAGATGTTAGAACTAAAAACATTTTATGGAATCTGAATTGTTTATCAGCTGCTATTTTGGTAAAGGCAGCAGCCAACCAAACATCTACTTACTGTATTTGCATCTTTCACTTTGAATTCCAGAAAACGCTTGTTATGAGTCTGCTCATCTTCACCAAGAGATCCAGTGTGTTTTTGGAGCCACCGTGCCATTGTCCTCCTTACACCTTCTGTGTCCCAGCGGTAGGATATATGACTTTCATAATCGATGTCTGGACACAATTGCACATCACCTGACTTACCTCCACCTTCTGTACTGGATACACCTGGATAGAATATTTCACTCCCACTGCTACAAATGAAGGCATCAAACTCATGTGCATGAATTCCACCAGAGTCCAATATTGAAAGTAACTCCTGAAGCCTCAGTGCTGTAGATAACATGAAGCCTAATGGAGCCATGAATGCAGAGCGCATGGCTTCCAATATACTTTTCATAACTGGAGCAAATCCATGTACATGGCCTTCTGTGGTATTATAACAATCAACAGCAATCACAATCAGACGTTTCCTCTTCCTCAAACCAGGAGTTCGGAGTGAATTGCTGTTCTGGTAAATTTTGTGCAAGGTTCCTATTTTATTGGACTCCACAGAATCTGCCTGTTGCTTCTCTTGTGCCCCATTGCCCTCACCAATGCGAAGGTCTTCATCAATTTCAATGGAATCATCAAGAGAACCCCTGAAGGATATTTTAAGGTTGCCACTATCTCGTAATGAGTCTTCATAAGAATCTGAGTCAGCATCCGATACATCATCATTCTGCCATTTTGGATGCCGTGTCCTACACAAAGCAATCCTTGACAAATAAGTCTTGCAGTGTTCAGGCCATGAAAATTGGTGGATATTTCTTAAACCATTGCGTCGGCATTCTGTCCAGAGTTGTTTATCAGCCACAAGCCTGAGCAAGGCATTTGCAATAGCATTTTGATCATGTGGATCTACCAAGGCTCCATTGTTAAGGACCTGCATTATCCACATCAGACAAAACTATCATGCACATATGACAGTAAAAACGGTGTAATTTCTATCTTCCCCTGACTGAAACAAACCTAGAGAAGAACACTCTGAAACAAGACGACCTTAGTCACACAGCATGATGGCATGAACTAGATAGTATGACATTTTCACATTGCATATCCAGCACTATCCATCTTTTACGAATACCTTGTAGATGTCCACAGGCCCACCATTCTTAGTTGCAACCATAGGTAAGCCATTTGCCGCTGCCTGTACCACAAGACTAAGTCACTCATAACACATTAAAAAAGAAGTCCCACTAGTTCAAATTTAAATTGTAGTACCTCAATCAAGGTTAGACCAAAAGGTTCCACCAAAGCCGGGTTAACAAATACGCCCTGGAAATGCAGAACAAGGGACTTTCAGTTTTGAGCTAAGAATTCAGAATTTAGCTTGCTATAACATATGGTAAAGATAAATGCAATAACTGGCCTTGTTTGGATGGCCCAGATGAAGCAAGCTCTGTTGCAGCTACCTTCATGGCTTACAAATGCATTCTAAAATTTAACCATATGTGCTTCATGGTGTCTGTGAACATTGATGCATTTATATGTAGACGGGGTGTATTCTCCTGTTTTCTGGAAGGCTTAAAGAATGGAAATATGAGCAGAACCTTTGTTTTTGCTGCCAGTCGATAAATATCAGCAACTTCTGATTGCCTGTGATGCTTTGGGTATGCAACTTGGCCATAAAGATCATATTTGTCAATTAACTTCAAGATTGTGGTCAAGACAACTGCATTAGGGCCAGGCATTTCATCTATGTCGTCTCGATTGCCCATTATCAAAGTCTGCAAGTCAAGATAGACACTTTTTCATTTACAGAACAATTGAAAATTTTGGCACACATAAAGGCAACTGATGCCATGAATCTTCATAAACTGCATAAAAACTGTAACTTCTGTTATATACCAGATTTGCTAATTCACGAAGAGGTCGACACTCCCCAAAAGCTTTAACTAATGTTGTGATGTTCTTTTTCGGATCTGGACGAGCCAATGCAAGAATCATGGGCTTCCTTGGGTTGGAGAAGAATCGCATTACCTGAAAAGCATAAACTCAAAAGAAGACAGAAGGTTAGTGAATTCAGGACCCAAGTAGAATGTCCACTTGGAAAAGACTTGATAGAAAAAAATCAGAAATCTCCACCTCATGTTCACAGTACCTCATTCCAAATTGGAGGATCCTCTTGTTTTGCATCTCCAACTGCATCTATGTCAGTCTCTGTAATGTCTCCTGATTCGGGGTCAGTGTGCTGACTAAATTCCATTCCTGGGGGAATGACCTGTGAATATAGCATGTTATTTCAGACAAACTCCAGTAAACAAGCTTAGTCTAGGCTTTCTTAATCATGACAAAAATGTGCTTTCACTTGTGTGGGCATGCATAAAACCATGCAAGCATACATGCACACTTCTCTTTGTAAAAGTGAAATCACTGTTCTCATATTACATTGATGTGCGAGGAGGACGGTTCTCATGAAGAGGATTAAGCAAAGGGAAAACACATCCAGGTACTATCTATCCAGAGTTTTTAATCCAAAAAATGAATAATTTAAGATTGTCCAGACATCCCAAAATCTAATGCAAGTGAAGGACTACCTATAATCAGTTCACAAAATCGTCCAAAAAGCCACAACGTTTTTCCTCTTTTCAGGGAATCCAGCCTTAAATAACAAGGACAATCTATCTGGGAAAACACAGGTGGAATTGCAATACAAAGAAGATAAGGTTTAGCCTGTCGCAGATGTGAACATTTAAAGGATCGCTGATCTGCAACCAATCTACAAGACCCTTCCTAATGTTAACCAATCTTGGGTTTGATAAGATCTCCTCAGCCTTGGGCTCGACCCTTGGCTTCGATTCACTTTTAACTTCTAGAATTTCATAAATGGATCAGAGAGACTGCTCCCCCACCCCTCTTTTTTGTGTGAAGTGAAGATTCATGGCATGAATTGCATGCATGCAAAATTAGAAACACAAAGCGAGAAGAGGCATACCACCATGCGAGGAAAGTAGTGCCCACGGCAATTACCACCACGCTTGACAAATGACCTCAGACGCCGCTCCAGATCCACATCAAACCCATCATAAAGTCCCCATTGTTCTTCAATTTCTTGCCTAGTACTAGTTATCACAAGCTCCGAAGAGTCAAGGGACAGTTCCTCAGCCTCAATGCGACGCATTATCTTGTATGCAGAATTAATGTCCTCTTTTGATTGGCGCCCTTGTTTAAGCAGCTGTTCCAGCTTATTCCTTCCCAAAGAGTGTCCAGTTAAAACCATGGGAACATTTAAGGCACCAGAAAGAAGAGATGCAGCAAATCCAGCATCAGCATAATGTCCGTGGATTACATGAGGCCAGACAAGGTCACCACCACCAACTTGTTCGCCTAGAACTTTTGCCATGTTCAGGATATGAGAGAGTGCACCATCGACAAACTCTTGAATATGTGGCCAAAGAAGTTCTTTGCGAAGATAGCGATCCCTTGGCCCAAATGGAATCCTGACAATGTATGCCCCACTGCTCTCTCCAAGATCTTGATGGTCGTTGTCTTGCTTTCTGTAGGTCAGCATCTCTGTAGGTTCCCCATATGTCCAATCAACCTCTTGTGAACATATCTGCCTAGTCAAAAGATCCACTCTATACACTTGGGGCATCTGTGCTAAAGCCCTGGCTAGCTCCACCACATATTTTACCTGTTTGTCTCGAAATAAGCATGGATTTTAGCATAACTTATTGACAATCAATCAGTCTTTAGAGCCCCATTTTCAGGGCACTTTGTAGAATGCACACCTGACCACCAGTATCTGAGTCACGACCCAGCTCCATGTTGTCTCCACGTACAAGCCCATGTAAGCTGCAAATAGAAGGGATGTTTATAAAAATGTGAGCAACCAGGAAATTCCCTCCAGCCTCAATGACCAGAGAAACTACCAAAACTGGCAGAAGCCACAAATTACGATTACCTTATCAATACCAAATACAATCGCTTTTCCCTATGCTGCTCCACCCAAGCTGCTACAGAGTCTATGGAACTCACTCTAGGCATTCTGTGGCCAGAAATCTGTGCATCCTGTTTGTCCCCCTCAAAATCTGACATAACTTCAGCTGCAGCTTTCTGACCTTGTTCACGTTCAATTCGCCGCTTTGCAAGTTGTTTTGCATGTTCCCACTCAAACTGTCAATAGGAAAGAGGATCATACACCAGTCCAGAAAATTTTCTTGGCATACAGGCAGCAACCTAGCATGCTTTACTTCTGAGCTATCCCCAATGTAACATATTGCTATTGTTGTAAATATGCAGTGATCCCATCTTCCAAATACAAGATGAGAATAGTTCTTAATTGAATTCAGCAGCACTGCTTTAAAAAACAAGATTTTGAGAGATTATGCAACCGATAGTTAGGGAGTTACTGCATGAGGCAAAACATTATTGCAACTTGCTCTTACGTGTTTTTTCTTCCTTGCAAGCTGCCATATCCTCCAGCACATATTCTCCATCCGGATGTTCCGTTCGTGAACATTCTTTGTTGCAGTTGCCTGCACTGAGTGTGAAGTAATTCAGATATACATGCCCGGGAGCAACATCAAAATAAGAAAATGGATTAGCTCAGATTCTTGCAGATAAGACCTAGTGATGCACAACCATAAAAGCTCCTTCTAGGCACATAACATTTGCAGCAAGTTCAGACCATCAAGAAAACCTCTTTGAGATTGTGTCATGAATTGTAGAGAAATAGTAAACAGCTCATATCAGGAATACAACATAACAGCCAAGATTGAGCAGCAAGCCCCGAATTCCTCTTAAATTTGTGTCGTGGATTGTAGAGAAATGGTAATCAGACAAAACTACTAATGCAAAATTATAACAGCACAGAATATAACAGCCACGATTGAGCAGCAAGTCCAGAATTCCTCTTGAAGTTGTGAAATGTAGAGACAATTGATAATCAGATCAAAAGAAATTCCTTTACTCTCGAAGTTGCGTCGTGAATGAAGAGAAGTATCAATCGATCAGCCAGACACACAGAAAGAACACACACACCAAAACAAGAAGAACAAAAGAACTCACCTTCAACCAGGTACGATGGATGTCACTCTCATCAAAGCTGCCAACAACTTCCTCTACGAAGTACCTGGTAGGGTTAAAAATCCCACTCTCTGCGATCGGGGCCGGGATGGGGGAGCGAATGTGAGGCTCCGACGCGGATCTGGCATCGAGGATGGCCTCAAGGTAGCTGTTGATCCATTCGTTTCCTGCCATAGCTATGGCTGGCAATGCAAGAGGAGCAACCTGCTGCCTATAAAATGTTATTTAATCCCTGGTTTAATGATTTTGCAGAATGCGATTGGATGTGCGCCGATCCTGCAGGTGCCTCACGCTTCAAGATAAGTGCTATGAATGCGAGAGAGAGAGAGAGAGAGAGAGAGAGAGAGAGAGAGTATTTAGCAGAAGATGGAAGGAAGGGGAAGATGGAGAGGAAAGATGGAGAGAAAAGACAGAAATCAAGGATTGCAGGAGAAACAGTGCATCGCCATCATCATCATCATCATCACCACCCATCCACAAGAAGTTGAAGCGCTAGAATTGAACCATTTTTAGCCCATAAAAGGCGAACGCTTTAACTAAAATTGCGATCTTTTGAAACACCAACGACATGTTCTTTCTCAAACACACATGTTCCTCCACTTTCCAAAATTTATAAGAAAACCCATCCTTAATCTATTAGAGGTCCCTAATCATGGAAAAATCATCTATTTTTAATTGACCTTAATTATTAAAAAATCATATTCTCCAAAGATGCATTATTAATTTTCATTAATTAGAAGCAAAACCATCCTTAATCGTTTCTTATTAGAGATCCTTAATCATGAAAAAAAAAACATCTTAATCATTTCTCATTAGATTAGCAATCAAGGACAAAAGAGCTTCATGAGCTAACTTTTAAATGTCAATCAACTCATAATAAATCCATGAGTAGCATCATGTAGGCCGATTGGTAACACAAAGGTTTTGAGTTTCATGAGGTCTTGAGTTCAAGCCCTAATGGCATCTCAAAGGGCAGCATACCATACATGTATTGGGTGTTGTATGGTACGTTATTCAAGTGAGAACGTATTTAAAAAATGATACTAACCTAAGGCCTACAATATGGACTTGTCATCTAATACAATACCCTTGATAAAAAGATTTAAGTTGCTCACTACACATCCAACTTGCTACTACTAGAGGAAGTTTTGACACATCCATTTCCAAGGAATTCATACCACTTCCCGAGAGAATAGTACCCATGACCTTTCATTCTCCTTATTGCTTTAACTAGCAGGTCTTAACAAGCTAATGTCTATCTTGTTAGTACCTACAAATCAATTGAATATACTTATCAATCTACACATAAACATTTTTTGGGGGGGCTCACACCATTAGCTTCGAAAGGGTCATGTTCATACATCAAATCTTAGATGCATCTTAGGCAAGAGGATGGGAATCACAAGTGATGAATGACTACCTCGATTCACCACTTTTCTGACCTTAAATATAGTTTCATGCCACTAGAAATCAAATCGGGTGATGTCACACATACTCTAATCAACTCCTTAACATTACTAGAATTAAGATACAAGCCTTAGAAGTCAAGTTAAGTTGAAGGTATACCTTGCAAGTGGCAATCATTTTCATGTGATAAGTTGTATCGAGTGCTATGTGAATAACTCGCCAAACTAGCAAAGAAACAAAATCAAAAGTTTGTGAAGATGTTTGCATGATCTAGAGTAAACATGTACTTTCTAGTGGTGACACGTGATTTTAGGCCCCACTAGAATGATCTTACTATAACATTTATCACAATTATATGTAAATTTTTGCACTAGAATAGTCGAAACTAATAAAGGTAATGCTTTCAAAACCATTTAATATAAGATTGCTTTTATGTGTCCCTAAGATTTGGAGCACTTCCCAATCTTGAAGACCCTTTTCCATCTAGTCTCAAAGTGATACATTTATTAGTTTCCATACAATTTGATGGAAATTCCCTTATTTGTCCTAAAAATTAAAGCAACTTTCAATTTTGTCTCTTTCAACAACCTTTTTTTTTTTTTGGCTAGCTTCCAAGCTAAATGATTAGGAACCAAGGAAGCAAATTTCCAATGTAGATAACTAAAGACTGATTTTATATAGTACTAGACACTATGCACCTAGATTTTCTTAGGCTTCACGCTAGTGTTCTCCACTAGGGTTTAAAAGCACACTTCATGTGGCAAGAGGGTTTGTGGGAGGTTGATACAAGAAACATAATCTAAACTTTGAAAGTTTTGGCAACTTAGACTAATATAATGTTCAATGCATGAAAAATGCAATATATGGGGATGTGGCACTCACTGATATGTATAGAGTGAAAGACCAACATTAACAAGATCAAGCCTAAACTATATCTCCAAAGAAGCCTTATGACCATTTCTCAAAGTTTGTCTCAAAGACAAACACACTTAATAGTGATTTCTATTCACATTGAGCCTACAACATCACATAAATTTGACAACCCATAAACTATATTGAGAATTACTCCTCCTCCTCTGGTGCGCAAATTGGATACTGGATGCGTACGTAGCGAGTATTGGAAGGTCCCCAAGAACAAAGAACTCTACTTTAAGCTCAAAAAAACAAGAGGGTAGACTTGCACGACATGAGGCAAAAAGACCAATTGGGTACAATCTCCCCCCATGCCTTGTATGAGTGCTTCACAAGGTATGTATTTATAAATTTATTCATCTCAAAGCTAAAAAATAGCCCAATTTTACAATAAGCATGCTTTAGCTTTTGTGTTTGCTTTTGTCCAAATAAAGAATAAAGCGGTTGGGCGCCCCAAGAGTCGGGCTATACCCAAATACAATGTCCAATAATAAAATATTTAAAACGTGCGTCCATGCGCATACAAAATAATAAATATTTGTCAAGCGCTTCAATAAATAAGCGCGCCTAAATAAATATTAGCGCCACGCCTTTAATGATAAGATGGCAAGCCCATCAAAAATGATAATTCCTTCTAGATAATTTAAAAAATTGTAGCATGCATATTGGCAATATCATCAACAGCTTTAACTTTGTCTAACAATGATGTAACAGGTGTAGGCAATCTATGTCCATAAATGATTTCAAAAGGTGGTTTTTGTGTAGCTATATGTGGTGTATTATTGTATGCAAATTGAAGTAAATGCAAGTGTGTATCCCATGTTTGTGGTTTTGAAATTGTGTATGCATGTAAAAGATCTAAAATTGTACTATTAGTAGCTTATGTTTGCCCATTTGTTTCAAGATGAAATGCAAATGAAAAATCAATCTTTGTACCTAAATTAGTAAACAAAGTAGTCCAAAAATTATTGCAAAATTTAGAATCATGGTCAGAAATAATAACTTTGGCAAACCATGGTTGGTGAAAACAGTTTTCAAAAGCAATTGAACAGCTTAAGATGCAATTAATATTTTATTGCATGGAATGAAATATGCTTGTTTGCTAAATCGATCTACAATAGTCCAAATCATATCATGATTAGCTTGGGTGTTAGGCAAACCAGTAATAAAATCCATTGAAATATATTCACATGGTCATTCAGGAATTAGTAAAGACATTAATAAACCATATTGCTTACCATGGTGTTGCTTAACTCTCTGGCAAATTAAATACTCAGATACAAAGTTAGAAACATCATTTTCCATCTGTGGTCTTCAACCAATGTACGTAAAGTAGAAATAATACATCTATGGCCTTGATATGGAAGACAATGAATTTTGTGCATCACAAATGATCTAAATGAAATAGTTACACACAACCTTTTCTCATAAAACATAAATCCATCATTATAAGACAATGAATCTATTGGAATCTAGCTATCTGCAACTAATTTATTCCAATCAGCGTGAAAACTGAGGTCTTGGTCGTAGGTATCTTTCATAGGGATAAGGGAATCAAAAGATATAACGGAGATGTTATGGATACTTGGTCTTCTACTTAAGGCATCGGCAACAACATTCTCTTTTCCAAGTTGATATTGGATAAGTGGATGAAAACTTTGAATAAAAGCAGCCTATTTAATATGATGGTTAGATATTTGTGGGTTGACTAAGGAGACGTTTGATACTTTGTTGGTCAGTTTTGATCATGAATTCAGATCCCATTAAATAGTATTTCCATTGATGTAAAGCTTATACTACAACTAGCAATTCCTTATCATAGGTAGAGTACTTGAGTTTAGATGATTTAAGTTTGCAGCTAGAGTAGGCTATGGGATGTGAATCTTGCATAAGGATAGCTCCTATTCCAGTTCCACTAGCATTAGTTACTACTAGAAAGAATGGTCTATTAAAGTCAGGTAGTTGCAATGCGGGGTCATGTGTTAAGGCATGTTTCAATAAATCAAAAGACTTTTGCTTATTATTAAACCAACAAGACACAATACCTTTCTTTAATAATTTTGTCAAAGGCAATGCAAGCAATGAAAATTTTCTCACAAATTTTCTGTAAAAGCTAGCAAGACCTAAGAAAGAACATAGTTCATGCACATTTTTAGGTATCGGCCAATTCAAAATTGCTTCTATCTTTTTAGGATCAACTTTAATACTGTTAAATGAAATGATATGTCCTAAGTAATTAATGTGGATTTAGAAAATTTCACTCTTTTCAAGATTAGCATATAATTGATTTTCTTTCAATAATTTGAAAACCAGATATAAATGTTCATAATGCTCGTTCTCATTCTTAATAAAAACCAATATGTCATCAAAGAAAACAATTACACAATTCTGATGCTTCAAAAATATGTCATTCATCATATGACTGAATGTGGCTGGTGCATTAGTTAAATCAAAAGGCATAACAAGGAATTCATAATGTCCAAATTGAGTCCTAACTACAGTTTTAAAAATATCAGATGTATCCAATTGTACTTGATGGTATCTAGATTTAAGATCTATCTTGCTAAATATTGTGGCCCCTTGTAGTTTATCCATGAGGTCGTCTACCCTAGGAATCATATATCTATTCTTGACAGCGATCTTGTTTAGGGCATGATAATCAATGCACATCATATAGGTGTTATTTTTCTTTTTAACTAATAGCACAGGTGCACCAAAAGAAGAACTGCTGGGCCTAATGAGTCCTTGGGTTAACAATCCTTCAACTTGGGTTTGAATTTCTTTCTATTCAATTTGATTATGTCAATAAGGTGCTTTACATGGTGGTTGAGAACCTAAAATTAAGTCTATTTTATGATCTTCAGGACGTGTAGGTGGTAAGCCATGTGGTAAGTCAGCAGCAAACAATCTTTAAATTGTGAAAGAAATTGTGCATGTCTAGGATGCATCTGATTTTCCTTAGCTTCAATTTCATTCACCCATATTAAATAGGATTCGCTACCTTTTCTTAATACACGTTTAGCTTGTATGTGACTAAGCAATGGAAATTTATCTAAAGTGTGCGTACCATGTAATGTGATTTGTTTTCCATTAGCATAAATTTTCATTGAATGCGTGGAATAATCTATATTGAGATTATATTTATGATGTCAAGGCATTTCTAAAATAATGTCACTAAATTACAAAAGAACAACTAAGAAATTTCTACACTTAACATAATCGCCAATTTTAATTTCTAAGTCATGAACTTTTTGTATACCATTGTATCTAGTACCTAAGAATGCAGCCTTGATGCAATAATGAGTTGGAATAATATGTAAATTCAATTCGTTGACCAATTTTGTAGAAATAAAATCGTGTGTGCTCCCATCATCATGTAAAATAATATTTTTTTTTACCATGCACAAGACATTTCATCATTAATAAAGAATGAGGATTTGGCATACCTGGTAAAGTATTTGAAGTAGTACCGATATCATCATCGTCTTCCGTGAAATCTGACATTTCTTCATGGTCTTCATCTTCAGTCTCTCCCAAGTAGTTGATGTGAACAGTTGGCTTTTTAGATTGACAATTCACTGTTAGATGTCCAAGTTGGTGGCACTTGTTGCAGACTATGGGTTTGGCTTTGGAAACATTATTGGTAATAGCTGGGAGTTTAGGTATGTTGGGATTTGGTTGGAAAGATGGCTTAGGATTTGAATTTGTGTTTGATGGTAAATCAGGGGATCGTGTCCAAGATTTATGAAGAGAAGATGGAACAAAGTGATTTTGATTGAATCTTCAAAAGTTAGAATTGAATTGCTTTGTACCGAAGTTACTGTTAGTTGGGAATTGTTGTGGTCACTTCTCTCGTCTTCAGATTTTATCTTCACCATCATGGGCCAAAGAAATTGCATCCTCGAGAACACAATATTAGTGAGTTTGCGAATCTCCCAATTCTCATTTTTTAAATATTAAAAAGGTGGCACCCAGATAACATGCCTATAAGTTTCTCAAAACCGTATAATGTGACCTATCATTGGAAAGCACTTGAAAAATGGAATCTACTGAGCTATAGAGTCTTTGATTTGGAGTTATAGTGTTCAAGTTTTGACAAATCCAAAGATTTGACTATGTTTCCCAAACTTATGAGAAATTCCCATATTCCCCAATATGGTGTTTGAGAGTCGTTGGCTTGAACATGTTCATCTCCGCATAAAAGTAACCAAGCACACCAGACATAAACTTGCACTTGTGGATCACCTCAAGTACATCTTCGAGCATTCGAAGTTGCAGTAAGGCATTCTAGAAACGCTCAGTATATTGTGAAATAGGCTCATGATCTCTTTGTTGTAGAAGATACCACAGCTTGATTGCTTTTTCATGGAATTGAGGTGGAAGAAAATTTTGCAAAAATTTCTTTTGAAAAGCCTCCTAAGTAGTAGGACAATCAATACTTTTGTGGACAACAGTCCATCATAGTAATGCTCTGTCCACTAAATGGTTAGTGACATACTTGAGTTTGTCTTTTTCGGCATACTGTTCTTCATGAAAATAATCATCAAGCTGACTGATAAAAGTGAGAATAGTCTTTCCGTCATGTAGCCCATTAAAAGTATGAAATTTGAAATTTCTTTTGCTTGGCTTATTTCCTGATAGATTATGCTTCGAGTGTTGCATCGTAGGTCGTATAACATCTTTGGGTTGCGGTCCATCTTGTTCGACAGTAGATCATTGAAGAGTGGCCAGTTGAGTTGGCAAAGTTTGACGTGCTCTTTGTTCATCTTGAAGCTGCATCATAATTAGGTCTAATGTTTCCTCCACCGTTGGTTCTAATAAATCACATTCGGCTATAAAATCTTCCATATTTTGATCGGTCATCCTGCATAATTTCAAATAACCTCACACACTTGAAATCTTGTTAGCGGGATGAGCGTAGCTCAAAGTTGGGTTTACAAGGCTTGCTTCTTTTTTTTTTTTTGAATGGCTTTTTGCGATCTTTCTTCTTTTGGCGAGTATGAAAATTGATGAGATCTTTCTTCCAACGAATAATTCATCTGTGTAGACTTCGTATAGCTATCTGTTTGCTGAAAATTGGCTCTATTAGAGTGCAGGTACGAATACAGGCTTGTAGGGAGGTTGAAAATGAGTTTGGGATTGATTTGGAGAAGATCTCAGTGTGAACTTCCTCTATGCAGGATATTTAAAGAGTAAGGCCTTTAAACTTTAATAAAGCTAAACCTTAACCTTAACCTTTTTAATAAAAAGCTTTGACCCAACGAATTGGCTGCGATAGGACATCAGGAGCTTTTTGACATTAATGTTGGCCTACAATACGTCCTCATGACACAGTCAATAAGAATTGAAGAGCCTAAGCAAAGCTTAAGCTTTTATAAAGCTCTTAAGCTATTGTTAATGAAATTTTTACTTTCTGTTATCTCTTAGAAGAAAAATGACTTTCAAAGAAACTTCTCGATATAGAGAGTGGTCCTTTGCGATCCAACATCACAGCAGGGGGTTCTTCATCGCCAGGAACACACTGGTATTGATGGTTTGTCGCGAGAATAACTGTAGAGCCCATTCATTCCAGGAGCTTTGCCTTTGCGTGAGATGGTAAGCGATTGGAAGCCCTTGATCTCAGCTTCGCTTCGATACTACTGCTGCACAAATCGGATGCTGGATGCATACGTAGCGAGCATCGGAAGGTCCCCAAGAATAAAGAACTCTACTTTAAGCTTAAAAAAACAAGAGGATAGGCTTGCACGACATGAGGCAAAAAGACAAATTGGGTATAATCTCCCCCCATGCCTTGTGTGAGTGCTTCACAAGACATGTATTTATAAATGTATTCATCTCAAAGCAAAAAAAAAACCTAATTTTACAATAAGCATGCTTTAGCTTTTATGTTTGCTTTTGTCTTGGTGCATAGATCAAATGTTGTATGCGTATGTAGTGAGCACTGGAAGATCCCCAAGAACAAAAGAACTCTACTTTTGCACAAAAAACAAGAGAGAAGACTTGCACGACATGAAGCAAAAGACTAATTGGGTACAATCTCCCCCCATGCCTTATGTGAGTGCTCCACAAAGTATGTATTTGATATATTATTCATCTCCAAGCTCAAAAAAATAGCCCAATTTACAATTAGTGTGCTTTAGCTTTTGTGTTTGCTTTTGTCACACTAAAGAATTAAAGCAATTGGGCGCCCAAAGAGTCGGGCTGTGCCCAAACACAATGTCCAATAACAAATATTTAAATTGTACCCCCATGCGCATACAAAATAATAAATAAATGTCAGGTGCTTCAATAAGTAAGCGCATCAAAATAAATATTGGTGCCATGCCTAAGATGCGGGCTCATCAAAAATGATAATTTCTTCTAAATAACTTGAATACACGCTATTGCCCAGTGCTTTCCAACGCCACCGCTGCCTGCTTTACACATCAACTGAAGCATTCACAATTGTTAGAAAATAATAAAATTAAACCAACAAAAATGAATACTTAGCAGTTTTCAGCTATAAAATAAATAAATTGGTTAGAACTCAATCCTAACCTTAATTTATTATAAGTGCGCACTCTAAACTCATAAACGTCCATTAATTTGAATATGTATTTTACGAAAACACCCGCTATGGAATCACCCACTTGCACATTAAATTAACAAGATGCTCGAAAAGGACAGGCATCCCCATTGACTTTTCGCACAAGTAATCCACCTTGTGTATGAGCCCCGGCAACAAATATAATGCCAAGAGGCATATTCCATGGTGGATTTTGTGAGGTTTTGCGGTGGATTCTGTAAAATTATGTTTGTTGCCATGGCTCATACAGATGCCAAGAGGCATATTTCACGGTGGATTTCGTAATGTTTTGCGGTGGATTCCGTAAAATTATATTTGTTGCCGGGGCTCATACACAAGGTGGATTCCTTATGCGAAAAGTCGATGGGGACGCCTGTCCTTTTTGGGTGTCTTGTTAATTTAATGTGCAAGTGGGTGATTCCATAGCGGGTGATTCTGCAAAATACATATTTAAATTAATGGACGTTTATGAGTTTAAAGTGCGCACTCATAATAAATTAAGGTTAGGATTGAGTTCTAACCAATTTATTTATTTTGTAGCTGAAGACTACTAGGTATTCACTTTTGTCGGTTTAATTTTATTGTTTTCTAATAATTGTGAATGTAGTGGTGGTATCCCCCCCCCCACCCACCCACCACTTGTTTTGCATGGCCGGGGGGCTCCTTAGCCCTCCAGGTGGCTACGGTGTTGATACTCCCAACGGGGGGAATGGTACGACCGTGGCCTCCTCCCCCTTGTCATCATCAACTTCTCCATCTGATTGACATCTCCCTTCCACCCGCCATGTCGTCCTCCTCTCTCATGATCTTTGTTGTTAGCGCCATCCCTTCCCTTTCCTCTCTTCTCGCCACTTGTCAGTGATGATATGTGGTTTTTTTTTTCGATTGATTATTAAGGCCCATTTCTGGGTTGCAAAATATTACAAAGTGAGACCCCAAGCTTTGACATTTGAGGAAATTTGTACACTACTAATGAAGAAGGAGTTATGGCTTAAAGCCTAAGAAGGTAGCAGTAGTGGAGATGTGGCATTCTCTACCAATGCGAAAGGCAAAGGTGGTTCCTCTACCAACGATGACAAAAAGAAAAATGGTGGCAAGAAAAAGTTTCAAGGAGAGTGCTTCTACTGCAAGAAGAAAGGACATACGATTATAGGTTGTCGTGTCAAGAAGGTAGATGAAAAGAATGGCACCGTGAAGACTAAAGGGAAGGAGATAACCAATATGGTTGAAGCAGAGTTGGAGTTATTCATGGTGACCATGGAGAAAGTGTGTTCCCTGGTGCAAGAAATATCTAACATTGACTCATGGGTATTGGATAGTGGCATCTCCCATTAACAAGAAAGGTTTATATAGTTCTATGAAGCTTTTGCAAGAATCCATCATTGTGACAGTTGGAAATTATGCAAAATGCCTTCTTGAGGGCACAGGTACTATTGTCTTTGTTATTGCAAGTGGTGAACTCAAGAATCTTTCAAATGTGTTGTATGTTGTAGAGATTAAGAGAGATTTACTGCCAATTGCTTTTATAATTGATATTGTCCATGAAGTGAGGTTCACTAAGACATGTGCAAAAATTATTGATTGTGCTGGCAAAGTTGTTAGCAAAGCAGAAAGGAGGAACAACCTATATGAGCTAAGTGCTTTTACAACCACCATTGGTGTGGGCATAAGTAAACTTTGCCATGAAAGGTTTGGTCACATTGGTTTTGTAGTGTTGAAGGAGATGCATAAGCAGGGTATGGTTGTTCACCTACTTGCAGTACTGAAATGAAGGAAGCATGTGAAGCTTGTATGATGGGCAAGTAAGAGAGAAATGTATTTTCAAAAGAAAGAAAGAATAGAGTGAAGGCTCCTCTAAAGTTGGTGCATGTTGATTTGTCTAGTAAAATGCCTACTAAAGCCTTGGGAGGATCTTCTTAGTTTATGTTGATCTCGCCAATGACTATAGTAGGAAGATGTGGGTGTACTTTCCTTCGTGATAAGGTTCAAGATTTTGGTAAGTTTAAAGAATTAATAAAAGTTATTGAGAATGAAATGTGGCAAAGTGAAGAAGATTAGAATAGATGGTGGTAATGAGTTTAACTCAAAGGAGTTTGAAGACTTTTACAAGAGCAAATAAATTGAGCATCAATTGATGACGCCTCATAAACCTCAGCAGAATAATGTTGTTGAATGCCAAAATCATACCATTATGGAAATGGCAAGGTGCATGCTTAAGGGGAAGGGATTGCCCAACCAGTTGGCAGAAGCTGTGAATACTGCAATCTATATTCTCAATTAGAGTTAGACAAACACTCCAGAAAATCCAAGTCCCTTGAGCCAAAAGGTGTTCCTATAAAGACTCCCCACATTCTTGAAGATGTGCATGGGTCTAGAAGGTGTTCACTAAGAGATATTCATGTGGTGTGACATAGGATGTTCCCATGTGAACTTCATTATTAGTTGAGGGGTGCATATTCCATGGCACATTATTAGTTGAGGGATAGAAAAATAGAAATAATAGTAAGTTGCAGTGGGGTTATGACGACTCCAAGCTATTCAAAATATTTGAGTCATCACAATCCCATGACAATTTATTATAATCATCTATTTTTCTATCCCCCCTCAACTAGTAATATGCTAATTTTCTAGCCCTCAATCAATAATGTGCCAAGAAAAGGTACATTGAGATGGATGAAGTATGTTCCAGCTACAATCAAGTATGACAAGTGTTGGTGCTTTCCAACATGTGTAGAGGGAGAGCATGGACACATTCTTCTACCCATGCTCGTTCATGGTGGGTGGTGTCAAGAGGAGCTAGATGCCAAGCATCAGCACTTTGTATTATGTAGAGATGTGTCTTCTACCCAAATTGGTGGTGGTGGGTGGCATCTAAGGAGCTAGGAGGAGCTGGATCGATTGCACATGCGATCGAGCTAAGAGGAGTTGGATTGGCTGACTGGATTCTAAGAATTTGTGCTTTTCATTGTAGCCCCTTGTTTTCCACATAGTGCTATCCCCTACCTTTGGTGCTCCTAGAGCAGTCCACAAACAGGCTTGTTAGACATGCAAGAGAAGGAAGCAGCCACCAAGTTTGTCAATGAGCTTTGCCTCCCCTAATGGCATTGGGACAACCATACCACCCGCACTTAATTGGAGCTATTGGTGGGCATCTTCACATGTCCATAGACATCTCAAAGGCCTACTCTTAGGAAGTCCTTTTAGAGAGGTAGCATCACCAACGTCCTGAGATCATTTGTGGTGGTAGAGGATGTGGCTTCAATAAGACTTGGCAACTTATCAGGCTGCTAAACACTTCCTAGTAGCCGCCAAAGCCCAGCGCATTAGCTCTGCAGTGCCTTGTTACAACCAGACATTCTCTATCATGAGTACTACTACTACCAAGTACCACACATGCAGTGCATAACTGCTTATACTTCTCTCAAGGGTCAAAGAGACACCTCTCTCTCTCTCTCTCTCTCTCTCTCTCTCTCTCTCTCTCTCTCTCTCTCTCTCTCTCTCTCTCTCTCTCTCTCTCTCTCTCTCTCTCTCTCTCTCTCTCTCTCTCTCTCTCTCTCTCTCTCTCTCTCTCTGTCTTTGTCTCAAATTTATAGATTACGTACATACGAAAATGCTTGTGAGCTTTATGTGCCTACATATATACATATGCCCACTCTCACAATCTCTAGCTGTACTTGAACTGAAACATACAATATCATCCTCTTGGCCCCCCAATCAGTGCTTATAGAAAACCGTCCTTTAGTGTATTTTTTCCATGCAAGATTCTCAAAAAAACGGTTGGAATTGAAGCTTGTCTTGATGAAAACCCGCAAATTTTTTAGCATTTTAGTAAAACCGTCTATTTCCCTCTCAAAACTGCAAGTTGTGCTCCTTTTTTCCATTGGATGGGAAAAAAGTTTTTCATGAGCATTGCCCCCAATCACCCCATCTTGATAGTCAAATGTGGTTGATGCTTTGGCATTTACTCAAAATGCCCTTGCAATATCCATCTATCATACAACTCAAATATGCTGATTGCTGGTGCTTCCTATATATAGATAAGGGCATGGAATTTGCAAAGCCACAATTGCAACTCTGCTCAAGTATGCCAAGTGCTGCGCTTCCTATAGATAAAGGCATGGATCCTACAAAATTGCAATTGTAGTTCTATCGAAACATCACAAAAATGTGTTGGCTTATGTTTCATAGTAATTCTTTTAAATGAAATGCTATGAATTAATTTCTAAAAACTCTTTTAGAGTATGTGCCATTGATTGCCAACAATTGTTGGTACATTGAAGTTTGGAGTACCCACCAATCTACCAAGGGCCAGCACATCATGCATGCAAATAGTAGAAAAATATCAAAATGCTAGAAATTCCTCACAATTTTGAACCTTTTGCAACATCTAATTTTAATAACTTCCTAGATTTTACCACAAGAAGCTAGTAGTTTTGCATCTATCCAAATATGCCAAGCGCTAGTGCACCATCATGAAGTATATGCTAGTAGTGTGTATATTAGGAGTTTTGCATTTATGCAAAGATGCCAAGCACTAGCACACCATCATACTATTGCTTATGCCTATTGGTTATGCACCAATACATTGAATATGCTTGATATTTTCAATTTCCATTGGTATGTCTTTTAAATGATAGTTGATGAGTACGACATGAAACTTTTATTAATCAGATTGTGACACCTATCCACCATGAGAACTCTATTATGTACATCTTGATCCATTTTAGCTTTGAAGGGATAAGCCTCAAGAAGCTAGCCATGTAATGGATAATTCTTAGGACATTACAGCCTTTGACACAGTGTTGACACTTTATAAACTCCAAGCATGGACATGTTAAGTGTTGGAGCTTCATGTTTGCCTCCCCAACTTGAACATGCTAAACATTGGTGCTTCTATGGAAAAATTATGTGTAGAAGAGCAAGATTCATACTAGTCATGTCCCAACTCTAGTTGTCCCTACCATGTCTAACACTATTAGCAAAATGAGATTAAGAAAGAGAAATCAAGTAATCAATATTTATAAAAGTAAAAACTTAACATATACCTAATATTTGTTGCAACCAAGTTTTTAAGGACTAATTAAAGGGTAATGCATAAAGTCTTGTCCTCTTGGTTGGACTAAAAACATTACTTTCATCTTGAGAGGGAGAGCCAATGTCAAGAATGGAGCAAAGATATGATGGTCATGTTTTTGTGTATAAAACTTACACCAAACCTAACTTTGAAGGTGTGGTTGCTATAGCTCTTATGCAAGGCATTTGAGATGTTTTAATTTGGAATGCTCCTATTATGGACCAATCAAGTAATACAAATACATATAATGAAAGGAAGTTACAATAGTTCCTTCTCTAAGGATTCTAGGGTGGGAAAATGAGACTTTGGTGTGTTCATCATTGTTTCACTATGCTTGAGTGTTAGTTGTTTGTGAGCGTTGCATATCCATTCCTATCTTGCAAATAGAACCAATACCACCAAGTGTGCAATACACCAAGGGTATCACAACCATGTTGTCTCTAATGGAAACTCAAGGAAATACATGTGACGATTATAGACATCTTTTGAAGGAGAACATTGTTCTACCTTAATGCAAAGTGTAAAAAGATGGAGACAAGTGTTGCAAGGGACTTGGCCTTGGAAATAATTGGGGGGGATTGTTAATCCACTTGTTGGGGAGTGTTGGAGGGGAAAGCAAAGCAATGGGAGGCCTTTGTTTAGAATGGCAAAGGTGGGAGGGTTAAGGGTGTGCCTATACCATGCATCAAGGGCCAAAGATATAATGATAAGGAGAGTTGGCAAGGATAGTCATCCATGGCGAGTCCACATTTTTTGGGTTGCATAATGGAAGAAGACATGTATTTCCTTTGCTTTGAACTTATGTGAGGGGAAGTTTTCAAGGTGCTCTTGATTGGATTCTTCTCTAAGGAAATCAAAGAAGGAGACCTACATACCTTCTATGCATCTATATTTTGTATTCATTATGTTGAATCTTGCATTGGAGCCCTCAATATATAAATTTGTAAACTAAAAAGCTATGATAAAATTGGAGGTTATCCAAACCGTATCGGGGCATCATAGTTTATCATGTATGAATAGTGTTGAAGTGATGGTTTGTATCCAAAATTGATTTTTCTGTTCAATTGCTATAATGATATATTTCACATTTTGGTCTTATTGGGGCTCACTAATAACTGACTTTGAAGGGAAAGCCTACACTATACTATTTTGCATTTCCTTTATGCACTATTGCTAGATAGTTATTTGATATGCTTGGGTTGATTATAGTTCTCAAACACTAGATTTTTTTGCATGGTTGAATCAATAAAATTATCAAGTAAAGATGCTAAAGTTTATGCCATTGTACGCAAGTCTCCTTGAATAATAACTTCATTAAAATAGAGCTCTTAAAATTCCTATAATTTTTTTTTGCATCACACAATATCCTAGTGTTAGGTTCACGTAAGAACAAGAGCTTATTAATATAGTAGGTATCTATAAGGAGTAAGCTTGAAGCCATTCCAAGGACCTATTATGCACTTAGTGTTAATATGTGGAAAGTTGATGGGTCGTGAGTTTTGGCTTGGTAGGCCAGGATAGTATATTTCTAACTTTGGAAAGAATGGAGTCCTCTAGATTGTGGCCCAAATATTTGTTACTTAATGTAGGCTAAGTGCGTTTGATTTTGGCAACTAAATGTGCTCTTCTTGATAAAAGTATAGTATGAGAATATTACATATTACATATTACATTAAATCTCATTTGTACATAGTGTTTGTATGTGAATTCTGGCTTGGTAGGCCAAGATAGTCTCTTCATAATTTTTGGCCATGATAGTGACCTCCTAATTGTGGCTTCATCTTTTGTTAGTTATTTTAGGCCGATGTGTTTGGTTTTGGTAGGTATAAAAGAGTGAATGCACTACTTTTAGTAAAATTCTAGTATGAAAATAGTCTATTTTACATCAATTCATGTACATGGTTAGTCCTTGATTTTTTGCATTGCTTGCTCCATGTTTGCTTGGTTTATAGTAATCCTCAATCTCAAGAATCTAACCCTTTGTAACTAGATTCTAGTTGTGGGCCACAAAAGGCCAATCAGATGCACAATTGACTGAAAGGCCTTGACAAGAGACCTATGAGCACCACTATTCTTGCTCCCTAAATCATTCGACGTAGGCTAGCCGAAGGCCAATTAGGCTTATGAAGGGACAAATAGCCAAATAAGGTCGATTGACCATTCCTGACACGGCCTTTAGATGGCCATATAGGCAACTAAGGCCATCATAAGGTCATGTTGACCATTATTTGGACATTGTCCTGACATTGCGTGTCCACCACTGTGAACCTGAGAGCGGAGTTTTTTGCCAAGAATTCGAACACATTAGTTTGCTCTACTAGTGGATCAAGTTAGTTACCACATCAAGAGTTAAAGATTGAAGTAGGAAGTTGATGCAACAACATGGCTAATGCTACATTAGAAATTATTTGAGGTTACAAAGAAAACGTCGATGTTATTACTATTTTTCAAGGACTTGATTTAATTGAAAGAGATCAAAACATTACGGCATATATCACTACAAGATATAGGCCTTATACCGATGTTAAAAGCGACGAATATGTAAATAACAAAATTTACCCCCGTCGTCGCAAAAAGTGTCGTTATTGGCGACACCATAGAACAGTCGGTATCAGTGTTGGTATCAGCATCGTTATTGGTATCGGTATCATCGTCGCATTTGCGACACTGATATCGACGCTTTGTGATGCTAATAACAACACCAATAACGACGCGAGTAATAAATTTGCGACGCTAATAGCGACTGTAACAGGGGGGAAAAATTTTGTGGCATGGCAGCTTGCACTGTGTGCTTTATTTAGGCCATACAAAATAGTTTTTGCACTGTGTGCAATGCTCGTGTAAACAAAAACAAAGTATACTGAAATCATAACACTGATACATGAAATGAATACATGATCACATAATGAAAGCGACTGGTACAATCATGACAAGATATCACTACTACATAGAAAATATCTACACAGATCAGGCGACCAAAAAAGAAAGGCGTGTGAGCTCAAGGGATCTAAGGGCGAGCTACATATCCTCACCATCTAAAAGCTTGTCCCATCGCAAAAGAGCATCGAATGGACTTTGCAAAAAAACAAACAACAACACATGAGTCCACCATACAATAATGCATTCTAATTAAACATGGTAACTACGGACAAGAAAGATGAGTGACTTACAGGGCCGCCGTGTCTATACAATCGGTCGATCAATGCAGTGAGACCGTGTCTCTCTGCATATCGAGTCTCAAGGCCGGTCGAATCGCGATTTGTAATGGAGTGCTGCAAAGAAAACAAAATACTAACTGTTAGAAACATGATTGACAGTACAAAGGATATTGCAAAAAAATAAACAAGCAAAACAAAAGAAAAAATTACAAAGTCCTCCAAATATGTCATGTGGCCGCCACTCCCAAGATGATGGACCACTCCTGCCTCTAGTCGTGCCCTCGCCGCCTCGCGCTACTGACTCCAACAATAGGTATAGCATACCACCATCGAGGTTGTCGGGGGTTTGGATAGAAGATTACATGTTCACAAACACGTACAAGAGAGTTTAAACTATTGTGACATGTACCATGTCGTAATACAATTAACAAACAAATGATTTCATACACATGTTCACAATGGGCCGGGAACACAAAGGTGTCGCTCAAATCCGTTCATTTTTTTTTGGAATCTATTTCGAGAAATCCAGATGGACCTCGTCAAACTGTTGCTCCAGCTCCTTCAAGTACCACTTTGAACCACTGCACATCGAATAGTATCATGAAGAAGCTACGATAATCCACCGTAACAATACTTTGCAAGTTTCCAAAATACTCCATCTCATCTATAACCGTGTTTGGATCCGTTGCTCGTCGCCGGATCTCCTGCTTGAACCTTGCCATGATATCACAGTCCATTGTGGAGCGCATTTTGTCAATACATTCCACACGAAAATGCCGTCCACGTGACCACACTGCACTATATATTTTGTACTATACATTGAAACACTCAAATTAGATGCCGTATATAAAATATAGATACAACAAATCCTAAACACCTCATCACCTTTGGACTACATCCCCTCGAGAATTCCCACTCCTCCATTGAGACTCTGCCCCTTCGTGAGACGCTGCGGTCAAAGGTCCATGTAACCATCGCATTGACATGAATCGTGGCATCTCCTCCATGCCCTCGGGATATCGAATCAGTCGATGACGCATACTACATCAAAATTCAAATCACGCTTCCTCTCGATTTTGCCTACCGATCTGGTACTTGGCGAGCCACGTCTCCATAGAGGCATGATGCAACATACAAAATCGATTCACCTTCTCCTCCATTGTAGCATCCATTTTTTTTCCTACCCCATTTCCAACCACCACATCTCTCGTCAGTCTATCATTGTTCTTCAGCGGACCATAGCATTTTGTTGTTTGGATCCATCGTTGGTAGCCATTGTGAAATATGTACTAGCGCTTCAGACACCAACCAACCTTCAGCCATACTACCTTCTAGCCGAGCTCGTTGTCGCACAAAGCCTTTCAGGGTTTTCATGAAGCACTCTAAGAAGAACATCCATCACGTATGGACAGGTCTAGCAATCTCCACTTCATCTACAAGATGCATAAGAAGGTGGATTTGTATCGTGAGCATGCTAGTAGGCAGGTATTTCTCAAAGAGACAGACCGTCTCCACTGCTCCCCGCTTCGCGGATTCAATAGAGGACATCTTAATCTCCTTCTGTGAGATCCATTGCACCAAAGTCGGCAACCTGTAAATGGCCCCACATATTTTTGGAGTAAGGCATCCTGCGATCATGATCGGTAGTACAAACTGCGACAAATGAGAAAGCATTATGAACAATGGCTACACTCCAAATAGCAAAATGTGCACGCCAATTATAATCCATTCATAGTACAAACCTGACATATCTTATGCTAGTCATGGGATTTTAGCCATGATAATTGGTCATCTTTAGAAAATGCAGACCTGAGAGAATGCATCATACCCGTCGGAGTGCAGATAGACTTGACTACTTGCTTCACAATGCGCTCTTCTTTAGTGGACAAAACCCAAGGAGCGCGAGGTAGCTGCACGCGACCATCAGCACTCGACTGCAGCCAAAGCGCTAGCATCTTGCCTACCTCCTTCAAATCCATTCATGCCCCTATAGTGTCTCTCTTTCCTGTGATGTGGTCCCATAGCAAGCTACCCACATTCTTGAAAATATGCATGGGATCCAACAAGTGGTTGACCTATAAGTGGGTCCAATATGGCAACTCATAGAACACTTAGAACCGCCGCATTCCATTTGGATGTGACTCCGCATGGACCATTTTCAGCTTGTACAAGCTTACGGCATTCATACGTGTTGGAGGTCGTCCAAGAAAACCTTCCCTGAGTTCATAACCCTCTAGCAAGAAAGCGGTTTGTCCTTGATATACCATCTTCTTCATGGTTCGTGACCTTCGAGAGTCTAATTGTGGCCCGCACAATGGACATGCATGATAACCTGAGGTAACCAGACCTGTTACAACACCATGACCTAGTGAATACAAGCTTGAACGAGATAAAATATAGATATTACCAACGAGAACGAAAGCTTATTTACCTGAGCACTCTCCGAATCCCGGAAAGTCATGCATCGTCCACATGAGAATGGCTCGAATATTGGCGGACCGTCAACCATCGCGCTTGCTCATATCTTGCACGGTGACCCTCTCCTCCCACGAAATCTTAAGCTCATCGACTAATGGACAAAGATACACGTCCATATTTTTGACTTTGTATCGGCCAAGGATGAGTAAGCTAACGATGAGATGTCCTTTCTTCATAAAAAGCCATGGAGGGATATTGTAGTTGACAAGGACTATAGGCCACACACTGTAAGAAGTGGAGCACAGACCGAAAGGGTTCACGCCATCCATTGCTTGCAAGACCGAGCCGAAGATTCCTTGGCTCTCGGGCAAAGCCTAGGAAGGTAGAGTCAATGTGGCTCCATGTGCGTGAATCCGCTGATATTCGTTGAACTCCATCCGTGGACCTATTCTACGCATGCCACGTTGTCAAGCTTGCCATGCTGGACGTATGAAACATGTGATTTATACAGGGGATAAGCAAAAAGTGTCTGAGAACTTTTTGAGGGATGGTTTGCCCTTGCAAGTCCTGTCGATACCTATGAGCACCACACTTTGGACATGTCTCCATAGTCTCATATTCTCCTCCAAACAATATGCAATCGTTGACACATGTATGGATGTTGTTGTAGTCCATGCCAAGCTTTCATAAAACATGTCGTGCATCATCACGAGACTCAGGTATGGTATTTGCAGGTGGTAATATATTATATTTCAAAAACCTGAAAAAAAATCATAAAACACCTTGAAAAAGCACAAATATTTTTAATAATAGTGCCGAAAGGAAATCAACGAAGCATATGTACAAGGTACATGAACAACTCGATCACACTCGCATCGCTCCACCCGTATTTTGCTTGCACACTTAAGAGTGCAAGCAGTGTCTTCAGGCGAGATACTCGGCACCCATCATATAATGGTATGGATGCTTCCTCTCTAAGCGGATCAGAAGTCTCGACATCCATGGGAATCAATGCATCGATCATTGCCTCCATCTCAGGCTCCAAGATTGTAGGTAGGTCTGGAAGGCTACCTGTCTCCTCTGGCATTGATGGTATAGATTGGCCTTGCAAGTGGTGGATTGGCTCATGCACTCCATCCATTGCACACCCACAAACTCTTCTAATTGGCCGCAAAGGGTGCACTCCTCCTTGGGATGAGACGTCACCTCCCTGGATAGAAAATTTTCCAGCCAGACCCAATCTTATTGTATATGGTATTCAATTAGCTTGCGAGTACAATGCATGATTGATATTAACTTTTCTTACCGTTTGCTGAAAATCTGCAATCACCTGATCAATGATCTCATATTGAAACTCACCAAATCGTTGTATGTGTTCTATAGACAATCGACATTTTCATCTAATTGCCAGCTTGCATTGAGAGCAAGGACATGGGACACGCTGATTAAGATATGCTTTGCAAACTTGAACAATAGGACCTTTATCGTTTTCCATTTTGTCTACGTTACGATAAACAATTTGTTTTTGTTATCATTCTTTTTTTCTTTCTTAAATTGTTCTCCTCTCCTTCCATCTCTCTCTTTTCTTTTCTTTCTTAAATTGTTATCCTCTCCTTCCATCTCTCTCTCTTTTTCTATGTTACGACTACGACCACGACCACGACCAAGTCATCTAGAAAGACAAGTAAGACAAGCTCCACAAAGACAGAAATGCCAATACTTTCTCATCCATCTTCTCATCTACCCCCTCAAGAGAAGAGGGCCCTTGTCCAAGTTAAATTCTTCAACCAACAAAAAAAAAAAACTACTGTAACTGCAAGATTTATCTTTTCAAAAAGTGGCAAAGAAGTTACAATTATGAAAGAAGACAAATAGATACAAATGGCAAGATCTTTATATATCTACACTTCAATTTTGTAACTCTTCATTCAATGAAAAGCTTTTTGTCCAATGTAATGTTTTCAATTTTATGGCTCGAAGCTTACAATTGAAGGAGACAAGCAACTCATACAAGAGAAAAAGCATTCAACTCTTTTCCCTACTATACCATTTACTTTGAACTTATATTCTAGGGATGTACAGTCTAGCATCTCCAAGGTATCCCTTACATCTTTAAGATTCCAATTGGAAGTGATATTTATTTCCTTTTCTATAACTTTCACCTTAAGATTGAAGGGCATGCAATCTATATCTGAATCCAAGGGAATCCACATGCCTAGTTTAAGTTTGTATCTCCTGTAATCAAAACCCAAAGCAAGAGTTTGTCGTGCTATATTATAACACAGAGACAAGGATTAGGGGCATACAATACACCTCATGGTGTCGCCCTTATGGTCAACATCTCTAGATTTCCAAAGCTTCCCTATAATGTTATCTAGTTCTGCGCTTGCAAAATTTCTACTGAGCCAAGATACTTTTGTTCTCTGTAAGTTTGCTATTTTGAAGCAACCCACAAAGATATGTAAGGGGATAAACCACGATATGCGTATTCTTCTTGAGATCCTTCTAGTTGTCATGGACTTTTGAATATCTTGACATATTTTGAATTTAAAACTATGCATGGTTACCTTATCAGGAACCTCCCAAATAAGAGAGGAGAGACTTGGCAATGGCAAATCCTCGATATGTCCATATGTATCCTCTTTAGATGGAACCACATATTGTGCATAATATATAAAAATTCTTCTCTCACTGAAAGAACCCACGGTCTCATTAGCATATATAATGTCTGCAAATGCCTTATGAATCACATTCAAAGTTCCACTCAAACTCTCCATAGGTTGCCATTCAATATTTGTTGATGGAAATATATCTACAACGAAGAATTCAATATTAATACTTACTTAATTTTTTTTTAAAATCAAATATGTTATCAACTTAAGACTTACAATGTGTTTGCTGGCAAACACGTTCATTAGAAGATAAGTGCATATCCCTGGCCATGTAAACATGTTGCACTTTAATTAATCACCCTTCATGCATAATTTTAAAATCAATGATACGCCCTTTCCAGTGATTTTTTATATCCTCTCTTTTTCTTCTTTTGACCTTGTGAGAGCCTTTGCAAGAGGGCAACATGGTCACCCAATCGCTTATGCAAAAGGTTTTGGGCTCCCATTTTCCGTCTACTCCTTGGCCATAGATAGTGCAAGAGTTTACTAAATGAGACATCGCAGAGAAAAGCACTCACTGAGAGAGGCAAATGAGCAAAGAAAGAAGCTCACCGAGAAAGACGAATGAACAAAGAAGAAATAGTGAAAAGACTAATGAAAATATAGTCGGGACGCCAAAAGCTCCCGACTTTCAAAAAAGTTAGTATTAACTTCACAACATCATTATCATAACCGATTTTGTCAGATTTTATAATTAAATAAGGACTTCGGGACCATCAAGACATGTCAGAGTTTGGAGATTTTGGCTAAAAGAGTGAAGAGAACCACGGAGTCGACTCTACTATCTCCAAAAAGGAGGAGACAAGAATACCATATCCTTGCACATGTGGCAATCTCTCTTTGGCCAACCCTTTCCTTAATCCCATGATTAACAAAAGTGCATTTTTTGAAGAGTTTTTGGCCCTAATGTCCTTGATAAGTTATGCATGGGCATCCAAGGATGTCCAAGAAATAGATTGTAGTCCACCACCTACATTATGACAAAGTTAACCAAAATTTTTACCTAGATGATTTTGACTGGTCAATTTTTTGGCACACAGTATGGGAAAATTTTAGATCCATTAGTGACATTCAAATTAAAATGGATGTTTCAATTGGTGGGGTTTCCCTAGCATAGAGCACATTTTTGTTAACTATGCTAACTTTAAATCCCATATCAATGATTCCTCATGTGATAGAGTCCTCAAGGGTTTCCATTAGGAGGATAGCATGATATTATGCTATTTTTAAAAAGGTGTTGACCCCCAAGTCTCTTAGAATAGGCATAGCTGAGAGACTGGGTTGCAAATTATGTACTAATAGTGTAGGATCTACTCTGAGTCATCCAACTCCTAAATGCATGCCATACGGTGGGGCTTATTTTCATCAAAGTTCCAAGTAGACTCGAGACATTGGTGGATGGAAGATTGAGATAACACTAGGTTCTATCTCCTAATATTGAAATTTGTGTTGTGTTGTATCGTCTAGAGTGGTAATCTCTCCATTATGTGTATGTCGTCCAAGGTAGAATGATTCAATCGAAAAGTTGCTAAGGTTTGGGAATTGGGTAGGTAGAGGCACAAGCAAAGCATTAGAGAGGCTAGGAAGATTGATGGTCTCCAAGTTCTATCTCAACTAGTAATTTATTCTATGCTACTTCCACCTATTCCATGATGTTATCTATTGTGGCTAATTATTGCTTTAGGATCAAGATTTTCTCCTACCTTTACTGTAGTAGCCTTCTCTATTTGGGGCATTGTTGTTGCTCTTTGAGTACTTCAGATAGGAGTTGTATCCTATTGAGTAGTTATGCCTTCACTTTTCAATTTAAGGTAAGTGTGCTTTCGTCTTACCTACCATTGACCCACTCACTATGGTTAGTCGCTCAATGTTGACTAAACATTTCTTTCTCTATGTGTTATTGTGATGGCATTGACCAAAATAGGGATGACATCTTCATCCTTGATCATTTTAGCAGCAAAGCAAGGGTACTAAGGGTACGATTGCTTTGCTACTACTAGCTTTTTGTCTCAGGAAATCTTGATACATGTGGGTGATTCCACATTCAAGGCACCATTGGCCTACTTTGTTTTCCTTTGGATGTTCTTGTCTTTGTGGACAATGCAAAGATAGGCGTCCTAGGCTTTCAGAGTTCTAGGCGTGACTGAATCATTTCTCACCCTCTTCCTTGTTATTTTTGAGAATAGCAAATGATACATGCCCATAAGTGGCTTTGTATGAGAGATATGACAAAGATGTATGCTCTAGAAGCTCTAGGAAAAGATGTCGAAAATCTCATAAGCACAGAGAAGAAAAGAGGTACTATCCATAAAGCTATATAAGCATGTACTTGACGCTCATGGTTGCACATCTAAAGAAGCCTGCATGTGTAGTGGGAGAGCGCATAATTATTGCGGCAAAGCAATCATCTGCTGCTAACAGCAATAGTATTAGCAGTGGCAGTTGTAAAGGGGCTATAACCACAACCAACCACTATAGTTTGCAGCAGGAAAACTTTGCTAGTAGGGCACCACAGCTACTAGTGATTTCTCGTACTAGCACAGTGAGGCAGGGCCATACCTTCACCTCCAGACCTAGTAGGTTTAGTAAGACATGTGTGGTTGTTCATTCATCATTGGAGGATAATGTTTCACCTTCCTTCAGTGTGGCCAATGATCAACTAGTGTCCTCCATAGAGGAATAATTTTGGTAGTGGACTCTAAACTCCTTGGAGTGGATAGACATATTTGCCTAATGTACCTCATCCCTCCTATGGTTTCACAGCTCCTCCAAACCTGAGGAAAAGAAAATGAGTGCAGGAATCCTGAGGTTTCGAACAAAAAGTCTTTGAGAGCGAGCAGCCTAAGACTTACATCACGAATTTCAAAGTTATCCATCTGCTACTCCTGTTCAGCCTTCACGACCTCCTGCGAGACAGGAAAAATAGTGAAAAAAAAATCATATATCCCAAACTTCAATGTATGAGAGTTTGTCAAACCAAGCCCATGTACCCATCAGTGTGTTCATTTGTAAAAGACCAAAGAAAAAAGAGAATTACCATGCATCAACAAAAGGGATAAAGAACACAACAAAGGAAAAGAGCATGAAGACAAAAACAACCAAGAAGACCCAGAAAATCAAGAAAAGAAAAGAATGTCAAAGAAGCAGCAAGAAGATAAAGAACTTTTCGCTACTGACAATAAAGAAATTCCCATAGTGGATCGTGTATCTCATAGTGAATGTAAAAACCCTACCAAGATGTAAAGTTTCAAGCCTTAACTTGACTAGGCTACTAAAGAGCTAGTCTCCTAGTCCATGTTCACATGCAGGGGGGCAAAAGCCAGCAAGGGTAGAGACTCATCATTTGAGGAGGGGTGTTGAGAATAGCAAATGATGGTTAACATGAATGCCCATAGAGGCTGGATGTGTGCCCAAAAGAGGATTGCTCATAAGTGGCTTTGTATGAGAGAGAGACAATGATGTATGCTCTAGGAAGAGATGTCTAAAATCCCATAAGCATAGAGAGGAAAAGTGGTACTATCCAAAAATCTATAAAGGCATGTACTTGACACTCATGTCAATGTAATGGCACTATCAATCTGATTTACTCAAGATTGTGTTTATGAGTCCAAGCTAATCTATCTTGGAACCTAATTCACTTGAGTTACAATTTTGCATTCTAACAATGTATCGTGTGTTTGACTTGCATCCACCATAGCTGATCTAGTTCTAGGTTCGTGTTTATCAACATCGGGGGGGACAGCTTACAACAAGATTCACCATCTACATTAGCCTCCCATTAGCTTCATTATGATCCTTACGATCTCTTACTATAGTGAGAGCTACCATTGCTGAGTCACGCTGCATCCATGCACTATTTCGATCTCCAAAAGAAACATCTCTTTAAAAAGTAGAAGAGCAGCATCTCACTCTGCATATACAGTCTTTTTCTCAGCTATTAACACACGCTCATAGTAATCAGAATTCACCTCCATACATTGCGTCTACAGACGATGCTATTCTATCTTCTTGCCTGATTGTACTCTGTCCTCTACTCCTTTGGTTGGAGTCCTGGGTTCAGACCTATTGCTTGATTTTACTTGAGTTTGTTGGATTGTGCAACTTTGCTCATTTGACAAGCTACCTTCAATGGCATTGGGGTTTGACTTTTTGATGATGTTGTTGCTTGCGCTACCTGCAATTCCATTCTCCCAAACCATAGCCATAGCCAATTTGATGAGAAACTGGCCCACTGGCCCTGAGGATTTTTTCAGTGTAGTAGAACACACTTTCAGATTAGAAATTAGATCTTTCAGGTCTTCCTTGACCATCTGCAAATCACCATTGGGATTTTTGCAGGTTTCATAACTTTCGGGATGATGACATTCCCCATTATGACCTACGCAAGAGGATAAAAATATTAAAGTGATCCATAGCCCCATTTCAATGGGGTTCAACCCTACACAAGTCGAATAGGTGATGTTGATCTTGGTTGCATACGTGCACACCAGCTCCAAAAATTTAGCTTGTGAATGCTCACTAGCGTATGAGATCTTGGATATCCCTTTCTTCGGAAGCCCAACTAGCAATCCAAGGGGGGCAAAAAGCCAGCAAGGGTAGAGACTCATCATTTGAGGGGGGGTGTTGAGAATAGCAAATGATGCTTGCCCATAAGTGGCTTTGTATGAGATTTATGACAAATATGTATGCTCTAGAAGCTCTAGGAAGAGATGTCCAAAATCCCATAAGCACAGAGAAGAAAAGAGGTACTATCCATAAAGCTATATAAGCATGTACTTGACACTCATTTCAATGTAATGGAACAATCAGTTTGAGTCACTCAAGATTGTGTTTATGAGTCCAAGCTGATCTATCTTGGAACCTAATTCACTTGAGTTACAATTTCTCATTCTAATCATGTATAGTGTGTTCGATTTTCTTCCACCATAGCTCATCTAGTTCTAGATCCATGTTTTACAACAATTATGACATCATGATATGTATAGTCCTATCATCCATCAAGGTAGGTGACCCTCTTTATCCTAGCAAATAAAGGGGTTAGTATACTCCTCATCTTTTGTTGGTTCTTTAATGTAGTGGACGAGAGCATCATTAGAAGGGTGAGTAACAATTAGGCTAGGTTGTTTGGGATTACCTGAGGGATAGATTTTGTTCTTGTTACTACTTGTCATCATTCCTAAGGAGTTGATATGCTAAGGATGATGCTAACTCCAAACTAGAAAGGATAGTTGAGGCCTTGATTGTATTGTCGATAGTAAGAATTAGGGATAGGACCCATAAGTCTTCATGGAGCTCTACAACTAGTGCCATCATGCCCAAAGCATCCGAGTTTGTGCAAGTGGATACTAGTCTCAAGCACCTTGAAGAGAGATGAGCTTTGTCAATCCACTCACTGCATTGTGTACTTTGACAATATAGTTAGAATGGCTTAAGATTTTCTACCCTCTTCAAGAGCTCTTCCTTCTCTTCTTGATATCATCCATAAAGTTGCAGGTGTCACTTGTTTCGTCCTTACCATGGCATAGTTGAGGGTGTGATGTGGTAACTACAACAGATTTGACTTGGTTTCTTTCTCAACAAAGGTCATCAATGAAAATTACTTCTTCAAGCACATAATTGATGTTGGAGTAGATAATACCCAAGTTGCCTGCTATAGTTTTATATTTCTTTTCATCTTGCATAGCCTTCATGAAATCTTTGGTTACAACCTTGGCAATGAGTCTCTGGATGACTTGTATATACTTAAAGAGGCTATTGAGTTTTGAGACATAGTCCTGCATGCTCTCTCCCTCTTATTACTCAATTTTCATCAACTAAATGATGATATTATCATCATACTTGGCCTCCATAAAGAGTTTAATGAAAAGATCCATGAGAAATATGAATGTGTCTTTCTTGGTGGCATCAAGCTTGGTGAATCAAGTTTGCCCCCTTACTTCGAGGTGCAATCTGAACACTTGTGCTTGCTTAGAATCACCCATAAGATTGTCACATTGCAAACTTGTTCAAACTATTCCATGAAGCTGTAAGGGCTATTTCTAGTATGATATTTGTCTAATTGCTTGGCAATTAATGGGATTTTTACCTAATCTTTCTTCCCTAGTGTGTTTCCCATTCAAGTTAAGAGGGAGCAATGTTTGTGCCTACTTGTAGCATAGCTATATGGTTGAATAGTCCTTGTTGCATCTATCCCATAATGATGAAAGGTGAGAAGGATTGAAGCTTGCACTCGAGAGCTATGGCGGGAGAGCAAGAGCAAGAAAGAGAGAGGCAAGAAATGGGAACTCCAATAGTCACAATGTGTGACCGGGCCTTCCTTTATTCAAATTGTCACTAAAAGAATAAAGAATAAAGTGACGGTGACGAGCGCTCACCACCTGCAATGTGCAGTGGTGGTGACTGTCAGTGTAGTAATACACGGGCGGCTAGGCAGAGGCGCCTTTACCCCCAACAACCTCCCACTTAAAGGTAAATCTGCCCCAGTGAGGAGTGAAAAGAAAAAGAAAAAAGACAATACAACATGTACGCATGTACAACAGGATGAGGAAAGACGTCGTCTCATCCCACGCCCATCAACCTCCTGAGGAAGGCAAAGCACTCTATAAAGAGGCTTTTCGTGAGCAGATCTGCAGGATTCTGGTCAGTCGAGATCTTGACAAGATCAACAGACTTGTCCTCAACGACCCCACGTATGAAGTGATACCTCACCTCAATGTGTTTCGTCTTCGCATGGAAGACCGGATTCTTGGCTAACTGAATAGCACTCATAGAATCCGAATGCAGTGTAGGGATAGCATCAATACCAAGGTCAGCAACCAAACGACCCAACCAAATGGTCTCCTTCCAAGCCTCAGTGGCTGCAACATACTCGGCCTCTGTAGTAGAAAGGGCCGTGCATTTCTGCACCCTAGACATCCAAGAAACAGCACTCCAGCATATGTGAATACACAGCCAGAAGTGAACTTCCTACTATCCGCATGTCCTGCATAATCAGAGTTAGTGTACCCCATGACTCCTGTATCCTGGCTGCCATAGCATATGCACATATGTGCAGTGCCCTTCAGGTATCTCATGATACCCTTCACGGCATCCCAATGCTTCTTGCCAGGTGTAGCCATATAGCTTGCCACAACACCAACTGCAAAGGCAATATTTGGATGAGTGGCTATCATGGCATACATAAAACTGCCCATGGCGGATGCATAGGGAATCTTGGCCATCTCGGCCCTTTGCTCATCTGTCTCTGCGGACAATCAGCTTGTGATACCTTCACATAAGAAGGCAATGGACAGCCAATAGGCTTTACGTCTTGCATGTGGAAGCGCTCAAGAACTTTATGAATGTACTCCCTCTGTGACAAGTAGAGGAGCCCCTGATCTGTATCGCGTCTAATGCGCATACCAAGTATATGAGCGGCTTTCTTTGTGTAAAGACATGGATCCATAGCACTCCTACTATAGCCCTGTGACTGCATAAAGGCATCAAACTTATGATACCACTCCCTAGGTGCATGTTTCAAGCCATAAAGACTTTTCTTCAATTTGCACACTAGGTGCTCCCTGCCAGTTCTGCAAAGCCCTTAGGCTGCTCCATATAAATCTCATCATGGAAGTCCCCATGTAAGAAAGCCGTCTTGACATCCATCCCAAGTCCAACTGAGCAACCAAAGCCAAGACTAAGCGCAGGGTGGTCACCTTAACCACAGAAGAAAAGACCTCATCAAAGTCCACACCATGCTCCTGCTTAAAACCCTTTGCTACTAATCTAGCCTTGTATGCCGGCTTGGGGTGTCCAAGGGTACTTTTCAGCTTGTACACCTACTTGCATGGCAAAGCCTTCTTGCCCTTAGGCAAGGAAACCAAATCCCAAGTCTCATTCTTATGCAAGGAGTCTATCTCAGACTGCATAGCCCTCTCCCAAGAGTGACTGTCACTCCTGCATATAGCCTCATCATAAGTGAAAGGCTCTCCTACATCTATAACCAAGACATAATGCATCGAGGGCTGAAATCTATCAGGTGGACATCTGTCTCTAGTAGACCGTCTCACGGCAGGCTCTGCTACCTGCCCAACTTCCTATTCAACACCCTGACCATGAGCATCTGCTGCAGTTGTAGGCTGTCCAACTGGCTGTGCAGGAGCTCTCAGCTCCTCCTGAAATATGACCCTGCAGATCTCAACAACTCTCTCAGGTTGCCTATGCATCTTGTCTTCATGGAAGACTACATCATGAGACTGCGGATGACTTTCCGGCCTGCGGATCCCAGAGATGGTAACCCATCTCGCCTGCATCCCCATAACCAAGGAAAATGCATTTGACACTCTTAGGATCTAGCTTACTTCTCTTATCCCTAGGCACATGGCAAAATGCCTCACATCCAAAGACATGAAGATGTGCATAAGAGCGAGGTTTTCCAATCCATACCTCCTCAGCAACCTGGATATCCAAACCACTAGAAAGTGATATGTCTATGATATGTACAGCTATACTAACTGCCTCATCCCAACAGCTCTGTGGTAGGCTTGTGTGGCTAAGCATACTATGTACACGCTCCTCGATGGTTCTATTCATCCGCTCAGCCAAACCATTCTGGGGGGGATGTAGGGGGCGGTCAACTGACACTTAATACCCCTCTCATCACATAACTGCTCAAAAGCACGTGAGACATACTCACCCCCATTATCTGTCCTTAGGCATTTTAGCCTATACCCAAACTGGTTCTCAACCAATGCAAGCCATCTCTGAAACACAGCCAAGACATCAGATTTCAGCTTAATGGGATAAGTCCAAACTTTCCATGAAAAAGCATTTATGAAAGTAACAAAATACTTGGCACCTTCCATAGACTGACAAGGCATGGGCCCATAGACATCCGAATGTACCAATGCCAAGGGCTCACTCATGCGTAGCCTACCAAACTTTTTATGCGTAGACCTAGTCTGCCTGCCATAAAGACAATGCTCACATGAATCAAAACATGCATAATCAAGGGGCGGTAAATACTGCAAACCAGAAAGTATTTTCATTCCCTTCAAAGACATATGGCCCAAACGGGCATGCCAAAGAGATACATGTGGGATAGAACCCACAAACAAAACATGATCAAGAAAAGAAGCTGATACAGTCAAGGGATAGAGGCTGCCAGCCTTGGCACCTCTCGCAATCACAAGTCTGTCACGAGTGATCTTCCATGCAGAGACTCTAAAACATACATGATCAAGAAAAGAAGCTGATACAATCAAGGGATAGAGGCTGCCAGCCTTGGCACCTCTCACAATCACAAGTCTGTCATGAGTGATCTTCCATGCAGAGTCTCCAAAACATACATGATATCATGCATCATCAAGCTATCCAACTGACATGAGGCTGCATGTCAAAGAAGGTACATGGCGTACATGCTGCATAACAAAACTGCTGCCGGAAGGAAACTGCAGCCTAACATCACCAATGGCCACAATATCAAGAGAGCTGTCATCACTCAAGTGCACAAAACTTGAAACAGTATGGTATGAATGAAACCACTCTTGGCAAGGTGTCACATGAAAGGACGCACCTAAGTCCAAGAGCCAACACTATGCATACATAGAGTGTATCGTTGTCATCTGCGAAGCACTAGAAGAAGCTGCAAGGATATGATCATCATCAACATCCTCAGGTTGCATAACATTGATCTCTTCAATTTTAGCATTGGACTTTGCAGGCACTATGCTGCAATCAGAAGAATTATCCTACACTTTGTCTTTCCCCTTATCTTTGCACCTTTCATTGCGCAGTTCATGGCATTGTGGCCTAATATGGCCCTTTTTCCCACGATGGTGACAAGTAACATTTGCATTCTTGCCATGGGATTTGCTACGTGACTTCCCACGAGACTTGGACCGAGATTTCTGAGAATCCCGTCCACGGCCACTGCCGGGCTTTCCATATCCATCATTCATGCCTCTAACTGTCATAGCATCGACACACGAGAGGCATCCAAATTCTTACGGTTAACCTCTTCCTGCAGAAGAGTACTCTCAACATCAAATAATTTCAAGGTAGCAGTAGTAGAGGCACATAATGCAGTGTAAAATACATCCCATGACTCATTAAGAGTACCAAGCAAGAAAAAAGGAGTGACATCCTCTGCAAAAGTGATGTCCTGCGAAGTCAAGTTCTTGAGTATTGCATGGAACTGGCTCAAGTGAGCAGACATGGTCACATTGAAATGCCTTCAATTTTAGCTAACAGTCTCAATGCTTTCAGTTCCTTAGTAGCCCGTTCATCAAGTACATCCCAAGATACCACTCTGGCAAGCCAATAAATAGCTCAAGTAAGCTCCGGGAATCCAATGTCAATCCAAGACCAAGCTCCAATAGCAATAGGCTCCAAACAATGTAACTAGCATGTAATAATGGCCTAGGCTAAGCATGTCAAGACCAGTCAGACATAAGCAACATATATGCCATAAGTACATCCAAGAGGGAGCATCCAAATGCTTGCAAAGCGGACTCAAGCTCAACCAACGATCCCGAATCAAAACCAAGCTCTATGTCGAGCCCCAAGTGTCAATACATCACCATATATGCCCGAAACATTTCAACACTAAAATTAGCTCCAAATGTTTGCCAAACAATAGGCATACATTCCCCTAACATCCGGGCATCAAACGGGACCAATTGGGCATCAAATGACAATGCCAAACAAGCTATAGCATCAAATGTCAGTGTAACACTATCATAAACTACCTGTGGACTGTTATGACAGTCCCAAAATAGTGGTAAATCAGTCCATATGCTATGCCAACACTTCAACCATCAAAACCATGCATCAAAGCATGTTCATATGCCCGAAATGGTGCCTTTCCAAGTGCCAATGGAGGGGGAGAGTTGCTGTTGTGGCTGTCAATGCTGAAGACACATATGGGAGGGCTGCATGATTGTGCCAACTGTTAATGCTAGTTCTAGGGCTGCAAAAAATAGTGGCCAAGATTCAGAGGGGTCTGGTTAAACCCAAGGAAGGCCTCAAACAAGCTCCAGCAAGGGGAGAGCATCCCACATATGAAATGAGAGCTGGGAGTGTAATGGTTGCCCTGTTTCAAGAGGGCTGAAAACTGAGGTAAACCCTGTAAAGAGTGAAGCAATACCTCTGTGTGAATGCCTTGAGGGTTCCCAAAGGGGTCGGGAAGGTGATCGGGAAGCCGGGGAGTGACGGGAGCTCGAAGGAGTCGGATATGGCTGCTGGGAAGGAGACCCAATGTGAGTGGGGAGTCGATGGGAAGCTGAGAATGCCACGAACCAAGCTCGAAGGAGTCGGATATGGCTGCTGGGAAGGAGACCCAATGCGAGTGGGGAGTCGATGGGAAGCTGAGAATGCCACGAACCAAGCTCAAGAGTCGGGAAGCCGAGCTCTGATACTAGTTGAAAGGTGAGAAGGATCGAAGCTTACACTCGAGAGCTACGGCGCGAGAGCAAGAGCAAGAAAGAGAGAGGCAAGAAATGGGAACTCCAACAGTCACAATGTGTGACCGGGCCTTCCTTTATTCAAACTGTCACTAAAAGAATAAAGAATAAAGTGACGGTTACGGGCGCCCACCACTTGTAGTGTGCAGTGGCGGTGACTGTCAGTGTAGTAATATACGGGCAGCTAGGCGGAGGCGCCTTTACCCCCAACAAATGAACCCCATGAGGATTCTATGGCTTTGACATTTAATAGCATCCTTTAGATGCTATCCTTCACTGCTTGCATGATTGCAAGCTGTTATTTTGTGTCATTGTTAATATCCAATAATTAGTTAAAAAATTTTATTCATTACCCTTACAACTCTAAAAGCTTTTGTCCCATAGCTTTGAGGGTCATTGTTGACACATCAAAGTCAGCAGCCTACTGGAAGCTCTCAATAGTGGCTTGCACACCTGGGGCTCCACTTGAAGTCTCAACTCTTTCCATTATACTTGGTATGGTCCCCATGGTCTCTTAATTAAGGAATTTGAATGACTTGTTTTATCAGGTCATCATGGATAGGGGCGTTCTCTATACCGTGGGATCAACTAGGACAAGAGTCTCGGCTAGTGGTGGGAGTCAAAATATCATGTCCACTATGTAAGTGCACCTACATCATGGGTTCAGCATTCTCTACATCATGGGATCAACCAGGACAAGAGTCTGGGCTAGTGGCGGGAGTCAGAAGATCATGTCCACTACATAAGTGCTCAACATTCTCTATATCGTGGGATCAACTAGGACAAGAGTTTGGGCTAGTGGTGAGAGTCAGAAGATCATGTCCACTACATAAGTGCACCTACATCATGGGTTCAATTCCTAGGTCTTCTACTCTTGGATCAAAACTTTGTGAATATGTTGTTTTTGTTGATTTTGGTCTTGATACCTTGTCCTATTTTTGGAAAGTTCATATTTGTGATGTCCCAAATATCGCGAAAAGGAAGGTTCCTTGATTGAGAATCTACTTTGTGTTCTAACATATTCTGCACATAGTGCAAAAACAAGATTTCCTTTCTCAATCAATTTGTGTGTGACACTCAGCACTTTAATTTGCAATCCTTATGGTGTTTTATTCGACAATTGAGGCATTTGTAGGTTCAAGTCTTAATGGTTTGAAGGGGTTACTAGTTGAGTTTTCTTGTTTTTATTTTGGCTCTTTTAATTGCTTAGTTTCATATAATTTTCCTTTCTATTCTTGTGCATGTCCTTCCTCTTTTCATTCTTAATTGTGGCTTGTTTGATTTTCTTGGTTGAGTGAGGTTGTATACAAGCACATGGTGTGATGATGTGTTGCTTTTTGGGGATGGTGCGCCTATCATGTGGATGAGAAAACATGTGGGCACAAGTGCATGCATGGATGGGTCTACATCCATTAGTCTAAATGCAATATATGTGCACAAAAGCTATCGTATGGTGTGGGAACGTGCTCTAAGCCAAGTGCATGGGTGTGTCCATGCATTGGGGTAGTGCACTTGGTTCATGCATTAGTGTCCTAATGGTCTAGTGTACATGCAATAAGATATGACATTTTGTTAGCTAGGTATACCTATCATGATAGGTATGCACAAGAATCATGTGATGGAGGGTGTGTAGTGGATGGCATACATGTGCACATGTGCACATGTGTACCTGGTGCATGTATATTGTGCATGTGTGTATTGTGCACTACAATGAATTAGGGTGAATTTGTGATGAACTACTTGCGAATATGTACCAATGAATGTGCTAATATAGTCTAAGATGGAGTGCACTTGAGAGCATGTGAGTGGGTGGAGTGGATTGTGTATGTGCATTGTGCATTGTGCACTATGTAATATGTGCCAATATATGTGAAGTGTGCACCTACATTGTGCACTATGTTCAATCATAAGTGTAAATGTTTAGGCCTCATTTTATTTAACCAATGGATGGTCAAGACCATTTGTCTTCTCTATTTGGCATGATTCTAATTATGAAATTTATGTGGATTTCTATTTGCACTCCCGATTCCATATGAAGTGGTCATTCATGTGTAATGCAAAATTATGGCATCCACAAAGTTACGACTATCACCAAAAATATATCATATAGTATTAGGTACATATGAACCTCAGAAAAGAAGTATGATGAAGATTGCATGTGGCAAGTATTTAATAAAATAAATTTAATGACATGGTCTTTATGATTGACCTTTTTAGGCATCATGGTGTCATATGGACTATCATCCACTGCATACAAATTGTGAATGCCAGATTCTCTGGGAGAACTCTAAGATGTAGAGGGTAAAATCTTGAATGATAGTAAAGGGTGTTTGGCCTACTTTCACATTTCGAAGATTAATGGGTATGTGGATATGCCTAATTGATAAGTTTAAAGGGAAAGATAGATATATATGTTCTTTGTGTCTCATTGCAATTACAAAGAGTTGAAATGAGTAGGGCATGTAAATAATAGCTTAGCTTTTCAAAGCTAAGGCTAATGTTAGCATTAGAAGGCTAATTTTTAGGATGAGGCCATTTTGGTATATGCTTTTGGATAGAAAAGGGGGGATCTATGTGCATGGGGGAAAAAAGGCATGCTTCTTGGAAGGAGAGAGGAAAAAAGGGGAAGATATGCTGGAAAAAGAAAAAAAAGCATATACAGAAGTTAATTACTTGGACATGAATTGGCACTGTTTTCATGACAATAAACTAAATGTGACTGATTGCTTGTAGATAGGAGAATTTATGTTGATAGAGTAGTGTGATGATGCCGATATTTTGGAACCTCCTCATCAAGTTCAAAAAATTATTGATGCCATAGATTGATGCTATGAGCACTACTCTATTATTATATCAGAGGAGCCTCAACATTTGATTTGCCGAATTTTTGGGTAGCATCTTCCAAATTCAACTGACCAAGCAAAGTGCTATGGTTTTAAATGAGAATGGAATTGATGTGAAGTTGACAAGCAAGTGAATTTGATAGCTACAATTACTTTCCATGATGATGATAGATCTGTAGGAGAAAGGTAATAACATGAAATCGGCTTCATCATAAGTACACGTTGCACTTAAGTGATGTTAGATCTGAAGACAATCATACTTTGTGTTGTAGTGAAGGATTTTAGAGGATGAAGAAGTCCATTATCAATTTGGAAAGAAGACAATAATTAGGGAAGCAAGTCTATATAGATAGTATTATTTTAGGAGTATAAAAGGGGGCCTTAGTGCCAGTGTAAACATCTTTGGTTCATTATTCAAGAATTCAACAAAAATTTTTTAATTAGCATTAGTTGTTATATCTCTATACTTTTGGCTCCAAACACCTCAAATGGCTATAGCATGTGATTCTATGGATCAAAAGCAAGACATAGAATACCTATAAGCTATGCTTTGGCTTTATTTTAATCACACGGTATAAGAGGATGCTATTGTGTTGTTTGTGCTAGCAGCATACTCCTACATCTCATGCTGGCCATTGGGATATATTATAGAGCTTATACAAGTTTCATCCTACAATAGCTTCGTTACTCTTCAATCTTGGATAAGATCTTTTCTTCTTTTGAGTTTCCATATGGAATTTTAAAACCCTAGATATGAAGATGCAGGAGAGTAAGTTCTTTGGCTAGATCTTTATCATTTGAAGGGCCTTTTCACTCTCTTCTATTGGGAATCCTCTTGAAGCTTCACATTCATCATTGGACAAGGGTTGAAGCATTGACTTCAACTATTTGAAGTTTCTCATCAAGCCTTACTATGAAAAAATAGGGTAGCAAAATTTCTTGAGCAAATTTTTGAAGATTGGAAGAGACTTTTGGTAGTTCCGTGCTCTTGGAATTGAACCTATGCTTCATCATCAAACACTCTATCAACATTGAACCATGCCATCAAGATTTGGAGTATTCTTTCATTCTTGAGCTCTTGGATAGCAAGGTACATTAAAGATCGCTTTTCTTCTTGCAATTTTATCAAGATTCATGATAAATCTTGGTAAAAGGATCTTCCTCCATCAGAGATTTGATGGAATAGGTCATCTCATTACAAGCTACCATGGATGATATGGTCAATATTTTCTCGTTAGGGTCAACTATTATTGATTCCTTGTGTCTTCAATCTTTTGAAGTTGGATCAATGCATTTTGGAGTATTTGCAATTGCTACTACAGGGAATCATGGGTAAAACTTGAGTTAGTACATACTCATTGCAAGTCCTACAACTAACTCTATCAATTGCCTACAAGGTTGCCCAATGTTCTTATTGAGATATCGAGCTCCACTCGTGACATGCTAGGGTGACCGTTGTGCATTTATGTCACCGACGTGTCAGTTTGCAGATGCGGTTGGTACACCGCTCATGAATAATAGCTAGATGACAGCTATCCTTATCTGCTTTAGTTCGTGGCTCAGTTAGTATGCCACCTTAGTTAGTTGAGTTTGGTTTGAGACCCATATATAGGGTTCTTCTATTTCCTTGTACTAGAGTTCTTTTGGCTTACACAACTAAGAAGAGGAAAACTGTTTTCAGCCTCCACCTTTGTGTGTATTCCCCCATTGTGCAAGCAAGAAAGCTACAAGTGAGACTCCTTCCTTCTCTCCCACAATCTTAACATGGTATCAGAGCCTTGTTCCTGGTAAGGAGCTCAAGAAAGCAAGCCAAGCTCGCGGTGTTCTGGTAAGAGGAGCAGTGTTGCTTTCATTTTCTGTTTTGGGAGCAGATCTTTGCAGGTAGCACAGCCGAAAATTGCAAGAGTGCATTGTCTCAGATTGAGACGCCCTTCACGGTGAAGCAAGAGGGCAGTATATGCTGTGGCAAAGGGCTTTAGGCCTTTGGCGACCTTGTTTTTTTTATTTGATGCCATTTCGGGGCCTGTTTTGGAGGTGGAAGTTTTCTGCACACACTCAGGAAAAGGCCCAATTTTATGCTGTGCAGCCACTATTCTACAGGTCGGTGAAAAGTTACTGTAGAAATTGCATCGTATGCCTGTGCGCAGAGACATTGGGAGTTACAGAATCATCCTTGTTGCCTGTTGATGCAAAATCGTCACTAGGAAGTGACTGTGTGGTTAAATACCACTTTCATCAGTTTTGCAGATTTGCCCTTGTGAGGCTGAAGCTGTGTTCTTTGCAGTAACAGAATTTTTTGCAGTGTTCTGTAATGGCATCTGATTCTCTTTCACAGATTGTAACTGAAAAGCTTGACAAGAACAACTTCCAAGCATGGAAGTTTAGAATGACGAATTTCCTTATGGGAAAAGGATATTGGGAATTTGTTGTAGGAAATGAAGAAGAACCAGTTCTTCCTGATGTTCCCAATCAACAGCAAATGCAGGCATTCAAAGCATGACATGAGAGAACCAGGAAAGTTATGTACTGACTGTCTATCAGTATTTCAGACTCTATGATTGTGCATATTCAGGATGCAAGTATGCCAAAGGAGGCACGGGATACTGTGTCAAAAATGTATAGCACAAATACACAAGCCAGGAAAATGCAGCTCAAGCAAGAGTTGCATAATGTGCAAAGAGAAAATATGAGCATCAATGATTACCACATGAAGGTGAAGAAGATTGCAGATGCACTTGCTTCCATTGGGTCGCCAGTGGAAGATGATGATTTAGTTTCTGTGACATTGAATAATCTAGGAAAGGATTATGCACAGTTCCGAACATCCATTTCCGTCCGTGAAAGATTTCCTGATTTTGAGGAGTTGATTGCTCTTCTAATTTCTGAGGAGCAGAGAAATGGTGGTGCATCTTCTTCAGGAGGAACTTCAAAAGAAGCTGTCTTCTACTCAAATGCTGGAAGAGGTAGAGGCAGAGGTAGAGGAGGCCGATTTGGAGGCCGTGGTAGAAATCAGAATATGCAGCAAACTCAAGAAAACCAGTCCTATGGAGGAGGACGTGGTAACTCTAGAGGCAGGGGGAGCCAAAGAGGTCGTGGTGAATGGCAAAGAGGCCAAAATGCAAACAGCAATGTTGAATGCTACTACTGTGGTAAAATGGGTCATATGGCTAAGGACTGCTATAAAAAGCAGAATGACATCATGAATGGTAAATTGCAACAAGGGAATTATGCATCTTCTAGTAGACAGGGTGATGACAAAAATGAGCATTTGTTTATGGTGCAGCACATGAACAATTCTGTGACAAGTGCAGAAGAAAGCAACGATGTATGTTATGTTGACTCAAGTGCATCAAACCACATGACAGGTCATGCAGAATGGATGGAGGATGCAAGGAAAATGGAAAAACCAGGATTTGTGGAGACTGGTGATGATACTGCACATCCTATTGTGCAAATTGGAAAAATTCCTTTGTCTATGCAGGATGGGAAAAAGAAATACCTGTCCGATGTATTTCATGTCCCAAATATCACCAAGAATCTAGTTTCTGTTGGTCAAATGGTTGAACAGGGCTTGCAGGTCAGATTTAATCCTCATGGATGCTTTGTTGAGGATATGAAAAATAAAGGTCGCTTGATAGAAAAAGGAAAGAAGAAGGGCAGAATGTTTACATTGGATGCAGACATGTCTGAATTGAGTGCAGCAATGTTTGCACATGGGACTGGTGTAGTTGTAGATATTGATATCTGGCATAAACGCATTGGTCATGTTAATGTATAGCGACTTAAATCAATGCAGGCCCAAAATATTGTTGCAGGATTGCCTAGATTCAAGGTTGTAGAAATGCATAAGGTATGTGAAGCCTGTCAGTTTGGAAAACAGGCAAGGAAACCATTTCCTAGACATGTTCAAGAGAGTAAGAAGCCATTGGAATTAATCCACTCTGATGTGTGGACTACTAAAGCTGCATCTCTTGGAGGCTGTCATTATTTTGTCACTTTTATTGATGACTATAGCAGAAAAGCTTGGGTGTATTTTATGAAAAAGAAAAGTGAAGTTTTTGGGCATTTCAAAACTCTTAAAGCTATGGTTGAAAAAGAAACAGGCTTGCAAATAAAATGCCTAAGGTCAGATGGAGGGGGAGAGTACCTCTCAAATGAGTTTGCAAGGTTCTTGCAGGAGCATGGCATAAAGCAGCGATATTCATCCAGTCATACCCCACAACAAAATGGAATTGCAGAAAGGAAAAACAGGCATATTGGAGGGGTATCTCGTGCCATGCTCAATGAAAAAGACTTGCTAGATTTTTATTGGGCTGAGGCAGTTGCTACAGCAGTCTACATAATGAATAGGACTCCCACTACAGCAATACATGGGATGACTCTAGAGGAGAGGTATACTGGTAGGAAACCAGATATTTCTCATTTAAAAATTTTTGGTTGCATTGCCTATGTACATGTGCCAGATGAGTTGAGATCCAAGTTGGATCCAAAAGCTGAGAAATGCATCTTTATTGGTTACTCTCTGCAACAAAAAGGGTATAGATGCTATAACACTTCTACTTGTAAGTTTACAGTGAGCAGAGATGTTGTTTTTGATGAGATGAGTAGCTGGTATAAACCAGTAAATGTGATTGATGATGTAGATGCACAAAATGGTAATGCTGCACAGAATTCACAGCAGTAGTCACAAAATATTAGTGGACCTGGAGCGTCCTCTAGCAGTGGTTCACATTCTTCGCCATGGACAAGCAGATTGAGATCAGGAGAATCTTCTCAAAGCAATGCAGATAGGGGTATGCAGGTATCACGAAAAGGAAAAGAGAAGGTTGATCAGCCCATGTTTGATGTGAATGCAGGTCACTCTTATGTGGATGGTGAATCCAGTGGCTCAGAACAGAGCATTGATGATGAGTTGGGTATTCCTTCTATTATTACACCTTGAGTAAGGAAGACCAGGGATGTTTTGAGAGCAGCTGTGAGTGAACCTACTTTGTGTAGGTCTACCAGAGTTAGGTATCTTATGGATAGGCTGAAATATGATGGATTTACAGCCATTCACTATGCATATATGGTCAAAGTGATACAGGAACCAGAACCCACTTCTTTTGAGCAAGCCATGGGAAAAGGAAAATGGGAGAAAGCCATGGATGAAGAAATGGATGCCTTGGAAGCAAATGCTACGTGAGAGTTGGTATCTTTGCCTAAAGGTAAGAATGCAATTGGCTGTAAGTGGGTTTATAAGGTGAAGCACAATGTAGATGGTTTTGTGAATAGATACAAGGCAAGATTAGTAGTCAAGGGGTATGCACAAACATATGGCATTGACTATGAAGAAACATTCAGTCCGGTTGCAAGGATGGAAACCGTAAGAGCAGTCATTGCTATGGCTGCATCAAAGGAATGGTCTTTACATCAGATGGATGTAAAGAATGCCTTCTTGCATGGTGATTTGCAAGAAGAGGTCTATATGGAGCAGCCACCAGGTTATGTGCATGCTGTTCATCCTGAGTTTATTTGCAAGTTGAAGAAAGCATTGTATGGCTTGAAGCAAGCACCTAGAGCATGGTCTGACAAGATAGGACAGTATCTTGTCACTATTGGCTTTCAGATTTCCAAGGTAGATTTCTCACTTTATGTGAGAAAAACAGAGAAAGGTATTATGCTACTTGTCATTTATGTTGATGATTTGATTATGACAGGTGACAGTGATGAGGATATCCTTCATGTGAAAATGCTATTGAAGCAAAAATTTGAGATGAAGGATTTGGGAGAGCTACGTTATTTCTTGGGCATTGAGGTGATTAGATCACCAAGTGGGATATAGCTCTTGCAGAGGCAGTATGGATTGGACATGCTGTTCAAATATGGGATGACAGGCTGTAAGCCTATTTCAGTTCCTTTGGAGCAGAATGTGAAGCTGAGCGCAGATGCAGGTGAGCTTCTGGAAGACCCTACTATGTACAGACGCATAGTAGGAAGCTTGATTTATATTACTATTACCAGGCCAGATTTGAGCTATGATGTTGGATTGGTAAGTCAGTTTATGCAGGCTCCAAGGAAACCGCATTTGGATGCGGCTAGATGCATACTCAGCTATGTGAAGTCCACATTGCAGTATGGACTATTTTATGAGACTGGGGTTCAGATACAGTTGCATGGATATACTGATGCTGATTGGGCTGGTAGCATTTCTGATAGACGATCTACCAGTGGATATGTGTTCTCTTTTGGGAGTGCTGCAGTCACTTGGAGCAGCAAGAAACAGCCTACAGTTGCCTTATCCAGCACAGAGGTTGAGTACAGGGGTGCAGCAATGGCTGCATGTGAGGTAGCTTGGTTGCATAAGCTACTTTATGATATGCATCAACCACACAGATGGGTCAGTTGTCATTTATTGTGACAACATGAGTAGTATACACTTGGCAAATAACCTAGTCTATCATGCTAGAACAAAGCACATTGAGGTGCATTATCACTATGTGCGGGAGAGGGTTTTACTAGGTCTTATTGATCTAGTTTATGTCAGCACAGAGGATCAGGTAGCTGACATATTTACAAAGGCATTGGGTGCAGAAAAGCTACGCAAGTTCAGAGACCTGCTTGGTGTGCAGGAATTGGGATTGAGCTCGAGGGGGAGTGTTGAGATATCGAGCTCCACTCGTGACATGCCAGGGTGATCGTTGTGCATTTATGTCACCGACGTGTCAGTTGCAGATGCGGTTGGTACACCGCTCATGAATAATAGCTAGATGACAGCTATCCTTATCTACTCTAGTTCGTGGCTCAGTTAGTATGCCACCTTAGTTAGTTGAGTTTGGTTTGAGACCCATATATAGGGTTCTTCTATTTCCTTGTACTAGAGTTCTTTTGGCTTACACAACTAAGAAGATGAAAACTGTTTTCAGCCTCCACCTTTGTGTGTATTCCCCCATTGTGCAAGCAAGAAAGCTACAAGCGAGACTCCTTCCTTCTCTCCCACAATCTTGACAGTTCTTTAGATAAAATATAGGGATTTATAGGTCTAAACAAGCTCATAATAGGTCGAAATAGGGTGTTGTTTTACTGTGGATAGATTTGGTAATTCTACTCTACAAAAGTTGGTGTTTGCATTCTAACATAAAACTAATGCATTTAGATTGAAGGGGACATTATAATCTTCAAGTAAATCCATCAAACACCTCATTTGGACAAGTACTTCCAAGTTAGAGGAAAATTTAGTGACTGTAGGGTACTATGGACAACACTCATACAATGTCCAATGAGGATATGAGAGATGCTAAATGGAAGTCACAAACAGTGGAGTTATAGGAAGTGGCTGATAATTTTAGCCACATGATGGATTCAAATATTGCAAAGATGATTGTTTTGGCTACCTCCCATAGCATGGAGTTAAATGTTGATAGATTGACTAATGGTACATCATATGGGCATCTTTATTTTATGGGCAGCATCATGATGATTATACATATGATGATCATGGTATTGGGAAATATATATGATATGCACCTTGTTATAATGATTGTCAATGCTCAAATTTATATCAAAAAAAAATTATGGACATAATCCTAGTCAATCACATGATCGTATGGGACATAATTATGGCCATTATTATGACTATTCTAAGGTAATGATGATAAGGTGCAGCATGCTTATGCATGTCCTTGCAGGGTAATTCTTGTGATCCCCTGGATAACCCTATGTAAGTGAACCATAGGGTATTATGACTCCTATGAACATCCCTATACAAGAGAGACTCATGCTAATTCTTAGGGGTGTTGCCATCATAAGAACGATGGGTAGCATGCTATCATAAGGTCGCCTACTGCAAAGGTGAATACTTTGATTGCAAGACTGGTAGAAAATGAAGAAGAACAAGAAGATAAAGATGAAGATGAAGAAGAACAACCAGATGAAGGTCAAGAAGATGCGGCTAGACAAGAGGTTGATAGAGTAGAAGAGCATCAAGGGGATGATGATGAGTTTCAAGAGGACAATGAGGCACAAGTGAATGATGCTGCTCAAGAAGAAGAGTAAGCTCAAGAGTTACATGGTTCTCATGGGACTCAAGCAGATTGTGTTGAAATCAAATGCCTTAAAGACAATGGGTCATCACATAATGGTGGATATGATGGTCTACATCAGCCCATGCACATCCATGGTATGCAACAACAATCAAGAGAAGGAATTCTTTTGGATGCGACTTGCACATACAACACCCACATCATCCTAGTGTAGGTAGACAAGCACATATGAGACCCATACCCCACTTGCATCCACCGTGCATATCATGGTGCATGTAACTTGCATCTAGGTCTAAAAATCCCACTATTAGAATAGCCCATCATAGTGCACAATGTACTAGTGCAAATGCATTGTATGACTATCATGCACTAGTTACCTTAGTGCACATATGCATATACATTAGCTGCTTGTATGGAAAAGGGCACATGTTTACGTACCTACTAATTTCCCCTTTGTTCTCTCTTTTTTGCAAGACACTCACCCTATTTGCAAATAAGGAAGTGTCAAGGGAAGCAAGAGAGAAGGAAGTGGATACCTTGCGATGCACTAGTGTATGGCCCCACAAAGCTTTAGGACCACCATGCACTTGGACACCTTGCGCTTAAAACATAGTGCATAGGCATCTCCACACCCAAATTAGCACATTGTACCTAGTTCATTGCTTTAATATTGCATGTAGTCCATTATATTTAGTACTCCACACTAACTTGTATATATCTTGGGGCATAAGACTATTACTATATTACATCCTATTGTTGCACTGCACCTAACCATTCATTCAGTACTGCACTACACCATGCACTAGTGCATCTCTCAATGCACAATGCATGCACATGCTTTAGCATACACGTGCACTTGTGCATCTACTTTTAGTCCATCTCTAGTACATCCGCTTAGAAATACTTAGGGTATCCATCTTGCACTACATCTCTAATTTAGCTCACTTATTTGTTAGTCTTCTTGCATTTTCTAGTTTAGTCCCATCCTAGTTCGTAGTACATGGTGCACACTGCGCACATGCATTGCACATACCCACAAGGCACATACATTTGCATCTTGTTACCATGCCTATTACACTCTCCATGCACTACACCACACATTGTTGCACATTTAGCACCTTATTCATGTTAGGATAGGATTTAGTAGCATACATACCTTAGTCTTGTTAGACCTAAGAAGAGCTTGGATTTTGATACTCCTACTCCTCCTAATAGGATTGAAAGGAAAGCTTTGGTATCCTGTGATTTCTCAAAGGAAGAAGCTGAAATCTTGAATATGACTTGGGAAACCTAGAAATGGGTCAAGAAGAAGCAAGAGCATGGCTCATATGTTGATGCTTTCATCCCATCCCGGCTTCTTGAAATTTACCCTCAAGCTTGTAACCATCAACCATGGTCCTACGTAGTCTTTACTTTGACAACCCCCATCCCTATTGAGACATGGTTGCTACTTCTTAGAGAAGATAATATCAAAGGAGACGGCAAGGAACTCTCAACCTTGGTTTTGGAGAAGGGGTCTCTCACTCTCTAGAACAAGTATATTGAATGGACGCGTATGCATGTCCACCTTTGAGGCCAACTGTTGCCCTTCACCCTATGGGATTTGTGTTGCTGCCAAATCAACTAATCCTGATGATGCAAAGCATGATGCCAAATTTCTCTACGGTGTGTTCAACTTCTTATGACCCTTGATCAGATGCTATTGTGATATTGTAGGCCATCGGTTATATTCAAAAAATAACACCATTTTATGGTTTGACCATGCCCTTTGGTTTATTATGCACAATATGGACATGGTATTTCCTGCTAATACAGTATGAGGTTCCATGTTACTCTTTTTCATTTAGGTTACAAAGGAAGCACACAAAGTGATTAAAAGATCATTAGTGTTTTTCTATTTTAGAGAAATACATGGAACCAATCACTAATGATACACTATTTTAGAGAAATACACTAATGATACACTATTTTAGAGAAATAGACTAAGTAGCTATCCTTGCATCCTTGAGAAGACGATTAGCCAAATACATGGCATTGACTGACTCTGCCCTCAGTATGGGAGTTCCATGACAGAATTCCATCCCCCAATCCATGCACGGCACTATCTTCAGGGAGACAAACCACCAAGATATCGCATGATGTGTTTGTGGTTTCTTCATCAACCTCGACCATCTTGTTTTGATTGACCTCCTCCAATGCCTTTACCAATCAAGAGAATGCCTCACTTGACTGATCATTTCACAATGCATGTCCGATCTTGAATGGGTCGCAAAGAATAGTATGCCACTCCACCTTCGCCATCATAGCAGCATGGGAGACAATGACTTGCAAGGGATCTTCCATAGGGCTTTCGATGTTGTGGACCTCTACACATTGAATCCTCAATTAGTAACATATTCTTCTTACTGAATGTTAACGATAGATAATATTCTTCTTACATGTTTGTTTACCTACATGTGTGGTTGGAACATCTTGCACCATTGTAGCTTCATGGGAGACGATGTCTTGCAAGTGGAATTCTACATGACTTTCAGTATGGCCCTCTGTATGATAAATTCATAATTAGCAACATATTTTTTGTTCAAAATGTTATTGTAGATAGTATTATTGAGACATGTTAGTTCACCAGTGTTTTTGGCTGGCACATCCTCCAGGATTATAGGTTGAAAATAAAAAAATTTATCCCCCTCTACAAAAATACAAATCATTCTTATTGGCATTGTATTGTGGGAAAAAAAACCATGAGTCACGCTTGTTTACCGGTAGCTGCTACGTCCCCTAGCACGGCTAGTCCATGTTCTTGCATTCTTTCCTTCCCTACATAAGTACACCCATCACTATTAACATTATATAATGATAGAATATTTTTAAGATCTGACATCATCCAATCATGACATGTGTGGAATTCACAAGCATTGTTTCTTTACCTCTCTGCGCACGTGCCACTTCCGATGTGACCTCAAATCCAAGACACTCAATTCTTCTACCCTCTACATGTTAAAAAATATTGTTGATGTTACTTTGCTAGTGAACAAGAATTACGTGCCTTCACATCATGATTTTTGTACAAAAGCAAGCTTACCATCTTGGCGCTCTATCATACGTGTGTCAGTTCCATGTGATGCCTCACTGCTTCTCGTCATTGTCGTGCATCTCTTTATAGTGGTGTGCAAGGTAACACTCTCCACCGCAAGATCTAGAAGAACTTGTTGTATCCTTCTATCCATGCCAATGTCATGGACCTCCTCAGTGATGCCTTCCATTGCGATCTACTCTTCAGTGGTATCAATGAAGGGGCCTACATGGTTTGGTGCTTACAATTCATATTCAAGAAAATATTTTTACTGGAGGGACATAAGAGATGTCTTGGATATAGTACTTTAAAACATCAAACCTTTTAGGTGTGGAGAAACCAAATTAATTGGTGATGAGGGCCGATCTTTGCTTGGCCTCTCTTTAATGATATTGGATGTGCACTTGCTCTTGTGTTTTCTTTTTATAGTAACCGAACTACTAGTATTAGTTTCATGTGAACCCATCATAGTCTCTTCAATAGGAGACAACAAAGTGCAATATACTCCTAAGAATGTAACTTATTTCACTTACCATGCCTTTGGATCCTTGTGTCTCTTTTTTTTGTTTTTTCCTTGAGTATTTTTTATACAAAATTTTCTCATTGGAGGGGTATTCACCTTCTGGATAGTCAAGGAAAATAGGGCATCTTCGATATACCTCCTCATCCCATTGTTGCTCTATTTGGTAATCCTCATACATGCACTGATCCTCTTACATGCTTGCCCAGTCCTCACACTCTCCTTGCAAAGTTTGTATAGCCCTCCTCTTCATTTGCCCATACATGAACCTGACTTGCAAAGTCACCATTACAAATCTTGAATGGATTGGCAAGATAGCACCACAAACATGCTACTAAAGAAGGATATTGTGAACTACCTATACAAAAGCCTCCATGCTGCCAACTTCGTTGACTTCTGTGACTCTATATCTTCGTTTGGATTGAAATCATGGAAGATAGTGCGAAACATTTGCTCTCTATGCTTTCTCTTTATCTCTTGGATGTATTGGAAGAACAAATCATGTTCCACTCGAATGTTATAGTAGTCTTTCCAACTCAAAAGAAATCTCTTTCCACCGTCTTGCAACATGGCCCAAAAGGTCTCTTGTCTTTCCCAATCACTTTCAGTGGAAGAAATTATGAAACTACATGCTGTATGGTAAAGTTAATCTTGTGTTGCAAATTAATGTGAATGAAATTGTGGGACTACAATGCTCCAGTTAAAGTTAATAAAGTGCAAGAGATTGTGGAACTACATGCTGCACTTAAATTTAATAAGATGCAAGGGATCAACAACACTACTAGGAGGATAAAATGAAGGAGTTCTTGATTCCAAATTCATTACTTTTAGATATGGATCATGCTTAATAGAGGAGTGAATCTCATCTGATTCCCTTGATCTTCATCTACAAAAACTTGTACATCTAGAACCTCTTGATCCAACATCATTTAACCATACAACTCAAGTAAAAATACATCAAGAACCATCCACTAGACCTAACACTCCAAACCCTCTAGTAATGAGGTGAGCACAGATGCACATGTGGGATCATATGTCCTTCATGAATTGTGCTCAAAGACTACATGTTGCTTCAAGAACAAAGTAGTAATTTATAATATCACCCTTGGATTGAATTAGTTAGTACCATTTCCAACTTTGGTTCCCATTTTCTTACAGGCACTTAAGTGTTTAAGCTTATCCTTGTGAGTTATGTAGCTTCTATTAGCCTCTATACCTCATCATCATGCTTTCCAAACAAGGTAGTAATTAGTGCTATCACCCTTGGATTGATTTGATTAGTGGCATTTCCAACTTGGTTTCCATTTTCTTACATGCACTTAAGTGTCTATGCTTATCCTTTGAGTCAAGTGTGTAACCTCTATTAGCCTTTGCATTTCATACCCCATGTAAACAAGGTTAAGGTTTGATATAACAATGTTGTATGAAATGAAAAAGAAAACAAATTGAAATGAAAAGGCATGAAAAAAAGGTAATACCAAAATATGTGCATAAGCATTGTACCACACCTAGGGGTCCTAAATTTGTGACAACTTGTGCCCTTGATTGGTTGAATACATTGCTAAACCCCTAGTCTATTTCTTAATCCCATGCATACTAAAGGCACACCCAAGGGTAGGACATACCTAGAATGCTTTGGCTTACCTAGTGAATGATCTAACTCCCTAAATAACCTTACATGTTCTCATTCTAGAACTCTATCCTTCTTTCCATTCCTTCACCTACTTAATAATGGAACAAACTTGCAAATAGCAAGGTGGGGAAGGTATTAGCCAAAGGAAGACTTATCTAGTGTCCCACGATCTTCCACGTGGGTAGAACTTTGATAATCTTCTATCCAAACTCCTAGTCTCCAACAAATCTTATTTGTAACATCTTATCCTCATTATCAATAATACTTCAAGACATGGACAATACCCTTGAAACAATGACAAGCTATCATTGGAAGAAACCTAAAGAGCCAATCTTCTACTTATGTGTTAGCGTATGTAGGCATGTATAGTCACATATTAATCACACTCGAACTTATACATAGATTGGTCTAGTAAGTGTGATACTTGTTTTGGAGGATAAAACCTACTCCACCCAGCCAACAATATGCATCATGTGCATAGGGAGACCAGAAGCCCCATAATAAGTGATTGCATGTAAAGCTTTAATACAAGTATCAAGGAAAATTATGGAGGGTTACAACTTTTGATCTCTCCTCACCTACAAGCTCTTCACCCTTTCAACTTGCAATCACTTGTCTTTAAGAACTTCTAGTCAAGATCTTCAAGAAAGTAAATACCAAGTCAAGTATACCACCTTTGATAGTAGCATCTTTAGTGAACAAACTCTTGAACCCATAAGTCACCTTATTATCAACTATTCTTCCTAAATCCTCATCATCCAACATGTGCTCTTCTTGAATAACCATCCAACTAATAGTCAACATGGTTAGCTATCCACCAACAATAACCATAGCCTATCCATCAACAAATACTACCTCTCAAGTCCCACCATTCAACATTTATAATTCATGCTATCATATGCTACCTATAATGTCAAGTGCCATACGACTAGCACTCATGTAGCAAGGGGAAAATGTTACTAGTTTTATAAAAGCACATAACATGGACACGTGTACATATGAATAAATTGGGTATTTAATGGCCAATCGATAGCATCATGAGTTAAAATAAAGAAGAAGAATCTGAATAATGCATCATTAGCACTAAATAATTATGTTTTTGAATGTGTACTTTAAAGTTCCTTAGGTCATAGGAAGTATTAATTGTGAAATATAAGCATCAAGCTTGTTGTCTTGTAATTAATTTGTATCTATAATGAGAATGAGAAATCCAATGGCAAGGTGCGAAGGCCTTTGCTAAATGCGAGGTGTTGAAATATTCAAAAGAAGTAGAGTTAAATGAAGAAACATTTCTTTATCACTAATCTTAAACACATATAGAGTGTAAATGGAATAGAAGACTCATTCTTGTGTGTGCCAAACTTTTTTTTTTCACAATTCTCCATGTTAATGTTCTCGCTTTGCTTCTTCCATAGCTTCTTAGAGAGTTAGACAAAGTGAAAAGTGAACTTGAGTAAGTGAGTGTGTGATATATTCATCTTATTGTCTCTTCTTCCACATGAGATATCGCAGTTTAGAGCTAAGGCTTGGAGATTGAAGATCTTGGAAGCCATTACATGATTCAATGCAAGGAGGCATCAATCATTAGAGTGGAGATCAAAGAGAGGCCATGCTTGTGTTACAAGCTAACTGAATCTATCTATCATCTTGACTACAATGTAAGGGATTCCTAAATTTGGTATGCTCACAAACCGTGAGGTTGTAGCTTATCAATAGCTTCCATAAGGAAATAAATTGCATAGCTTTATACCCTATTAAATGGAAAGAGGTTGAGGTGCACCTAAGTGAGAGTTAGGAAACCATTGACTATGATGAGCTCTTGACAAGATAAGAGGTCCATCTTCTTCCATTACTATTGAAGCTTGGGAGAATCCTTAACAATGTATTCAAGTAACTAACATTTACAACATTAAAATATTAACAAAAACTCAAAAGAAGTTTGAAAACTTAAGAAATAAATCCCAATATCAACAAAACAACTCAAAAGGAGCTTGAAAGCTTAAGAAATAAAGCTCTAGTATTGAATATTTCATGCACACAAACCCCAATATCTTAACGATTCATTGACATACCTTCAAAAGATATTCATATGGGCTTGCTAAGCACCAAGCAACTAACCTAACAATAAGTAAGTTTCTAGCATTACAAATAGCCAACATCATCAAGCCCCTAATAGTATTCTAGTGTTTGCAAAAACATAGGCTTCGTTCTACCTTTAAACCTTGGTAAGGTATGTTTCCATTCTAAAACCCAACCTAGAGAGCCAAGCATGTATCCTCTTTTGAATACCTCTAACTTCCCAAAGTAAATGGATCTTCCAAGTAGCAAAGATAAAACATATAGAGCTATGTACCAATTTCTTAGGTGATCTCAAATTGGGATATTTCTCATGGCTACTCCCCACAGTAGAAAATCATTCACTAAATGTTATGGCTTTCCAAAATCTTGAGATGGCTACTTGCAAAACCTCTTGACCCATAAAGCCTCATAATTCTTCTAGTATTTTGAGGCCTTGGGAAATTTTTATCTTGGCTACCATTACCTTTTAGATCAATCATTAGAACACTCACTCATTTAAATATTAATAGTAAGTTCTCCCAACCTAGAGAGAACTACCACTATAGGGGAACCAGGCAAGTGTGAGTACAGCTTGTTGAACCCACTGAGACTCCTCCAAAGATAGCCCAAGTTCATGTCTAATTTCTTCCTATTTTTTCTAGTCCAATGATGCTAATCACAAATATCACATCACTTATTACTAGACCTTTCCCTTGGCAAATTCAATCATTCCTCCTTAGTCAATGATACAAGAGAGATGACATGTGCATATGCTTCTACAATCCACCAAAATATATGAGTGGAGAGGGACATCTCCCTTTAAAGGATTCCCCAACCACTCAACCCTAGAGAGTTGCTTGCTATATTTATTGGTAATCAAGTTTGCAACCTCCCACACTATAATCTTGAATGTCCAAACCATTAGATGATCTCACCAAATGCATTTTGACCACTATTAAAGAGTTGGGTGGCAACCTCAAGCGGTTTCAAGAATTTACAAAATATTTCATTTTAAAAGCTCTAATCATCTTCTAAGGGTTTTGGGCTTCAAGTTTAAAGGTATATTGGTTCACAATCAAAAGGATAGAAAAATCATATTCTAATTTTCTACTTTAGGTTTAGAGGTGTAAGGTATTTGGCCTTGCAATGAGTTCTAATGCCTAATTGGAGATATCAACATGAATATAAAGTGGTGAGTGACTAAGGATAAGAATAGACAAACATGGAAGCATTAGTAGCACAAATTTCAGCTCTAGTGCTTAAATCTAGGATAGTTGATTTCCAAGAATAATAGCACGTCTAGATGTTTTAAGATTTTCAAATATAGAATTATCAACATGCTTGATTCATTAAGAATTGGAGTTTAATATATGAATTTGTCTTACATCAATTAAGTATAATGATATAATGATTTTTTATTGTCTAACTAGACAGCAACTTAGTTGTTGATAAATTTAGCACTTGAGTAATCCATACCCCGAAGTAATGTAACCAATTGATACAATGGCATCCACAAAATCTATTTAAACTCCTGATCAAGGGGAAACCCGTTTTAGGTGAACATAAAAAATTTCCTAATGATACACGTAGCTCTTTTTAAAAAAGTGTTCACATCCTAAAAGTAGGTCACCCTATGCAAGAAAATAGAAGGATACTAGTGGATTGATGCGATGCACACAAAAAGTAAGATGATTGGTTGATTAACATTTATGTTGATCCAAAAGTTTACATTATTGTCAAGGGCTAGGTGAATGTAGAAAGGGATAAGTAGTAGCCCCATCATTGTAATATAGCTCAAATAAGCCCCACAAGATTGAAATTATCTTAAGATAAAGTGAGTCATACATGGCAGTCTCATAGCTATAGTACAACTCAAATAGTACTTACAAGTCATAATTACAAAAAGGTGTGATAAGAATGCATCTCTCATTATGTATTGCACACTCATGTTATTGGCCCAAGGTACTCCTACAAGGGATTACTAGGCGCTTTGCACCTAGTCTCCTCCCTAGCACAAAGTGCTAGACTAGTGCTATGCGCCTATCTACGCCAAACTTTGAAGCACCACTATTACTATTGGCTAATACATTTCATGTCTTGATGCATTTCTTATGTAGCAACATGATTCTCCTAATGCTTTGCACAAATGTTCTCCCTGTGTGCTTTGCACCGAGGTTCAAGGCATTGGGTGTGGCATTCCCCTATGGTCGTCACCTGGGGGGAGGGGGGGAGACTACTACCACATGGCACCCACTCCCCCCCCCCCCAATATTAGTGTAGATATTCATATGCAATTATGTTATCATAGAATTATCATATTGTGTGTGTGTGTGTGTGTGTGTGTGTGTGTGTGTGTGTGTGTGTGTGTGTGTGTGTGTGTGTGTGTGTGTGTGTGTGTGTGTGTGTGTGTGTGTGTGTGTGTGTGTGTGTGTGTGTGTGTGTGTGTGTGTGTGTGTGTGTGTGTGTGTGTGTGTGTGTGTGTGTGTGTGTGTGTGTGTGTGTGTGTGTGTGTGTGTGTGTGTGTGTGTGTGTGTGTGTGTGTGTGTGTGTGTGTGTGTGTGTGTGTGTGTGTGTGTGTGTGTGTGTGTGTGTGTGTGTGTGTGTGTGTGTGTGTGTGTGTGTGTGTGTGTGTGTGTGTGTGTGTGTGTGTGTGTTGATTATATTATGTATTTTTATTTTAATTAATTAATGAATAATAACTTTACTTATATTTCATTAATATGATAATATATATTTACACATTTTTAAATATACCCAAAAGTATACCACGTGTGCATGGGGGGAGGGATATATTTCATAGTCCTCACGAAGGGGCGGGGAGGAGGAGGCTTAAAACGGACAAAGCGAGAGGGGCTCTTTGTGCACCGTGTGACAGCTCCCCTAACCTTTCATTAATAATGGATTAATAATAAAAAAAGGGATTATCTAATGCACACACACACACACATGTTAATTTTATACATATATATATAATATTTTATATCAATATATTATTATTATTATTATAAAAACGTTATATATCATATTAATATAATATGTATATTAATATAGTATGATATTAATGTAATACGATATTGACACAATATAAATACATCAATATAAATACAATATATGCACACACATACTCACCAATCGCAATGATTTATTGGCTTATTTATATGCATGCATATGCTTGCGATGTTTGATGACCTAGTGGATGTTACTCTCAACCACAACTAGGAGGCTGAGTAAGTTGTCATCTCTACATGTCACTTTGCTTATGGGAAAACAAAAAATTATCACGTCAAGACAACAAAAAATAGGGATGGACAGAGGGGGGTAGGTATACCATGGCGTCACCTACATATGCACATATATAGGGAGTAGTCTTCACTCAAGCTTTGCTTGGGTTGTGCTTCTACATGTGATTCCCTAGGCTCAATGGTGAACCCTCACATGTGCAGTGCCATGAGGGTGTAGTCTTGCGATGTGCCTTAATGTCGTATCTTTCTATATCATGAATATAAAGGATTCCTTACTAATATATCTTGTGTACCTTTTTGTTATGCCATTTCTATGCCTCATGAGAGATTATGGTTCAAAGTCTCATGAAGCTCTATAACACTTGGTATCAGAGAAACTCTAGCATGGAGTATACTAGCTTGACAACAGGGAAGCACGCTCATAGATGCAGAGGAGATCCTACCAAAACACATCGTGCAACGTGATGCAATGACCCCAACACAACATGACACAATGTAACATGACATAGCGCAATGCTCCACATCATGACTCCCCCTTGGATGTGATATCTGTTGAAAACTAGAAGAGAACCTATTGTACCAACAAAGTTGAGAGAGAGCCATGGCATGATGGGGACATGTGGCATAAATTTCATAGAGAGAACTAAAGTTATGGAAGGACATCTTCTTTGAAGAGGAGGATGAGCCATGTCGCTAGCTCAAAATCACATACAAGAAGAAGCTATGGTTCAAACTGATTGATCAAACCAAGAACACCTTGTCCCCAACAAGAAGGAGTCGATTGCTACTACCCCGACTACTATCCTAAAGACTACTACCAAGAAGGCTACCCCAAAGATCAATACCTCTACAATGAATACCCTCTTGTAGAATATGAATACTACTACCTTGAAGATTTTCCCATCAACTACCACCCACTGGCAAGAGATTACCTCTATACCAACTATCCCTACCTCAAAGAATGACAACTCAAAGGAGTTCAAGAAGAAGAAGTAAAGATAGAGTACCATGTGAAGGGAGAAGGATGGAGAATGGATGTGATTTCAAAGGTAGAAAACATTATGATGGAGTTAGGATACAAGAAGGAAGATGAAGATAGGTGGACATGTCAGAAAGATGAACCCTTGTACCCACAAGTTGCGGCCTAGTTGAGCATTAGAAGAAATAGAGTTTGAGAAGGGGGGGATGCTAATCTTGGAACACCTCCACTCATTGAGATTGCAGGTGAGGGCAGGTTGGCACCCTCCTTGGATCCACAAGATGCCTTTGATGAGATGATGATGAGGAAGTAGATGAGGAGATAGACTTAGAAGATGAGAATGGAAGCGTGAAAGTACCTTGGGAAGGGCATCCACTACATGGAGCCATCACTTCAAGCTTTAAAAAGGATTTAAGAAAAGAAGAAGAGAAGGAAGAGTTAAAAGAAAAAGAGGAAGAAAAGGGAGAAGATACACTCAATCTAAAGCTTGGAACACCTCTACCCCCAACAACCCGAAGAAGAAGAGAAGGGTGAGGATGAGCTCAACCTAGATCTTGGGAACACCTCGACCCGACAACCCCAACCCTGACAATAAACCATCCCAACCAAGTTCAATGATAATAGGCTAAAAAGAGAGTTGAAGAAAGAGAATCACGATAATATGGGATGAAATAGAAAAAGATGATAGGAAAAAAGAAGAAAAAGACTTATCAAGTGGAGCCATAGAGAATATCAAAGAAAAGATGAGACAAGAGAAAATGTGAAAAGAGATATAAGAGCAAGTAGAGTTGGCTAGGAAGAATCTAGAAGAGAAAGAAAGAATAGAGTAAGATTAGAAGAAGCAAGTAGAAGAAAGCAAGAAGAAGAAAGTTAGAAAGAAGAATAAGGAAGTAGAAAGAGGTGGAGGAGCCAAGCTAGAAGAAAGATTGTGGAGAGCTAGAAAGCCAAAAGAAGAAGTTGATTTAGAAGTTATGCAAGACAAGATAGATCTAGGCATCAAGGTTGAGGAAGAAAAGATAGAAGATGAGTTAGACTTAGGTAAAAAGATAAAGGAAGAAGAGGAGCAAAAGTTAAATCTAGGAAAAGAAGGCCAAAAAGAAGAAGGAAAGATAGAGAAAGAATAAAAAGAGAATGAGAAGAAGGCGGCGAAACCAAACACCAAGAAATAGAGACACGCCACTAAGCAACCAAGTTGAGAGATGAGAATGAGGATGCCTCCAAAACCCCCAAGCTAAACTCATGGCTAAGGATGAAGCAAATCTGGCTTTCTATCCAAGGCTACATCCCATCTCTACCAAATTGGATCAAGTTAGAAACCAAGTGCACTTTAGCAATGGAATCATTAAGTATGCCTTTGAGCCTGAAATGGCAAACCCTTATAAGCTTGGATAGAATGAGTTAGAGGATGAAGCCTCAAAGAAGAGAGAGCATGAGGGAGTGCTTGCAATATGGTCTGACCAAGGTAACTTAGTGCCATGGAAGAGAATCTTGCTAGCTGACTCTCCAACCCACTCTTAAGGTAAATGTCTTTGGACTATGGAACCCATTGGGACCATAATGTTGGTAAAGATTGAGATCTTAGCATTCAAGCCACAGGCAATGCAAGGAGTTGTCATCCCAATCCTATGGATACATGATACACCTAGAACTCAAACATGGGCATTACCCCAAGAGCTTTAATGATACCTCTACTTCTGTAAACCCAAATCTGAACTGTGGGATGAATTAGTATATCCCCCCCAAAGAACCTCAACTCTAAATGAGGCTGAGAAGAGCCAAAGAGGTGCCATGCATCAAGATTGCACCTTCCATGTGAAAAGACAAGTTGAACCAACCTGTTTGTCTAAGTTCAAGACAATCAAAAAAGATCTAGCAAAGAGGCCAATGAAAATAGCCCAAGTACTTGACTTGGAGATGAGGAAAAAGTGTCTTGGCAAACAAACCAAGAGACCCAAGTCCCCAAGGCCCAAGGCAAAGGCAAGACGAAAGGGAGGAGCTGCACAAGGAGCAACCCAATGGACTGCCTCTCAAGGCATGGCACAACATGGTACCAACCGAGCCACCACACCTTAATCCCAACAGTGTGACAATTTGGGATCGCACCTACAAAACTTGGCATGCAAAGCCATAAGCGCCAAGCCAAATAAACTTAGGACTATGAGGCCTCCAATCCTCAAATGTAATTGAGTCTAGGGTGGACTAGAATGAAAAGGAATAAAAATTGTGTCTAGATGGGCAGCTTTATAGGAAAAGCTATATTAAGACCTAGATCGTGGTGGCTAACACTTTTCACTTCTTCTAACTCTCTAAGAAGCTATGTTAAGACCTCGCTAATGAGTCAAGTCCTAGACTGTGGCTAATACTAACCAGCTTGATAGAATGAGTCGTGTTAAGACCCCCAAAGTGAGTCAAGAAAACCACCCTTAGACTGTTGAGGACACCAATCCATTAAGTAGGGGTGAGTGTAAGGGCTTTGTCGGTATACCATGGCGTTGCCTGCATATACGCCTATATAGGGAGTAGTAGTCACTCAAACTCTACTTGGGTTATGCTTCTGCATGCAATTCCCTAGGCTCAATGGTGAACCCTCACATGTGTGGCATCACGAGGGTGTAATCCTGAGATATGCCTCAATGTTGTATCTTTCTATATCATGAATACAAAGGATTCATTATTGATATATCTTGTGTGCCATTTCTATGTCTATGCCTCATGACAAGTTATTATTCGAAGTCCGTGAAGGTCCACAACGAGGGGGGATGAAGAGAGGGAGAGACATGGATGTCACACACACACACACACACGAGACTTGAAAAAGACATTTAGATAAGAGATGGAGGAGGTTTGTACAAGAGGCGCACAGAGAGTGAGTGAGCTAGATAAATGAGATGTGGATAACATGTGTACATGCAAAGAAACCTATATCCACACACATACATAAGAGTTGGGTGTGTGTTTGTACGTGTAGAGAGAGAGGAGAAAAGATAGATGAGAGATCCAAATCGAAGGACACGCATATACATACATAGAGTTGGTACAAATGCACACTGAGAAATCATGATAAGGATCATACATGCATGGGCACACATGCACACACAAAGAAAAAGACAAAGACAAAGAGTGTGTGTGGGTGTGCATGCACGTGTGTGCAAGTGTGTGTGTGTGTACACGTGTGCACATGCAAGTGAGTGAATGACTTGCTATGGGAGAGAAAGAGGTGGAATTGGGAGAAGAGAGAGAGAGAGAGAGAGGTAGGATGAGGAGTGGCAAAACAGGGTGGTGTTGGTGATAGTGGTGGTGGCGACAACAATGGCAACAAAGGGTGGAACAAGTGGACTTTGGAACAAAAATAGAGGATTGGCAAAAAAGAGCTCATTCCTCACATAAACAATAATTGCTCTAACCTTTGGAGAAGCATTTTGCTTCCATAATGAAGCGTGAAGGAATGGCAATTTTACACACGAAGGTGAAGAGAGGGAATGGTATGCCATGTTCACATTTGAGATGAAAAATGTAAAAGGCATACTCATGTTCTATTTAAGGCACTTGTTACATGCTTAATGATACACAAGATTACATGGAGGTCTACATTATCTTGGTTCACTTGGGACTCATCTATGGCTCAAGTGAATGGTTTATCAGCTCTAGTAATACTATATGCCCTTACATGCTCTTCCCAAAAAGGAGCAAGTCCGACGATGGAGGTTATGTTAATGCTTTTTCTTGTTCTATGAATTTGGTGTGTGTCATGGACTCCCCATGTTCTAACATATCCAAACCTCATACTAAGTATCAAGAGCCAAGTCCATGATGGGACATACAACATGATGTATTCATGTAGTCCCACGTGAGGGGACCCAAAGGGCAAGTATATGCTCTACTAGGTTAAAAAATTTTGCATCAATCCTAGTTATGCATGGAGCTTATGTGGCTACAAGTGTGTTCTTGTTCTTTGCTTGGCTCATCTGAGACAAGGTGATGCCACGTTGTGATACATAACTAGCATCTGGTTAGCCAAGAACCAAATTTATCATGCAAGACCAACACACATTGGATTACACTATCATTTCTTAAAGAACCATGTATTGAAAGAGAAACTTAGTCCACATCAAGTCAAATGATCAAGTAGCAAACATCTTTGTCAAGTGTAAGTTTTGGGTACTTTCACTGTGCATTGGGACTTAATCCACCACAAACAAATGTTGCAGCTTGAGAAGGGTGTTGATACTTTTGCAATAGACTATTAGTATGGGAATAGGATGGGAATGTATGAAAGTTGAGAGGGGTCATAAATATTAAAGCTTTGGCATTTCTACATAGAGATGATATTGACAAATTAGCAATTAGGAGTTAGCTTTTTCTCTTGAAATTAGTAATTGTGTTCTCTCTTTTAACTAAATCTATCACAAGACCTTAGAATTTATGCCACATTTTAGCAGTTCAGAACATTTTAATGTAAATCAAAAATGTAAAATAAAATCCGTGTCCAAGACCAGACAGCCTAAAGATCACCCCAACTTTTCTTCTGGAAACTCGTGTGAAGTGTTAAAAAGACCGAGTCTGCATTTCCCATTTTCAGGGACACATTTTGTTGCACAATTCTATGACAAAAATGAGATTGCCGCTTGCATACGACAAGATGTTGCGTGTGCATTGCAAATCCTGCATTGGCACTAGAATTTATGCCTGAACCATTGTCCAAACTAAGCTTCACTAGAACATTCTAAAGGAAAAAATGTTTACAAAGAACCTCCACCACACAAGGCCCCATGAGTGGGTTGACCAGAGGCACAAGGAGATCCCACCTCTCTGCACAAGCGAAGACATTATAGAACACAGACCTAAGCAGTTACAATAAGATAACAAGTATTTTATGTTATCTGCAAGATAATCCAGGTTGGTTCCTGGACTAACAAAAAAGATTGGTTGATTATCTACTCATGCTACACTGTTATAATGCACCACTGTCATCTGAATCTGACAACATCCACCATCCTTCCTGATTTTTCAGCTCACCAAGGAATTTCTCACAGTCATCACTGCTCTCATTATCCTCAGAAACAGAAGAAGTATATGTCTCTAATTTGCCAACGTTCTTTGCTTCTGCTGACGGTTTTTCTTCCCCATTGTCCAACAACGTACTTGTGTGAGAGGGCAACTCTTCTTTATCCCTGCCTGTATTAGTTTGTGTAGAGCTCTCTTGAAGGTTTAGTGGCAGATCGAGGACAGGTGCAAGAAATTGCATTGTATTTCCACTGGGATTTGTAGGGATTGAATATTCTGTCTCCCCATGAGATACTGGACTTGCATAGCTGTTATTTGGCTTTGAGCAGTTGCAATCCTTGCTCACAGATCCTCCACCACTCTGTTCAGCAAGCCCTGCATTCATCACTTGGCATCTTACATCTGATCTAGAACTAGTAAGAATTGTTGCTGCCACTGCCAACACTGCCTTCTGTTCCACATTTTCACAATCTGTTGGTGAAGCACCTTCCATAGCACCTTTGCCACCAATAAGGGTAAGATTGTCCTGCTGCTGACTACCCCCTGCATCTGTATTCTTTGTCACAGCTGAGATCACACAGGCAGATTTTAAACCTTTCTGCAAAGCAGCACTCAAAATCTCCTCAGACCGCAGCCTCTTCACATCTGACCCATCAGTCTGCCCTTCTCCACCACGCTTCTGTTTACTGCTTCCCGTACAAGAGGCGTGCTGTTGCAAAGACATTGACATAGCAGCAGATAAGGCCTCAGTCACTATAGACATCACAGAGTGCAAAGACTCCTGAAGTGCTTTCGGGGGTGCCATGGCTGCTGCAGCAAACACAGGAACCCTTAAATCTGGACATTTAGCATCAAGCACTGATCCTTGAGCATGGCTGCTCCCACTTGCATCACAAGCCTGTGAAACTGGTGTCCCATTATCTTGTTGCACTTCCCTGTCAACTACAGAAACTGAAGTAATAGGCACTTGAGCAGACATCAACGAAAAGGCAGGAAGTTCATCAGTACATGCAACATCCAATGGCTGACAAGTATCTTCTACAACCTTCGCAGATGCATCAGATAGATCCTTAATAAAAGGGCATGGGATGGATTGTCCAGCTGGGGTGATGGATTGTCCAGCAGCCCCATTTGGAGGTAAACCCTGCCTGCTCCCCTCTTGAAAACAGTTGTCGTCTTTCCCAATTAAAGGGCAATGTGATAAAGGGGCAGTATGTACCTGACTCAAGTTCACAACATTTAAACTCTCTCCTGTGCAGTTGTCCTTTGGAGTTAGATGCCCCTTATCAAACACAGATTGTGCTCCCAACCCATGTAATTCAAAACCTTGAGAACTTCCTACTCGACAGTTTTCAGTGTCACACATAGAGCATGGTGGTCCCTGCCCATGCAATCGTTTGGTCGCATCTTGCTTGATATTCATTCCTTCCACAGTTTTAATAGATGCAACAGTTGGATCACATGGTCCAGTCAAACCCTTCTGAGCTTTACTGCTATTATTGCCAAAAACAAGCCCACCATCAGGCATTTGTTGGTTGATCACTTTCATAACATCATCCATATTAGTCATAAACTCAAGCCCATGTTCGTGGACTTGCAAATCAGTTTGATTTATCTCTTCACAAGTTGCATGTAAAACTTTTCCATCTGCCAATTGTCCTGTATTGTTCAAGACTAAGTTGTTCTCTGGACAACTTCTCCCTCTGTTCATATATTTTAAAGGCGGAACTTGGTGACTCAAAACCTCCATGCAATTCTTTGAAGGGTGTGCTCCTGATGATAAAGCATTGATGTGCTTGTGTGCAGAAGCGGACAAATTCTGTTTGTCCATAGCCACCAACAAACCACACTTGGCACAGCAGTTCAGTAAGTTGGCATTATCCACCATTGATATACTTTGATGATGCTCGTAGTAGACCTCATGAATGGAGAGGAGAAAGGCACTCTTGAAACTCAACATGCAATAACTGCATTCAAATAGGCCAGGGAAATTGATGGTGTCGGGGCACTTAAGGTTGTGTGATTTGCTCACAAATGTGTTTGTGAGCATCCCATGCTCTTTAAGATGTGCATTTGCTGCATCTGGACCAGGCAGAATCATACCACACTGATGGCACCATACACTTCCACCAGGTTCATCCCTCCATTTCTTCCAGTTAAGTACAGCCAAGGCATCACAATGAGAATCCCCCTGGCACTGAGCATCTGTAGAGAGATAATACTTGAGTTTCCAGTTTGCAGGTATCAAAGCTTTTCTTACGCGGACAGCTGTTTTGTGGTGGCTGCTATCTAGTATATGTAACTTCAAACTGTACCAGCTGTGGCACCATAACATGCAGTACATACACAAATATCCCCCTTTGTGTTCAACAAGCTGTATTCGTCCATGCTCCAAAAAATTCTCACATTTTTCCACCATCGCCTTATGTTTCGAACCAGTAAGATGAGTCTCACGGTCACTGACATGATTGAACTCCTTTTTGCACAAAATGCACGAGGATGTTCTCAGGCGAAAAAAATGCTCAACAGAGAGTAAATGCAATGTCAACTCATCTAGATTATCAAACACCATGTTACAAACGACACAGACAGGTGAGATAAAGCTTAGTGTTGATTCCTCTGGCAAGCCATCAAGTTGTTTCACCAGTTCACTCAAGCTGGTGAAGTAGGTCAGGTCCAAGACAAGACCATTTGAATGCATTAACTGATGCACTTCCATTGCAATTTCATTGTAAAATGCAACAGCACAAACTTTACAGGTGAACTTGCTGCTGCTCAAAAAACTGCCAGATGAAAAGGAATTCACCTTTTCCAAGTGACTACCTTCCTGCACATGGGTTTCAACCATCTTCAAGTTCTGTAGGGAACGGTTGCAGGCCCGACATACAGCTGCAAACTCTTTATCAAGCAACTCTCTCTTGAGTTTTCTTAGATGAGTGTTTGTCATTTGGTGCACTGCATAGTCTCGTAGTGAGAAGTCCGCATTGCAGTGTTTGCAAAAGAAATTCTCCTCCCCCTCCTACAAAAAAGGAGGCATTAAACAACTTGTTTTATTCTCATGTTTTGCTAAAAAGATTGCACTAACAAGAGGCCATTTCAAACTACATTCAGAAACCACATGCTCACGAATTCATGTACATGGTGAAACTCAATGTAAAGCAGCAGTGGGTGTTCTCATCCACGATTAGCTGATAAGATTATAGAAAACAAACTGACTAGCAGCTAATATTGACTCAGAAATTGAAAACTTGCAACATATATGTTATACATCAATGCATCATCCGCTTCAGCCTTGTTTAGCGCTGAAGTCTGACACCAAACTTTAACAGAAAGAAGATTGAATAGGCTTGATTTGCGATCAGGCCAATAATGGATTATCAAGCCGTGTTCGAATTTGCTGAAAGAAACAAGTACACTTGATTGATCACGCCCTACGCTCTTGCAATGAAACAGGGACAGGACGATTCAAATAATCATGTGGACTTGATTGCTCAGGCCCTGCATACACAAACTATCTCAGTGCAAGAGGGACCATCCATGAAAGAAGGAAGCTGGAGTATGAAAGAGCAGAGGTCCCATGGGCTACGCCAAGATGACCAGCATCCTGAAAGGATTAAGGTTTCTTGAGACATAAGCAGGTTTTGCACCATTATTGACAGACATGTGCCAATATGTTTGAGTGAAAAGAGGACTACCATGAAAACAAGCTGTTCACTGCTGCTGCAGGTTAATCTTCTTCTTTTTCCTCCTCCTAATCTTCTTATGCTTGAGAGGAGGGCGCCATGAAAGCAAAGTCGGCTCTGCTCTCTGCTTCTTCCTCTTCTGCTGCTTCACAATGTCCTCTGCTCTTACAAACAGGTCGGCTCTGCTCTCTGCTGCTTCCGCCTCTTCTCCTCCTGCACAATGCGCTCTGTTTCCTACCCTATTTGGCAATGCCTTCTCTCCTACTTCCAGTTCTCCTCCTACACAATGTGAGCTGTTTCTTACCTTGTTTGGAGATGCCTTCTGCTGCGTTTGTCCAATGTGCCCTGCTCCCAGGACATATAAATAGGGAAAAGTAAGTATACTGCAGGGAATGTAATTGATTCTCGATTACTTTTCTGACTGCTATATGAGCCTTTAAAAACGCATTAAGTGATCTGCGAATCAATTGCTTTCTCTTTGAGGGCACACAAATAGAAAATGCAGAAGCGAACATCAAATCGAAAAAATGTAAGAACGAATTGCTGCCATAGATATAATTAAAAATGCATAAGGGAGCTGCAGAAAGAGTAATTGGGGCAATCAATGTGAGGGTGGGGATACTGCATGACAAACCGGTATGAGTCTGAGGGATGGTAATAAGCGGAATGGGTGCATCCCCTTCTTCTTGGGGGCAGCAGGGGCAGGCATTTGGCTTGTGGAGCAAGCGAAGGATCGACGGCAATCTTCTGTGCTCCGGTGAGATGATGAGGAAGGGGGGGGAGCATTCTGTGGCTGGGTTCTTGTAAAAATTCGGGTACGAGAATCAAGAAGAAACCGGGGGGGCATGGGGGGCATGGGGGGCGGGGGGGTTTCTTTTAAAAACGTACGAGTACCTATTAAGGGCAGGTGCGCAGGAATATGAATATGTCTGTCTGTCTAGGAGAGAGAGAGAGAGAGAGAGAGAGAGAGAGAGAGGGAGAGACATTAGAATGGATCATAGGTCTTGTTACTTCTCAAGTTCCTCTTCCCTCTCTTTCTGAGCCCCCTCTCCCCCTCTTTTTCTGTGTACCTCCCTTCTTGTGTGTTTAAATTAGGGCACTCGTCCACCCTTCCGTGTAAAGATTCTTTTCACATGCCCTACCTAATTCAAACTAGGCGCTCCGCGCCTAGACTGGCCCCGGGGCAGACGCGATTTTTGCGGGAGGGGCGGGTGCCGGACGCGTGGCACTCGCCCCCGCATTCTCTTTTTTTTTGTGGGGGAGGTGGAGGGCTGCCACGTGGCACCCGCCCCCCACCTCTCATTAACTAATAGTATAGATGGGAAAGGTCCTTTCAGGGTCTCTTACCTCTTGCCACACCAAAACGTCGAGGTTTACTCCACAAGGACTCCCAACTTTTCAAAGAAAAGCTCGGCATAGCTAAGAAGTCCTAGCTCAAGTGGTAGCGAAATGGTATAATTAACCCAAAGCAGAGGTTTCATTCTCGCAAACAATGGTACTGCACCTTTTATGATGTTATGATATAAGCGATTGACTATGGCTCCACTTGGCTGGTCACTAAGATGGACGTTATAATGGGACCACTTGTAAAAATCCGTCATCAAGGGTTTTAGCACCCTTTGATTATAGGTATTGATTTAAGCCTCAATATTCAGTTAATACAAAATCCTTTCACGTCTAAACTAAAGCTCAAAAAAACATCAAGGTTTCATTTAAAACGAAACGGAACTTTTCAAAGAAATGCTCAAAAATTGCTCATAAAATATATATGTTATAGGTTGTTCCTACAACAACCTATATATTTTAATTTACTTTAAAACAAAATGAAACTTTTCAAAGAAATGCTCAAAAATTGCTCATAAAATATATACATTATAGGTTGTTCCTACAACAACCTATAACGTATATATTTTAATTTGCTTTAAAACAAAACGGAACTTTTCAAAGAAATGCTCAAAAACTGCTCATAAAATATATACGTTATAGAAATAAGGTTTAATTGAAAACAAAACGGAACATTTCAAAGAAATGCTCAAAAATTGCTCATAAAATATATACACTATAGGTTGTTCCTACAAGGGGGCTTTCTAAAACCAATTTTCAAAGCTTTCACCAAAGACTGGAAACTATCTCAAGACACATGCATGGGCTTCCAATTTTCATGGACCTAAAGGGTTTCCAATTTGATCTATGTCTCCATCAATACATGGACCAAATTTAGTAGATAAAAGTAAGATGAAGGAAATTTGTATTATCTAATCAAACTTAAAATATTAAAACTTCCCAATGTGACTTCCTCCCAAAATATAAACCCCTTACTTGTGTGAGAACCATTTTGTGTAGGAAACACTCACTAAAACAACTCCTGTATATTTCTATTCATAAAAAAGGCTTAAGCCAACTCTCAACACAAGTAAAGTTAACATGCCTATTAGCACAGCAAGGGTCAAAATTGAATGTATTTAGGTATTTGCTAGAAGTAAGCCTCTAAAGTACCAAGAGTGACCAATCACTATGGTCAACTAATATACCATATGGCATACAAAGCCAACAACTACATCATAGTCAAAACAATAGTACCAAAGTCAACAACAAAACATGATCCAAGTACTTCATGTAATATGTAACACCAACAAAAGGTGTTGTTAGTGAGACATGCTTTCCCCAACTTCCCCTTTTAACAATTGATTTCCTCACACTTCCCTGTTAATTTGAAATTTTGAATATTTGCTTTTGCAGCTACTAGATCCATGGCATGGCCATATGTAAACTACCTTTATTTCTTTCAAATTCTATTTACCTTCAGGACTTTTGTCCTGCTTTCTCAACATGAAGTGCAAATGCACTTTCAAAAAACACAGTTTACACCTTACATCACAAAAATGGATTTGAGTCATTGTTTCTCGTGAGTTTTCCATTCCCTTCAAGTGTGCATTTATCATCTACTCATATCCACACTTTAAAGGTCACTTTCTTTGAGTTTCTAAGGTACCTCTCATGTGCATTAATGCACAAAAATATGCATAGAATAAGAGAATAAAGGACAAGCTTGAGTTACATTTTACAAACTTCAAGGCAAACAAATCAAGGTTAGAATAACATAGGATTGTAAAATATACTTGACTAAATCAATGTTTGAAGGTTGAGATGTTAGTCCCTCAAATAAATAAAGATACTAGAGAGTATACAAGGACTTATAAACTGCAACCTCGGGTAGGGGGAATGGATATTTTAGAAAAGTAGGACCTTACCACATACCAAGGGGGGAGTTTCATGGCATTAGAGACACACTTGGGGAATCGGTGTTAATCTATTATTTGGTATATTCAACTCCCCCAAAACCCATTAAAAAATCTCAATGATGTGATTCAAACATCACTCTCTCAACATTTTTAGATGACTAGACTAGAATTTGGCTTGTTGAGAAAATATTATTTCCTCAAAAGAGAAGAGGGCATGAGTTGATGGTGTTGTTTTTAAGCATAATGATACATGCATGTATGTAAATTTCGTTATGCTTCATTTTGACAGATGGAGAATAACATCTAAAAAAAGAGAAAACGGCAACCTCAATGAAGGTGAAGTCTCAAGAATTTCTATCTACAAAAAACCAATGTAAATAATGGTGATATCTTTATTAAGATCACTCAAAAGACAAATTGGCAAACCATATAAAGTTACAGACATGTAAACTTTCATATCAAGTTGAAGTTCTACCACAAAGTCTCTTGATTACTAAATCTATCAAAATCTCCCAAAGGATAAAGGCATCCTAACATCAAGTATATATTTTGATGGGGCCCTTAAACTTCCATGTGATAGAATGAATATATGGAATAATGTATATATGTGTGTGTATGTATGTATGCATGCATGTGTATGTGTGGTGTACTCATGGTGTAGCTATGCATGTGGGTATGTACTTGTATATGCATAGATGTACGTGTGTGTATGTGTACATGAAATAATTTTTCCATACAAAAATAAGGGTAAATTTCTTTGCAATTTATGCTCATAGAACATAATTTAGCAAAATACCATATGTATATATGTATGTATATATATCTTTACATGTGTCTATGTGTGTGTAATAAAACTAAGTGTACAAATGCGCAATTTTTCAAAAGCAAATAACATTTTGAATTGTAACAAATTTTGGATAGGACTCCACTTTATTCCCAATATGTCAGATATGCATCGATTCAATGCTCGATACAAGATAAATAGATTACAACAATAAAACCAAAGTGAAGAACAAAAGATACCACCTCTTACCTAGCAAACAAAGTAAGCAAATTATTAGTAAGGAGTTAATAAACATGCTTACATTGCAAGCATCAATAGTAGCATCCAAGTGCTATTCTAGTCACCCACTAGCATTTAGTTTACCTTAGTTGTAGCCATGAAGCTATCTTGGGAGGACAAAGTCTCTATTGGGGATTAAAGGTTGCCCATGCCTAGCCATGTATATTTACTTGTACTTATCACTCGCACACATATACATTGCAGGTGGCGACCACCCACCATCACTACCACTTTATTCTTTATTTTTTACATGATAATAGAATAAGGGAAGGTAAATCACACATTGTGACTGCTGGAGTTCCCACATACTATCTTGCTCTCTCTTCCTTGAATCTCCATAACTCTTACTTCACTCTTAATCCACCTTTCAACAAGCATTAGAGTGGCATTCGATGTTCATAATAGCTCATACTTGGAGCAAGGAGTGCGATGATAGAAACTTTATTGCAAAGGTCGAATATTTAAGCTTCTTCTTCGGCATTGATGCTTGTTGTCTGCACATTGGAGTGACCTTGAAGCCTTTCAAGAGAAGAGAAATCAACATTCTCTTCCTTTTTCTTCCTCTCAAATGTATGCATAGTAGTGGAGAAAGCAAAAATACCTTTCAAGAATCTAGTTTGGAGCCATTCTATCCATTTTTTTAGTGGATACAAAGGATGTTGCAAAAGTCGCTATGGCAGCTTGACAACACTTTCATATTTTCACCTTACTTAACAAGATTTTAAGTTTGAGGAGAATGTCAAGTCTTTTGTCTTACTTGTTACACTACTTGAGTCTTGGGATACATTTCACACTACTATGAGTGCAAACCCTCTTGAAGGTGGCTTTTAGCTCAAGGATGTAGAGGTACTAAGAGGAAGTAAACAGGAAGAATGTTAGCCCATGCTTCTGATGCACTTACAATGAAGGGCATATAAGGTGGTAATGGAAATACTAATCATAGTAGAGACTCACAACCCAATAGGGGCAAGTCTAATTCTCATGAGCAATCATGCAATAAGTCTCATGGTCCTAATTCCTTTCTTACTTGTCACTATTATAGGTAGAAGAGTTGCATGAGGTTGCAGTACCATAAGATACACAATGATAGGCACAAAAAAGGCAAAAAAAAGAGCGCAGGATAATGCCAAATCTTTTGAAATGATCATAGCATTGTTCTTAAGTATAGTGTTAAGATAGAAGAGATAAATGCATTGGAGTATAGCTCAAATGATTACATTCTTGCTACTTCATCACTTGATGCTCTTTAGTTGATTGATGCTCCTCTTCTTATTCTCATTGTTGGCTTCTTGGTTTGGGGTCTTCATTTCCTATCGCCTTGCATCATCATTGGTTTTATACCTATCATACTATTACAAGTTTAGTTAGACTAGGAGATGACACTGCATTGGATGATATTACCATAAGTGATGTGAGATTGTAGTTTGGTGTTGGTGCTTTATTTATGCTTCATGATGTACATCATGTCCTGAATTTGACTAAAAGCCTTATCTTTGCTAGACAGTTGGATGATGATAGATGCAATGTCTCTTTTGGTTATTCTACATGGAAGATTACTTGTGGAAATCTTGTTTTTGCTTGAGGTGCCAAGGTTGGCAGCCTCTATCCTTTCCTTGTATCTAGATCTATTGACCATGTCTTGGCTACGATTGATCTTCCTTATGTGTCTCTTTGACATCATTGTCGTGGGCATATGTCTCTTAAAGGAATGAAACTACTCACTCATTTGTAGTATTCGCTACCTCTTGACTACTCATGTTTTGACTCTTGTGATCATTTTTTGTATAGCAGGCAGACACATAACTCTCATAAAAAGTCTAGATCTATGTGCATGGATAAGCCTTTGGCTCTTGTCCATTCAGATATTTGTGGTTCCATGCCCTGTAATTCATTAGGTGGTACTACATGATGATTATTTGCATAAAGTTTGGGCCTATCCTATTAAGCAAAAGTCAAAGGTGTTAGCTACATTTCAATGCTTTCTTGCTATAGTTGAGAAACACTATGTGTATAGGCTGAAATTCCTAAGGTCTAACAATGGGGGTGAATATTTCTTTAAGGCATTTGATCAGTTTCATGATGAGAGGGATACTAAGTGTCAGTTGAGTGCCTCGTACACTCCACCCTAGAATCATGTTGCAAGGCATATGAATAGGACTATTTAGGAAAGAGTCTACAATATGCTTAGTTAGGTAGGCTTACCACAATACTTTTGGACTAAGGTAGTTAGTACTATGGTTCACTTGATTAATAGGTTCCCATGCACTACTCTTAGTGGTAGAGTTACAAAGGAGGTTTGGTCTGGTAAATCTCCCTTGTCATGATAGGTCTTGATGATGGGTGCATTAGGTAAGCATTGAATGCTCATATTAAGAAAATCAATATACATGGATATAAAATGCCCACTTTCAAAGAGTAATAATGAGTTCCTGGAGAGATCGAGCTATGGAGGGATACCTACATATATTGAAAAAATGGAGATGTCATGTTGGCAAAAGAATGTAGAAAAACATTGATTAGAAGTATGTCATCATAGAAGAGGAAGCTATGTATGGATATCATACCTCCTGGTAAAGGCCAAACTTTTACAAAAATTGTGCTTTAAAAAAGTGAGGTATAAATTATACCAAAGTGGGGAGCAACCAGACCCCATAGGAATGCCTTTACACTACCTCCTAGTATTATTAGACAGCATAATGAATGTATTATCAATTATTCAACTATCAAGCTTAAGGAATTCTTCAAATGAAATAGAGAGATTGCTATCTTTAGCCTTGTTTGGCCACCTTGTTTTACCATTTTGGAAATTCATGGTAATAAAGGAGGCTTTATAGTGTGCAAAGGCTAATGTCATTACATTGCTCACGATTGAATTGAGCTTATATTCTCCATGATGGGGAATAGCTTTGTAGCTTTTGGTGAAATTTGCTGAGCAATGACTATAAAATTGTTTGGTAAATTAATGAAAGCCTCTTGTGTAGAGGTAATTAACCAAGTGAATATAGACCCTCGAAATGAGAAGGACCTACTCATTGAGTATTCAACACGTTCCATCACGAAACCTTTACATGTATTTAGTATAAATGCTAATTTTTGTGTACAATCTAAGTATATAGAGTTGGTTACATTACTGAGCCATCTAAACTCTTGTTTATGGGCTTTGTAGGTGCCCATAAGGAAGGGTAAGTTTTAAAGAAAATTTACTTTTAGATTTTGCAAGATGCAAAATGCTATGTTGGAATGCCTCTAGGTCAAAGGCTATCTATTCAAAGTTAGGCCCTAGAAATCTTTCTTTAGCTAGCATCAATAAGAGTTTCTTGCAAAAGAAAGAGGGGGTATTACCAACTTTGTCAAATCCTACAATGTGAAAATCATTTAAGAGCTAGTTTAAATCATTGGTATGATCACTAGGCTCATAGCATTGATGCTTCATGATAGTGATATTATGCAATTGTTTATCAATATAGCATTCATATTTTGGTAAGTAATTAAGTTTCTTGAGATCCAATACTTTGAGTAATTCTTTGAAGCCAAGTATCAATGAGTTTTCTGCCTCAAAGTGTTTGTGGGGCTTAGAGGGTATATGGTTGAGACCTTTACCAAGTTGTATCCTTAAATACTTATTAGTCACAATATCAAGATTTGTAGTACCCACATGATTATAGTCCTTAAAATAAAAGGACTTATATTTTTGGCAATTACAAGAAGTAATTGTAGTAACAAGTGTATTGTGTGGTTTATAGAAGATAGACTTGAGCGAGGGAGTAAATTTCCAACCAAATACAATATTTGAAAGAACATTGGCTGGAAATGGCTACCAAATAACATTTAAAAACTCTTCGAAGCATTTCCTTGGGGGAAATTTTTCCAATAAGCCATTACAAAATAGAAGATGGATTACCGCAGGAGAAGGCTTTTCTTGTACTAGCTTTAAGCATCCATCTTGTTGTAAAATTGGGACCTACATGCATCAATAAAAAAGTAACTACTTAATAGTTGAGCTACAATCATTAAGATGAATAGATTTTCTCTTCAAACTTTGAGAAGTAGTCCTATTACAAGCTTATGCAAAAAAAGACGGGGTTCTATCACCAAAATTTCTTGGTTTATAAAGTCCTTTTGTAGACATCTACTTCCCCTAGAAGTAGAATTAGAATTCCAAATAGATGGAATATTATTTCCACTAGGTTGAATTTTGGCCGAATCGAAACATGTTTTGATCATTTTGACACCTTCACCCTTCTTGTTCTTGAGCAAATTGGAGCCATTTCTTGATATCATGAGGTTCTTTGTAGCAATGAGTACCAACTCCCTATAGTAAGCAAATACAAGACATGCATTGACGGTTTGGCCACACAAACCCCATTGAGAGTGGAGCACACATTTTCCTCAAATAAAGCCATACTCAATGGCCCATTGAGGATAATAGTTTTGAAGGGGATGAAGTTCCTTCTAAAGCTAAGGTTACAAACTCTTTTTCAACAACATTGAGGCTACCTTCACCAAGAAATAATAACCACATTTCTTGTGGAATAGGTGTTGTAAGAGTAAACATGCCATAAGACCAAGGTTGGTGATTACATGCTTTGCAAGTAGATTTCCAAGAGACGTGTTATGGCTCCTCAAAACATCATAACAGTCCAAGATACACTAATCAGCTTGAATTGACCCAAATACTACAGGAAACTTCTTAAACAGATTTACCACCATCATGAGCAAATAATATTCAGGAAAACAAATAGATATAAAACACATATCATATTCTATAACATAGAGCTACCATCCATAAGAATATCACATAATTAATGATCATCATAACCATTCCTAATTGAATAACTTAAAAGAAAATTGCAATATTACTTAGAAAACAAACATAGACTAATAGGATCAAACATCAGTCAACATATCAGAGCACTGTCATGAATTGTCTATTATCCTTGATCACACAACTTTTCCTCGAATATAACTACCTGACAGTTTTTTACCTGTGCGCCTGACTTTTAGGTGAAACATCATGTGACATATAAAGTTGCTTTACATATGCTGATTCAAAAAGCCTACATACATAAAAGTACTAAGGTATGAAAGAGTATCAAATAGACAATGGAATTCGAGCCCTAACACCTAGCACAGCCCGTGGATGACTGGGATAGTCAAGACCCGAATCCACAAGCATACAGCTAATTATAAAAAAGAATGGAAACTAAGTATGATGAAGAACAACTCAAAGAACATGATTATGCCTTGCCAGAGGCCTTGCATCCCTTAACAAGCCACACTGAGCAGCAGTGAGTAGAGCCCCTCTAGGATACTCAAAGCTCTCTAGTGCAATTGCATAATTGGCTCTAAGAGTCAGTGGATAAGTAACAACAAAAAATACAACAAAGCTAATAGTTAAAAGGAATTAGGATCATAAAGGATGATATCTCTACAAGAAGACAGCTGGCACACCGAACCATCAACAACATGATCTTCAACAGAATCGTGATCCATAACACTAAAATCCTCATGAACCTTATGGAGCACCTCCTGAAGCACAACATCCCTGTCATCAGACCAAAAATCCCTCTGCTGAAGTAAAGAAGCCACATATTCATCACTTTGTCTTTTTGCCTCCAAAGCCTGCTCCAACTTGACAATCAAATCCATAGACTTAGTCTCTAATTCTGTGACTTTCAATTTTAAGGCATCTCTCTCCTACACCACATCATCATATTTTGCTAAAACAAAAACATCCTAAAGCATATGATACAGCTTGGAAACCATACCATCAAACTTATTTGCAACCATCAGCCATGAGTTTTTTACATCATCAACTAAAGCATTCCTAATATCTTCAAGCTCAGATTTTAAAATCACAGAACCATCAAGCGCAACTTCCACATTCCAGAAGATCTGCTTTTCAACCTCTTGAAGTGATTGAAATCTTTCTAACAACAATTGATAATTGATCCGAGAAAATCACAAAAAAATATTCGTCTAACACTTTGTTGATTTTTTGTACATTTGGAGGCTTGAAATAAAGAAGAGGGTGGGAACAACCTCTTGGGAAATCCAAGAAATCATTGGATGGAAATATTTCATAGACCGGTTTACCAAGGGGGGGTGAAGAGTAAAGATCAATGGAGGAAGGTGAAGGGAAAATGTGTAATGTGAAAAGAAAAAACATGAAATGGATTTGGAGCCATCCAAAGGGCATGTGAGGCTCATAATGTCATGGTTTTGGAGCCTTATGATAATTCAAACAAATGGGACCCTTCTTGGAAGCATTAGTGAAGAAAAATCTGGCACATGATTTTGTAAGTTTTTTAAAAAATACTTCCACTCCAATCCAAAAAAACTTTTCAACGTGAAAGTTGTAGCATGTGAGTTGAAGTTTCAAATGGTGTTTTTTTCATAATTTTTTGGAGCTACGAGTCGGGAGATATGGCCAAAATGGTGGATGCCAACTTTTTCCAATTTCGGTGGAGACCACCTCCCAATTTTGTACACACCCATACTTTCTTCCCCACACTTAACACTTCCATAAAACATCATTCATTAGACTCCCAACCCTTTCCCCTCTCTTCTCCTCTCTCTCAAGCTAATAAACCATTAGAATTCCCCTCCTAAATCACCCTCAAATCATCCTTAATTGTAGTAGTAATGTATGAATTCTCACTACTCTCTCTCCATTATTGCTAGATATGATATTACTTTATGAAGATTCTCTATATTTGTTTATAGGAGAGCTCTTGGACTCAAGCTATGGGGGGGAGAATGGAGACAACTCACCTATGATGGAATTTGATTAAGTACAAAATTGGTCAACAAAACATCTAGATGGAGCTTCCACATTGGTGGAATCGCCTTAATGCAGCTTTGGTGGTGTTAATTCCTATTCTATTTTAACCTCCTCCTTAAACACCCTCAAGGCCTATATAAAGATACATTCTCCTTTGTAATTTGCAAGAGAGAGCCAAGAGGCCTTCTTCAGCCCTATTGAGCCTTTCCCATTCTCTCTCATGAGCTTATGTAGTTCATTCCCTTACTATAGCTTATGCATGCTCTACAGTGTAATAAGCCCATGCTATTGGTGTCCATATTGTGTATATTGGTTATGTCTTGAGGGTTCTCTATCTCTTGTGCCCTCTTAAGTTTTATTAATTCATCTATTTTTTGTAGCTCTCTCTCTCTCAGTTTTCCTCTCACAAGCTCCTCTCCCTTTTGCATAGCGTCCTAGTCTGCTCTTCCATGACTAGGTGGTGCCCTTACCTCATTCACTTTGTGGCAAAAGGGAATTTGGCATAGTATAGAGGCTGCCATACCAAATTTCCTTAGTCAATAATCAACTTGAAGTCCGACATACTTTCCCATACAAATTTTCATTTCATCCAAACATTTGGTCCTAAGCTCATTAGTCCACTTCTCAAACAAGGTAGTAGACATTTTATTCCTATCCAACAACTATTGCAACTCTGCAATTTTTGCCCCAAGCTGAGATTCCATGGTTTCATATTCAACCTATTTTTCCTGCAATTTTTGAGTCAAATCCTTAGATGTCTTTTCCTGAGCAGACAACTAAACCTGCAACCCACTAATCGTAACTGCATTTCGAACAGCTTGCTTGTCATATTCTTGAAAATAAGTCAGTAGTTTTTGCATAACCCCCACTACATCAGAATGACTACCAATACTAACATCATGCATCCAAGAAGGACCCAAAATAGATGGTGCATCAGCTGCAAATTCAACCACATGTTGATAGCCAAGTGTATCACTAGGATGATTTTGAGAATCATGAGAAACAGTGTGATGCTTTTTCTCAAAAATATAGACATACTCGAAAGCCATATTTTCCCAATCTTTGACTTTTTCTTTGCATAAATATTATGTGCCAATTTAGAAGCATCAACATTACCTTGTTTATGCACATTGAGTGTATTCTCAATACCTGCATCCGTAATCCCCTTTGACAATTTCCGAAGCAATCTGTTTAGCGTATGCTTCATCATACCCCACATGCACCAAATCTTGATAAATGGAATGCTTATCCAAATCACCATCAAAAAATTTATGAATATCTATAACATCTTTAACATCATGAGCAACAGCAACTTTGACCTCCGTTTCGATTGCATTCTCTGACAAAGAGTTGATATCCAACTTAAGCAAATACTTAATAGTTATACAAAACTTGAGCATATTCATACAAGCCTACCAAAAAACCATCCTAGATTTTTGAAAAACCTTCTTAGGATTTGAGATCTTAATCTCAACCATTAACCTGTCGTACATAAGGCCAACCCAATTCAGCATCCCCAAATGCTCCACATAATAAATAATTCCATAAGTCTCCCTAGCAATGCTATCAGTCTTGATGAACATCATAAATGGCTCCATAAACCATTGTAGCTACAAGTTATGAACCCCATCAATGCACTTTAGCACATATACATTCCTTGGTCCAGTAGGGTCTCCAAAAGCATGTTGCATTTGATCTTTAGTGCACCGATATGATGCTGGGTTATTATTTATGGGGAGAGAAAAAACCAGATTCACAATTGCAGTGGTCAACTCAACCCGATCAGTAATCTTACCATTCAATTTTCTTAGCACATCCATTTGTACCGATGAAGCATGGACTTTGGAAGCCCACTAATCCCATGGTAATCGGGCATACTTATACAACACTATTTTTTCCAACCATAAGCGATGTACTTATACATCAATATTAAGATATAAGTTGGAATCCACAAAAGGTGTACCAATAGCACTCAGACTTGAGAGGTAGGCAGCATTCGTCGGTATAGCCTCATCCTCCCCTTGATGTGCTGACTTATCATCATTCGAGACCTCATACATCTCATCATCATCTTCTTCCGAATGACCACACTTCAGCAAGGAGAGCTTGCAGGCTGAAGAAGGTCGTGTATGCGTTATGGTAGCAATAGTTGCAGGTCGAGGAGAAGCAAAGAATGGAGAAAGGGGTGTAGTTTTAAAAAAATGAATATCCTTCTCCATGCAAATGCAACAGTCTAAGTTTTCTCTTAGTCCACATCCTTTCGTGCCATATGTCACTTCATACTCATATGAGTGTGAGAATGCACACCTATAATTGTCACTAACTGATTCCCTTGTCATAGTTGGAATGATTAAATGAACAACTAAATAATATGGTTGTACAAGCCTCTTAAGCCTAAAACCATTATTTGTAGGCTTAGCTTCTTGAAGAAACCATTTTGAAGCATACTTGGATCTAGTTAATGACGTTGGTCTACAACTTTGGTTGGGGTACAATCCACCATCCCTCTAATTAACATAGGCATGATCCAATCTAGTTAATGACGTTGGTCTATAGCTTTGGTTGGGGTACAATCCACCATCCCTCTAGTTAATGACGTTGATCTACAGCTTTGGTTGGGGTACAATCCACCATCCCTCTAATTAACATAGGCATGATCCAATCTCCCCACACACCATGAATCATCCTTGTGTCAATTGTGCCATGTGAAGACAATAAGCCTCTTCTTTTTTGCACATGTGGAGGACATCTACTAGATCATGATGCTATGTTAGTCCTTCCCAATTCTCTCTTTCTACTACACTCATTCTCCCCCCTTTGTGAGATTGATCTAACTATGTGATTTTCATATTCCAATCTCCTATCATGATTTTTGCTTGCTACCTTAACTCTAGGTGCAAATGGACTTGCATATCGAAGTTTTAATTTGCTAGGAAATTTTCCAAGTTGGAAATTATAAACTACAATTCATGAAAAAGTTTCTTTTGAACATGTTTATTGAGCCAAGACTATCTTCGTTGTTGTGTGACTCCTGAAATATATGCAGCTAGTACCTTGTCCTCCTCTAACTTCAGGAGTTGTTCCATTCTACGCTGCACTGACTCCTGAGGGTCCAATTTATGTATAACAGCAATTCTCAAACTTGGTACCACAAATTCCATGGAGACCATAGCTTCTAATCCATAAACAAGTCTGAAGGGTGTAAGCCCTATTGTAACCTTGTATGCTGTGCTGAAAGCCCACAATGCTGAATCTAATTTAGCATCCCAATCTTCCCTGTTATCCTCAACAATTTTTTTCAAAATGCGGAGTAAAATCTTGTTGGAAATTTCAGCTTGACCATTAGCCTGAGCACGATATGGGGTAGACTTCTTATGCTATATCATGTGCCTGACAGTCAGTCCCTGGATAAATTGATTTAAAAAATGTTTATCCCTATCATTAACCAACTCAATAGGGTATCCAAACCTGGTCATAATATTAGAATACAAAAATCTAGCCACACTAGATGTTTTATTATCCTTCAAGGTTTGAGCTTCCACCCACTTTGTAGCATAGTCAGTGCAAACCAAAATATACCGATTTCTTGTCCTCTTTGCGACTGGCTTAATAGGCCCAACAAAATCAATCCCCCACTTTTGAAATGGTTCAAGTGGTAGTACGTGATGATCTTGCATCCTATCCTTGTCAAGAGGTTGACCCTCCTTTAAGCATTGCAAACACTCTTTAGCATACTGATGAGCATCTTTCAACACAATAGGCCACCATAGACCTGCATGTAGTATTTTCCTACCTGTAATCTCCCCTGAGAAATGACCACCAAAAAATCTAGCTTCATGAAGAATTGTTGGTTGCTCAGATTCAAGAACACACCTTCTTAAGACATTATCTACTCCCCTTCTATATAGCGTGTTCATAATAACCTGAAATGCTCTACTCTTCAGTACCAATCTTCTTCTTTGATTTGCTGTAAGGTGTGCTAGCATAATACCTTCTTTTAGGAAATGCAACAATTGTTCATAATATGAATTAGGGTCTATTACCTAAACCCCAAAGAGTTCAGCATCAGGAAGTTGATCATGAATATCGACTTCAGCCTCATCATTTTGTAATCTACTTAAATAATTAGCTATAGCATGTTCTTTCCCTGGTGTATGGATAACCTTAAAGTCAAATTCCTATAATAGTAACATCCATCTTGCCAATCTACCCGTCAATTGAGATTTATTTATCATGAATAAAAGTGCGTGATGATCCACATGAAGATTACCTAATTTCCCAACAAATAATGCCTAAACTTTTGCACAGAGAAAACCATGCCAAGTGCTTCTCTTTCTGTAACTGAATAATTCTTTTTAGCAGTACTCAATCTTTTGCTAGCATAATAGATTGGTCTATACTAGAGGAGTACTTTATCCTGCATCAATATCACTCCCACAGCAAGATCAAATTCATCAACAAAAACATGGAAAGGTAAATCCCATGTTGGAGGTTGCAATATGGGAGCTACCACTAACATCTTAGTTAAAGTTGTAAGAGGAGAACAAATATGTGGCATGTACCTTAAATACCTGCTATGCCACTTCACTTGCCCAACAAACCTCATAACTTCTTGCATAGTAACTGGAGCCTTAAGTTTTTGGACAGCTGCAATCTTTATTGGATCTATACTCATACCTTCTTTAGACAAGATGTGGCCTAAAAGCATGCCCCTCTTTGTTGCAAACACCAACTTAAAGAGGTTCAATGACACAACAATCTAGACTCGAATCTTCCCCTTCTTCTTGGGCGCCACAACAATAGGAGATAACCAAGTAACCTCATCAATCGGTTTGATGAACCCAACTCTCAAAAGCTTGTCAATTTCCTCTTTAACCTAATTAGCATAATTAGGGTTTATTCTATACCTCTTTTGAATAATTGGCTTAGCATCTCTCTTCAAATTTATCATGTGCTAGCAGACGGCTAGATCAAATCCTTTCATGTCTGTATAATCCCAAGCAAAAAATTCCTGAAATTCTTTGCACAACTGGATAAGATTCTTCTTAAAGTTTTCTTCCACAAAAATACTAACCTTAATGGGTTTGGCCTCCCCTTCAATGTTTAAATTAACTTCTTGAACCTCATTCTCAACTACCCTTGTATATCTTCTCATTGTATGCTTATATCTTAGTTCAATAGCCTGAATGATGGCTTTTTGTCCTTTTGTCTCCAATACATCACGATTGTCCATAGAACTGTCCAAAATAGGTTGGTCCTTTTCAGTTATTTCTTGCTGAAAAACTTTAGGATGACTCTGTCCTTGGTCCCGAATAATTTTATACTGCTCATTCCATGACCTATCTTGAAATGCAAGTTGCTCCTAACCTGCAAGAAGGACTTCAAAATTCTGTCCAATTGGTTGTGAACTGCATTTGAAACTGCTTGATTTTCCACAACTTCATTCCTTGTCTTTATAAGAGAATCCTGATACTCCAGAATAATACTATCCACATCTATTTCAAAGACTGGAACCACAAAAGGATTTTCCTGAAGAAATAATTCCTCCTCATCATCTTCCACTTCATCTGCAAGGTTAATAGTCTGAGCGACTATAGGTCTAGATGAACTCTTCAAGTTGACCTTATTAACTGTTGACAACCTGATTTCCTTAAGGCCTCTAGGAATACACACATAATCATCCCCCAATCTTGCTTCAATTTGGCCAATTTAAGCCATGGTCTACTCAAAAGCATTGTATAAGAATCTCCAATTTCCAACATTCTTAAGAAAACAAAACTCACCCTAAATTTAAGGCTAGCCACTCGAATTTGTTGATTCCGAAGAATACCCAAAGGCTGTAACCTCCTTTGATCTACCATCCTAACGTCAAATGGGAGTGGTAGTAGCTCTTCTTGTTTAGTTGCCAAATATGTACGTTCAGGAAGTATATTAACTCCTGAAACCCCATCCAACAAGACGTCATCATGTGTTCTTCCTACATACTCAACTTGAATGGTAGGCAATTGATAATCCACAACCTCTTGTTGGGTTGGTATAACTGCTTGATAGTCAGGAACTTGATGATTCACAAGGTTTTATCATCATTTGACCTTTAGGTATTGTTAAGTTAGAACCCAATTCATGTCGCTTTAGGGGACCGGAATGGGAGTATGCCCTAGTACGGGCAGAGAGGTTGAGTGACGCATCTCCCTTGTTTCCCATTCTCTTTGAACCAAGTGCGGCATGGGTCTGCTTTGGCTTGGGTATCTCTACGTAAAGTAGGATATCCAAGTCCCGACGCTAGAATGTTGTCAAGAGACCTTGATCACTAGGAACCCATATTTTAAGTTGATCCTAGTGGGTTCATCTGTGAACATTCCATTGCGAGGCGGACTTGGGAAACCCTAGGTGACAAACCTCGAAGCATTCCATGGTAGTGTTGGGTAGTGATGCTTAGATTTGTTTCTCGATGGACTGCTAAAACGTGCTTGGAGAGGCACGTTACAATTGGTATCAGAGCAAAACTTCATAATGATATGTGATTAATTAATGTATGGTTCGTAGGCACACCCTAAACAGAATAACCTAAGTGGTATGGCTTGATTGTTAGGCACCTTCTGCACCCATGAATGTTGGCATGTAAGAGAAGAAATTCCTTCTCAAGAAAATTAAGGCACCCGAGTTGGATGGAGAAGAGATAGATGTCGCAACAGAGGCGGAGATATGGATTGAGTCGATGGATGATTATTTCTCTACTTCAGGAACTGCTTTCTCCAATCAAGCAATGATAGGCAAACTTAAGCTAGTTGGCTAGGCTCGGATATGATGGAAGTAATGATGCAAAGATCAAGGTGTTTTTGGAGCCGCTATCACTTGGGCTCAGCTGAAAGATGCTGTACGCGGACGATACCTTCCGCCAACCTACTAGACTTTGAGGATGAATGAATTCTTCAAGCTCAAGCAGTTGGAATTAACCTTGAAATCCTACTACTCAAATTTTGTAACCCTACTAAAATACGTACCGCCTATGGATATTGCACAACTTTCTTGGTAGATGATATCAGGCTGATTGCCTGGATTGTGCTTGATTCTTAATTCGATTAATTAAGGAAGGATATTTTGCATAGGTGGATCATCTCCAAGGTCACGCTGCGTTTCAACCTGAGAGGGCATTGCTTGATTCACGGGCCGAAGGTTGAGTGGTGAAAAGGCCAACCACGGAAGTTGTGTCTCACTCTTAGGTTGCTTGGGGTTACTGGAGCTCTAGACACCCCTTGCCTAGTCTGGAACGGAGTTGTAGATTGCCATGAGCCCAACGTCTAGGGCATTGGAAGATCCTATTCTAGATAATGGATGGAAATTATGGTGCCATGTGATTTGGACCAAGTACTTCTATTGGATAGAAGGAAATATATAATTTCTCCTATATGGGCAGGAGACAAAGATTAACTTGAAGATAAGTTAAGGAACTTGTTTGTCAAAAGGATTGTTTTCTTTGTATTCGTGTCTATGCCATAAATTACGCAAACGAACAACCCTGTTCCCTAAAAGGCCTAATTAAGGAAGTTGATTTTGAATGTCACATATAAATGTGATAGGACCTAATTAGAAAACTAAAGTTATCAAGGGAAGCCGGTGGGCGGAACTCCGAACGGGTCCGTCCTACGACAAGGTGGTCCCAAAGAATCGGAAGGCTTCTCACAAGGTTTTACCATCGTTCGACCTTTAGGTATCATAAGTTAGAACCCAATTCATGTCATTTTAGGAGACTAGAATGGAACTATGCCCTACGAGCAGAGAGGTTGAGCAACGCTTCCCCCTTGTTTCCCATTCTCTTTGAACCAAGTGTGGCATGGGTCTACTTTGGCTTGGGTATCTCTGTGTAAAGTAGGATATCCAAGTCCCGACGCTAGAATGCTATCAGGAAACCTTGATCATTAGGAACCCATATTTCAAGTCTATCCTAGTGGGTTCACCTGTGAACGTTCCGTTGTGAGGTGGACTCGAGAAACCCTAGGTGCGACAAACCCCTAAACATTCCATGGGAGTGTCGGGCAGCGACGCTTAGATTCATTTCTCGATCTTGATGGACCACTAAAATATGCTCGAACAGCTGATAGGCGGGCACGTACATGTTCCATGTTCCCTTGTCACTATTTTGCAAGTTCAATTTTAGTGCTTTTTTGTCAGTCTTGTTTGAAGCAAGCACAATTTTTTTTCGTGTGCTTGTTGTAGTGGTTTCTCTTACAAGATATGTGGTGTTCCCTAGTCCCTATTGTTTTTGAGAGGTAGTTACTTCTTCTTCCATTCCATGAGTACTATCTCTCTAAATAAAATCATAGTGGTGTGATATATTGCCCATGAAATGGTGCCACAAGGTGTACGAATTCTCAAGTCATTCTTTTGGATAACCCTTCATAGGGATCTTATACCCAATTTTGATGGCATTTTTGTTGATCCTAGAGCAATAAATCAAACTCTTGTGGTTTTTGACTAGGTATCTATGATGTCAAATCATGGGGTTCCAAGCACTAGGCTCAAGAAAACACCGTGACTAGAAATGTAACCAATTTTGTCAATGTTTGCTCTAATTGCCTTATCCTTTGGAGCTTGGTGAGTTATGAAGTTCCCATACCTATTGGATTGATAGCTTGTAGTTTTTCAAGCTCCTACACAAGGCCTTGCAAATCTTGATGAGAACAATTTGTGCAACAAGGGCAAGAGCAATATGTGCCAAATCCAGGTGCCTAGAGGTTGCATGGGTGCTTGATGTGTGATATGTGTGCAAGATAGCTCAAGCCTTTATAAGATCTCCTAGTCTAGCTAGTTTGTCAATGTCATCTTCATCGTGAATGTTGAGAGTTGACCTTGATGTAGTGAATACTCCATTTATAAGGTAACTCCCCTTAGATTAGTCATGTCCTTGTCAATCCTCCTAAGGATTTCATTTGATGCTTGGTCTTCAAAGGTAATAACTCCATGCTCCTGTAACAAAACAACCCTTATGCCATAGCTATTAGCATCACACTATATGGTAAACTCTTTTGAAAAATCCAGGCATACTAAAATGGAGTAGAAGTAAGGCATTTCTTTAATTGATTAAAGTTGTTATATGCATGTGGATCCCAAAAGAAATCTTCCTTCTTCAACCTGTTAGTTAAAGGAGCTGCAATAGTTGCATAGTAGTGCTTAATAAATTAGTGATAAAATGATAATAGACCAAGAAAACCTCTAATTGAAGTAGTAATAATAAGTGTTGGCCAATTTCTAACACACTGCATCTTCTTAGGGTCGGCCTATATCCCTTTTTTACTGACAATATGGCCCAAGTACTCCACCTTAGTCTGCATGAAAGAGCACTTCACTCCTTAGCAAAGAGTCTGTGATGCCTCAATACATCAAAAAACTTTCTCATATGTGATAAATGGTCCTGTAGAGTCTTCCTGTAAATAGATATGTCACCAAAGAAGACTAGGACAAACTGGAAAAGGAAAGACTGTAAAATCTTGTTCATCAAACTTTGCAAGGTAGCTGGAGCCCTAATGGCATCACTAGAAAATGGTACATTCCATGATCAGTCCTAGATACAATTTTAACTTCATCACCCTCTCGCATACAGATCTGGTGATATCCTGATCTCAAATCAATCTTGGTAAAGAATCTAGCCCCCTTGAGCTTATCAAGCAAATCATCAACTCTAGGTATTGGATACTTGTTATTCACTGTGATCTTGTTTAGATCTTTGTAGTTAATACACATCCTGAAGGATCCATCTTTCTTCATTACTAATAAGAACCAAGATGCATAAGGTGAAGAAATTAGATTCAATGAACCCCATCTCTACAAGACCCTTGATTTACTTGGCTACTTCTTCATGCTCACACTTAGACAATCTGTAAGGTGGCTTATTGATTGGCTTTGACTTTAGCCCCAAATCAATAGGGTGATCCACTACTCTCTTTGGAGGTAATAAAGTAGGTACTTCAAACAAATCCCTATAATCCTCAAGAAGAGCTTTCAAAGCTAGATGATCTGCTAAATTCTTGGAATGATCTTCAACCTCTTTATTTAGGTGTAAGACAAAAATCTGTGAGTGCCTCTTATGCTCCTTGAGTTGTTGAATTGTGATAAGCTGAAAATTGGATTTACTAGAGATTTTCTGTAAATGGACAGGCTATCCATTAAAGGCAAACTCTATATACAACGGTGAGAAATCTATAGTAATCTTTCCTAAGGTCATCAGCCAATCACATCTGAGTACAACATCTATGGATCCCATTTCCAAAGTAATCACTTTTACCTTTGCTTTAAAATTTTCAACCACCAATTGTAAGGAAAATTGTGGACATATTTGAGTGCTAATTTCTTCTTCACCATTTTCTACTGGAACTCTTATGGGCTACTCTAAATTAGTGGGAAGACAATTCAATCTGTCTATCTATCTACAATGACTTATTCACAATATCATGTGTACTGCCATTCTCTATCAGGATGAACACATCCTTTCCATGAATATTACCCTTCATATGAAGTGTATTAGGGCTCTTAGAACTTGTCCAATCATCCATGGAGATGGAACAATTAGTCACAACATGTGGCTCATCAAGAATTCCTCCTGGATCAAAAGGAATACTGCCACCCAGATCAAAAGGAAAAGTGTCAGTAGGATCATAAAACTATTCTTGCCCAACTTACTCTTCAACATCCTTAGTTTTAGTGGTAGTCACAAATGCATTTGCCTCATTGTTATTATCCTATGAGTCTTCAAAGACTATCATACTATGGACCTTGGCTTTTGCATTCTTGTACACATACTTTGTTGCATGATCAATTGTATAATTCTCTCCACATTTGAAACATAAGCCTTTTTCTTTCCTTTCCTTGTAGAGTTCCATAGGAATAAACTTTGGATTAACATTGGTTGAAATAGTCATAAACTTGTTGTCCCCTTGTTTAAAATCCACCATTGGACTGTTTGTTGTCCTAAAATTGTGTTGAGGTCTTGAAGCATTGAATGATGGATAAGTTGGCACTCTAAAGCTCCCATTTAATGCATGATTACTACCATAAACATTTCCAACTTGTCCCTATTTTAAAATAGTCCTTGGCTATCCAAAACTAGGCTAAAATGAGGACTCTCTTCTATACTTCTTTCCATAACATTCCGCAAGCTCAATGGCTTTGAAAAGAGTGGTGGGGTTTTGTACCATAACATTAGTTGATAAGGAAGGTTCTAAACCATACATATACTTGTGGAGTTTAGCTTCATCACTTATACTCTCTACATACATAGTGAGGTTAAGGAATTGGTTTGTATAATCCTATACATTTAGGCCCCTTTGCTTTAATCCATACCATCTTCATGCCAATTTCTCTTTTTCAAGAGGAGAGACAAAGACATTAACTATAAATGTCTTGAATGCATCCCAACTCTTTATTAGTATGTTCTCTTTCTTAATATATCTCCACCATGTATGCCAAACCCTTCCAAATGTAATGCAGTAAAATGGATCTTCATATCATCAGTTCTAGGAAATATATTAAAATAGGACTCTAGTTTTGAAATCCATTCCTCTAGGTTGGATGGTGAAGATGACTACCCATTTTACTTTATCAAAATGATTTTGTCTTTTAATTTTCTTTCATGAAAATATTGTTGTTCCAAAATAGGAAGTTCATGATTAGTAGGTATTGCACCTCGAAAATGAGATGGTACTCTTCCAAAAGTGACAAAGAGTTAATGTGGAGCCTTCCCGATGGTAAAGGACCTCTAGAAACTTGAGAATTCAATCCATAAGCTTGGGGATTAGCATTGTTCATTCTATCCAAATAGTCATTATGCATGTGTGAAGTCTCTCATACTTCATATTGACTATTGGGAATGCCCCTTCATCCAATAATTTGTTGACTTTGATCATTTTGATTAAGTGGTTGAAGTGGGACTAATGGATCGTTGTTTGGTTGTGCTTTCTCCCTAGCATCCTTGGTTCCATTTACATTTGCATCTATTGAGAGAATTGAGCCATGATTTGTGTACTGGATTCTACTAATTTATCAATTGAAGCCTTTTTTTGGGTAGTAGAATCTACCAACTTCTCAATAGAAGACTTTGTTTGATATCTAGACAACACCATTTGCTCAACTTTGGATAGTAGCTCCATATGCCTTTAAGCATGTCTATTCTCATATTCACATATGGTATGATTAAGAGCACTAAGTTCTCCTTACATTTGAGGCTCTTTAGGATTCTTTTGAGGTGTATTTTCTAGCAAAGTGTCTCTAATTTGTTGAGCATATTCATCATGGGCTTACTCTTCCCTTTATGACCTGCCATAATAGTGCAATACCCCATGTCAGTAAATTGGCTATAACTTGAGCTAGAAAACTCTGATTTCCAAAATCTTAGATTCAAAAATGGAGCCAACAATGCCCTCTTCAAGATGAGCTATAGCATATTATAATATATTTAGAATAAAAAAATTTGTAACCCAATCTTTGAGGTTGAATTGTCCAGGTCTACACCCTATTTTAACCTATAAGTGCCCTATTTTCATCAGTGAGAGAAAAATGGTTGTATCTAAGGGCTTCCAAATCCTATGGAGAGTTGGATAGGACCTTGGTAAATCTATAGTACTTACACCTATACCTCAATGATGATAATGGTACATGTAGTGATGTGTTTTACCCTGCAAAATCCTATAAAAGCCATGTTTCACCTTGTTTTGATCTTCAAGATATACCTCAATGATGATAATGGTACATGTAGTGATGTGTTTTACCCTGCAAAATCCTGTAAAAGCCATGTTTCACCCTATTTCGATCTTCAAGTTACTTGAATCTATAGTACTTGCACCTATACCTCAATGATGATAATGGTACATGTAGTGATGTGTTTTACCCTGCAAAATCTATAAAAGCCATGTTTCACCCTGTTTTGATCTTCAAGATACTTGAATCTTTGAGAGTGCTTGAATCTTCAATTCTCCACTCGTGGTACTTGTGTGAGGGATAAAATGGAAGGACGTGCTACTTAGACGAGCTCCGAATCATTGGGAGGTGGGCAAAGGTCCCCTTGGATCAGTTGGTTGTACCCCTTTGGGATCTTTAATAATGGGGAGGGTCTCCTCTCTATTGTCGCACTATCTCCCCCAGCATCCATCTTTTTCCTCGGTGGGAATCTCAACATGGCAGTGATATGCTACTCTAATCAATCAGCATGATATGCACTACTCAAATTTCCACTCAGCTCATTCCATGAAATGCAATAGGATTGAATTTGGCAAAACAAATAGGGAGAGGGTCGTACCACGTAGTGACTCACTACTGACTTACCCTTTACAATGGATTATGATATATTTTGACATGAATCAAATAGTCATTAGCAAATATTTGACTCTATGGAAGCTCTTGAGGTTGAATCTCGACCACAATCTTGCTCAATTCTTACAAAATTTTCAAGAAATCTTTACATGAATAAATCCGAAGGTCGAAATGATGAAGAATCTTTAAGAAATTTGAGAGAAGTTAAAGCTTAGACTGAAGCTTTCATGACTGTCCAACATGGAATTGCACAGTTAGGGTTTCAAGAGAGCAAAAGGATGAGAAATAGAGCTTCATTTGGGAGTCTAGACATTAGAGACTTGAAGTACATTGTACCAATGATGATTTAGAAGCATCAATGGTGTCTAGGAGGTGGAGAAATGATGAAGAATAGGGCTGAAAAATCAATGTAAGTTTCGGGCTGCTTGTTGGCTGATCCAAATGGCATCATCCCTGGTGGTCAAGATGGTATGCAGCCTGTAGAGTTTGATCCCTGGAAGCTTCCTATACTATCCATTGTTGAAGAGAAGCAAGGTTCATAGAGAAATATGAAGTTGAGGGGTTGAAGGTTCCATGGAGATCTTAGACATGAAGAATAAGAAGCTCTTTTCTAAAAAGTAACCACAGTTTGCTCCTCTCCTAAGTCCGATTAACCCCTATTTTACCAAGTTATCTTCAAAATAGCATGTAATGGATGCACAACCTGCTATTTTAGTCATGGTTTGGCCAAATCCCTCCAAGATCTTTGTTAGAGCTCCAAGATTAGTCTCTGCACCAAGTAGAACTCCTACAAGTACCTGCCATGTGGCTCTTGTGCTATCCAAGATTTAATGGTGAAAATTTGGAGAAAATATGTTTGAAATAAGAAATTCAAATGGATGAAAAGCTTATGCTCTAATACCACTTGTTAAGGAGAGAACGGAGAGGTGAGAGAAAGAATAGTAGAGGAGAGAGAGAAGAGTGATGAGGAGAGAGAAAGATTAGAAAGTAGGAAAGAAGAGAGAAGCGATAGAAGCTATGAACAAGGAGGTGAGGTAAGAGATGGTAAATGTATTAATGTTCAAAAGATATGAAAATTTACATGTCTCACCTCTTTTATACCTATATTAGTGTGACAAGGTACTATTAATAATTCCACACTAAAATATATATTCTTTCTAGCTTCTTACAATCATGGTACAAGTGAATGCATCAGTTGCGTATGTTTGTGTGTAATGATGTGAAGTAGGATGCATGGATGTGTGTGTGGTATGTGTGATGAGGTGTGGTGTGGCATATGTGAGTGTCACGTGTGTGAATGGATGAGTGTGTTGACTTCCAATGCCTTGTGCCTATATACACATACCATTGGTACATGACACATCCTACAGTAAGGGTATTTGCTATGGTGATAGTGTCATGTGACTAGACTAGTATGATGTATGTCAGGAATGTGGACATATTGTATGCATGACGTGCTAGTGTAAAATCTATCGTAATTAAAAGTATGTGGCATGTCCCACAAAGCATGCATATTGGGTCATGTGTGGGCAAATAATGGTTGCATACAGCCTTGTGTCTTGTGTGTATGTGTGTAGTGTCTAAGCATGGGGTATGTCACATGGAGTGTAAGGGGTACCTAATGTGGCCAAGATGGGGATAAGGCTAGGAGGAGTGGAGACATATGTGACAGGGCCAATGTGGAGTGGTTGATGTGAGGTGGCTATGGATGTTTGATGTGATGATGATCATGACACATATTGTTGAGATGGCAAGCTCAACACGTGCGGACATTGATGATGGACCGCCTGGCTAGATGGGTCCGCACATCTACACTTAGGATGTTGGTGGTCATTATGATACTCACGTGGCTACCACTGACTTATCACTTATTATATTTAGTTTGTTACACCTACCTACAACTGGCAAAGACATAGCGCGAGTCGATTAGTGTAGTCGGTTATGCACTGTTTGACTTAGTAGGCCACTTTTCTTTATGTTGTATCTTATCTATACTTTGTGTACATTGTATAGTGTGTGGAAGATGAAGAAGAAACCAACAAGAAAACGTTTTGGCCTCCATCTCTCTTCTTGTGTTCTTGAGTGAGCTTCCTCTTGTGTATACAGTGTGTGCTTGGCGTCGCAGCTCAAGCAAGTCCCCCCACCACGCAATTCTTGATATAGTATCAGAGCCAGCCACTGAGAGAGGCTGATTTTGAAGGCTGAAGTGAAGGAGAAGAAGCAAGGTTCGAGCAAGCACGCCAGGGTAAGAAGCTCTCCCATTCTTCCACACTCTCTCTTGGATAGTGCAAGCAGGGTCGAGCAAAAATCTCAGATTGCTGTGAGATTTGGTGTGCAAGCAGATCACTATATATTCTGTAGATAATTCCTTTAGGACTCTTTCGCAGTTATTTGGGGCATGTGAGGCCGTTTCAGGCCCCATTTTAGAGCTGCAAGGTTGTGGACAACAGTTTCAGGGAACACTGTGATTTCGGTTGTATTGACCGAAAGTGGGTGCATAGGTTATAGATTGCAAATCTGTAATTTTTGAGGTGTTTGCAGGAAGTAAATATAAGGTTTATCTGCAAACAGATTGCAGATTACATATACTATTGAGCAATCAATGAAAAAGGTTGCTTGGTGTATTACTATGCATGTGTTGTGGAAGATTACAAAAGACTAGCTTGCTGTGTTATATCCTTGTTTATGATAATAGAAGAGAACAGTGGAAATCCCATTATTGAGAAGCTCGACAAGAACAACTACCCTTCATGGAAGTTCTGTGTGACGAACTTCCTCATTGGAAAGGGCCTTTATGAGTTTGTCTCAGGTGAAGAAAAGGAGCCAGAGCTGGGTATCCCTCCGACTGCAGATGAGTTAAAAGCATGGAAAGAGTGGAATGCGAAAGACAAAAAGGTGATGTACTGACTATCTATAGTAATTGATAATACTATGCTAGGACATATCAGGAATGCAGAAACTTCATATGCAGCTTGGACAATTTTTGAGAGCATGTTTTCAGTAAATACAAAGGCACGAAAGATTCAACTCAAGCAAGAGTTGAATGCCTTGAAGAAAGGAAAAATCTCTGTCAATGAGTATGTGTTGAAGGTGAGGAGCATTGCAGATGCTTTAGCAGTGATTGATGCAATGTCGGATGATGATGATTTGGTTTCATCCACTCTGATGAGTGGCCTTAACAATGAGAAGGCATGGAAATCATTTATTACTTCAGTATATGTATGGAAGCCATTTCCAGATTTTGATAAGCTGATCTCTCTCATGATTACTGAAGAGATCAATAGGTAGGGTGATTCGTCTGAAAGAAATGGTGAACAGGTCCAAGCATTTTACTCGAGTTTAGGAAGGGGACGTGGTAGATCCTCTTCGAGAGGTCGTGGTATGGAACATGCTGGCAATAACCAGCAAAACATGTTCAATCAATAGTTTGGTGAAATGCAGGTTTTTGGAGGCAGAGGAAACTTTAGAGGTAGGGGGAGCTCTAGAGGAAGAGGTGGATAGCAAAATAGAGGTTCTGGAAATTCTGCTACTGTTTGCCATTATTGTGGCAAAACAGGCCATATTGCAGCCCATTGCTATGCAAAGAAGGATGATATTTGTAGTGGTAAATTGCAGCAAGGAAACTATGCATCGCCTTCATGACAGAATGAATATAAAAATGAGCGTATGTTTGTTATGCAACATATGATGAATGCAGTTACAGGAAAGGGGACACATGATGATGTATGGTATGTCGATTCAGGTGCATCTAATCATATGACCAATCATGTTGAATGGTTTGGAGAAATGCAAGACTTACAAAATCCAGGTTATGTGCAGATGGGTGATGATTCATGCTGTCAAGATTGTGGGAGAGAAGGAAGGAGTCTCGCTTGAAGCTTTCTTGCTTGCACAATGGGGGAAGACACACAAGGGTGGAGGCTGAAAACAGTTTTCCTCTTCTTAGTTGTGTAAGCCAAAAGAACTCTTGTACAAAGAAAATAGAAGAACCCTAGATATGGGTCTCAAACCAAACTCAACTAACTAAGGTGGCATACTAACTGAGCCACAAACTAGAGTAGATAAGGATAGCTATCATGTAGCTATTATTCAGGGGCGGTGTACCAACCGCATCTGCAATTGACAAGTCGGCGACATAAATACACAACGGTCACCCTGGCGTATCACGAGTGGAGCTCGATATCTCAACACTCCCCCTCGAGCTCAATCCCAATTCCTGCACACCAAGCAGGTCTCTGAACTTGCGCAGCTTCTCTGCGCCCAATGCCTTCGTGAATATGTCAGCTACCTGATCCTCTGTGCTGACATAAACTAGATCAATAAGACCTAGTAAAACCCTCTCCCGCACATAGTGATAATGCACCTCAATGTGCTTTGTTCTAGCATGATAGACTGGGTTATTTGCCAAGTGTATACTACTCATGTTGTCACAATAAATGACAACTGGCCCATCTGTAGACTGATGCATATCATAAAGTAGCTTATGCAACCAAGCTACCTCACATGCAGCCATTGCTGCACCCCTGTACTCAGCCTCTGTGCTGGACAAGGCAACTGTAGGCTGTTTCTTGCTGCTCCAAGTGACTGCAGCACTCCCAAAAGAGAACACATATCCACTGGTAGATCGTCTATCAGAAATGCTACCAGCCCAATCAGCATCAGTGTATCCATGCAGCTGTATCTGAACCCCAGTCTCATAAAATAGTCCATACTGCAATGTGGACTTCACATACCTGAGTATGCGTCTAGCCGCATCCAAATGCGATTTCCTTGGAGCCTGCATAAACTGACTTACCAATCCAACAGCATAGCTCAAATCTGGCCTGGTAATAGTCATATAAATCAAGCTTCCTACTATGCGTCTGTACATAGTAGGGTCTTCCAGAAGCTCACCTGCATCTGCGCTCAGCTTCACATTCTGCTCCAAAGGAACTGAAATAGGCTTACAGCCTGTCATCCCATATTTGGACAGCATGTCCAATCCATACTGCCTCTGCAAGAGCTGTATCCCACTTGGTGATCTAATCACCTCAATGCCCAAGAAATAACGCAGCTCTCCCAAATCCTTCATCTCAAACTTTTGCTTCAATAGCATTTTCACATGAAGGATATCTTCATCACTGTCACCTGACATAATCAAATCATCAACATAAATGACAAGCAGCATAATACCTTTCTCTGTCTTTCTCACATAAAGTGAGAAATCTGCCTTGGAAATCTGAAAGCCAATAGTGACAAGATACTGTCCTATCTTGTCAGACCATGCTCTAGGTGCTTGCTTCAAGCCATACAAGGCTTTCTTCAACCTGCAAACAAACTCAGGATGAACAGCATGCACATAACCTGGTGGCTGCTCCATATAGACCTCTTCTTGCAAATCACCATGCAAGAAGGCATTCTTTACATCCATCTGATGTAAAGACCATCCCTTTGATGCAGCCATAGCAATGACTGCTCTTACGGTTGCCATCCTTGCAACCGGACTGAATGTTTCTTCATAGTCAATGCCATATGTTTGTGCATACCCCTTGACTACTAATCTTGCCTTGTATCTGTTCACAGAACCATCAGCATTGTGCTTCACCTTATAAACCCACTTACAGCCAATTGCATTCTTACCTTTAGGCAAAGGTACCAATTCCCATGTAGCATTTGCTTCCAAGGCATCCATTTCTTCATCCATGGCTTTCTCCCATTTTTCTTTTCCCATGGCTTCCTCAAAAGAAGTGGGTTCTGGTTCCTGTATCACTTTGACCATATATGCATAGTGAATGGCTGTAAATCCATCATATTTCAGCCTATCCACAGGATACCTAGCTCTCGTAGACCTGCGCAAAGTAGGTTCACTCCCAGGTGCTCTCAAAACATCCCTGGTCTTCCTTACTCCAGGTGTAACAATAGAAGGAATACCCAACTCATCATCAATGCTCTGCTCTGAGCCACTGGATTCACCATCCACATAAGAGTGACCTGCATTCACATCAAACATGGGTTGATCAACCTTCTCTTTTCCTTTTCGTGATACCTGCATACCACTATCTGCATTGCTTTGAGAAGATTCTCCTGATCTCAATCTGCCTGTCCATGGCAAAGAATGTGAACCACTGCTAGAGGACGCTCCAGGTCCACTAATATTTTGTGACTGCTGCTGTGAATTCTGTGCAGCATTACCATTTTGTGCATCTACATCATCAATCACATTTACTGGTTTATACCAGCTACTCATCTCATCAAAAACAACATCTCTGCTCACTGTAAACTTACGAGTAGAAGGGTTATAGCATCTATACCCTTTTTGCTGCAGAGAGTAACCAATAAAGATGCACTTCTCAGCTTTTGGATCCAACTTGGATCTCAGCTCATCTGGCACATGTACATAGGCAATGCAACCAAAAATTTTCAGATGAGAAATATCTGGTTTCCTACCAGTATACCTCTCCTCTGGAGTCATTCCATGTATTGCTGCAGTGGGAGTCCTGTTCATTATGTAGACTGCTGTAGCAACTGCTTCAGCCCAATAAAAATCTGGCAGGTCTTTTTCATTGAGCATGGCACGAGACACCTCTCCAATATGTCTGTTTTTTCTTTCTGCAATTCCATTTTGTTGTGGGGTATAACTACATGAATATTGCTGCTTTATGCCATGCTCCTGCAGGAACCTTGCAAACTCATTTGAGAGGTACTCTCCCCCTCCATCTGACCTTAGGCATTTTATCTGCAGGCCTGTTTCTTTTTCAACCATAGCTTTAAGAGTTTTGAAATGCCCAAAAACTTCACTTTTCTTTTTCATAAAATACACCCAAACTTTTCTGCTATAGTCATCAATAAAAGTGACAAAATAATGACAGCCTCCAAGAGATGCAGCTTTAGTAGTCCACACATCAGAGTGGATTAATTCCAATGGCTTCTCACTCTCTTGAACATGTCTAGGAAATGGTTTCCTTGCCTGTTTTCCAAACTGACAGGCTTCACATACCTTATGCATTTCTGCAACCTTGAATTTGGGCAATCCTGCAACAATATTTTGGGCCTGCATTGATTTAAGTCGCTGTACATTAACATGACCAATGCGTTTATGCCAGATATCAATATCTGCAACTACACCGGTCCCATGTGCAAACATTGCTGCACTCAATTCAGACATGTCTGCATCCAACGTAAACATTCTGCCCTTCTTCTTTCCTTTTGCTATCAAGCGACCTTTATTTTTCATATCCTCAACAAAGCATCCATGAGGATTAAATCTGACCTGCAAGCCCTGTTCAACCATTTGACCAACAGAAACCAGATTCTTGGTGATATTCGGGACATGAAATACATCGGACAGGTATTTCTTTTTCCCATCCTGCATAGACAAGGGAATTTTTCCAATCTGCACAATAGGATGTGCAGTATCATCACCAGTCTCCACAAATCCTGGTTTTTCCATTTTCCTTGCATCCTCCATCCATTCTGCATGACCTGTCATGTGGTTTGATGCACCTGAGTCAACATACCATACATCATTGCTTTCTTCTGCACTTGTCATAGAATTGTTCATGTGCTGCACCATGAACAAATGCTCATTTCTGTCATCACCCTGTCTGCTAGAAGATGCATAATTCCCTTGTTGCAGTTTTCCATTCATGATGTCATTCTGCTTTTTATAGCAGTCTTTAGCCATATGACCCATTTTACCACAGTAGTAGCATTCAACATTACTGTTTGCATTTTGACCTCTTTGCCATCCACCACGACCTCTTTGGCTCCCCCTGCCTCTAGAGTTACCACGTCCTCCTCCATAGGACTGGTTTTCTTGAGTTTGCTGCATATTCTGATTTCTACCACGGCCTCCAAATCGGCCTCCTCTACCTCTGCCTCTACCTCTTCCAGCATTTGAGTAGAAGACAGCTTCTTTTGAAGTTCCTCCTGAAGAAGATGCACCACCATTTCTCTGTTCCTCAGAAATTAGAAGAGCAATCAACTCCTCAAAATCAAGAAATCTTTCACGAACTGAAATGGATGTTCGAAACTGTGCATAATCCTTTCCTAGACCATTCAAGGTCACAGAAACTAAATCATCATCTTCCACTGGTGACCCAATGGAAGCAAGTGCATCTGCAATCTTCTTCACCTTCATATGGTAGTCGTTGATGCTCATATTTTCTCTTTGCACATTGTGCAACTCTTGCTTGAGCTGCATTTTCCTGGCTTGCGTATTTGTGCTATACATCTTTGACAGAGTATCCCATGCCTCCTTTGGCGTACTTGCATCCTGAATATGCACAATCATAGAGTCTGAAATGCTGATAGACAGCCAGTACATAACTTTCCTGGCTCTCTCATGCCATGCTTTGAATGCCTGCATTTGCTGTTGATTGGGAACATCAGGAAGAACTGGTTCTTCTTCATTTCCTGCAACAAATTCCCAATATCCTTTTCCCATAAGGAAATTCGTCATTCTAAACTTCCATGCTTGGAAGTTGTTCTTGTCAAGCTTTTCAGTGACAATCTGTGAAAGAGAATCAGATGCCATTACAGAAGAGTGCAAAAAATTCTGTCACTGCAAAAAACTCTGCTTCACCCTCACAAGGGCAAATCTGCAAAACTGGCGAAAGTGGTATTTGACCACACAGTCACTTCCTAGTGACGATTTTGCATCAACAGGCAACAGGGATGATTCTGTAACTCCCAATGTCTCTGCGCACAAGCATACAATGCAATTTTCACAGTAGCTATTCACCGACCTGTAGAACAGTGGTCACACAGCATAAAACAGGGCCTTTTCCTGAGTGCGTGCAGAAAACTTCCGGCTCCAAAACAGGCCCCGAAATGGCCTCAAATCAAAAAAACAGCCTCAAATGCACTTTCCGGCTGTGCTACCTGCAGAGATCTGCTCCCAAAACATAAAATGAAAGCAACACTGCTCCTCTTACCAGAACACCGCGAGCTTGGCTTGCTTTCTTGAGCTCCTTACCACGAACAAGGCTCTGATACCATGTCTGTTGAGATATCGAGCTCCACTCGTGATACGCCAGGGTGACCGTTGTGCATTTATGTCACCGACGTGTTAGTTGCAGATGCGGTTGGTACACCGCCCATGAATAATAGCTACATGATAGCTATCCTTATCTACTCTAGTTCGTGGCTCAGTTAGTATGCCACCTTAGTTAGTTGAGTTTGGTTTGAGACCCATATAGAGGGTTCTTCTATTTCTTTGTACTTGAGTTCTTTTGGCTTACACAACTAAGAAGAGGAAAACTGTTTTCAGCCTCCACCCTTGTGTGTCTTCCCCCATTGTGCAAGCAAGAAAGCTTCAAGCGAGACTCCTTCCTTCTCTCCCACAATCTTGACATGGTATCAGAGCCTTGTTCGTGGTAAGGAGCTCAAGAAAGCAAGCCAAGCTCGCGGTGGTCTGGTAAGAGGAGCAGTGTTGCTTTCATTTCCTGTTTTGGGAGCAGATCTCTGCAGGTAGCACAGCTGGAAATTGCAGGAGTGCATTGTCTCAGGTTGAGACGCCCTTCGCGGTGAAGCAAGAGGGCAGTATATGCTGCGGGAGAGGGCTTTAGCCCTTGGCGACCTTGTTTTTTTGATTTGAGGCCATTTCGGGGCCTGTTTTGCAGACGGAAGTTTTCTGCACGCACTCAAGAAAAGGCTCAGTTTTATGCTGTGCGACCACTGTTCTACAGGTCGGTGAAAAGTTACTGTAGAAATTGCATCGTATGCTTGTGCGCGGAGACATTGGGAGTTTCAGAATCATCCTTGGTTCCTGTTTATGCAAAATCGTCACTAGGAAGTGACTGTGTGGTCAAATACCACTCTCGCCAGTTTTGCAGATTTGCCCTTGTGAGGCTGAAGCTGTGGTTTTTGCAGTGACAGAATTTTTTGCAGTCTTCTGTAATGGCATCTGATTCTCTTTCACAGATTGTCACTGAAAAGCTTGACAAGAACAACTTCCAGGCATGGAAGTTTAGAATGACGAATTTCCTTATGGGAAAAGGATATTGGGAATTTGTTGCAGGAAATGAAGAAGAACCAGTTCTTCCTGATGTTCCCAATCAACAACAAATGCAGGCATTTAAAACATGGCATGAGAGAGCCAGGAAAGTTATGTATTGGCTGTCTATCAGTATTTCAGACTCTATGATTGTGCATATTCAGGATGCAAGTACGCCAAAGGAGGCATGGGATACTTTGTCAAAAATGTATAGCACAAATACGCAAGCCAGGAAAATGCAACTCAAGCAAGAGTTGCATAATGTGCAAAGAGAAAGTATGAGCATCAACGACTACCACATGAAGGTGAAGAAGATTGCAGATGCACTTGCTTCCATTGGGTCGCCAGTGGAAGATGATGATTTAGTTTCCGTGACCTTGAATGGTCTAGGAAAGGATTATGCACAGTTTCGGACATCCATTTCAGTTCGTGAAAGATTTCCTGATTTTGAGGAGTTGATTGCTCTTCTAATTTCTGAGGAACAGAGAAATGGTGGTGCATCTTCTTCAGGAGGAACTTCAAAAGAAGCTGTCTTCTACTCAAATGCTGGAAGAGGTAGAGGCAGAGGTAGAGGAGGCCGATTTGGAGGCCGTGGCAGAAATCAGAATATGCAGCAAACTCAAGAAAACCAGTCCTATGGAGGAGGACGTGGTAACTCTAGAGGCAGGGGGAGCCAAAGAGGTCGTGGTGGATGGCAAAGAGGCCAAAATGCAAACAGTAATGTTGAATGCTACTACTGTGGTAAAATGGGTCATATGGCTAAAGACTGCTATAAAAAGCAAAATGACATCATGAATGGAAAACTGCAACAAGGGAATTATGCATCTTCTAGTAGACAGGGTGATGACAGAAATGAGCATTTCTTCATGGTGCAGCACATGAACAATTCTATGACAAGTGCAGAAGAAAGCAATGATGTATGGTATGTTGACTCAGGTGCATCAAACCACATGACAGGTCATGCAGAATGGATGGAGGATGCAAGGAAAATAGAAAAACCAGGATTTGTGGAGACTGGTGATGATACTGCACATCCTATTGTGCAGATTGGAAAAATTCCCTTGTCTATGCAGGGTGGGAAAAAGAAATACCTGTCCGATGTATTTCATGTCCCGAATATCACCAAGAATCTGGTTTCAGTTGGTCAAATGGTTGAACAGGGCTTGCACGTCAGATTTAATCCTCATGGATGCTTTGTTGAGGATATGAAAAATAAAGGTCGCTTGATAGCAAAAGGAAAGAAGAAGGGCAGAATGTTTACATTGGATGCAGACATGTCTGAATTGAGTGCAGCAATGTTTGCACATGGGACCGGTGTAGTTGCAGATATTGATATCTGGCATAAACGCATTGGTCATGTTAATGTACAGCGACTTAAATCAATGCAGGCCCAAAATATTGTTGCAGGATTGCCCAAATTCAAGGTTGCAGAAATGCATAAGGTATGTGAAGCCTGTCAGTTTGGAAAACAGGCAAGGAAACCATTTCCTAGACATGTTCAAGAGAGTGAGAAGCCATTGGAATTAATTCACTCTGATGTGTGGACAACTAAAGCTGCATCTCTTGGAGGCTGTCATTATTTTGTCAGTTTTATTGATGACTATAGCAGAAAAGTTTGGGTGTATTTTATGAAAAAGAAAAGTGAAGTTTTTGGGCATTTCAAAACTCTTAAAGCTATGGTTGAAAAAGAAACAGGCTTGCAGATAAAATGCCTAAGGTCAGATGGAGGGGGAGAGTACCTCTCAAATGAGTTTGCAAAGTTCTTGCAGGAGCATGGCATAAAGCAGCAATATTCATGCAGTTATACCCCACAACAAAATGGAATTGCAGAAAGGAAAAACAGGCATATTGGAGAGGTATCTCGTGCCATGCTCAATGAAAAAGACTTGCCAGATTTTTATTGGGCTGAAGCAGTTGCTACAGCAGTCTACATAATGAACAGGACTCCCACTGCAGCAATACATGGAATGACTCCAGAGGAGAGGTATACTGGTAGGAAACCAGATATTTCTCATTTGAAAATTTTTGGTTGCATTGCCTATGTACATGTGCCAGATGAGTTGAGATCCAAGTTGGATCCAAAAGCTGAAAAGTGCATCTTTATTGGTTACTCTCTGCAGCAAAAAGGGTATAGATGCTATAACCCTTCTACTCGTAAGTTTACAGTGAGCAGAGATGTTGTTTTTGATGAGATGAGTAGCTGGTATAAACCAGTAAATGTGATTGATGATGTAGATGCACAAAATGGTAATGCTGCACAGAATTCACAGCAGCAGTCACAAAATATTAGTGGACCTGGAGCGTCCTCTAGCAGTGGTTCACATTCTTCGCCATGGACAGGCAGATTGAGATCAGGAGAATCTTCTCAAAGCAATGCAGATAGTGGTATGCAGGTATCACGAAAAGGAAAAGAGAAGGTTGATCAGCCCATGGTTGATGTGAATGCAGGTCACTCTTATGTGGATGGTGAATCCAGTGGCTCAGAACAGAGCATTGATGATGAGTTGGGTATTCCTTCTATTGTTACACCTGGAGTAAGGAAGACCAGGGATGTTTTGAGAGCACCTGGGAGTGAACCTACTTTGCGCAGGTCTACAAGAGCTAGGTATCCTGTGGATAGGCTGAAATATGATGGATTTACAGCCATTCACTATGCATATATGGTCAAAGTGATGCAGGAACCAGAACCCACATCTTTTGAGCAAGCCATGGGAAAAGAAAAATGGGAGAAAGCCATGGATGAAGAAATGGATGCCTTGGAAGCAAATGCTACATGGGAGTTAGTACCTTTGCCTAAAGGTAAGAATGCAATTGGCTGTAAGTGGGTTTATAAGGTGAAGCACAATGCTGATGGTTCTGTGGACAGATACAAGGCAAGATTAGTAGTCAAGGGGTATGCACAAACATATGGCATTGACTATGAAGAAACATTTAGTCCGGTTGCAAGGATGGCAACCGTAAGAGCAATCATTGCTATGGCTGCATCAAAGGGATGGTCTTTACATCAGATGGATGTAAAGAATGCCTTCTTGCATGGTGATTTGCAAGAAGAGGTCTATATGGAGCAGCCACCAGGTTATGTGCATGCTGTTCATCCTGAGTTTGTTTGCAGGTTGAAGAAAGCCTTGTATGGCTTGAAGCAAGCACCTAGAGCATGGTCTGACAAGATAGGACAGTATCTTGTCACTATTGGCTTTCAGATTTCCAAGGCAGATTTCTCACTTTATGTGAGAAAAACAGAGAAAGGTATTATGCTACTTGTCATTTATGTTGATGATTTGATTATGACAGGTGACAGTGATGAAGATATCCTTCATGTGAAAATGCTATTGAAGCAGAAGTTTGAGATGAAGGATTTGGGAGAGCTGCGTTATTTCTTGGGCATTGAGGTGATTAGATCACCAAGTGGGATACAGCTATTGCAGAGGCAGTATGGATTGGACATGCTGTCCAAATATGGGATGACAGGCTGTAAGCCTATTTCAGTTCCTTTGGAGCAAAATGTGAAGCTGAGCACAGATGCAGGTGAGCTTCTAGAAGACCCTACTATGTACAGACGCATAGTAGGAAGTTTGATTTATATGACTATTACCAGGCCAGATTTGAGCTATGCTGTTGGATTGGTAAGTCAATTTATGCAGGCTCCAAGGAAACCACATTTGGATGCGGCTAGACGCATACTTAGGTATGTGAAGTCCACATTGCAGTATGGACTATTTTATGAGACTGGGGTTCAGATACAGTTGCATGGATACACTGATGCTGATTGGGCTGGTAGTATTTCTGATAGACGATCTACCAGTGGATATGTATTCTCTTTTGGGAGTGCTGCAGTCACTTGGAGCAGCAAGAAACAGCCTACAGTTGCCTTGTCGAGCACAGAGGCTGAGTACAGGGGTGCAGCAATGGCTGCATGTGAGGTAGCTTGGTTGCATAAGCTACTTTATGATATGCATCAGTCTACAGATGGGCCAGTTGTCATTTATTGTGACAACATGAGTAGTATACACTTGGCAAATAACCCAGTCTATCATGCTAGAACAAAGCACATTGAGGTGCATTATCACTATGTGCGAGAGAGGGTTTTACTAGGTCTTATTGATCTAGTTTATGTCAGCACAGAGGATCAGGTAGCTGACATATTCACGAAGGCATTGGGCGCAGAGAAGTTGCGCAAGTTCAGAGACCTGCTTGGTGTGCAGGAATTGGGATTGAGCTCGAGGGGGAGTGTTGAGATATCGAGCTCCACTCGTGATACGCCAGGGTGACCGTTGTGCATTTATGTCACCGACGTGTTAGTTGCAGATGCGGTTGGTACACCGCCCATGAATAATAGCTACATGATAGCTATCCTTATCTACTCTAGTTCGTGGCTCAGTTAGTATGCCACCTTAGTTAGTTGAGTTTGGTTTGAGACCCATATAGAGGGTTCTTCTATTTCTTTGTACTTGAGTTCTTTTGGCTTACACAACTAAGAAGAGGAAAACTGTTTTCAGCCTCCACCCTTGTGTGTCTTCCCCCATTGTGCAAGCAAGAAAGCTTCAAGCGAGACTCCTTCCTTCTCAATGTCAAGATTGTGGGAGAGAAGGAAGGAGTCTCGCTTGAAGCTTTCTTGCTTGCACAATGGGGGAAGACACACAAGGGTGGAGGCTGAAAACAGTTTTCCTCTTCTTAGTTGTGTAAGCCAAAAGAACTCTTGTACAAAGAAAATAGAAGAACCCTAGATATGGGTCTCAAACCAAACTCAACTAACTAAGGTGGCATACTAACTGAGCCACAAACTAGAGTAGATAAGGATAGCTATCATGTAGCTATTATTCAGGGGCGGTGTACCAACCGCATCTGCAACTGACAAGTCGGCGACATAAATACACAACGGTCACCCTGGCGTATCACGAGTGGAGCTCGATATCTCAACACATGCCACCCAATTTCACACATTGGAAAGGTTTCCTTGTCCTTGTATGATGGCCAGACAAAGAGTCTGACAGATGTATTACATATGCCATCAATTACAAATAATCTAGTATCTATTGGCCAAATGGTAGAGCAGGGATTGCAGGTCCGATTCAATGCAAAAGGTTGTTTTGTAAAAGACTTTAATGATAAGTGCAGGTTGGTCGCAAAAGGAAGTAGAGTTGGCCGAATGTTCACTTTGGATGCTGGAATTCCTGCATTTGATGCTGCTATATATGCTAAAGGAAAAGGAGTAGTTGCAGATATTGAAATATGGCATAAATGTATTGGACATGCAAATGTGAAAAGGCTAAAATTAGTGCAGTCCAAAGGATTGGTTACAGGGTCGCCTTCTTTTAGAGTTGTAGAATTGCATAAAGTCTGTGAAGCATGCTAGTTTGGTAAGTAGGCAAGACAACCCTTCTCACATGATAGAGAAGTGAGTAGAAAAATACTTGATGTAGTGCATATAGATGTTTGGGGGCCTACACAGAATGTATCTCTTGGTGGCAGCAAATACTTTGTCACATTTATTGATGACTGTTTAAGGAAATGGGTATACTTCATGAAGGAAAAAAGTGATGTGTTTGAGCACTTCAAATCTTTTAAGGCAGCTGTTGAAACGGAAACAGGCTTAAAAGTAAAGTGCTTGAGATCAAATGGAGGGGGAGAGTACCTCTCTAATGAGTTTAGTGGCTTCTTGAGGACTCATGGGATAAAGAGGCAATTTACTTGTAGGTATACTCCATAGCAAAATGGTGTTGCAGAAAGAAAAAATAGGCATATTGCAGAAGTTGCATGTGCATTAATGGCTGAAAAGAATATGCCCAAACATTTTTGGTTTGAGGCTGTCCATACTATTGTTTACATTATGAACAGAACTCCCACAGTTGCAGTTCATGGGATGGCTCCTGAAGAATGCTTTACTGGCAAGAAGCCTGATGTATCACACTTGAAGGTATTTGGCTGTGTTGCATACATTCATGTGCCAGATGAGCTACGAAAGAAGCTTGATCCAAATGCAAAAAAATGTGTTTTTATTGGATACTCTTTAGAGCAGAAAGGGTATCGCTATTATAACCTTGTCACAGATGAGTTCAGAGTGAGCAAGGATGTTATCTTTGATGAGATGGGAAGTTGGTATACACTTGCTGGTGATGTTTTGGATGATGATAATGATCAGGACATCTATGTGTAGAAAGATAAACAAGAATCACAGAGTCTTAGTGGACCAAAAACATTATCTGGTACTACACCTATAATGAGCCCTTGGTCTGGGAGACTAAGGAGTAGCCCCATACCTTCAGGTGGGTCTATAAGTGTTGCAGGAAAGGAAAAAGGAAAGAAGAAAGTGCTAGATGGTAATGATGCATCTACCAATCATTTGGGATTGGATGGAGATTCTCGTGATTTGGAGAGCTTGGATGATGAGCTTGGTATTCCTTCTGTCAGGACACTAGGTGTACAGAGCCAGGTATACAGAGAGCTCATAGTAATGTAAAGGCTCCATTGAGTGATCCGGTGGTACGCAGATCTAGCAAGGTCAGATACCCTATTAAAAGATTTAGTTTTGAAGGTTATGCAGCTCACCATTATGCTTATATGGTGAAAGTAGTTGAGGATGTTGTTGGTCATGCTCATTGGGATGTAGCAATGGATGAGGAGATGGCTGCATTAGAAGCCAACAAGACTTGGGATTTGGTACCCTTGCCTAAGGGTAAGAAAGCTATTGGTTGTAAGTGGGTTTACAAAGTCAAGCATAATGCAGATGGTTCAGTTAGCAGGTATAAGGCTAGACAGGTTGCAAAAGGCTATGCTCAAACATATGGCATAGATTATCAAGAGACATTCAGTCTAGTTGCTAGGATGACAGGTGTGTGATTGCCTTGGCAGCAGCCAAAGGTTGGAGTTTGTAGCAAATGGATGTTAAGAATGCCTTCTTGCATGGTGAATTGCAAGAAGAAGTGTATATGGAGCAGCCAGCAGGTTATGAGGATTTAGAGCATCCCACATATATGTGCAGGTTAAAGAAGGCACTCTATGGGCTGAAGCAAGCACCTAGAGCATGGTCTGACAAGATTGAAGAATATCTTGTCAATATTGGATTTTGTATTTCTGATGCTGATCACTCACTTTATGTGAGAAAGGGAGATGCAGGGTTGGTCATCATAGTCATCTATGTGGATGACTTGATTATTACAGGTGACAGTGATAATGGGATTGCTGAAGTTAAGGACTTCTTGAAGAAGAAGTTTGAGATGAAGGATTTGGGTGAGCTGAGATACTTTCTTGGTATTGATGTGATCAGATGTGATGATGGTATATGGCTATCCCAAAGGCAGTATGGCTTGGATATGTTATCCAAGTATGGTATGACAGCATGTAAGCCTCTTTCAATACCATTAGAGCAAAATGTGAAGTTGAGTGCTGATGTTGGAGATGAGATAGAAGACCCTACTATGTTTAGGAGGATAGTAGGGAGTTTGATTTACATGACTATCACAAGGCCAGACTTGAGCTATGCTGTTGGCCTTGTCAATTAGTTTATGCAGATGCCTAGAAAGCCTCATTTGGATGCAGTTAGACGTATATTGAGGTATGTGAAGTCTACTTTACATTATGGACTTTTTTATGAGGCAGGTAAGGACATATAGGTCTTTGGATACACAGATGCAGATTGGGCTGGTAGCATGTCAGACAGAAGATCTACAAGTGGATTCATGTTTTCCCTTGGTAGTGCAGCAGTTACATGGAGCAACAAAAAGCAACCTACAGTTGCTTTATCAAGTATGGAGGCTGAGTATAGAGGTGCTGCTATGGCAGCATGTGCAAAAGTTATTAGGTGATTTGGATGTGCAGGGAGATGGTCCAGTTGTCATTCATTGTGACAACATGAGCATCATACAGCTAGCTAGGAATCCAGTGTTCCATGCTAGGACAAAACACATTGAGGTGCATTACCAATTTGTGAGAGAGAAGGTACTTGCAGGAGAGATTGACTTGGTATATGTCAGCACACAGGATCAGATAGCTGACATTTTCACAAAGGCATTGGGTGCAGAGAAGCTTCGAAAGTTCCGAAGCTTATTTGGAGTTGCAGAGATAGAGCTGAGCTTGAGGGAGAGTGTTGAGATGGCAAGCTCAACACGTGCGGACATTGATGATGGACCGCCTGGCTAGATGGGTCCGCAAATCTACACTTAGGATGTTGGTAGTCATTATGATACTCACATGGCCACTGACTTATCACTTATTATATTTAGTTTATTACACCTACCTACAACTGGCAAAGACATAGCACCGATCGATTAGTATAGTCGGTTATGCACTATTTGACTTAGTAGGCCACTTTCCTTTATGTTGTATCTTATCTATACTTTGTGTACATTGTATAGTGTGTGAAAGATGAAGAAGAGACCATCAAGAAAATGTTTTGGCCTCCATCTCTCTTCTTGTGTTCTTGAGTGAGCTTCCTCTTGTGTATACAGTGTGTGTTTGGCATCGCAGCTCAAGCAAGTCCCCCCACCACGCGATTCTTGACACATATGGCATTGACACATGGAGGATGGTGATGATGATTAGGATGCTCACGAGTGTTGTGATTGATGCATCCATGATCACTATGCTAGTGAATGAGATGATAGAAACGTCATACCAAGTCGAGTGAGCAAAAGAGACCAATTTGAGTGTAGCCTCAATTCAAGTGACTTGTTTCAATCGAATGATCATCAACTCAGTGAATTCTTGAAGTCAAAAGAAATCATCTCCTTGGATATGTTTTGATCGCAACCATCAATTGGAATCGAGAAATCACCGACTTCAAGAGATCATAAAAAATTGAGGTCGAGTGGTGTAATTCGGGTTATATAAGGCCTTAAGATAGTGTGCATAGCCATGGGATTGACAAGCTTTCTTTCTCTCAATTTAGCATTGCAAGAATGACATCAATTGTGCTAATGAGCAACGTTGCATCTCATCAAATCAACTAAGCATCACATTAACTTAATTAATACATAACATCAAATTGAATGAGCATCATGTCCAACCAAGTGATTTGTCAAATTTGAAGAGAGGGAGGGTCGCAAGTAGGGCATGATGCCGAATAGAGGAGGCCAAGAGGGAAAAAGAGGTGGCCGTGTCTCAAAATTTAAAGGCCTTAATAAGGCATTTCTTCCTGTAATGTCCCCTATTACTTAGTTTATTTTAATGTGTGTATACATTCCAAAGAAACTTGATTTATGTTACACATTATTTTTAAAAAAATCTCTAATTATGAAGCTGACTCTCATTATGATGATATTTATTATTATTAATGAGATATTATATGCTAGTTCATGGAAGAAAGACTTGGGAGACCCTCCCAAGACTAGCTTATTAAAACTATGTTTGTAGTATAGAACAAAAAGAACTAGCCTAGTGGATAGTCACTTGGCAGCTAAGTGCACTTGGGTGACGATACTGCCGGGATGGGTGACCTCCTGGGAAGATTTTCCTATAAGCTAGTGGGAGCTTCTCGTGCGCAGCCAATTGCGCCAACGAAGTCTTCGTAGCCTATTGCCAAGTATGCCAAGGCCAAGATGCCAAGGTCTATGTCTTGATCACCGCCTTAGTCTATAGCCTTGGAGTGACAGCTGCTCGATGACACGCCACACGGTACTCGCCCATATATTTGTAAATTTTTATCTTCGCACTACAAAAATGGAGCTCCCTCTTTGACGTCATCAATGATGTCATCAAAAGTGCTAAAAGAAAGCGTTCTCTCTTTGCCATCGATGATGCCATAAAAAAACACTAAAAAGCAAGCGTCCTCTCTTTTACCCCCTGCAAAACTATAAATTGAGGGCTTGGGAATGACCAGAGAGAGAGACAAGAGCAATCTCGATGAGGACGAGACGCTGATTGAGAAGGATAAGACTCTATTCCACGAGAGGAAGAGACATCATTCTATTCAACCCAAGGAAGGGGATACGATGAAGGTCTCTCATCCTCTTCTATGTTAAAATATGCATGATCTAGAGCATGGCAAATGCGGAAGCTATGGAGGTTGATATAGGAAGAATAAACTCATGAAGACATTGACCTTGACAAGAAAAATTGTCACACAAGCGAATTAGGTTCCAAGATTGAGACTTGGACTCATAAACACAATCTTGTGTGTGGACAGTGACATACACACTTTACTGGAAAGAAAAGAGTACTATCATTGCATTAGAAAAGAGTGCAAGTACAATGCTTTATAGGAATTAAGTGGTAGCACTTCTCCTATTGTGCATATGGGATTCTGATCCTGAGCCCTCACTGCTCCTTACAAAGAGACTAAAATAGGTGTGATTGCAAACATCTCAACACCCCTCCTCAATCACAACTAGAAGTACAAAGTGTGTAGAGGCTTTTAGTGAAACCAGCACCTGCAAAGTGTGGGCACACCATAAACATGGCAAAACACCAGAGACTGTCGCAAAAAAGGCTAAGTGTATACCACAAACATGATGGATATCTAGAGGCTGTAGCAGGGCCTCACAAAGTGTACAGAGGCTGTAGTACAAGGCTACATGAGGAGTTTATAAGTTTATGTCTAAAGCATCAGGGCTAGGAAATACAAAGCTAAAAGAGTCTATCCGAATAGAAGGACTGATGAGGTTTGTCCTTCTCATGGTAGTCTTCTTCTTCTTCTTCTTCTTCTTCTTCCTTTACTCCATTTTCTTCTTCTTCTTTGACTGCAACTAGATAGGCCTTTTGGGACCTCTTTTTGACATGGCAGAACTTCTTGGTGTGTTCGATCCTTTTGCAGAAGTCACAGAAAAGTTGGTCCTTCTTGCCTTTGTACTTGTTGCCAACATATAATGCATGTTCATATCTAGAGGTGCTTGGTTATTCCTTAGTTTTTAGCTTCTTTTCCTCCTCTAACAGTGATGCTTGGATATCAACAAGTTCAGGGTTTGGCATATTGATTAGAGTTGTTGATACATTATTTATTCAGGAGGCAAACTTTTAAGTAGAACACCGATGCAAACATCTTCTTCCATTTTAATGTTGATTCTTGCAAGTTGGGTTAGAAGTCGTTCCATGTAATTTAGATGTGTGGCAAGTGATGTGTTGGACTTCATTTCAAGCCTAAAAAACTCAATCAAGAGACCATACTTTGATGACTTAGATTGTGCACCAAACAAGGTATCAAGTCTCTTCCATGTATCCTGTGAAGTATCACAGTTGTCCACATGGTGGATATAGCTATCGTCTAGCTCTAGTTTGATAATGACTTGAGCCTTATCATCATTCTTTTGCTAAGTGATTGCAAGATCCGCATCATGAGGCTTCTTTTCTTTTCCAATAGTAATGGCCCAGAGGCCCTTCTTCATCAGGATGAGTTTGATATGGGTTTGCCAAGTGTGAAACCCGACTCCTTTGAAGCAAGTAGTTGGAGAGTCTTTGCCCATGTTAGATGGATGGAGCAGCAAAAAATTAACTTCAAAATTCTCAAATTTTATCAGTCGAAGAGCGGATTACAGTGTGTCAAGAGACACAAGTAATGACAGTGTGAAAACACACTATGTAAAGGCTATGTTTGAGTTGATGTCAAACTCAAATCTTCTTCGTTCGGGGTTGTCGATCTTTTGTCAATCTTTCTAGGTTCTTCCTGTCCTTGATTTGATGCTGGGACATTAGATCAAAGTGGCAGTGGGTTGTTCCAGGTGGAAGGAGAGAGAAAATGATGAGATTTTTGAGCTTTAGTGAAGTTTGGCTATGGCTTCCTAGATTAGGGTTTTGACCCAGCCTTGGTTTTTTGCTGATTGTGGGAGCTATATTGGATCATTTTAATTTAAAAAAAAATGGAAATGAATCTCTCTTCATTCTCTATCAAAGCCCCATGATGATGATCGAGATTGTTGGCAGATTCAAGTGTGCAAGGTGAATGGTGGCAACAGGCGCAATCTTTGACAGATTTTGATGTTTTTCATAATGCTGAGGTTATAGAGTACTAATGTCAATGAGTTATGGGCCAGGAGGGAGCGCCATACATGGCGGAAGATATGTCTAGAAGAGAGTTCATGAAGATATGCTTTGTATTTAGAGATCCAGCTCCTCCAAGTTGGGTAGGTGCTGCTGTCCACAAGTTAAGGTTATGGCAACAACTGATAGAAGTGACAATGCTGAGCTCCAGATAAGGCAACATCAGGATTTTATGTGATATAAAGAACCCTTGGAAGTCAAGGAATAAATCTCTAGAAGAGATCTTGGAGAGATATGCCCTCTACATGAAGTTATGGAAGCTCAAAGGTGGGGATGTGCAGGTGGCTATGGCTGCCACCAAGTGCTCTGAAGATGAAGTTGAAAAAATGAAGTCATACATGATCCTGAGCTGGATGTGAGCTGGTGGGCAAAGATTGAGAGGGACCAAGAGAGGCTAGAGAGGCAGTGCTATGCCCGATTGCGCTCTAATACCATGTTAAAATATGCGGGATCTAGAGCATGGCAAATGCAGAAGCTATGGAGGTCTCGTCCATCAAGCTAGAACCTTCTACCTAGTGAAAAATATTACAACTTGCACGATCTCTATGCTTGGCTTTCAAAAAAATATTATCATGAATTGTATGATTGCGAGATTTTGTCTGAAAATTATATGTGGGCTTTGTCCAAAAATTATATGCCTTGGGCAGCCCTTCACTTGATTTGCACTTATCTTTACTTTTTTTTGCCTTTGCATGTCTTTGTGGATTTGCTTTGCTCTAGTGCTTACTTCCATCCTAGGGTTAACAAAAGAAAAGAGAGTAGGATATGGGATGAGAATATATTGAAAGGCCATTGGAGGCATTTTATTATGAATTTTCATACATTAATCCTTGTTGGTCACAACCTCAACCTATATCCATGTAATTTTAGGAATTTGTGGAGATGTACTAGATATGCCATTTAGAATCAAAGATACAACATGTAGATAAAGAAATTATTATGTAACCTATATATTCTGAAATTGATTTATGCTATGGGTAAATGATGAGTCAATTGTTGTAGTATACCACTAGCCAAACTACACAATTACTTGAATTTCCACTAATTTAGTAATATTCTAAATAATAATGACTACTTAGATTACTATATGATACATATGAAGTAACTTGGTTATTTGAATATTTACCATGAAATTTTCATATAGGGACATGTTAGGCTAAAGCTACTATTGGCCTATATCCTGATTGCTATTGTTTGAATACTGTTGAAGGTAAAGGTGCTTGTGCCTAGCCACCCTTGTATTAGTCATATTGATGGTATCCTCATACCTATACACTGCAAGTGGTAGGTGCCCATCACTCTATCACTTCATTCTTTATTCTTCTAATGAAATTTGAATAAGGGAAGGCTGGTCACACATTGTGATTTGTTGGAGTTCCCACGTCTCTCTCTCTCTCTCTCTCTCTCTCTCTCTCTCTCTCTCTCTCTCTCTCTCTCTCTCTCTCTCTCTCTCTCTCTCTCTCTCTCTCTCTCTCTCTCTCTCTCTCTCTCTCTCTCTCTCTCTCCATCATAGCTCTTGCTTCTGCTCACATGCTTCCACTCTGGGCTCACTCCCTTCAACTAGTATTAGAGCCATTACATTGGCATTGAGGAGCTCTTTCCTTCAGCTTTACTTTAGTCCCAAACTTGAAAGCTTCAGCTCTTCTTCAATTACGGCCATGGCTTCTTTTATTTGAGGTGAGATTTGATCTTCAACTTCTTCTAGCTTGTGTGGGCTTCTTCTAGGTCCCAAGTAGGCTTGATTGAGCACTCAAAAGTGCTTCCCCATGCCCATTGACATCAGGAAACATGCCAATGGGAGCAATAGCAACATCATGATTATGCCTACTATTACTGCCCACTTCTTGGCCCCATTTGGCATCTCCTCTAGCTCTTGTGAGCTCCATGTCACTTTGGTCTTCTTCCCTTAGCTCCTCATGCACCCTTGGCATTAGTATTGAGCATTAAGCATTTGATTTGAGCTCAAACACTTCAATTCACTACTGTATACAATAGTAGACATATCAGTTATGGGTTTGGGAAGGCTTTACTTCATTGTTTAGAGCTTTCATATGCTTCTCGGGATGCCCCTATACACATGTATTGATGTCAAATACTTTGGGAGAATGATGTGACATTGATGTGAGATGCTATTGATATGATTTTAGCACATTTTTTGCTCAATTTTCTCAAAGATTTCCTTGTTGCAATAATAGGATTGAATGTCATTTATCTGGAAAAAATATATACCTATTGTCATTTGATACTCTCGTGGCTTGATATTGATGCCCAAATGTTAGCTTGACACTTGGGGATGCTTGATACATGACTTGGAATGCTTTGGGCTTTGATTGAGCTTGCATTGGCTCAGTTTTGATATCATTTTCATGTTGTAATACAACATATAGCAAGCACTTATTTGTAAGAGTTTATGTCTATTGCAAGTTCATGCCATTTAGATGCAACACTAGATGTATTGATACCTTGGATATCATATACTCAATGTATTGATCTTGGATTTCTCATTTGACATTTGACATTTATTCTAGTGGGAGCTATTTGGCTTTATGTATTGGGGCCACATTTGACACTTGGATGTACTACAAAGCATTTGGTTTATAGAGTTGAACTTGAGCTTGTTACGGTGAGATAGTGGGACTCAGTGTGACATGTACATGCTCTCTTCATACTATATGTATGCAATTGATGCCTAGTGGGATGATCTAACTTTTGTTTTGGGTTGGCATCTATCTCTGTCACACTATTGTCAGCGATGTCTTCATCTTACATGGCTATGTATTGAGCTTCTATTGTCATTTCTTAGTCAATTGTGCCTTTAGTAGGTCTACTCTGTTATCTGTGAAACCTACTATATGCATGATGGTTATGCCTATGGGATGTATCTCAATTTGATACATTTACCTTTGGCAATTCTCAGTAATGGTTGAATATTCACTCACTAATAGTTGCATGTCTTCTCTAGTAGTTGCAGTTGCATTTTATCAGTAATAGCTCATACTTAGTTTTGATCTCTTATTATTGTACTCTATTTTCAACATGATATAATTGCAATTTACTACACTATTCATGAGAGTAGTTGCCTCCTCTTAACAGTTTGTTGCTTAAGTTTGTGGACAACTCATTACTTTGATAGTAACTCTTATCTCTTGCTTCATTTAGTAGTGGTTTTGGGGCTAACTTATAGGAAATTACAACAGTCTATTTTTCCCTTCTATGCACTTGCTTGGTCTAATTATGGCTAGTGTCTCTCATGACAATGCTATCTTCAATATTGAGAAACTGGATGGGACCAAGTACAACTATTAGAAGACCTAGATATGGTATGTTTTAGTGCAGAATGTGCAAGTTAGACCACTCAAAAATAAGGATGCCAAACCCGAAATCATTGTGGCTGAGGATTAGGATGAATTGGATGAGCTATGCAAGTCCACAATCATTTTATTACTCTCGAAGCAGGTTCACTATAACGTTGTAATTGAAAATCAGATTGCATATGAGATTTGGACGTAGATTGAGAATCTTTATGACAACAGAAAAGTTTTGTATCTCAAATGTATTGGCTGAAATAGTTGATGGACCTTTGCATGAAGGAAGGGACTTCTATGTCTGCATATTGGAACGAGTTACTCCACCATTAGCCATTTAGCTTCATAGGAGATTGAGTTCAAGGATCCTTTACATCCTTTATTTCTTATTTGTACTCTACTTGAGTTGTGGGATACTTTTTGTATGGTTCTTTGTGCTAAGGATGGGCTGAATTTGCAGGATGTTGAGAGTGCCCTCTTGATAGAAGAGGTGAACCAAAAGAATGTAGATGCCTCTTATACATCACATGCATTGACTATGCGAGGCCAATAGGATAGAATTGGCCGTGGGGTAGAGACTCTCAAAGGTCTCAGTCTAGGATACATGGATAGTCTTGCAGTAAGTCTCATGGTTGTAAGTCCGACCTCACTTGTCATTATTGTGGAAAAGCAGGTCATATTCGGTCACAATGCCATAAAATATGCAAAGACAAGTGCAAGGAAAAGAGAAAGGGTAAAGTGCAAGACAAAAATAATGATTGTAGCATTATGCCTAGCAAGTCTAGCATCAAGATTGAGGAGATTAATGTGGTGCAGCTTGATGTGTCTGATAATCTCATATTGGTAGCCTCTTCTCCTTGGATGCTTCACAACTGATTAATGCTTTGTCAAGATATGCTCAATAGTAGTTGATGGATTCAGGGGCTTTCTTTCATGTGATCCCTCATAGAGAGTGGTTTCACTCCTATTGCAGTATAACCAGATCTCTCCATTTGGGTAATGACCTAGCATTGGAGATAGCTGGTATTAGTGATGTCCATTTGGTTTGGATAGCATGTTTACTCTTCATGATGTACATCATGTACCGGCTCTCACGAAGACCCTTATCTTCTGTATTAGTACCTTGGATAATGCAAGTTATGTTGTCCCTTTTGGCGATTCCTTATGGAAGATTATCCATGGGAATCTTGTTATTGCATGTGGTGCTAAGTCTCGTACCCTCTATCCCTTACTTGTATCTGGGTCAGTTGACCATGTTTTGTTTATGGCTATAGTTCCACATGTATCTCTTTGGCATCATTTCCTTAGGCACATGTCTTTAAAAGGAATCAAAATGCTTACCAATTTGTAGTATCTTCCACCCCTAGACTATAAGTGTTTTGAGTCTTGTGATCATTGTTTATATGGCAGGAAGACACATAGTATGCATAAGAAGTCTAGCATGAAGCACATGGGTGAGCCTTTGGCTCTTGTTCATTCAGATGTATGTGGTCCCATGCCCTATTAGTCACTAGACGGTGTGAAGTACTTTGTCACCTTCATTAATGATTACTCATATAAGGTCTAGGCTTACCCTATTAAGTAGAAATGGGATGTCTTATCTACCTTTTAATGTTAGCTTACTCTTGTTGAGAACCAATCTGGATATAGGCTAAAATGCCTAAGGTTTGATAATGGAAGTGCTATGTCTCAAAATATTTTGACCAGCTTTGCGAGAATGAGTGAGGTATTAAGCATTAGTTGACCGCCCCTTATACCCCTCCCCCCAAGAATGGTATTGTCGAATGTGAGAACTTGATAATTCAGGAGAGAGTCCATAGTATGCTTAGCTAGGAATGCTTACCACAATACTTTTGGACTAAGGTAGTTGCTACTACCATACACTTAATTAACAGGTCTTCTTGCACTATTATTGATTGCTAGGTTGTAGAGTAGGTATGGATTGGAAAATCTCCATCATATGCTCATTTGTGTATCTTTGGTTGTGAGGCATTCTACCATATTCCCAAGGACAAGTGCAACAGCTAGATCCTAAGTCTGTGAAATGCATCTTTCTTGGTTATGGGGATGTAGGTGAAATGGGATATCACCTATGGGATCCGTAGCCTTGCCATGTTATCCAAGCCATGATGTAGTTTTCCATGAGGAAAAGATGCATAAGCAGCTTGAACAGGTAGTTGAGGTATGTAGGGTGACCTTTCAAGATGAGCCTCCTGCTCTTGTATACCCAACTAGACAGCCTACAACACTTGGTGCTCCAATTGTCAAAGATTAGCCTATTTTGAGATGCTCTACTAGAGCTAGATGTCAATCTCTAAGCACTTTACATTATCCATGGACTATGTTATGGTGAAAAGTGTAGGCGAGTCTCTCTGTTATGATGAGGCCATGCACAAATATAATAAGTCACTCATAAGATAGGGCTATGCAGTTGGAGTTTGACTCCTTCTAGACTAACCATACATGGGATTTGGCTCCTTTACCTAGTGGCAAGAAGGCGTTGCAATGCAAGTGTGTATACAAGTTGAAAAGTATCCCTAGATGTTCAAGTCAACTTATTAGGCCAAATTAGTAGCTAAGGGTTTCAAGCAAGAACATGGCATTGACTTTAATGAAGTCTTTTCTCATGTGGTCAAAATGTATGTTGGTACTAGCATTAGTTTCTCAACTAGATCTGGGACCTTTATTAGATAGATGTAAAGACAACTTTTCTACATGGGGACTTGCATGATGAGATTTATATGTAATAGCTTAAGGGCTTGGGGAAAAAGACAAGGAACAATTAGGCCTTAAGCAGACACCTAGAGAATGGCATCACAAGTTTGATGCTTTTATGTATTCACAGGGATATTGCCATAGTGCTATGGATCCTTGTTCATACATGAATAAGGCTCATGATGGCAACCTTAGGAATGGTATCACAAGTTTGATGCTTTTATGTATTCACAGGGATATTGCCATAGTGCTATGGATCCTTGTTTATACATGAATAAGGCTCATGATGGCAACCTTATGATTTTGGTACTCTGTGGATGATATTCTTATTTCTAGGAGCACTCACGATGAGCTAGATGCCTTGAAAACTCAGCTCAAGAAGAGCTTTGAGATGAAGCACATAGGATAGGCCTTGCATATTCTTATGATGTGCATCACATACGATTGCTCTAAGGGACTCCTTTATCTCTCATAGAAAGAATATATCAAGAAAGTCCTTAAGCAATTTCATATATAGGATGGTAAGCCTATTGGTTGTCCTCTTCCTTCTCATGTGAAGGTTAGTCACGTTGATTGTTCACATTTTGATGAGAGCAGAAGGCCGAGAGATGGGGTAATTTAATGTATGACATGATAGCCACTTGTCTTGCATCACATTTGTAGTGGGAATTGTGCCATGCTATATGGCTACACCTAGAAGATGGTATTGGGATACCATGAAGTGTATCATGAGGTACTTGAAGGGCATATAAGCTATGTGTATATATTATGATAGCTAGGATACATGAGTCATGGGATACACTGACTCTGATTATGAAAGACATGCAAATAGTAGGAAGTCCACCTCTAGCTATGTCTTCACCTTTGTTGGAGGTGCTATTTCTTGGATAATCAAGGTGCAAAATTCATGGCCCTCTCCACTACCGAGGTTGAGTATGCTACAACCATTTTGAGGCTTGCAAGGAGGCTCTCTGGTTAGGCTATTTGGTAGCTAGAGCTTGGCATTACTAATATGGTCCCTATACTACATCCCGATTCTATGAGTGCTATTCAGTTATCCAAGAATCTGATCTTCCATGCAAAGATGAAATACATTGAGGTGCATTACCACTTCATCAAAGAGGTTATTGAGAACAGGTCTGTTGATCTTGTCAAGATTGCAACTAATCAAAATCTTACAGATCTGCCCCCACTGAGGCTTGCAAGGAGGCCATATGGTTAGGTCGTTTGGTTCATGACCTTGGAATTAATGCTATAGCTACGTTGCATTCGGATTCTATGAATGCTATTCAATTAGCCAAGAATCTGGTCTTCCATGTGAAGACAAAACACATTGAGGTGAGATATCACTTCATATGTGGGGTCATGGAGGATAGGTTTGTTGACCTTGTCAAGATATCCACTGACGAAAATCCTACAGATCTACTCACGAAAAGTCTCACTATTGAGTGCTTTGCCTTCCTCACGAGGTTGATGGGCATTGGATGAGATGATGTTTTTCCTCATCCTCTTGTACATGTGTACATTGTAATGTCTTTTCTTTTTCTTTTCACTCCTCACTGGGGTAGATTTGCCTTTAAGTGGGAGGTTGTTGGGGGTATTACTACACTGACAGTACCCGCCGCCAGTGCACACTGCAGGTGGTGGGCTCCAGTCACCGTGACTTTTTTCTTTATTCTTTTAGTGACAGTTTGAATAAAGGAAGGCCCGGTCACACATTGTGACCGTTGGAGTTCCCATTTGGTCTCTCTCTCTCTCTTTTTTTCTCTTACTCTCCTGCCATAGCTCTTCCAAGCAAGCTTCGATCCCTTTCACCTTTCAGGATTAATGTATGAAATTTCATAGTAAAATTCCTCCAATGGCCTTTCAATGTATTCTAATCCCCTATTCTACTCTCTTTTCTTTTTTTAAGCATAGGATGGAAGGCAACATTAGAGCAAAGCAAATTGACAAAGGCACACAAAGGGGAGAAAGTAAAGAGAAGCACAAATCAAGTGAAGGACACAAGGCATATAATTTTCAGATAAAGGCCACACATACCTTTTGGAAAGCCCACAATCATACAATTAATGGTAATATTTTTTTGAAAGCTAGGCATAGTACTCATGCAAGTTATAATATTTTTTGCTAGTAAAAAGACCCATAGCTCAACAGGGGCATATGCACTAGCTTTCATTCACTTTCATGATGGTTAATATAATCTATTATGTATGCATAAATTAGGAAAGACCGGCCAATAGCTGAATAGGAGAGACTGGTGCCCAACTTAAGGGAAAGCACAAATTGTAAACCCCATGTATAAAAATAAAAGAATGAATGGATAAGCTTATTCTTGTAGTGTGTAAACTTGAGGAAATTAATGCAAGCTCCTTTAGCTTCCCAATAACCATATTGACTCTCTTCTTTCATCCATGATAAAATTTCATAAATACGAAGAACGGTATAAAAAGGTTCAGAAACTGTGTAATCAAGTCAAGTCCATGGAAGGCTAATCTGTTTGTTCCTCATATAATATTGAATACAAAATTAGTAGTTGAATGGAGAGTCTTGTGAATGCGAAATACTAGTGAAATGATCAACTAAATAAGCCTTGGACATAAGGTTTTTTTCTTTTATGTTTTTCCTTGTGTATATCAGAGATCTAAAGTGAGTGAGAGTGTGAGAGTGAGGGACTTGCAAGGTGAAGCTCCTTCCTTGTGTGTGCTCTTCTCTTCTTCTTCTTCTTGGGTAAGAGGTGAATTGGAGGAGGGATTAGGTTGTCTTTCTTCTTGTTCACATTTCCCCTCATAGATTGGGTGCTTGCAAATTGGAAGCTATGTGATGGGACCTAAAATGGGCCGGCACCTCATGCACACAACAGACAACCCCACCACATGGCCTCATGGGCCAGGAGCATCTGAGACTCACTCTACACTAAATGCTAATGTTGATTCTGCATTTGTATTAAACCATAGTTCAACGTTTCCCATTCCTTCTTCTCAAAGGGAGATCCCATAACATATAGCCATAGTACCTCGTAGCATGTACATAGGGGAGCACCTCTCGGCTCATTGTTGTGGCTCCACTGCGACTCTCCTACACCTCGGGTATTGGCCCCAAGATGTATCGCTCCAACATAAAATATACATGATACAAACTCCACTCTTTCATTTTGAACGTATTCCAGGAGATACCATGTGTCCTTACCAAACAATTCCGCTAGAAAATAATTGACTAACCTACAGCTTAGGCTCCTTTCCACTCCACGTATAAGTCATGTCCTAGGAAAACAATTGCTATGCAATCCAAGATCGATACCATGGCATGTGTCATGCATAGTGCATATGATCCTAGTGTACAAACAATATTTATCAAATCAACACTTTGTGATGTGGAAAAACAACCCTTTCATGATTTTCACTAAATTCATGCTTCGATGTATGGAGACTAGCACCGATTTCTCATGCTACTAGCCTCTTAACCTTAAATTTTGTAATGTCCTATATGATATGCACAAAAAAAAGATCAGATTTTTCTTCATTCTCAGCACTTAAACGCTTCCACAACCCTGCTTTTCCCCCTACCGCTTATGTGTTGCCTCGTTGCATAGGTGTAGGGTATTATTTTTTTGTCATTTTCTACGTATAAAGCAATGAAAATGCAACCCACTAGAACATAAAGACAAGGGTGAGATGAGGCTTAACCCCTTACCTCGACCCTTGCCAAACATGCATGGACACTAACCATAATTTTTCGCATTTTTCTAAGCCCCAAAACTCATTTTCTTTCCATTTTTGCCTATATTTTGCTATTTTCTACTATTTATTTATGCATAAAAATAGGTTATTTTCTGAATTGTTATTATGGATTGATTATGACAACTGAAAGATGTTTTGTCTCAGGATTTTATCCCATGTGCATCTCTCTTTTCCACCCGAAACCAATAAAACCTTCATTTTTACACTAAAAAGATGCTTTTCGGGTTTTAGAAAATTATTTTCAGCATTATGACATTATGTATTCTTGGTTTTTTGACATTGAATCATCAAACATACAACAAACAACATTCTCACCAATTTTCATTCAATATGAACATCATTTGGACCATTAACAATAAAAAAATAGCCATTTTCCTTCATAAAAGAGAATTGCTGATTTTTTCCTTTTGTTGCGGGTTTTTAAAAAAATACGATTCCGAATAGGAAGACAGCCCACCATTGATGCTCAGTCCTTCTCCGATCATCCATCGTCAGCCCCACTCGATTTAGAAGCAATCTCGTACCACGCCGGACAAGCATTTATCAACCGGTCTTCATTCTTCTTCATGTGCATGAACTGTCCCTTGAGGGGAGAGAGAGGGAGGAGAGAGAAATACTAGATCTAGTTCTTCTCACCCAGGCAGCCGTTGCTCACGTGAGAGACGGCGATGGAGAGTGTAGAGAAGCAAAGATCATTGTTGTAGTCGGTGGGGGGGTTGTTCTTCAGCCCCCCATCTCATTTTTTCATGGAGGAGAGGAGTATGGCGCCGTTTTTCCGCCACATGCAGAAAAAATGGGTCCATGCCCAGAAAATTGATTTGGGGGGTTGGGAGACCCCAAGGGTCACCTCCTTCCCCCTCTAATCCTTTTACACTAGACCTCTTTGGTCCTCCACTTTGGGCACTCCCATTCGCACGTCCGGCGTCCGTTTTGCAAGCTGAAAATTTTTGCACACTCGTCTTGAGGTCCCCCACTGTCGAGAATCTCCCGAAGTCTCATCCGACATCGTGAGAAATTATGAAAATTTCCCAACTGTCGCTCGGTAGGTCTTTAAAGCAGTTTTGGCACCCGTCTCTGACTTGCCGCTTAAAATTGTACTGATTGCAGCTACCGCCTTCGACGAAGTTTATTTTTCCCTTGAAATTCAAATTTTTGGATATTTTTAAGCATGTATCGAAGTAAAAAATTAGATGTTATTGGCGACCATGGGATAGGGTAACTCAGCCCACCGAATCCCACGAACAGATCTGCACATCAACACAATCACAAAGAGCATCAAGTTGATACAAAAAAATACTTAACAAAACACATCACAGCTTTCACCCTACCCCCTGTCAAAACCAAGGCATGAAATCCATGAGGAGTAGGCCTAGCATAACATGACAAAAAGCCTAAAGCTAATCATGAACAAATTGCTCCAATATAGCCTAAAAAGAACTATCAAAGAGGTCATCCTAAGTGGTGGTTTGAACTACCTACCTAACTAAGGACAACGCAACCAGGGAGCTCCTACTAGGTGAGGACTCCTATAGCCTAATCAAGAAATATTCTCTTTTTTAGCACATTCTCCTTTGAGGCTTTAACTTTTCCATACTCAAGCATGTAAAAAGGAGGGAGTTGAGCGTAGTGACCCAAGGAGAATAGGGCATTGGCCTCACGTCTTGTCTCAGTACCCAAGAACCTACCAAGCCCTTGCAAGGCGACACATAATCATATTCTGACACTCACTTTTATTTTCACTCCAACCTTCTCTTACTCTTATTTTTCAGCTCTAGAAGCCACCCCCAGGAAGACAAGGCATCGGCCCCGGGTCTTGTCTCGTCCCCAGGAACCTACCAAGCCTCTGAAAGGCAATGAACAACTGCTCAATCATTGGTCTTTCTTTCCTTTTCTATTGTTATAGGGGTTAGAATCCCTTTTTACACACCTTCGTATATATATTTTTCCTTTCTTTCAGATATTGAGAGTTAGTCTTCTTTTCATTATTTTTAGTAGGATTCTCTAACTGCCTCACAATTAACAGAAACTCCTAGAACGGTCCCTAGCAGGTCAGCAGAACAGGGTCACTAGAACTCCTCTCTAAAACAGGTATTTTAGTATCGGACAATGCCTTTGTAGGAGGCAATGACTACTCTGACCTCCCCCAGACATACATAACCTAAACTTGGGACTTCATACCTTGATTGCTGGTCCCCAACAAACAAAAAGGAAGTACCCCTTACATACACATATATCATTAATTGCTTAAGGGAAAAGACTCGGAAAAAGAGAACAAAACCACCTAGAATGGCTACAAGAAGCTCCTTCGCAGCACAGGCTCGCTTCAGTGACTTCATCAACCTGTATGATGCAATCACTAAAACAAAAATCATCAAATGTACCTCCACCAAACAGACATAGGGCCCTCTTGGCCTAAAGAAATAGCACATTTTACTGCAAACTAACTGGCTCGCTTGGCCTAAAGAAATCAATCATTAAAACCTTAAAGCAACTGGCCCTCTTGGCCTAATGAGATCAAACAAACCAACTCATATAGATCCCTCCTTTGAAGAAAGCAGATATACGTAAATATGCTCCATTCCAAGGGAAAAAATAGGGCTCTCAATCCAAAACTGAATGCATCAAGTTGTGACCCATCCCTCCTGGATATATAGCAAGATGTGTATGCATAACATGTCATCGGATCAATCGATGGGTCCAAGATAATAGTGGTAGATGGGTCTCGGCTACTCTTTACATTACCCATATCAACCATCGTCAGCCATAGAATGTGTGGTCTGATAACATTTCCCACAATCGACCAGGACTTGTCTCATTGTCAATAGCAACATTCCGACTAGGACCACAGTTGAAGAAGAGGTCCTCTTCATAAGAAAAATTTGCTAAGGAATCCGCAAACTGATTCCAAGAATGTGGAATCAAATGAAGAGAGACTCCCTCAAATTCATCAAGTAGGGTCATAGCAGTTTGATGATACAGGCGAAGGATAGGATTCGGGACTGTGTATGTCCCATTGAGTTGATTTAAGATCAGCTGGGAAACCCCTTTTACTAACAACCGTCGAATACCACCTTCCTTGGCAATATTCAGTCCCATAATGAAGGCTTTATACTTTGCCATGTTGTTAGTGAATCCTACCCCGAGATAAGCAGCTAATTTCATTGCAACTCTACGTCGGGGATCTCAGATAACTACTCCAACACTCCCTTTTTTATTAGGGCCCCTAGATGCTCCATCATAGTATAACGTATACGTCCACCATGGGTTTACACAACTAGCCATTAAGAACTTCCCTATTCGTAATTATGATAGTCAAAATTCAACATATTTAGAGGATGAACTGACGGCTCCACCCCATCTTCTTCATTAAACTCAATAGGGATGCTTGTCAAAATTTGTAAACAGTGATGGCAGAAAACTTTGATCTCCCACACAAAGGTATCGTCTTCTTGCTCAATCACTTTGTATCCTTTGCTCCACCAGATAAGCTTCCCCTAATGATATCTTTGCTCGAGATATGGGTGCTCTAGATAAGGAATTAATTGCCCCATCAACCAATTTAAGCTCTCTTGTAGGTCTCAGATCAACCCCAGCATGGACCTGCAAAGCATTTATCGTGTTAGCATACTCAGAAATAATAAGGTTTAATCTTATTAAGATTAACCTTATTTTTAAATTCCACTCCTTGTAGATCAGCTAATAAAGCCATGGACTTATTTTTACCGATTCTAACTATCTTGTAAGGGCCATTCCATCTAGGTTCCAACTTCCATGGAAATAGCTCTCTACGCACATCATAATACAGAACTAACTGCCCTTTTTTAAAGGTATATTTCTTTGATTTTAGATCATGCAACCGCTTCATCCGACATTTACCTACCTCTTGATGTATCAAAATCTATAATTTGAGCTCATCCAAGTGGGCTATAGTTGCAAAATGCTCGAATAGAGCATCTTCAACACCTAAAAAATAATTGATTGCAAATCTTATGGTCGGCAACTCAATTTCTAAGGGCAAGACACACTCCTCCCCATAAACTAATTTGAATGGGGTGTGGCCAGTGGCTCGTTTGAACGTTGTGTTATATACCCATACCACCACATATAATTTTGTATCCTAGTCCCGTTTCTTTTTGGAGACTATCTTGGATAGGATATCCACAAGCTGCTTATTGGTACTTTCAACTTGTCATCTTGTTATGCTTAATTTTCCATGCTTTAGTCAAGCTTTTAATTACCTTGTTCAAAAAAATGGGTTCCACGGTCCAATACTATTTCCTTTGGCGGACCGAAACAACAGATGATCTACTCAAGTAGGAAACTAGCAGTCTCTTTTGTATTGTCTTGCCTCGTTGCCCGTGCTTCTGACCACTTTGTAAAGTAATCAGTTTCTACTATAATGTATCTCTTCTGAGTAGTAGACGAAGGGGTAATAGGACCCACAAAGTCAATGCCCCACTTCTCAAATGGAAGGGTAGCCATAATAGGCATAAGTGGGTGCTTCCTATTCTCCCTATTATCATGTCTTTGACATGTATTGCATCTCTTAACATATTCAAATGAATCCTGAAAGATGGATGGCTACCAATATCCAGCTCTTAAAGCCTTCTGTCTCATTGGCCGCCCAGCAAAGTGCCCTCCACAAGCGAAGTCATGGAACTCTTCCAAAATAAATGGAACCTCGTCAGGCATCACACATCGGCAATAGATATCATCAACACCCTGCCGATATAATGTTCCTACGATCAAGGAAAATTTCAATGCCTGCTATTTAATTTTCCTCTTCTCAGATTTGGATAGAGTAGCTCCAGTCTCTCCTGCAGATAAATAGTGTGTTATAGCAGCATACCAGGAGGGAATAGATGCCGTATCAATCTTAAACAATGTTTCCATGTCACTTCCTTCAGCCAAGACCTCTTTTGGCTCTCCAAAAACTACAAGACATTCTACAATGCCCTTAGCTTCGGTGGCTTGCTCTATCTTTAGCTACATAAATAAATTGGTTACAAATCAATCCTAACCTTAATTTATCACGAGTGCGCACTCTAAACTCATAAACGTTTATTGATTAAATATGTATTTTGCAGTATCACCCGCTATGGAATCACCTATGTACACATAAAATTAACAAAATACCCGAAAAGGATAGGCGTCCCCATCGACTTCTCGCACAAAGAATCCACTTTGTGTATGAGCCCCGGTAATAAAAGTTTACGGAATCCACCGTAAAACCTCACGAAATCCACCGTGGCACGGAATCCACCGTGGAATATGCCTCATGGCATCATACCCCCGGGGTGGGATAGCAATTGTCCTCAATTGCTATTAGCTCAATGTGGAGCTAACAGAGTGGGGAAAGCATTTAAGTCTCTAGTGTGCATCCATTGGGCCTCTTCAACAGGATGGTTTTTAAACTTGACCAAATATCTACGGCTAGTTCTAGTGGTCATAAAGTCAGTATCTATAATAGTTTCAGGTTCAAGGATTTCAGTCTCATCATCTAGCAAAGGTGGGTTTTCATAGACAGGGTGTACAAGTAATTGGGCTCTAAAGGGTCGTAATAAACTGATATGGAAGGTGTTGTGAATTTTCCAATGTTGTGGTAGTTCAAGTTTAAATGCATTATCATTGATTTTGTGTATGATCTTGAATGGTCCATAGAATCTAGGTGCTAATTTCACAACTGGGTGTTTATCTACACTTTGTAATCTATGTTTTTCTATTCATAACCAAACATAGTCATCAACTTTGAAATTCATAGTCTGTCTTTTCTTATTTGCTTGTTTTGTATATGATTGCTGGGCATTGGCAATCATATCTTTAACTGCATCAAAAATAGTAGCGTACATGTTAGCAATATCATCAGCAGTCTGAATTTTGTTTGATAAAGATGCAACCGTTGTAGACAATCTATAACCATAAATAACTTCAAATGGTGCTTTCTTTGTAGCTGTGTGTGGTGTATTGTTATATGCAAACTAAAGTAAATGTAGATGTGTATCCCATGTGTGTGGTTTTGAAATAGTGTAAGCACATAAAATATCTAAAATAGTACTGTTAGTAGCTTCTGTTTGACCATTAGTTTCAGGATGAAATGCAGATGAAAAATCAATCTTTGTTCCTAAGTTAGAAAACAAAGTAATCCAAAAATTATTAGTAAACAATTGATTAGTAAACACATTTTTCATGGTTAGTCAATTGTGTTTACTAACCATGATTACTAAACATACTTTTGGTAAACCATGATTAGTAAACATAGTTTTCAAAAACAATTGAGCAGCTTGAGATGCAGTTAAAGTTTTCTTGCATGGAATAAAATATGCTTGTTTGCTAAACCTGTCTACAACAGTCCAAATCATATCATGGTTAGCTTTAATGTTAGGTAAACTAGTGATAAAATCCATTGAAATTTGTTCCCATGGTCATGATGGAATAGATAATGGCATCAGTAAACCATATTGTTTACCATGGTGTCTTTTAACTCATTGACAAACTAAACATTTAGATACAAAGTTAGATACATCAGTGTCCATATGTGGCCAATAAAAATCTTCAGTCAATGTACGTAAAGTAGATATAATACCTCTATGACCTTGATATGGAGGACAATGAATCTCATGCAAAACAAATGATCTAAATGGAACTGTCACACATAATCCCTTTTCATAAAATATGAATCCATTATTGTAAGACAGTGAATCAATAGGAATCCAATTATTTCCAGCTAATTTATTCCAATCAGCTTGAAAAGTAATATCCTGATGATAAATATCTTTCATAGAAATAAAAGAATCAAATGATATCATAGAGATATTATGAATTGTCGGTCTTCTACTCAAAGCATCGGCTACAACATTCTCTTTTCCTGGTTGATATTGTATAAGGGGATGAAAACTTTGAATGAAAGCTGCCCATTTAATATGTCGGTCAGATATTTGGGGTTGATTAAGGAGATGTCTAATGCTTTGTTGGTCAGTTTTGATCATTGTTAACCCTCAAACGAATGAAGGTGGAAAATCCAGAAAAGCTAAATAAGAAGACAAAGACAGAGGCCAAGGCAAAGAGAAATGGAAGACAAAGACGCACAAGGAGAAGAGTCCTAAATAAGGGAGAAAAGCGCACAAGGAAAAGCGCAAGTCAAAACTTTTGTAAAAAAGCGCAAGCGCATCATGGTTTAATTCAAGGAGCGCCGGGCTCTCACCCGTGCAATTTGTAAATGTAGATGGGTGGTGGAAAGGAAGCTAGGAGGATAGAAGGACAATGGGAAAAAGGGGCCTAGGCTACGGCCGGCCATGTAAAAAGGGGAAAAGGGGATGACCGCCCAAAAGGGATTTAGGGTTTTGTATATAAAGTTGAAAAGTGAATGAGAAGCTCATTCTTATGTGTGGCCAAAAGTAGCTCTCCTCTTCTTCTTCTTCTTCTTCTTCTTCTTGCTTGCTTGAGCTTGTGCTTGAGAGAGGGAGTGTGAGAGTGTGAGGGAGTGAGTGTGTGAGGGTGAGGGACCGAGGAGGAGAAGCTCTCCATCTTCTCCTCTCTTCTTCTCTTCTCTTCTCTTGTCTTGCTCGCGGACATGGAGCTTAGAGTGTGGAGCTTGAGGATGGAGCTTGCTTGAAGCTTGCACTTAGATCGTGGAGCTACCGGAGTGTGCGGGAGAGGAGGTAACTCGAACGGCATCAAGGTAAGCTCACTACACCTGTAAGGCAGGCATTTGTAATATCTCCGCACAATAAAAGTTAGTTGGTTGGTTCGTAAGTTAGTTAGTCAATTAATAAGTTAGTAAGATTACTAACTAAAGACTAACTAAGGTAAAAACTAACTAACATTAATTATTGATAATTTCTATTTAAATTAAAATATTTTATTTAGAAAAATCAAGAGTCGTAATTTCGATATTTTTCTCGAATTGGCAAAGATCGTAGCTACCCTTCACGTAAATTACAATGTGAACGAGACTTATGAGTTATATTAATCACTAAGTTCATGTGTATAGTTTGGAAGGTCCAAAAACATTAGATTTTGGGCAAAGCTAGTATATTTTAGATATTATCCTTTAAAAAAACGATATGAAACTAGATGTCATTTAAAAGAAAAGACAAGTGATATTTTAGTTAGTTTGAAGATTTTATAAAAAGAAAAATAAAGAAAAGTGACTAGCAAAATCACGCGCGCCGCGATCGCAGTTTACATGCAGTTGACAGCACTTCGAACAGAGAAAAGAAGGAGTGAACTGAGAGCTTTCTAATCAAGTGTCTTGGATTTTTACCCCCCTTTCAGAGCCAATGGAACCATCAGATTTATGATCTGAGCATCAGATCACTGATCTTTCCAAGATCCCTCTCCACAAAGAGCTCCACTCCTCAACCACAAGCCCTCTTCTCTAATTCACTATAAATATGAGGCATGGAAGAGGCATAAGAAAGAAGAAGAAGACCCCGAGAGGCTGCAAGAGAGAGGTAGAGAGAAGGATACTCCTCCAAGAGATTGTGAGGAAGAGCTTGAAAGAGAGCTTGAGAGAGAGAGAAGAGTCACCCCGAGAGGTTGCAAGGAAGAGAATTGGCTCAATTTCCCTCTATCTCGATCCTTCACTTAACCATCTTTTCTTACGCTCTCCCATCTTGAATCTACTCCACCTTCTTAATCTCTTGAGTCTACCTGCGGACGATGGCCTCCAAGCAAAGAATGTCGCGTGCGGATGACAATCCCGCAACCAACAACAAGGCTTCGAGCAAAGGCATCACTGTCAATCCAACTATAGTTCCGGTCGTAAGTAATGTATTTTCAAATTGATAGATGCTTGCTTTGATTCTCATATGAGATACGTTAGGCCCCATACTATTGCACGAGAATAGGTCATGGGGAAGGATAAATTTCATCTCGCCTACTCGGAAGATGGAGTTTGTGAAGTGCATATATCAAGGGAAGACAATTGCACCTAGTTACATATGACTTATTTGCTAGTAGAGCAATTACAGGGAAGAATTAGTCAAGCGTTATGAATTGCATAGTCGTTAAAAGAACGACATTAAAAGATTGGGCATATAAGTGCTAGATTAAAGTATAGTCAAGGGTTATAACTAGCATGATTGCTAAAAGAATATGACGTTAAGAATCATGAATAGAGAAGTACTGGTTTAAAGTTTAGATACTTCAAAAGTACTTAGCCTAAGAGCCTAGGAGTCTAATTACTTGAGATCATCTCACACTTATCTTATCAAGTATTTATATGTTATGCCTATAACATGTTTGATATATGAGGATAAATTTCTAGTTGCCTCATGACTTGACTAAGAGCTAGTACAAGAAATTGATCATAAGGGTTAAAACTAGGATGTCTTGAGATCCGTTGGATAAGGATGACTTTTGCCAATCCAAATTCAGGGTTGGGTTATCAATCAAGGTAAGTGGCCTATAGAACTTACATCATGAATAGTGTTTGAACCCTTAACATATGCCCTAGCCGAAGGAAGGAAGTGTTAAGAACATGTTTGCATGGTATTGCTCTTAGATCCCAAGGGAGAGAGCAAATATACGATGAAAAATGTTATATCATCTATTTTTGCATTGGTTGGAAAGAATGCAATTGGTTTTGTTGATTGATCGAGCAACATCCTAAATGCTTTTATATTCAACTGGTTGTTAGTTGTTGTTTGGATGATTTTCCAAGTGCTTGTGATTTATGGTAAATGCATGGCAAGGGTCTGTGATGACAAGTCGCCATGGGATTAAAGGAATGTTTTCTTGGAAAATGATATTAGGTTGAATGCCTTGTTTGTGCTTGATTCTTAAAGGATTTAATTAAGGAAGGATATATTGTACGGGTGGATCACCTCCATGCTCGCACCGCGTAGTAACCCGAGAGGGCACTGCTCGATTCATGGGCCGAAGGTCAAGTGGTGAAAAGGCCATCCACGGGAATGATGTTTCGCTCCTAGACAACTTGAGGGTCAGTTGGAGCTCTGGACACCCCTTGCTAGGTCTAAAATGGAGTTGAAGACCTCCGTGGCCCCCAACATCTGGGCATGTTGGGAGATCCTATTCTAGATAAAGGATTGAGTTTTGGTGCCATGTGAATTGGACCAGTTACTTCTGCAGGGCAGAAGGGATACTTCTGTTGGACAGAAGCGAAACATAATTTCTCCTGTAAGGGCGGGAGACAAAGATTAACTTGAAGATAAGTTAAGGAACTTGTTTGATCTTGTTTGTCAATAGATTGCTTTGCTCTGTTTTCGTGTCTGTGCTATAATTTACGCGAACAACCTTGTTTCCTAAAAGGCTTAATTAATGAAGCTGATTTTAAGTGTCACACATAAATGTGGTAGAACCTAATTAGAAAACTAAAGCTATTAAGGGAAGTGGGTGGGCGGAACCTCCGACAGGTCCGTCCTATGGCAGGGTGGTCCCAAAGAACTAGGAGGCTTCTCACAAGTTTTTATCGTCATTCGACCTTTAGGTATTGATAGGTTAGAACCCGATTCATGCCGTTTTAGGGGACCGGAATGGGACTATGCCCTATGGGCAGAGAGGTTGAGCAACGCATCCCTCTCGTTTCCCATTCTCTTTGAACCAAGTGCGGCATAGATCTGCTTCGGGTTGGGTATCTCTGCGTAAAGTAGGATGTCCAATACCTGACGCTAGAATGCTAACAAGAGACCTTGACAACTAGGAACCCAAATTTCAGGTCGATCCTAGTGGGTTTGGTCGTGAACGTTCCGTTGCGAGGTGGATTCGGAAAACCCTAGGCGACAAAACTCGGAACATTCCTTGGGAGTGCCGGGCAGCGACGCTTAGATTCATTTCTTGATAGACCGCTAAAAGAGTGCCTGGAAAGCCAATGGGCGGGCACCTCACAGCATTGCGCGTCGGCTATGTGAGAGGTAGCCATTAGTGCTTGGCTTGGAACGCTTGAAACAATAAGCGGTCCGAGGGTCTCGGTAGTTGAGTGAAAGCTCCCACATTTTGGTTCCGTTGCCGGAACCAACGGATTCAAGCCTTGAGCGCTTGCGTGCTTCGAATCGGGCATCAAAGTAAGGGTTTCCCCGAACCAGTGCTTGAGATAGGTAGGAAGCGAGGGGGTTGAAGATGGTATTCGATCTCCTTGGCAAGTAGGTTTGTTGTTTTCTTGAGATTTATGTTGTGAGATGGAGTAGTGTAGGTATTTACTTTGTGATTTGGATGCATTAGAGTAGGAGAAAATAAAGAAAAACAAAGAAAATAAGCATTAGGGTTATTGTTGCAAAACAGGGCAGAAACAGGGCAAGAATCATGCAAAAATGGTAAAAAACTTACTTGTGATGCCTAAGGTCGGCAAGTGAGTTATTGGGGGTGCCAATACCATACCTGAAAGAGGGTATAAGGGCCAGAAGTGGAAAGAAAGGCCACATTGTGCATTGCAGGGTTTCAAGAGAGCAGGAGAGAAGAGGAAAGCTTGGCGAGGAAATTCGCTTCGATCTTGGCATCAAGGAGATCGTCGGCTAGCCCAGGTAATTCTACACCTTCCCCTATAGTAGTAGGACCGATCTGGAGTTGCACGACAAGGGGGAAGACCCCCAGCGCCTTGCACATCGAATCTCACGAGTTGCGGCAAAAGCATGTGCGGCGTTCGGTGCATTCGAGTCACGTCGACTCTGGTCCGAGGCCCAGACTCGGCCCTTGGACCACCTGGTCCACTCAGCCAACCCTAGTCAGTCTCGGACCGTCCGAGGAAACACCCGTCTGAGACTCGAATTCGGCCGTCGGCCATGTTCCACCTCATTCAGCCCATCCGCGTAGCCCATCTCGACCCGGCCGACTCAGGCCAAAAACTCATTCGGCCCGTCCGAGCGACCCACTCGGCACGACCGACTCGGTTTTCGAACATCCAGATTTGGACTGTCCGAATTTGACATTCGGACCAGTCACATTCGGCCCTTCCATTTCAGCCCTCGGCTCATCCGAGTGACCCACTCGGACCCTGCAATTCGGACCTGTGGGGTCGAATTTAGATTTTCTCAAATTTTGGCCTGAAGACAGGGAAATTGACCAAGAAACCATACAGAGCCAAAACCATATCATAGATCGATCACTGGGCTGAAACTTAGAGCGAATAATTCAAAATTTGGCTATAAACTGTCCTCCAAATTGTGCATGGTGTTTACCGTAACGGCCCTGCGGACCGGGGGGGACTGCCCCCCCGGACCCCTTCCCCCGAGTAGGTTGGAGAGAAAACGCGTGCCATTACAGGTCCTCCAAATTGGACCCTAGTATAGCAATGGCTCTACACAAGCATGGATTCTCCCTTGCAATAGAGCAACCAAAAGCCCGTGCTCGAATAGAGACAAACAGAGACCCTAAAAAATCAATGGGCCACTCTATCCATCAAGGGCAAAAAGGCCACGCCACAAGAACACAAAGACATTGTGTTCATATCATGTCTAGTCAGAGTGAAATGCAACATCAGCAAGCTGCAAATGCCAAGATGACTAGACATGACACTCTTGACGAGAGATGTACCTTGAATAGCACTGCACTGACGATCCAAGGCAACAGTGGAGAATCCACATCTGGTCGTGCAGTCGAGAACTCAAGGGCAGCTGTCAGAAGGCTTAAATTTACAAGCCAGGACCCGGAAGATGAAGACATAGTACCACCTGCTTATCTTAGGGTCAAACTCACCGCAGAAAGAGAGCATAGTGTTGATGCTCTCATTGATGAAGGAGCAGATTTCAATATCTTGACTTATGAAGCATGGACTCTACTAGGTTAACCAGAGCTCAAACCGACTGATGCAACTCTTAACCCTTACGGGGAACACCCACAAGCACTTTTAGGGAAGTGCAGAATCCTTGTAACTATTGAAACAGAAAGCTTGCCATTCATGTTCTATGTTCCTCCAAATAGCGAGAATTGTGGAAAGGAAATCCTCCTAGGAAGGCCCTTCAAAAAGGCAACGAAGTGTGAGGCTGACTATGTAGCACAGAGGATACACCTGACACTATCGGGTGTGAGGATAGTCACGACCTTTAGCAAGGGTGACCTCATCAAACCTCGAGGGAAAGGCAAGCAAGGTGCTGACATAACAGTCAAGCCTGCAGATGAGAGCAAGGACTTGTTGGAAGAGTTAATACAAGCACAAGTCAAACAACGAGAACCAGTGAGCGAGGCCATGCCAGAAATAAGAAGGTCAAGAGACAATGCCAAGGATGGCCGTGGGACTTACGAATATCGTAGAAGACCCCAAAGGAAGGCCAAGCCTTATAGACGAAGGCATCGATGGAGAGTCAGCATAACACCGCGATGGATATTCGAAGCGTTGCTACGTGCTCAAGGGTATTATGAAGGCAACCGATGGATTTGGGTACCAAAACCCCCTGTTAAACCTCCCTGGTTGACTGAAGGCCAGATCGTATCAAGAGCAAAGAAGCGTAGGAGGAGATCTAAAGGGAAAACCAAATCTCGAGTCAACAACAGGGGAGTGACCAAGCCCCTCATAGTCGAAATCAAAAAACCAAACGAAACCAATCGGAGGGAAGATCCTCAGCCTAGTGTGCTTGATAAGCGGACATCATATGTAATCGTTGAGGATACGCAAAAGCCGCTAGTGCCCAAGGAGCCTTTGATTCCCCAAGAGGATTGCAAGCATCATAGGCACAACATTGCTCATGGCAAGGTTAAATGCTCAACAAAGCAAATAGCAACATCACAGCCACGAGCAAATCTTTCAGCCAGTGCCAAGTCCACCTAATAGTCCTAGATCTCCTACATCCTCTTTTTCCAAACGGACACAGGAAGCACAACAGCAGTTGTCAAGGGCGACTGCTCAATTCCAATTTCTATCTCCATCTAAGCTTTCAAGGGTCCAAGAGGTGGGACATGATGCCATCTGTGGCTCTCGACCTAAGGATAGGCATGAGCAACCTAATGTGACTAGATCAACTCATGCTCGATCTACACAGGTGAACGCTCAAAGGGCAACAGAGGATGCGACCACTTCTGATCGTCCTAAGGACCTGACACTGCAATCCGCCAAGGGTAGCCGGCCCACTAAACTAGCTGCTACTACTTCCAATCAAGGATCACAGCAGTCACAGCCCTTGGCCGTGACAATACCCTATGTGGAACGTGTCCTTAGAAGTTCACCTATGGAAGAGGTGTCACAACCAACTTCCTCGAAAACTCCAGCATTTTCAAAGGGCCTAAAGCCTAGGCTAGAGGAGTTAAACTCAAGGGAGTTGGTGGAAGAGCTAGACCCTCCTAAACGGGAGATAATTGGGTTCTCACAACCTAGCAAGGCTACCCAACAGGCCACGGCCATGTCCTGTAAGGACACACTAGAGGAAGAGAAGGCTAAGGCCCAACCAAGCACATCAACGGTTGATCTAGTCCAGGGTCTTGAGTCGTTGAGAGAGGCACCTTCACTAACCAAGAAAAAGAGGAGAAAGCAGAGAAAACAACAACAGTTGCAGGTGGTTGTGGACCCCAAAAACATTGAGACGAAGGGCGCTGGAGAGCTGATGAATAAAGCATCGAGTCCATCCACCAATGAGCCCACTGATGCCTCTCCTAATAGCAGTGAAACCTCAGACACATCTGTGTGCGCTGAAAAACCAAAGCAACCGTTGCCATCAACAGTTGCTTACAACACTCTATCCACTGACAATAGAACTTGCATTGACCAATCAAGAGTGGATACAACGTCATCACAACAGGGTGATAAATCTATACCAGTCACATCCAAGAAGAACCATGACAAAATTGCAGCAAAACCTCAGGAGAAACGTGAGAACCCCAAGAGCATAAGAAATCCTAGCATTGACCAGTCTTGCTCATCTAGGCCTGAGCCCCCAACCATGCTAAAGCCTAAGGAAGCTCTTAGAACTTTGCATGAGATAGCAACCGAGCAAGCCCTCGTTGAACATAGGAGTGTCACAGAATGCTTAACTGAGTTGGATGCTAAGCTCAAAGTGGTCGCACGTGTCTACGTCCTTGCGGACATGGGCACAATACCCAAAGAGCAGCTCGGAGATTACTTGACCTTTCCTCTAACATGGGAAGAACAAGAACATCTTAACGAGCACTACGACAGGCTCCTGCATGAACACATGTGACTCATCCCTGACGAGGAGGCTGACGAACTGCGCTTAACCGTCACGTTTAATGAAATGCTCTGCCGACCAAATCTCATAGACATAGAGCAACTAAAGCGACTGTCAGCAGGCCAGAGTCAATTTGAGCAGCGTTGGTGCGAAAGCCGCATTGTAATGGCCAAACTAGGGGCTCAAATCATGACGGTCTCAGAAGAGCGATTTGCCAAATGGCGGTCTCAAAGAGACCCAACCTATGTGGCAGCGACTTCCCTTCGAGTGCTAACTGACATTCGGGGTATGGACTTAGCTGGAACTAGCCAAGAGAATGCTCTGTTTGATAGGTTCTCATTGAGGAGAAGTTACATATAGCTAGTAGACTCGGACAAGGTTCCATGCTACTCGATGTGGCAAAATATATATCGGTATTAAGTAAGCTGCCACGAATACTAGATGCGTGTGCCACGCTCCGGTACAACCCCGAGTTCTACACTTGGTTCTTATCCTCGTGAAGTGACATAGATTCATAAATATGTATATAAATAAACACTGCTTTTAGTGTCACCATGTATAAACAACGTCAACACACACAAGCAACGATGGTCAGGCGCAGGGAGAAGAGTGGGGTCAGATAAACTAAGCTCCTAAAGTCCTCCTCTCATCACGCATTTAAAAGTCGTGTGACCAGCCCCACCTCCAAGTGAAGGGCAGGCAACCCACATTGCCGCCATAGGAAGCCTTGACCAACAACTCTGATGGTGTAGATAGGGTGTGGTCCCTTCCAATACACCTGCTTCCCTTTTTGGACTATCCTTTCGAGGATGTGCCCAGTCCCACTCCACGACAACCAGTCCACGAGACTTAGCATAAACTAATATCCGCTAATGAGACTGGAGGCAACGCGAACATCAGCATGGGCGCCATTCCCCTACAACAAACACCGCATGCCTCACCCCTCCCCTTCTTGTCATATGCGCTGCATAAACCACACTAAAATCCCTTCCATGCAAACAGTTGTATCCTATATCCAGGTCTAACCCTTGGATTGCGTCTTGCACGGTTCCTTTTTTAGCGGAACGCATGGAGAATCATGGAGATCTAGCTTGCAAAGACGCTCTTCGCAAGAGACGGGAGCAGGTGGCACGCGCCCCTCCACTGGAGCGCTACGTGCCCACCATCAAGAGGTATGCCAAGAAGCGAGGCCCTAAGCGACAATGTCCAGGGCGAAGGCCGAAGAATCCTCGAGTCAAGGAAGCAGAGACTCAAAATGCGCAACAGGTGGCAGCACTAGAGGCATGAACCCCCAGCTCATGCTCAGGCCCCAGATGCTCAAGGGCAGAAAGGGCAGCTCGGGAAAGGGAAGAATTTAATGAATTGTTTAAAGACATTCTGGAAACGGTAGCGGCCCGGGACTACACCATTCATGTCCCGGCCGACATGTTCCCTGCCCAACCCCACGGGAGCCCCACACTAGCAGAGCCCCAATCACCCGGCCACCCAGACTCGTACAAATAGAGTAGCCCCATGTTGTATAAAGGGCTTATCAAATGCTACCGGGCCATGAATTTTTATCTTTAAATGGTTAAGTGTTGACATGTTCCCGAATTGTACGAACTTTTCATATCTGCGTTTAGTACATTTCACGTCTTTAGCAAAAGAAAAAGCTAATCAAGCGCAGGTGATAAATATCTAAGTCAACACCATAGAATTCCGATAAGTGATGTCTCCTTGTAGTGCACTGGTTTATTATAGTTGCGGCATATACAATGCATGTACTCTCATGAAGCGACAAGTGGATGCAGGATAATACAGGTCCTTGTGCGAAAATGTTCGATGCCCAATCACTGCAACACCAACAACCCCACAATGAGCCGCGGCAAAGCCACGCTGCCGAAAGTACCCTTGGCAGCCAGCCCCATCGCATGGTCCAAAGCACATTCATGGGACACGCGACACGCTCTCTTTCTGGGAAAAACTCTATAGTTGGCTCACGACAGTCGTTACCTCACTTGTACCAACATCGAGTGTGTCGCAAGGAGGTTTGCAAAATCTCAAGTGTATCTCTTCATCTCAACAACAGTTCCTCTAGCATCAAGGCTAGTGACACAATCGTCTCTGTAATATCCATCCTTCATAGCCGATCCCAACATTTCTCAATCCAAATGAAAGGCTAACAGCCTCAATGTATGGCATTGATTGTATTCATTTTTCCCACAAAAAAAAAAAGATCACGGCACCTCACCTAGGGGCCCTCAAATTAGGTACGTCTAGTGACCTTGGTCGGCTAGCTCCGTCCCTAATCCCCTAGCCCTTTGTACATCCCCCACAATTGTTCAGGGCACATTAAGGGCAGGGCATACCTAGGGAGCTCGCCTCGCCTATGGTTAGACCTATCACCCTGAGCCACTTGCACAATTCTTTTGCACTAATCTCAATGCCATTACAATCCACAGTGGTAAGCAAGGCATGAAAGACAATGGAAAAGTACACCATACCTTTCACGCACTATAGGTAGTCACTAGCTACCAAGAGCTAGACATCAAGGTGCTCACCTATGCTACATGGCCTTGACAAGACCATAATGATGTCTCAAGCAATCTTGAAGTGTATTCCCCGTCTTCATCGACAAATTTTTCCATCAACTTAGCCCCTTGCTTCACTGATTGCTATACAAGGAACTAGGCCAATCGTCTTTTAACTAAGTAATACCTAAATATGCACGTGTACACACTTAATATTCACACTATAACCTATACACGGTTTGGGTCCTCAAGTGCAGGACAATACTCTCAGCTTGCTTAAAGTTGGACCTGTCTCCCAAACTAATCAAATATGTCTTGTGCATGATAAGAAGACTAGCACTACCCCTTAGGGAGAGACCACATGAGAGGTTTTCAGATTGCAGGTGTTGAAGACTCCACAGAAAGTGTCGTTCGATCTTCATCAACACCCAACTCTGAATGCTTATCCCTTACTATTCGACAAGCCCGCAAAAGATCATCATGTGCAAAATCCCCAACAAACGAACACTTGTACTGGCCATCAATGTAATCCCCAACACAAAATAGCCCTACCGCCAACTCCAACAACCTTCCACCAGCCAACTTGGCCACCAATAGGCCCCCATGACCTTCTACCGCACCACCACTAGCACTCCTCCACGGAAACCATCGGCGTCCTTGTCACACACGTCTTCAGTGCATGCTACAGCCTGCTACCTATGACGGTGAGTGCCATGGGACTGGCACTCATCTAGGAGGGGGGTAATGTTAACCCTCAAACGAATGAAGGTGGAAAATCCAGAAAAGCTAAATAAGAAGACAAAGACAGAGGCCAAGGCAAAGAGAAATGGAAGACAAAGACGCACAAGGAGAAGAGTCCTAAATAAGGGAGAAAGGCCCACAAGGAAAAGCGCAAGTCAAAACTTTTGTAAAAAAGCGCAAGCGCATTATGGTTTAATTCAAGGAGCGCTGGGCTCTCACCTGTGCAATTTGTAAATGTAGATGGGCGGTGGAAAGGAAGCTAGGAGGATAGAAGGACAATGGGAAAAAGGGGCCTAGGCTACGGCCGGCCATGTAAAAAGGGGAAAAGGGGATGACCGCCCAAAAGGGATTTAGGGTTTTGTATATAAAGTTGAAAAGTGAATGAGAAGCTTATTCTTGTGTGTGGCCAAAAGTAGCTCTCCTCTACTTCTTCTTCTTCTTCTTCTTGCTTGCTTGAGCTTGTGCTTGAGAGAGGGAGTGTGAGAGTGTGAGGGAGTGAGTGTGTGAGAGTGAGGGACCGAGGAGGAGAAGCTCTCCATCTTCTCCTCTCTTCTTCTCTTCTCTTCTCTTCTCTTCTCTTGCTCGCGGACATGGAGCTTGGAGTGTGGAGCTTGAGGATGGAACTTGCTTGAAGCTTGCACTTGGATCGTGGAGCTACCGGAGTGTGCGGGAGAGGAGGTAACTCGAACGGCATCAAGGTAAGCTCACTACACTCGTAAGGTAGGCATTGTGCGTCGGCTATGTGAGAGGTAGCCATTAGTGCTCGGCTTGGAATGCTTGAAATAATAAGCGGTCCGAGGGTCTCGGCGGTTGAGTGAAAGCTCCCACAATCATAAACTCAGAACCCATTAAGTAATGTTTCCATTGACGTAAGGCTTGTACTACAGCTAGTAATTCTTTATCGTAGGTAGAGTATTTAAGTTCAGATGGTTTCAGTTTACAGCTAGAATAGGCTATGGGATGATTATCTTGCATAAGGACGGCTCCTATTCCAGATCCACTAGCATCAGTAACTACTAAAAAGAATGGTCTATTGAATCCAGGTAGTTGTAATACATGAGCATGGATTAATGCATGTTTCAATAAATCAAAAGATTTTTGTTGATTATCAGACTAGTGATACACAATACCCTTCTTTAAAAGTTTAGTCAAAGGTAATGCAAGTAATGAGAAATTTCGCACAAACTTTCTATAAAAACTAGCAAGACCTAGAAAAGAACATAACTCATGCACATTTTTGGGTATGGGCCAATTTAAAATTGCTTCTATCTTTTTAGGGTCAACCTTAATACCTTCTGATGAAACAATATGTCCTAGATATTCAATTTTTGTTTGAAAGAAATCACTCTTTTCTGGATTAGCATACAATTGATTGTCTTTTAACAACTTGAAAACTAAAGACAAATGTTCATAATGCTCATTCTCATTTTTACTGAATACTAATATATCATCAAAGAATACTATGACACAATGCTGATATTTCATAAATATGCGATTCAACATGCGACTAAATTAGCTGGTGCATTAGTTAGACCAAAAGGCATCACTAGAAATTCATAGTGTCCAAATTGTATTCTAAATGCAATTTTGAATATATCAGATTTATCCAACCTTACTTGATGATAACCAGATTTAAGATCTATCTTACTGAATATGGCAAAACCTTGTACTTTATCCATAAGATCATCTACCCTAGGAATCGGATATCTATTCTTAACAGTAATTTTATTTAGGGCACGATAATCAATGCACATGCGATAAGTATTCTTCTTCTTCTTTACTAATAAGACAGGTGCGCCAAATGGAGAACTACTAGGTCTAATTAATCCTATGTTGAGTAATTCTTCTATTTGATTTTGAATTTCTTTCTATTCAATTTGGTTATATCTATATGGTGCTTTACATAGTGGTTGTGTACCAAGAATTAAATCTATTTCGTGATCTTCAGGTCGTGAAGGTGGTAGTCCAAGTGGTAAATCATCAGCAAAACAATCTTGAAATTGAGCAAGAAATTGTGTATGTCTAGGATGCATTTGTTTTTCTTTAGCTTGAAGTTCATTCACCCATATTAAATAAGATTTGCTACTTTTACGTAATGCACGTTTAGCCTGAGTATGAGTAAGCAGTGGAAAATTATTAGAAGAGTGCATACCATGTAATGTGATTTATTTTCCTTGAAAATAAATTTTAATTGAATGCGTAGAATAATCTATGTCAGGATTATATTGATGACGCCAAGGCATTGCTAAAATAATGTCACTAGACTGCAAAGGTACAACTAGGAAATTTCTTCGTTCAGTATATTCACCAATTTTAATTTCTAAATTATGCACCTCTTGTGTTCCATTGTATCTCGTGCATAGAAATGCAACTTTAATGCGATAATGTATAGAAACAGTTTGTAATTTCAATTCTTTCACTAACTTTACAGAAATAAAGTCATATGTGCTACCATCATCATGTAAAATAGTCTTTTCTTTACCATGCACAAAACATTTCATTGTCAACAAAGAATGGGGAGTTGGCATACCTGGCAAAGTTTTCGAAGTAGTACCAATGTCGTCATCATTTTCTGTAAAATCCGGCATTTCCTCACATTCTTCTTCTTCCATTGTTCCAAGATAATTGATATGGACAGGTGGCTTTTTGGTTTGGCAATTGGCTGCTAGATGTCCAGGTTGATGGCATTTATAACAAACTATGGGTTTGGCTTTAGATACATTGTTGGTAATGGCAGGAAGTTTAGGAATGTTGGGATTTGGCTGTGAGGATGGCTTAGGATTTGGATTGGTATTTGATGGCAAAGCAGGTGATCGTATCCAAGACTTACGAAATGAAGATGGAAGAAAACGACTTTAATTGAATCTTCAAAAATTTGAATTGAATTGTTTGGAACCATAATTACCATTAGTTTGAAATTGTTGTGGTCGCTTATCACTTCCGCAAATCTTGTCTTCAGTGTCATGAGCCAAGGAAATTGCATCTTCAAGGGTTGTAGGCTTAAACATATTGACTTCAGCATAGTAATGTCCAAGTAGGCCGGACATAAACTTGTGTTTGTGAGTTGCTTCAAGTACATCTTCGAGCATGCGTAGTTGCAGTAGGGCATTCCAAAAACGTTCAGTGTATTGGGAAATAGGTTCACGATCTCTTTGCTGTAGAAGATCCCATTGCTTTATGGCTTTTTCATGGAACTGAGGAGGAAGGAAATTATGCAAAAACTTATTTTGGAAACTCTCCCATGTAGTGGGACAATCAATGATCTTGCGAACCACAGTCCACCATAAAGATGCTTGATCAACTAAATGATTAGTGACACATTTAATTTTGTCTTTCTCAGCATATGTTTTTTCATGGAAGTAATCATCAAATTGATTGATAAATGCAAGTACAATCTTTCCATATCGTGACCCATTGAAAGTACGAAATTTGAAGTTTCTTTTACTTATTTTTGTTTCTTTGTGGATGGATTGGGCTTCAAGCGTTGCATCGATGGTTTGTCATATAAGATCTTCGGGTTGCGGTCTATCTTTGTCAGTGGTAGATCGTTGCAAATTGGCCAACTGAACTTGCAAAGCTTGTCGGGCTCTTCGTTCTTCATCAAGCCGCATCATAATCAAATCCAACTTTAGCTCCATTGTTGGTTCGGGTAAATCACCTTCAGCCCATTAAATCGTCCACGTTTGGATCGGTCATCCTGTAAAATCCAAAAGACCTCACACTCTCGAAATCTGATTAGCGGGATGAGCGCAGCTCAAAGTTGAGTATACAAGGCTTGTAAATTTTGTTGGGCTTTTGTAGTCTTTGTTTTTTTGCGATTGCGGTATTTGTTGTCTTCATAGAAACTGCGTATGAACTTCTGTGTTTGCTGAAATTGGTTCAGCAAGTCTGCAGATGTGAACAGAGTCTACCAGAGAGCAATATCGTGATTCTGTGCTTCTGCGTATGAGCAGTCTTTATGGGAGTGGTTGAAGTAAGTCTTTTATTGACTTCTGTGGACTTAGGTGACTTGCAGAAGTAAGGGAACTTGGGAGACTTGGAGTAACTTAGTAGCTTAGGAACTTTAATCTTGATTTTGCCTGCGTGATCGTCATGTAATTGAGGACATTTATTACCGTTTTGATGCCGACCAATACATACTCTTGTCGCCCGATGACGAATTTGTTGACTAAAGCTTTTTAAAGCTTAATACTAAGCTTACTAAGATTTGACTTTAAGCTTTAAAGCTTTTCTTTGGATATGGAGCTTACTGTTTGTCTGTTTGTAAACGACTTGAAGAAGAAGATGTCTACGTGGTCCTCCGCCTCCTCAGGCTGGTCCTTCGCGATCAGAGAGTGCAGAAGGGGGTTCTTGACCGCTAGGAACACACCGGTATCGACCGTTCGCGACGAAACTGACTGTAGAGCTCGATCGTTCCAGGAACTCCGCCTTCGTGCAAGATGGTAAGTGATTGGAAGGTCTCGATCTCAGCTTCACTCTGATACCACTGATGCACAGATCGGATGCCGTAAGCGTGCGTAGTGAGCGTCAGAAGGTTCCCAAGAACAAAAGAACTCTACTTTTTGCACACAAATCAATGTAGAAAGCTTGGACGACGTGAACAAAAGACCAATTGGGTGCAATCTCCCCCCATGCCTTGTGTGAGCGCTCCACAAAGCATGTATTTCATATATTAATCATCTTCAAGCTCAAATAATAGCCCAAATCACAAAATAGCACGCTTTAGCTTTTAAGTTTGCTTTTGTGCCAATAGAGAATTAAAGCTAATGGGTGCCCAAGAAGTCAGGCGTACCCAAATGCAACGTCCAAATACAAATATCTAAATCGTGCGCCCATGCGCATACAAAAATAATAAATAAATATCAAGCGCCTTGATAAATAAGCGCGACAAAATATACGCGCCATGCCTAAGGTATGCACCCATCAAAATATTGACGATAAATTTGAATACACGCTATCCTCCAATACTTTCCATTGCCACCGCTGCTATCTCTACACATCAACTGAAACATTCACATTCGTTAGTAAAATAATACAATTAAACCGACAAAAGTGAATACCTAGCAGTCTTCAGCTACATAAATAAATTGGTTAGAAATCAATCCTAACCTTAATTTATCACGAGTGCGCACTCTAAACTCATAAATATTTATTAATTAAATATGTATTTTATGGAATCACCCATGTACACATAAAATTAACAAAACGCCCGAAAGGATAGGCATCCCCATCGACTTCTCGCACAAAGAATCCACTTTGTGTATGAGCCCTGGTAATAAAAGTTTACGGAATCCACCGTAAAACCTCACAAAATCCACCGTGGCACGGAATCCACTGTGGAATATGCCTCCTGGCATCACTTTTACCCCAACAAAAGATAAAGGGTATGCTTGCAAGTCTGAAGTAGGCGATTTAGTAAGCACAAGGGACTTAGAAGAATTTGTGGGTTGCTAAGTTGCTTGGATCTAGTGTTTGGATTTTTGCTTTTATGTATTTCACATTCTTGTTTTTTGTAAAAGCTTGTGGATTAGTAGAGTTATAAGAACAAAGCAAGACAAGAGAAGGGAGACATGAGTCGAAGTTGCACATTGCTAATGAGAGTAAAGGAGATGAAATAAGGCTCGATAGTGACAAAGGGCAATTTCAGCTATACAACATTGACAAGATACACAAGTGTGAAGTTTCAAGTTGATTGATTTCACTTTGATTGTGTGTGATTCCAATTTCACAGCAAAATTGAACGTATGTGGGATGTCAAGACACACAAGGCCTCAACACACCCCTATTCATCCGAATAGGGACCATAAAGCTTACATGACCTCAATGTGACCCAAGTGGCCAATTGCTATGCCATGAAATCAGTAAAAAAAAGCTTAGTGGTTGGGCTTATAAGACCATTTGTTCAAATTTGTAAATTTGTTTGTGTTGTATGCCATAGGACAAGACATGAGGCAATCCGAAGCAAATTCGGCCTATTGGTTGTGCAAATTTTGGGCTATAAGGCCATTGGGGACTAATTCAGCTAATAGGCCTTAAGGGTGGGCCTTTGAGGCAATAGAGTTCAAAAACATTCGGCCGACTAGGAAGGCTTATGACCTTTACATTTCCTGGGCTTTATTTATTTTTCTATATTTCCTTTATCGGCCAAATAGTAAGGCGATCAGCCTCACATATCTTGGCCACGTTTGAGCCGCCAACCCACACACGATTTGCCAATGAGGCCATCTTAAGCCGCTACCTCATTGGCCGCCGCCACGATGGAAAGCTCACTCGAACTGATATGATGCATTAATTACTTTAATGTAATGCTCACTTAATTCAATGAGATGTAATGACACAATTGATGTCATCCTTGCAACGCTAAATTCAGAGAAAGCAAGCTCCTCAATCCCATGGCTATGCACACTCATCATCACCATCCTCCATATGTCAATGCCATGTGTGCCGTGATCATCATCACGTCAAACACCCACTACCACCTCATGTCAGCCACCTCACATTGGCCCCCAGCACACATGCCTCCACTCCTCCCCTCCTCCCAGCCTTGGCCACATTAGCACCCCACACACTCCATGTAACATACCCCATGCTTAGACACTACACACAAACACACACTCACATGTGCCATGCAACCATTCTTTCCCCACACATGAACCCATATGCATGCTTTATGGGACACACCGCACACTTTTAATTACGATAGATGTTACACTAACACGTCATGCACACAATATATCCACATTCCTCACACACATCATACTGGTCTAGTCACATGACACAATCACCACATCATACACCCTTGCTACAGGATGTGTCATGTACCAATGGTGTGTGTATATAGGCACAAGGCATTGGAAGTCAACACACTCATCCATTCACGCATGTGACACACCGCACCTCATCACACATACCACGCACACATCCATGCATCCTACTTCACATAATTACACACACACATACACAACTAATGCATTCACTTGCACCACGGTTTACTCCCCAGGCATGCGTCCATAGACACTACATTGGGTATCATAGCACTCTATGAGACTTAACTACTCACCCTCTGGAGCTTTAGGCACAACTATAGGTCATCATCATAGGATGATTGTTGCATCACAAACAACCTTTAGACTCCCTATCATTAGGTCACACATGGTGTTTAGAAACAACTATGGAGTTGGAATCCTGCCCCTAAAAATTTTACTTAATAAAGGATCATATATCTTAGATATGCTCATTCTTTCTGCATCCTCTTCATCCCTCAATCCAATTTTTTGTTCAATCACTTCCAAGGGAATAATGAGGCGAAGTCCATTTTGCTTTCCCTTATTCTTGTTTGGTCTTTTATTCCAAGTGATGTTTGTGATATTTATGACGGTTTGTAAAAAAAGGTGCTTGTAAAATATTTTTTTATTTTTGCTATTCATCAAGCATTGCCTGCTAACATGATCATCGGCTAATCAATATCACTTTTAGGTTACTGTGGCCATAGCGCATTAGGATCAAGTGAGAATTCTAGGTGTAAGACATGGGACATTTCAAACCACTTGCTAAACCAACCTTGCTTGTTGAGAGGTGACATAGCTTTTTAACTTCAAGTGTTGAAAGGCTAAAGACCTTGCAAATGGTTCATAGCATAAGGTGTTTTCTATTATCACAACCAACTCTGACAATTACAAAGTAGCATAATGGGTGGGTAAGAGTAGAACCACAAGAGCCTAAGATTGAGAAGTTCATGCAAACAAAGTAAGGCTATAGACTGGAACATCTATAATGTCACCATGACAAGGTATCAAGATTGAAGCCCAAGCATTAAATGAAATCCTGAGGAGAATTGACAAGGGCAAACTAGTGACTAATCTAAGGGGACTTACCTTGTTACTGGAGTATTCCCTACATCGAGGTCAACTCTCGACATTCACGATGAAGATGACATTGACAAACTAGCTGGACTAGGAGATCCTGGGCAATCTTGAGCTATCTTACACACATGTCACACATCAAGCACTCATGCAACTCTAGGCACCCCAACTTGGCACATATTGCTCTTGCCTTGTTGCACAAATGGTTCTCATCAAGATTTGTAAGGTCTTGTGCTAGGAGCTTGAAATACTACAAGCTATCAATCCAATAGGTATGGGAACTTCATAATTTTCCAAGCTCCAAAGGACAAGGCAATTAGAACAGCATTGGCAAACTTGGTTACATTTCTAGTCACAACAATTTCTTGAGCCTAGTGCTTGGAACTCCATGATTTGTCATCATAGATACCTAGTCAGAAAACCATGAGTTTGATTTATTGCTCTAGGCTCAACAAAAAGGCCATCAAAATTGGGTACAAGATCCCTAGGGAGAATGTGTGCACCTTGTGGCACCATTTCATGGGCAATGTATCACAACACTGTGATTCTATCTAGAGAAATAGTACTCATGGAATGGAAGAAGAAGTAACTACCTCTCAAAATCAATAGGGATACTCAATAGGGCTTCACTACACTAATGGCCTATACCTTAAAGGCACAATTCTTTGAACTCATTTGCTAGTAATAACCTTGTGGATCAGATTGCATAGGGCCATGCACATCAATGATTTGAGTTTTACCAATATAAGGACCACCCACACTCAAAGCAAAGTCAATCAAGACATTATTGAGGATACTTGAGAGCCTATCAAGATTCCTACTACATCCCCTAACTATCCAGTCTCATGTAAAAACAAGTGTGCTAGTACTCTACTAGATTAGGCACATTGCAGTAAAAGAGGTTGACTCTTGTTGGATTCGTGCACTGACCAAGAACCCTCATTATAGGGATGTGTTGTGTTGAACTCCTCCAAGCTTCAAGCAATTGGTTGAGTTAAAAATGCACTCACATAATCTTGAGTTGCCTTCACATTGAGACCAATATACAAACAGAGCTCTAGAGTTGCCTAGCTCATTGAGTCCTTGTTGCACTATCTCCAAGCATACCTATCTAGCATCTATTGAGAATATCTGAGCCAAGACTTTGACGATACTAGCATAGCATTTTGTTCTAGGGTGCAACCTCTATGAGTGATATTCTAAAACAAGCCACACTCAAGCTACCATACATCACTAGAAGCATCATCACCATGGCATGATTAAATAGTCTAGTGCTTAGGAAGAGCCCTTGCGCAAGGAAACTCATTAAACTCACATTGTTGACTAAGAAGGAATCGTCACAGTCATAAGAACTATTGGAATTTTATAGAAGACTTGGTACATAGGAAGAAAACCTTGGTGACCAATTGAGAACCACACTTGAAGCCAGATTCTAAGGAAGCTCTAGAAAAGACCTAGCATCTAGTTGATCAACAAAGGAATCCAAAATTCTTGGCCACAAACCCACCTCCAAAGTACATGGGATGTTAATTTAATGACTTACCACAATGAAGCCTAGGGGGATTGTACTACAAATTTGAAGACTACCTAAAGATAGAGAGGGAGATCACACTCAAGTGAGAGAGATAGTGTATTTGGAATCGAGGATAAAAACCATGTTACTTAGTGTTGAAAATTAGTTTGAGCATAACACAATACTAGTCAGAAAAGTGAAAAGCATGAGTTGCACTTAGGATACTTGAATTGTATTTGAGCCATTGGGCATCTATAGGTCACTTACATTGATCGATAACCCAACCCTAAATTGGATTGGCAAAATTCATAGTTATCCAACGGATCTCAAGACATCTTAGTTTTAATCCTTATGATTAATTTCTTGTACTAGCTCATAGTCAAACCATGAGGCAAACAGGAAATTATCCTCATATATCAAACATATTATAGGCATAACGTGTAAATACTTGATAAGATAAGTGTGAGATGATCTCAAGTAACTAAACTCCAACATACCTTGTATTGAGCTAGAACCTAGTTCTTCTTAATATTTGGGCTCTTAGGCTAAGTACCTTTGAAGTATCTAGACTTTAAACTAGTAATTTCCATTTATGATTCTCAATGTTATATTGTTTTAGTAATAATGTTATTTGTAATCCTTGACTATGCATTAACCTAGCACTTATATACTTGGCATCACAAGTTGTTGGTTGTTAAGTACATGATCAAGGCTAGGAACACATGCTTTCAATCGACTGACATGGAATACATTATGCACTTGCAAGTTTTCAGGGAGTTGCACCTTATAATCATTAGGTCCTAGACATTTTAGAACCTTATATGGTCCACAATATCTGGGACTTAGCTTCTTGAATTCTCCCAAAGATAATGAACTTTTATTTGGGCGAACTCGAATAAAAACCATGTCACCTTCTTTGAAAATGCGTTCTTGTCTTTGTTGATCAGCATATGCTTTTTGTCAATCCTTGGCAGCTTGAATATCTTTCTGTCAAGATTGTGGGAGAGAAGGAAGGAGTCTCGCTTGAAGCTTTCTTGCTTGCACAATGGGGGAAGACACACAAGGGTGGAGGCTGAAAACAGTTTTCCTCTTCTTAGTTGTGTAAGCCAAAAGAACTCTAGTACAAAGAAATAGAAGAACCCTATATATGGGTCTCAAACCAAACTCAACTAACTAAGGTGGCATACTAACTGAGCCACAAACTAGAGTAGATAAGGATAGCTATCATGTAGCTATTATTCATGGGCGGTGTACCAACCGCGTCTGCAACTGACAAGTCGGTGACATAAATATACAACGGTCACCCTGGCGTATCACGAGTGGAGCTCGATATCTCAACACTCCCCCTCGAGCTCAATCCCAATTCCTGCACACCAAGCAGGTCTCTGAACTTGCGCAGCTTCTCTGCGCCCAATGCCTTCGTGAATATGTCAGCTACCTGATCTTCTGTGCTGACATAAACTAGATCAATAAGACCTAGTAAAACCCTCTCTCACACATAGTGATAATGCACCTCAATGTGCTTTGTTCTAGCATGATAGACTGGGTTATTTGCCAAGTGTATACTACTCATGTTGTCACAATAAATGACAACTGGCCCATCTGTAGACTGATGCATATCATAAAGTAGCTTATGCAACCAAGCTACCTCACATGCAGCCATTGCTGCACCCCTGTACTCAGCCTCTGTGCTCGACAAGGCAACTGTAGGCTGTTTCTTGCTGCTCCAAGTGACTGCAGCACTCCCAAAAGAGAATACATATCCACTGGTAGATCGTCTATCAGAAATACTACCAGCCCAATCAGCATCAGTGTATCCATGCAACTGTATCTGAACCCCAGTCTCATAAAATAGTCCATACTGCAATGTGGACTTCACATACCTAAGTATGCGTCTAGCCGCATCCAAATGTGGTTTCCTTGGAGCCTGCATAAACTGACTTACCAATCCAACAGCATAGCTCAAATCTGGCCTGGTAATAGTCATATAAATCAAACTTCCTACTATGCGTCTGTACATAGTAGGGTCTTCTAGAAGCTCACCTGCATCTGTGCTCAGCTTCACATTTTGCTCCAAAGGAACTGAAATAGGCTTACAGCCTGTCATCCCATATTTGGACAGCATGTCCAATCCATACTGCCTCTACAAGAGCTGTATCCCACTTGGTGATCTAATCACCTCAATGCCCAAGAAATAACGCAGCTCTCCCAAATCCTTCATCTCAAACTTCTGCTTCAATAGCATTTTCACATGAAGGATATCTTCATCACTGTCACCTGTCATAATCAAATCATCAACATAAATGACAAGCAGCATAATACCTTTCTCTGTTTTTCTCACATAAAGTGAGAAATCTGCCTTGGAAATCTGAAAGCCAATAGTGACAAGATACTGTCCTATCTTGTCAGACCATGCTCTAGGTGCTTGCTTCAAGCCATACAAGGCTTTCTTCAACCTGCAAACAAACTCAGGATGAACAGCATGCACATAACCTGGTGGCTGCTCCATATAGACCTCTTCTTGCAAATCACCATGCAAGAAGGCATTCTTTACATCCATCTGATGTAAAGACCATCCCTTTGATGCAGCCATAGCAATGACTGCTCTTACGGTTGCCATCCTTGCAACCGGACTAAATGTTTCTTCATAGTCAATGCCATATGTTTGTGCATACCCCTTGACTACTAATCTTGCCTTGTATCTGTTCACAGAACCATCAGCATTGTGCTTCACCTTATAAACCCACTTACAGCCAATTGCATTCTTACCTTCAGGCAAAGGTACTAACTCCCATGTAGCATTTGCTTCCAAGGCATCCATTTCTTCATCCATGGCTTTCTCCCATTTTTCTTTTCCCATGGCTTGCTCAAAAGATGTGGGTTCTGGTTCCTGTATCACTTTGACCATATATGCATAGTGAATGGCTGTAAATCCATCATATTTCAGCCTATCCACAGGATACCTAGCTCTTGTAGACCTGCGCAAAGTAGGTTCACTCCCAGGTGCTCTCAAAACATCCCTGGTCTTCCTTACTCCAGGTGTAACAATAGAAGGAATACCCAACTCATCATCAATGCTCTGTTCTGAGCCACTGGATTCACCATCCACATAAGAGTGACCTGCATTCACATCAAACATGGGCTGATCAACCTTCTCTTTTCCTTTTCGTGATACCTGCATACCACTATCTGCATTGCTTTGAGAAGATTCTCCTGATCTCAATCTGCCTGTCCATGGCGAAGAATGTGAACCACTGCTAGAGGACGCTCCAGGTCCACTAATATTTTGTGACTGCTGCTGTGAATTCTGTGTAGCATTACCATTTTGTGCATCTTCATCATCAATCACATTTACTGGTTTATACCAGCTACTCATCTCATCAAAAACAACATCTCTGCTCACTGTAAACTTACGAGTAGAAGGGTTATAGCATCTATACCCTTTTTGCTGCAGAGAGTAACCAATAAAGATGCACTTCTCAGCTTTTGGATCCAACTTGGATCTCAGCTCATCTGGCACATGTACATAGGCAATGCAACCAAAAATTTTCAGATGAGAAATATCTGGTTTCCTACCAGTATACCTCTCCTCTGGAGTCATTCCATGTATTGCTGCAGTGGGAGTCCTGTTCATTATGTAGACTACTGTAGCAACTGCTTCAGCCCAATAAAAATCTGGCAAGTCTTTTTCATTGAGCATGGCACAAGATACCTCTCCAATATGCCTGTTTTTCCTTTCTGCAATTCCATTTTGTTGTGGGGTATAACTGCATGAATATTGCTGCTTTATGCCATGCTCCTGCAAGAACTTTGCAAACTCATTTGAGAGGTACTCTCCCCCTCCATCTGACCTCAGGCATTTTATTTGCAGACCTGTTTCTTTTTCAGCCATAGCTTTAAGGGTTTTGAAATGCCCAAAAACTTCACTTTTCTTTTTCATAAAATACACCCAAACTTTTCTGCTATAGTCATCAATAAAAGTGACAAAATAATGACAGCCTCCAAGAGATGCAGCTTTAGTAGTCCACACATCAGAGTGGGTTAATTCCAATGGCTTCTCACTCTCTTGAACATGTCTAGGAAATGGTTTCCTTGCCTGTTTTCCAAACTGACAGGCTTCACATACCTTATGCATTTCTGCAACCTTGAATTTTGGCAATCCTGCAACAATATTTTGGGCCTGCATTGATTTAAGTCGCTGCACATTAACATGACCAATGCGTTTATGCCAGATATCAATATCTGCAACTACACCGGTCCCATGTGCAAACATTGCTGCACTCAATTCAGACATGTCTGCATCCAACGTAAACATTCTTCCCTTCTTCTTTCCTTTTGCTATCAAGCGACCTTTATTTTTCATATCCTCAACAAAACATCCATGAGGATTAAATCTGACCTGCAAGCCCTGCTCAACCATTTGACCGACAGAAACCAGATTCTTGGTGATATTCGGGACATGAAATACATCGGACAGGTATTTCTTTTTCCCATCCTGCATAGACAAGGGAATTTTTCCAATCTGCACAATAGGATGTGCAGTATCATCACCAGTCTCCACAAATCCTGGTTTTTCCATTTTCCTTGCATCTTCCATCCATTCTGCATGACCTGTCATGTGGTTTGATGCACCTGAGTCAACATACCATACATCATTGCTTTCTTCTGCACTTGTCACAGAATTGTTCATGTGCTGCACCATGAACAAATGCTCATTTCTGTCATCACCCTGTCTGCTAGAAGATGCATAATTCCCTTGTTGCAGTTTTCCATTCATGATGTCATTCTGCTTTTTATAGCAGTCTTTAGCCATATGACCCATTTTACCACAGTAGTAGCATTCAACATTACTGTTTGCATTTTGGCCTCTTTGCCATCCACCACGACCTCTTTGGCTCCCCCTGCCTCTAGAGTTACCACGTCCTCCTCCATAGGACTGGTTTTCTTGAGTTCGCTGCATATTCTGATTTCTACCACGGCCTCCAAATCGGCCTCCTCTACCTCTGCCTCTACCTCTTCCAGCATTTGAGTAGAAGACAGCTTCTTTTGAAGTTCCTCCTGAAGAAGATGCACCACCATTTCTCTGCTCCTCAGAAATTAGAAGAGCAATCAACTCCTCAAAATCAGGAAATCTTTCACGAACTGAAATGGATGTCCGAAACTGTGCATAATCCTTTCCTAGACCATTCAAGGTCACGGAAACTAAATCATCATCTTCCACTGGCGACCCAATGGAAGCAAGTGCATCTGCAATCTTCTTCACCTTCATGTGGTAGTCGTTGATGCTCATACTTTCTCTTTGCACATTATGCAACTCTTGCTTGAGCTGCATTTTCCTGGCTTGCGTATTTGTGCTATACATTTTTGACAAAGTATCCCATGCCTCCTTTGGCGTACTTGCATCCTGAATATGCACAATCATAGAGTCTGAAATACTGATAGACAGCCAATACATAACTTTCCTGGCTCTCTCATGCCATGTTTTAAATGCCTGCATTTGTTGTTGATTGGGAACATCAGGAAGAACTGGTTCTTCTTCATTTCCTGCAACAAATTCCCAATATCCTTTTCCCATAAGGAAATTCGTCATTCTAAACTTCCATGCCTGGAAGTTGTTCCTGTCAAGCTTTTCAGTGACAATCTGTGAAAGAGAATCAGACGCCATTACAGAATACTGCAAGAAATTCTGTCACTGCAAAAAACACAGCTTCACCCTCACAAGGGCAAATCTGCAAAACTGGCGAAAGTGGTATTTGACCACACAGTCACTTCCTAGTGACGATTTTGCATAAACAGGAACCAAGGATGATTCTGAAACTCCCAATGTCTCTGCGCACAAGCATACGATGCAATTTCTACAGTAACTTTTCACCGACCTGTAGAACAGTGGTCGCACAGCATAAAACTGAGCCTTTTCTTGAGTGCGTGCAGAAAACTTCCGTCTGCAAAACAGGCCCCGAAATGGCCTCAAATAAAAAAAACAAGGTCGCCAAGGGCTAAAGCCCTCTCCCGCAGCATATACTCCCCTCTTGCTTCACCGCGAAGGGCGTCTCAACCTGAGACAATGCACTCCTGCAATTTCCGGCTGTGCTACCTGCAGAGATCTGCTCCCAAAACAGGAAATGAAAGCAACACTGCTCCTCTTACCAGACCACCGCGAGCTTGGCTTGCTTTCTTGAGCTCCTTACCACGAACAAGGCTCTGATACCATGTCAAGATTGTGGGAGAGAAGGAAGGAGTCTCGCTTGAAGCTTTCTTGCTTGCACAATGGGGGAAGACACACAAGGGTGGAGGCTGAAAACAGTTTTCCTCTTCTTAGTTGTGTAAGCCAAAAGAACTCTAGTACAAAGAAATAGAAGAACCCTATATATGGGTCTCAAACCAAACTCAACTAACTAAGGTGGCATACTAACTGAGCCACGAACTAGAGTAGATAAGGATAGCTATCATGTAGCTATTATTCATGGGCGGTGTACCAACCGCGTCTGCAACTGACAAGTCGGTGACATAAATATACAACGGTCACCCTGGCGTATCACGAGTGGAGCTCGATATCTCAACACTTTCATGATAGCTTTTACTTATGCTATCCATTTCTTGTAGCATATGCTTAGATGCTTCTACCCATAGGGTAGGTTCAGAAAAACTTAGTGGCGTAAGACAACCTTGCCCATACAAATGCCTAGAAAGGAGTCATTTGAGTACTTTGATGATATGATGCATTGTAGGCAAAATCAACTAAGGGTAGGTATTGAATCCACTGCTTAGGTTTCCTACAATAAGCTCTAAGTATTCCTCAATAACTTGATTAACCTGCTCCATTTGACCATTGGTTTGAGGTTGGTAAGTAGTACTGAAGCAGAGCTGGGTTCCTAGAGCTTCAAACAAACTCTTCCAAAAGTTTGATGTGAAAGAGAATCACAATCATTGATGATTCTTTGGGGTAATCCATGTAGCATTTGTCATGTATGCCACTGAGTTTGTTGCACCTTGTGGGAGAATACACATCCGTACTAACCCCAAGGGAGTCTTCATGGTTGTGATATCCTTGCTTTCAATTGCAAGCTAAAACTGGTCATACCCTGAGTGATGACCCAAAGAATATATCGCTCTGCCTACAAAAGCCTCTGCAAATTCATCAACCACAGGACCTGCACCCACATTTCTTATGGTCACTTTATTGACTGGTTGCATGTCTTGAATAAATCTCAAATCCCCATTCTTTTTGGGCACAGTAAACCAATGATTTGAGTACGGGGCTGAAGAAGGCTCCAAGATCTTCATGCGAATCTTTTCATTTATCAAATCTATCAGCTTTGTCAAGTAAGCTTTAGGCACTGGAATAGGCCTCAAGTTCCATGGTACATGTGGCACAGTAAATATGACCATAGGAGAGACAACATTTGGATCCACACAACCTATTTCACTTGGCTAAAATGCAAATGCCTTTCCATGCCTAGCCAACATCCGCACAAAACAATCTCTCTTAGCAGGTAAAAGAAACCCTTTTGTACCAACTTTCAATTCTTGTAATGTTTCAAATGTAAACTGATGACCTATATCTTTAGGATCTCGTAAGCTTGGATGCCTTGACACTTTTTCATACAAACCCTCACTCTTTGGTGGAAGTGGCAGAGAAATTGGTTTCACCTTTTTGTCAAGTGTCTTATACTTTGTCTCCATAAGTGCTTCAGCCCATTGTAATCCTTCATGCTGAGCAAACAATAGTATGACAACATACATATCCAAAGAACATACTAGCAATGCTCTGTTTTCAACCTCATTTCCTGCATGTATAGTTGCTGAAATTTCAGCCATAGTATCATTAATATTCAGCCCATAAAAGATGCCTGAAATGCCATCATTTTCAGCTAACAACCCCAATGCTCTTAGTTCCTTAGTAGCTCGTTTCATAGATATGCGTTCAGCCTTGCACATAGCTTCCATAGGCTTAAACCAACATGAACTGTTTGTTGTAAATTGAGAATAACCACTAGTAAATACATGCTTCATTCCATCAAGAGGCGAGTGCATCCTCTAAAAATCACTAATATAGCCCCGCATTATAACAGTGCTTAATGAAAATCCAGGTCTTTGAATTTCCTTGCATTTGGAACCAAAGGAGACTCTCAAAGCGTATCCCGATTTCTAGGATGATAAACACAAACAATAAGAAATTGGATTGCTTTCCTCCCATCCTTGCTTCTAACTCTTGCATAAGCAGAACCATCATCAAGCACCTTTGTTTCCATATGCACTCCTGTAATATAGGGTTGTCCCAAAATCACTGCATATGAGGAATTGTCTTGCACAAAGAAGTGTTGCTCTTCTTGTACATCACCAATTGTCACTTTTACATTAGGACTTGGAGCATAAAGCTCTCTCGAAGAATTATTTGCATCCCTCATATGCCAACCATGATCAATATCTACAGGCCATGCACCATTTTCATACAATCCACACTCAATGACATTTATCTCAGACCCATGGTTAAGTAAAGTAACACAAGGAGTTTCACCTCCCCCCCCCTATTTTCACTATTGTTTCAGCGGTAGCTCTAGCCCAATGATTTTTTATGTAGTGACTTTGAGGAATAAATCCTAGAGTCTCTTCCCCATATTGTTGCATTTGCCTTACTCCACCATGCATATTGCTACAAGACAATGCATTTTCAACCACTTTTTTCTCTTTTTCACATGTTGTCCACTGATTAGTAGCATCTTGCATAGATATTCCAGTACTTACTTCATGCTCATATTCAGCCCAAATACCCAACAAGCCAGTTTCCTCTTCACATTGCAGCAATGCACTAGTAGTATCACCAAGAAATTGATGCTTCCTCTTAATTATGTCAATGATCTCATTGTGAAATTCTTGCTTGGCGGTGCCAAGCACCTCTCTCAAGTTGAATTCCACTGGATTGTTTAAGATCCATTCTTCAAGAACCTTCTTAAGATCTGTGGCTATTGAGGGCTAAAATGATGAATGAGTTGCCTCTTACCCATCCAACCTCCAATCCTCACTGAGAGAACTAAAGAGGGGCACCACCTAGCCAAAGGGAGGATGGGCTAGGAAATCCATTTTCTCAAAGAGAATCAAAAGAACCAAGACACAACTTCACAAGAGAGAATATATGTACTAGACACCATATTAGAATATGAGAGAGAGAGAGAGAGAGAGAGAGAGAGAGAGAGAGAGAGAGATTAGAAGAGAGGGAGACAAGAGGAGAAGAGATAGAGGAAGCTTTCCATTATGCTATATAATAAAAGAACTCACTCATAGCTTACCTCAAAGAGATGGACTAGCATGAGGATATTCTAGAGTGCTTTCATGTGCTTGTCATTGTCATTCTCCTCTTTACATCTCCATGGGCTCCTTATATAGCCTCCCTGAGGGATTAGATTAAGCTAATCTTCTTGATTAGCATAATCCTAAATTATGTATGGCATCTTTGAAAATATGGAGAATAGTGGATGGGACAAGTCTCCACCTTGGTCATCATGTAAGAAGCCAAGGGTGATGGTAGACAAAATAAAGAAAGTGAGCTAGATTACAAGAGGTGGGTGCCCAAAGCACATTATTATAATATATTTACAAAAAGGATAGAATGGAAAGTTGATGTGGTGAAAGAGAGAAGAAAATTGCATATAGCCAGCAGTCTACGCCTTGTTAGATATGATCAATGCCCCACCCTCATTAGGTGCTACCAATGATCCATGGTGCTCAAAGTTGTAAGGCCTCCATTATGAGGAGAAGCCAAATGTGAGCCCGGACATTGGTTGAGTCCTGACTTGTATATCAGATGAGGTCTATGTGACCGGATGGCAAAAAGGTAACCATTGTGGGTCTAACCTTTGGGTTAGACGGAGAGGTTAAGTTGGTAGCAACTCGAGGCACATTGCATTGAGTTGCGTGGTAAGGGAGTTAAAAGGGGCCCCTATTGTGGGGTCCGGGGGCCGTGGAAGTGGCCCCTGGCATTGGCCCCCCTGGCGGTGGTCCGGGGGCAGCGCCCCCTGCCTGATGGTAAAGGGAATATTCCCTGGCCGACTAGTGGAGGCTCATATGGTAGGTCAGCAGGCCGACCTAACAACCTTCGTAGGCTATAAAAGCTAAACCCCTTCGTAGCCATCACTCACTTATCTTTCACCCAGTCAGAGTTGTTGTTCCAGCTAGCCTTAAGCTCTTCACCTATCTTCTGTCTAGATCGCTATCTAAGCTTTACACAGTGGAAGTGCACGGGTGGACAGAGCCATCTTTGTATCAGTTGTTTGAAGTTAAAGAATTTACTGATTCTCCTCTTATCTGTTGTGTACTCTCTATCTCTTTCTCAGATTCTATTCGCTGTGCCGTGTAATATTTTACATGGTATCAGAGTCTAGGGGGCTCTAGAGATCCGAGAGTGTGCAAGAGGCAAAGGCTTCAACAGCAAAGAGAAACTATATCGACTTTCGGAAGCGGTACAAGAGGTGGTGTTGCTGTACCGGCTATTCAAACATTGAGGATTCGTCCACCAACCTTCAGCGAAGGCAAGTTAGATGGTACAAACTACACCTTGTGGAAGTTCAAAATTACAACTATCCTTGATTCTTATGAGCTTCTGGAGACTGTTCTGGGGACTGACGCAGAACCACAGCCTACCCCCGACCCATCAAATCCTAGTGTGATGATTCCTCCAAATGCAGATCTTCTACGAGCTTGGAAACGAAGGAATGCAGATGCATTGTGTGCCTTAGTTACAAGCTGTTCTGATAGTATTTTGACTCTAATTCAGCATACAACCAAAGCGTCAGAGGCTTGGAATATACTAAGGAGTCAGTATGAAACACGAAACCAAACAAGGATTCAAAACTTGGAGAATCAACTAGCAGCAGAGAAGTTTGCTGAAGGAGAGACGGTTGAAGCATTCATCACTCGGATTAAGAATCTACGCGACTAGATGGCTGGCGCTGGGATACAAAAGACTAGCGAAGAGCTAGCTCGGAGGTGTCTTCGGATTTGTCCACAAAAGTTTGATGGACTAGTAATTGCCCTTAATACTTAGGTGAGACCTCAAGCTTTGACTTTTGAGGAGTTTTGTGCATTATTAATGGAGGAGGAGTTGAGGCTGAAAGCCCGAGAAGGAAGCAACAATGGAGATGCTGCATTCTCTGCCAATGCAAAAGGCAAAGGTGTTTCCTCCACCAAAAATGATGGTGACAAAAAGAAGAAGGGCGGCAAGAAGAAGTTTCAAGGAGAGTGCTTCTACTGCAAGAAGAAAGGACATGCAATTGCAGATTGTCGTGTCAAGAAGGCAGATGAAAAAATGGTATCCTTAAAAGTAAAGGGAAAGAGACAGCCAATACAGCTGAAGCGGAGTTGGAATTATTCATGGCGACCATTGAGGAAGTGTGCTCCTCGGCGCAAGAAGAATCTACCACTGACTCATGGGTGTTGGATAGTGGGGCCTCCCGTCACATGACCAACAAGAAAGGTCTATACAGTTCTATGCAGCCTCTACAAGAATCCATCACTGTGACGGTTGGAAATGATGCTAAATGCCTTGCTGCGGGCACATGTACTATTTCTTTTGTTGCTGCAAATGGTGAAGTCAAAAAGCTTTCAAATGTGTTGTTTGTTCCCGAAATCAGGAGAAATCTCTTATCAGTTTGCTGCCATAACTGATCTTGGTCATGAAGTGAGGTTCAAGAAGACAGGTGCAGAAATTATTGATAGTGCTGGCACAATTGTTGGCAAAGAAGAAAGAAGGAACAACCTGTATGAGCTAAGTGCTCTTACAGCCACCGCTGGAGTGGACACAAGTAAGCTTTGGTATGAAAGGTTTGGATACATCGGATTTGCAGTATTGAAGGAGATGCAAAAGCAAGGTATGGTTGCTCACCTACCTACAATAACTGAATTGAAGGAATCATGTGAAGCTTGTATGATGGGCAAGCAACAGAGAAAGGCATTTCCATAAGAAAGCAAGAATAGAGCACAGGCTCCTCTAGAGTTGGTGCATGCTGACTTGTGTGGTAAGATGCCTACACAGGCCTTGGGGGGATCTTCTTATTTTATGTTGATTGTCGACGACTACAGTAAGAAGATGTGGGTGTACTTCCTTCGTGATAAGGCTCAAGCTTTTGGTAAGTTTAAAGAATGGCTAATACTTGTTGAGAATGAAACAGGGAAAAGTGTGAAGAAATTTAGAACAAATGGTGGTGGTGAGTTCAACTCAAAGGAGTTTGAAGGCTTTTGCAAGAGCAAAGGGATCAAGCGTCAATTGACGACGCCTCACTCACCTCAGCAGAACGGTGTTGTGGAACACAGGAATCGCACCATTGTGGAGATGGCAAGATGCATGCTAAAGGGCAAGGGATTGCCTAACCATTTTTGGGCTGAAGCTGTTAATACTGCAGTCTACATTCTAAATCGGAGCTATACAAAGGCTCTCAAGGGAAAAACACCTCATGAGGCTTACACTGGTAAGAAACCATCTATCTCACATTTTAGAATTTTTGGATGTGAATGTTATGCACATGTTCCAGATGAGAAGAGAAACAAGTTACAAGCAAAAAGCAGAAAATGTATCTTCTTGGGTTATAGTGATGAGCAGAAGGCTTACAAATTATATGACCAAGAGGCAAAGAAGATCATCGCGAGCCGTGATGTGGTGTTCAACGAGGAGCCGCATACAGTGGAGGAGGAGAAGGCAAGTTCTTCCACTTTATCATCAAGCGAAGAAGTACTCCACTATGAACCTGTCCCGAGAGCTTTCCCTATCCTTAAGGAGGAGGAAGCATCATCTTCAGATGATGAGGAAAAAGTTCACCAACCTGACATCACCCCACCGGAAAAGCCATTGCCACGCTGGGTAAAGCAGCTCTATGACCACAATAATCCTATGCCTGCATCTATTGAGGAGAAGGCAGACGGACCAAGGAGGTCTCAGAGAATAGAGGAGCAAAGGAGGGCTTCTGCTCACATAGTCAATATGGCCTTGATGGTTGAGATTATGAGAGAAGTAAAGGAGCCAACTGACTTAGAAGAAGCACTTGCAGATCCATCATGGAAGGCTGCTATGCAGGCGGAGTATGATAGCATAATGAAGAATGACACTTGGGAGCTAGTGGATTGACCAGCAAAGCGGAAGGTTATTGGCACCAAGTGGATCTGGAAGGTCAAGTACAAGGCTGATGGTACCTTAGAAAAGTACAAAGCTAGACTGGTTACCCAAGGATTTTCACAAGTTGAAGGGTTTGATTTTCAAGAGTCATTTGCCCCAACTGCCAGAATGACCACTATTCGCACGGTACTTGCAGTGGCTGCCCACAAGAAGTGGCCAGTGTACCAAATGGATGTTAAGTCAGTGTTCTTAAATGGTGACCTCAAGGAGGAGGTGTATGTGGCTCAGCCACCAGGGTTTGAGGCCCCCCATTCTGAGAACAAAGTGTGTAAACTGAAGAAGGCATTGTATGGGCTGAAACAATTCCCCAGAGCATGGTACTAGGTTCTTTTTAAACCTAAACTTCAAAAGATGTGCCTCAGATGTTAACTTGTATGTTTACAGGGATGGTAAAAAGTCTGTAGTGATTGTCCTATATGTGGACGACCTTCTTATTATAGGTGACTATGAAGATATGATCAACCAAACTCGAAAGGCTTTGAGTTCTGAGTTTGAAATGATAGACTTGGGCTTGCTGCACTATTGTTTGGGGATTGAAGTCTGGCAAGAGCCAAGAAAGATCTTCATCTCTCAGAAGAAGTATGCATGGGAGATCTTGAAGGCATTTGGCATGACCGAGTGCAAGGAGATAGCTACACCTATGGAGGTTAATGCAAAGTTATCCGTCGAGGATACATCAGCACTAGCAGACATTGGGAGGTATAGGAGGTTGGCCGGTAGTCTGATCTACTTGTGTAACACCAGACCATATATCAGTTTTGCTGTTGGTGTTTTGAGCAGGTTCTCAAACAAACATCATGAGAGTCATTGGAAGGCTGGGATGCGGGTGCTCAGATACTTGAAGAAAACTCTTGACTATGGTATCACATACAGTTTCGAAACTTCTCTTGTGGGGAACTGTGACTCAGATTGGACAGGAGACATTGATTCCAGGAAGTCAGTTTCTCGTTATTGTTTCTCTTCGGGTTCAGGAATTTTCTCTTGGATTAGTAAGAAGCAACCAACTGTGGCATTGTCTTCTACCGAAGCAGAGTACAAGACAGCTTGTTTTGCTGCATGTGAGGCTGTATGGTTGAGAAGGATTCAATGGCATATGGGAGTGCAGGATGAAGAACCAACTGTGCTAAGATGTGACAATCAGAGTTGCATCGCCATTGCCAAAAATCCAGTGTTTCATTCACGCACCAAACATATAGAGATCCAGTATCACTATGTGCGTGATTTGATGGAGGACGGGATAATGGAATTGGTCTACTGTCCAACAGAGGAGAATGGAGCAGATATCTTCACCAAAGCACTTACGAAGAATCTGCTTCAAGTTCATCTTCAGAGACTCGGCATTGGACCAAGGAGATAGTTCACCTATGGGTGGACATGGAGGGGGGTGTTAGATATGATCAATGCCCCACCCTCATTAGGTGCTACCAATGATCCATGGTGCTCAAAGTTGTAAGGCCCCCATTATGAGGAGAAGCCAAATGTGAGCCCGGACATTGGTTGAGTCCTGACTTGTATATCAGATGAGGTCTATGTGACCGGATGGCAAAAAGGTGACCATTGTGGGTCTAATCTTTGGGTTAGACGGAGAGGTTAAGTTGGTAGCAACTCGAGGCACATTGCATTGAGTTGTGTGGTAAGGGAGTTAAAAGGGGCCCCTATTGTGGGGTCCGGGGGCCGCGGAAGCGGCCCCTGGCTGGAGGGTCCCAGGGGGGCCAACGGCCCCCCTGGCGAGGGTCCGGGAGCAGCGCCCCCGGCCCGATGGTAAAGGGAATATTCCCTAGAATATTCCCTGGCCGACTAGTGGAGGCTCATATGGTAGGTCGGTCCAGCAGGCCGACCTAACGACCTTCGCAGGCTATAAAAGCTAAACCCCTTTGCAGCCATCACTCACTCATCTTTCACCCAGTCAGAGTTATTGTTCCAGCTAGCCTTAAGCTCTTCACCTATCTTCTATCTAGATCTCCATCTAAGCTTCACACAGTGGAAGCGCACGGGTGGACAGAGCCATCTTTGTATCAGTTGTTTGAAGTTAAAGAATTTACTGATTCTCCTCTTATCTGTTGTGTACTCTCTATCTCTTTCTCAGATTCTATTCGCTGCGCCGTGTAATATTTTACACGCCTTCGTAACTTCAAATCGGTGAAGAATCTGAAAAAAGTTTCTTCTACAACTTTACAGATAGGTCGAAACCAATCGGGCAGTGCAAAATTTTTCTTGAAATTTTCTTTTCCTTGGGAGTTATTGAGATTGTAAAAAACGGCTTCTAAAACCTGCTTTGACTTTAGTTCCTTATATATACATAAATTCATATAAGCATGTGACAGAAGGGGTCCATGCTTGTAAGCTTTTGTGTAAGATCCAAATGATACCATGATGTGGATATTGACTTGTGTACTAGGGTGAGGTGTCCTCTAATGATGGTGATAGATTCCAAATCTTAGTGATGTAGGCGAAACCCACGTGTGGTTAGAGGCTAGTCCTTTGAAAAACTATGCACTCACTCAACTCCTAGGTGTAATCCATTTCCATCTTCACTAAGATAACCATCCCTTTTACCCTTTACATTGACATCCCTCCTAAGAAATTGTTCCCCCTATTTTCTAGAGTTATCATAGTCAAGAAGCAATGTAGCATACCTAGTGCTTGAAGAGTAAACCCAAAGTGATATGGTAAGGCTCTTGATAGGGGTTTTGGCCAAATTTTGTGGTAAAAATCCGGTTTTTAAAAAACCCAAATCATTAGCCCTCCCCTTAGGCTAGAGGCATTGATGCCTCTAGCTTGCTAATGATGGTCCAATAGAGCAGGGAGGACTGTACCCCCTCATTGGTGGCTCTTCATCAAATGACTACTCCAAAATGTCCCTGTCTCTTTGAAAATAAGGCTTAAGTCACCATCAATTTACCCTTGTCTTGTGAACTCTCCCATCCATGTCACCTAGCTTATAGCTGCCATTTGGATATCTCCTTATGACCATGAATGGCCCTTCCCACTTGAACACAAGTTTAACATCCTTTCTGTTATCAAAGCGGTTATCATAGCATAGCACAAGTGATCCTTCCATTATGCGTTTGCTAGCCAGCTTCTTATTAAATGTATTTCTCCTCTCTTCAATGTGCATGGAATAGTGTTGGACTGCTGCTTCTCTATCTAACTCCAGTCTCTCTAGATCCAAGATCCTTTCCTCTATCTTCTTATCTTGATTCTTCTCTCGACCGGCTACTAAAACACGTAAGCTGGCCAGTTCCACCTCTATAGGAAGCAAAGCCTCTTGGCCATAGACGAGGTGAAATAGAGTATAGCCAAGTGAGGTTCTGAATGAAGTCCTATAGGCCCAAAGAGCTGCACTCAATTTTTTATCCCAGTGCTTGGGGTGCATGTGTACTTGCTTGGTAATTATCTTACAAATCAGCCCATTCACTTTTTTTACCAAACCATTACACTGTGGGTAGTAGGGAGTAGAATGCCTGCGCTTGGTTTTTAGCCTTTCCATTAGCTCCCCTACGAGATTGGCCCTAAAACCAGGACCCCGGTCAGAGATAATTTCCAAAGGTGTGCCAAACCTGCAACAAATATTTTTAAACACAAATTTTCCCACTTCTTGGGCTGTGATCCTACTAGTTGCCGAAGCCTCTGCCCACCTCGTCATGTATTCCACACCCATTATGATGTATTCCTTGCCAGACTGAGTTCGTGAAAGTGGCCCTATTGCATCAATCCCCCATTTCTCAAATGGGCCATATGTAGTTATGGGATTTTGTTCCTCATGCACTAGCTTCCTTGGTCTGGCCTTTTGGCAATCATCACAAGTACAGCACCAATGTTGTACATCTCGATGTAGACTAGGCCACACAAAATCGGCTTGGAGAATCTTTCTGTTGGTTATTTCTTGAGCAAAATGTCTGCCACAAACCCCCTCATGGCAGCTCTTAATCACATCCATAATCTCCTTTGTTGTTGGCACCCTTCTAAGCACTGCATCCTTTCCTTTGCAATACAACACATCATTTGTCAAGTGGTATTTTCTGGCCTTAGTAGCCAGCCACATTTTCTCACTTTTACTCATATGTGTAGGTGCCTCACCATGCTCGAAACAAGGGAAGCTTTACTGCAATGATGCCCACTGTTACCTCTTTCAATTTTTCAGCTGCTAGAGCATCTGCTCGCCATTTGTACGCTTTGGCACAAAATAGATTTGGGCTTTCTATAGCTTCCTCATGAGAGTTTTAGCTTCTCTCATTTTCACTGCTAAGTTATCATTTTTACAAGCCCAGATTTCTTTCATTTGCTTAATAATTAGCATAGAATCCCCAAAAACATTAAGCCAAGTGACACCATGTGAGAGACACCACCTCAAACCTAAAAGCAAGGCTTGATATTCTATCTCATTGTTAGAATGGACATCCTCTAAGCTGATACCTTCTCCATAAAGTTTGTCACCTTCGGGATTGAACACCAGTATTCCTGCTGCCGCTCTGTCTTTAATACGCTTGTCGGCCCCATCGAAGTAGAGGGCATGGGCATTCTCCACCCGTTGCGGGTCCTCAAGAGGAGGTGTCTCCTATTTTACCTTTCCCTTCTCTTTTTCCTTCTTTTGATGGCATCTATGGGTCAACAAATCAACTAGGCAGGCCCGAGTAGAGTCCTTCACCTTGAAGGTGTAGTCAAACTCTTGGAGTTGTATCACTCACTTAGCGATTATGGTTGAAACATCCATGTGCGGTATGGCATAGGGAAAATGCTCTTCTGTCATGATCATTGTGAACGGCCTAGGGAGAAGATAAGGATGAAACTTTCTTACATCAAACATTAGAGACAAAACCATCACCTCCACCATCTTGTACTCTTGTTTTGATAATGTCATTACTCTGCTAGAAAAGTAAACTGGCCTCATCGAGCTAGTTTTAGCATCCTTTTGTATTAGTGTTGCCCCTAGAGCATCTTTCCCAAAACTCGAGTTCACAAAAAACTCTTGATCCCAGCAAGGCTGTAAAATTATGGGAAGGGTGCTAAGAGCCTTCTTCACCTCGTGTAAGCACCTTTCACTTTCGTCACTCCACAAGAGCTCCTCAAAGTGGGTCAACTGTTGCAGTGGAAATACTAATTGGGAGAGGAGATAAATGAACCGCCCTATATATCGCACCTTTTGAATGAAAGAGGTTAGTTGCTTCACAGAAGATGGTGACGGCACCACCAATAGGGCCTTAATTTTGTTTGGATCTGCTTCAATGTCCCTCTTACTTACAACATGCCCTAACAAAGTTATACTACTTTCACCAATATGACACTTCTCATGGTTTAGCTACCCCCCCCATTTGTGCGAGCAGTTGAAACCTTCATCCACCTTCCCTAGATGTAGAGCCTTAGAACTATAAATACAAAAATCATCAATAAAGACCCTGATGGACTTCCCAAAATATGGCTAAAAGACATAATTCATGAATCGTTGGAAGGTAGCTAGGGCATTTGTTAATCCAAATGGCATTACTTTGTAAGCAAAGCATCCCCAAGGCATGATGAAGGTGGTCTTCTGTTGATCCTCCTCAGCTATTTGGATCTAAAAATAACCTGAATACCCATCACAAATAGTGTATCTCTCATGCCTGGCCACCTCATTGAGTATTTCATCCTGAAAGGAAAGAGGAAAGTGATCTCTCTTTGTTGTAGCATTTAGTGGCTTGTAGTCCACACAAATCTGCCATTTGCCATTCTTCTTGGATGTCACCACTATAGGTGAAACCCACTCTGAGTCCCCTATTGGATAGATGAAACCTACCTTCAAAAGTCATTGCACCTCAATGCGTAGAGCATTTTGTTGAACTACTCCCAACCGTCGTAGTCGCTACACCACTGGCCTTGCTCCCTCTTTTAGATTAATGTGATGTTGTACTACTATCACACTTGTGATGTGTTCATAATCAGAAATAAAAAGTGCATAGTGTTTTATCACCACTTCCACGCAAGTTGGCTTCTCCTCAACTGATAGATCCTTAGCCAATATTTTTTCTAACCCCTCCTTCTCAACTTTTGGAAGCTGCTACGGAATTTCACTACTAGAAAGCCCTTTTAATGTAATCCGAATCACTTCTAGAGAGATTTCTTCCTCCTCATTAGAAGACTCTCCCTCTATCATAGATGACCAATCCTCGCTGGAACTCCATTCATCAGCGGTGATCTCTAACACAAGATCCTTTTGTCGGCCCTTCTTCATGTTGTAGATGGTGCTCTTCTATTTTTTCTGCAGCCCCTTATGTGGCCTTAGCTCTAAAGCCCCTGTCTCCCAATCTTGTCTGGCTTTCATTCCCATTAGCCATGGTCGCCCAAGAATGAGTGGATAGCCATCCCCCTTCACTGGCATCACATACATGTCAAGCTCCAATTGCACTCCACACACCTTTACCTTGACTTTCTTTATAACTCCCAAACAATTTACTACTACATTGTTATTCATTTTGGCCCCAAATTCAGTAGTTTCATTTACCTCCAATCCCAAACGATGCATCAACTTTTGCATCATGACACAAATCTCTGCACTTCCATCCACATATGTCTTTGATACTCTCTGCCCATTGATTTCGGCTTCCACTAGAGGCACAATATCTTTCATCTTTCTAGCCTGGTGTTAACCCAAGTTGAGATGGCGGAGAAAGATGGTGAAAAAAGAAAGGAAAAAGTGAAAAAAAGATGGAAAAAGAGCAAAGACATGCATGCGGCCTTTAAAGCTAAGCTGGGGCAAAAAGTGCAATTTTAATTGAAAGGCACCTCAAAAAGCTCTAAAAACTCTTGTAAAAAAGTACCAGGCTCCCTCCTGTGCCAATTATAAAATATTAGATGGGTGTAGGCTAGAGGCATAAGGCTAGAAGAGGGAAATAGAGAAAGGACCTTGCTACAACGGCCGGTCATGTAAAAAAGGGATGGGTGCCCATGGGAATTTAGGGTTTTATATATAAAATTCAAAAAGTGAATGAGAGCTCATTCTTTTGGTGTGTGGCTAACAAGAGTTCTCTTCTTTTTCTCTTCTTCTCTTCTCCTTGCTTGTGTGTGCTCTTGAGAGAGGGAATGTGAGAGTGTGAGAGAGTGAGTGTGTGGGAGTGAGGGATCAAGAGGGTGAAGCTCTTCACCATCTTCTCCTCTCTTCTCTTCTCTTCTCTTCTTCTCTCTTTTCTCGCGCGCATGGCTATGGTGGATGGAGCTTGGAGAGATGGAGGAGGCTTGAGGATGCTTGAGCTAGCATCTAGGATCGTGGAGCTACTGGCGTGTGCGAGAGAGGAGACAACTCATGTCGGCATCAAGGTAAGCTCACTACACTCGTAGGATCGACGGTGTGTTGGCTAGGTGGGAGATAGCCATTAGAGCTCGCTTGAAACGCTTGAAATAATAAGCGGTCCGTGGGTCTTGGTGGTTGAGTGTGTTGAAATATGGAGCTCCACTTGTGATATGCCAGGGTGACCGTTGTGCATTTATGTCACCGACTTGCCAGTGCAGATGCGGTTGGTACACCGCCCATGAATAATAGCTAGATGACAGCTATCCTTATCTACTCTAGTTCGTGGCTCAGTTAGTATGCCACCTTAGTTAGTTGAGTTTGTTTTGAGACCCATATATAGGGTTCTTCTATTTCTATGTACCAGAGTTCTTTTGGCTTACACAACTAAGAAGAGGAAAACTGTTCTCAGCCTCCACCTGTGTGTGTATTCCCCCATTGTGAAGCAAGAAAGCTACAAGTGAGACTCCTTCATTCTCTCCCACAATCTTGACATAGTGTGAGCTCCCTCAACATTTTGGTTTTGTTTTCGGGACCAACGGATTCAAGCTTGAGCACTTGTGCGCCTCATATTGAGCATCGAAGTAAGGGATTCATCCCTGAACCGGAGCTTGAGATAGGTAGGAAGTTGGGTTTTTTTATCTTCAAAGCAAGTAAGTATTTTGGGTTATTTTGTTTGTTTGATGATTGGAAAACATGGAGAAATCATTTCAGTTTTTTTCTTTCAATTCTTATTGCATTTAGCATAGGTTAGGACTAGGAAATCGAATTGGAAAAGGGTAGGGTTTACCGTCGCAAAACAGTACACAAATCATGTAAAAAATGGCAAAAAGATTGCTTGGGATGCTTAATGTTAGCAAGTCAATGATTGAGAGCATCCAAACCTTACCTGAGAAGAGGTTTAAGAGCCAATAGACCAAGGGAAAGCTCATTCGCAAGGGGGCAACCCTTGCAGTGAGAGAGAGAGAGAGAGAGTTTGCGGAGAATCAATTCGATCTGCCGGAGAGCCTACCGATCGCTTCAGGTATACCAATCACTTCCCCTTGCACTGTAGTTGTGATCTGGAAGGTTGTGTGTGAAATGATCAGCTAAATCGTCAGTTTTGCTTAAAATTGCCTTGGTGCTGCCGCGTCACATGCAACTTGGCCCGCCTGAGCAGCCGACTTCTAGGCCAAGTCCCAGAATCGGCCCTCGGCCCTTTGTCTTTCAGTCGACCCGGCCCCAAAACCCTACTCGGCCCGTCCGAGTGACATCACTCAACCCCACTTACAAATTCGGCCCTCAGCCTGTGCACCTCGACCCATCTGAGCGACCCATTTGGCCTTCAGACCATCCGACCATTCGGCCCACTACACTCGAACGCCTTTCACTCGGCCCGTCCAAGTGAAGCATTTGGACCAACTTTGAAATTCGGCCCTCAGCCCACTTGACTAGGCCCTCGGCCCTCAAACAACCACACTTGGACTGGCAGAATTAAACATTCGGACTAGTTATATTCCGCCCTTTCTCACTTGGCCCTTGGTCGTCAGACGGGGGCTGAATCGGATATTCGACCCCTGTAATTCGAACAAGTTGGGCCGAGTGTGGACCTTTCCAAATATTCTAGAAATTTGACTAGACCCAGCTAGAGCTCAGTCGCACCACCTGTCGCGAGTCCTCCTGATGCTCTCAAAACTCGATTTTGGCGCAAGGAATAGGCAAAATCATAAGGTGCAGCCGCTTAGCAGCTTGCGTAGGTTGTCACGAGACCTAGAGTCCTAGAGACAACCCACTGAGCCATAAACCCTAATCGAACCAAGAATGAGAAAGGCAACGTGGTAGGAAAACCCAAAATCCGGTCAAGATGGCCAGAGAATTAATCGACGAGCCAATCAAGCCCAAAACTAAGCGAGAGTGCGTAAGACGCTTAGATATTATTTGCCGCACTTACCTTGAATTTTCACACTTGAAGTACACTTAAGGAAAATTGAAAGCCTGATTGAGTACAAGTGCATGGGAAGGAACAAACACACTGAGAGAAGATAAATTGAGGACTGTATTCAATAAGTCAAGGAACTCACTCAGATAAACAACTCAAGGAACCCACCAATAGGAGAAGCCCCCAAGGACATAGGCAAACTATCGACACACGGAGTAGAACCAAGCAAGCAGTGCCAAAGAGGTGGATTTGACAAACTTACTCAACTTAATTGATAGCTTGGTGGAACATGAGAATACGACGATAGCAGAAGAAAATCTAGACTACAGGATGAATGAGGAACTCGACTTAGGAGTCTTTCTAGAGGCGATTCAATAGCTGGTTAGTAGCTACGATATGCATGCTCAGTATGAGCACCGCGGCAGGACAGCAGATGCTATCATCGTAGACTTAGAAGAGAAGAGGAAGCTAGCCCACAAGGCATTGCAAAGCATAGTAGGTTACAAAGAGACCAGCAGGCTAGGAGCTAAAGGCAAAGCACAGAATTGCGCGAGGTATAGCGGGTGCTGAACCTAGCCGGTAGAAACCAAACTGATCATGAGAGAGCCCTGAAAGGAGACTTAACGCTAAGTGAGCTTCTCATGAAGTGACTACTAGACAACATAGCAGTAGAGCAAAGTGCTGCAACACTAGCGACATCACTACTATCAGGATTAGGAGCAAACCAAGGCTCTAAGAGCCAGTCCAAAATCCCAATCATTGCTAAGCAGCTCGACAAGTACCAGCCCCATGACGATCCATACAGTTTCATAGAGTAATTCGAACAAGTCTGTGAAGCCAACGGCCTCACCGACTTGACTCAGCGCTCCCAAGCATTCGAGCTCTGCTTAGGTGATAAGGGTAGGATTTGGTATACGAGTTTAGATTCTGCAGAGCGAACCAACTTCAACGGCCTCAAGAATCTCTTCATCAAGAGATTTTCTTAGCCTGGATACTCCAACAATCTGCTAGTGCGACTAATGAATGTCAAGCAGAAGGAGAAGGAGGACATTTGCAATTACCTGACCCATGTGAGGAGTCTCTTCAAGAGAATCCCTACGGGCAAATGACCAACCGAAAGAGGAGTGTCAACTATATTCATCAGTGGAATTCGAAATGAGGAATTGTATAAGGCTTTGGCAAGCAACTCAAGCTTACAGCGAGATGCACTAGCTAGGGTTTTTGAGGAAGCCATCAAAGTTGACGACCAGCTAAAAGAGAGAAGCTCCAAGAGCTTAAACTCAGAGGAAACCAACTCACAGAGCTCAGAGAGAGCTTCAACCTTTAGCGAACGATCAGGCCCAACCACCCAAGATAAGGGAAAAGCCATCGAGACAAACCAGGATTTGGCTAATGTAAAGATGGGGATAGCCCAAACTGCAAGACATGTTGAGACGACCAATGCGCCTATACATCCAATGCATGTATTGTGGCGGAAACCACTTGCCAGCCGAGTGTCAAGACCCTAGGTTACGATGTCGCACATTGTAGATTACCAAGAAGACATCCGTACTCGCAACCATACGGCCAGCCCTACCTAGTAAACATGCCACAGCCATTCTTCGTAAGGGGAGCCCCATTGGCCCTTCCTGCGCCTAATGACATTAAACCAGCTGTTCCTAGGATGGACATAAACCCTACAGGCATACCTAGACCGCCTGGCCCCTACATAGCCCATCCACTGAGTGACACTCTAGTCCACTACGTGGAAGAGCCGATTGAGGAAGAGACTTACGTATACCTTTACGTCTTGCATGATGACGAGAGCAACACAATCCTTATGGGCTGTCAACCAGTACCGGTGATGGCATTAGGAAGAGGATGAGGTAGAGGCCTAGGGGGCAGATATAGGATCTAATGGACTTGTAGTCACCCAGGGCATGTCTCATCATGCTGCCTAGAGACGGAGCAACAAAACAGAGACAAAACTGACCTAAGGTGCATTGAGTGCAGGATTACTCATCTCTTTGTCGACTGCCCAAAGCGAAAACCATCTTCAAGTTCAGCCAAAGAGCCATCTATCCCATTCGAGATGTTTGGTGTCGAGGACCTCGATGGGGAGGCCACACCTATCCCATTGCGGGTCATGACTCGTGCTCAGACGAAGCAGGTCGGCATATCACTGCCAGGGCCTAGCAACTTCGATGCAGCATCAATAAGGAAGCAGAGCCGTAGGCAGAGAAAAAAGAGGCCTGAAGCTAAGGTTGCACTAAAAACTGAGAGTGCTACTACTCTGCCTACTGGAAAAAAGGTCACTGATGCAGAGGCAGAAACTTCAGCCCCTAAGACGGCCAAAAAGGGAAGTGCTAAGGTAGGGGAATACTCGCATCCAAAGCGCCAACTAGAGGCTATATAGAAAGTGAAGGAATGGATGAAAGAGGCCCAAGAGCACCTAAAGGACGCTGAGCCCATCCTAGAGGACGAGATCAATGATCTCTCCAGCATAAGCACGCCAGTCTCACCCCCTCGACCAAAGTCGGGGGATGCGACCGCACCACAAAAGCAGTACCGCTTAGGCCAAGTCTTGATGCTACAGACCCACAAATCAGTCACGACCATTGGCCATGACAATCTAGGTTAGGAGAGAGACGAGCAGCCAATGACTTCCTTACCATGCTAGTAACCACCCCTGTAACGCTATGTTTGGGAGACCTGCTTAAGCAGCATCCCACCCTATGGCAAGTCCTGAAACAGTGGGTCGAGGGATCACGAGAGCAAGATGCTGATCTGCATGACCATGATGCAGAGACACAAATACCAACTCTGATACTGCACTCTGTTCCAAAGTCCTTGCACGTTAATGCCTTTTGGGAGGGCACCGAGATACATGCAGTCGGCTAGACTCCCTTTAGGTTGACCTACGGAACTAAAGCAATTCTCCCTGTAGAGTTCTTTGTTTCTAGCCTGAGAATAGCACTTCAAGAACGATGGGAAGGAAAGGAGGCATGGACGCAACACCTGGTTGAGCTTGAATGCCTCTCGAAAACTCGTCTTTTAGCCACTCACGCACTTATATGTGAGAAGGCACGACCCAAGAGCTGGTTTGACAAGCACGTCAACAAGCAGTGTGATTTTGAACACGGAGACTTAGTACTCCTGTTCTCAATTAAGGGGCATAAGCAAAAAATGAAGTTTAGAGGTCTTGGACCTTTCAAAGTTCGTGCAATCAGCTAAACTAGTAATGTTGAGCTTGAGACTCTAGACGGCAAGGGCATAGGCTTCTTCAATGGCAGTCGTGTGAAGAAGTACTACCCTCCCACGCATCCTCTGCATGAGCCACCAATGTTAGAACCTCCTGTCAAAGTATGAGTAGCCATGATCATTGAAATGGATGATGAGGATGAGGAAGCCGTAGAACCTGCATACCTACACATCACGATCACTACCAAGCGAACATGCACTTTCAATGCCCTGATCGATGAGGGAGCAGACTTCAATGTCTTAACCAATGATCATTGGACCCAACTAGGCAAACCACCACTATGCCATTTCTATCGAGTCTGTGACTGTATCAATGATCTTCTACGTGTTGTCGAACGCTGAAGACGCAGGCACAAAATCGTTGCTAGGGCAGACCTTCAAGAAGCAAACTCACTGCAATGTTGATTATGAATCACAGCGTATATGTTGAGATATCGAGCTCCACTCGGGTGACTGTTGTGCATTTATGTCACCGACTTGTTAGCTGCAGATGCGGTTGGTACACCGCCCATGAATAATAGCTAGATGACAGCTATCCTTATCTACTCTAGTTCGTGGCTCAGTTAGTATGCCACCTTAGTTAGTTGAGTTTGAATTGAGACCCATATATAGGGTTCTTCTATTTCTCTGTACTAGAGTTCTTTTTTGCTTACACAACTAAGAAGAGGAAAATTGTTTTTAGCCTCCACCTTTGTGTGTATTTTCCCATTGTGTAAGTGAGAAAGCTACAAGTGAGACTCCTTCCTTCTCTCCCACAATCTTGACATGGTATCAAAGCTTGGTTCGTGGTAAGGAGCTCAAGAAAGCAAACCAAGTTTGCGGCGTTCTGGTAAGAGGACCAGTGTTGCTTTCATTTTTCGAGTTTGGGAGCAAGTCTCTGACAGCAGAGCCGAAAAGTGCAAGAGTGCATTGTCTCAGATTGAGACGCCCTTCGCAGTGTAGCAAGAGGGCAATATATGCTGCGGGCAAGGGCTTTAGCCCTTGGTTGCCCTGTTTTTTTTTATTTGAGGCCATTTTGGGGCCTGTTTTGGAGACGAAAGTTTTTCGCACGCACTTAGGAAAAGGCCTTATTTATTGCTATGCGACCACTGTTCTATAGGTCGGTGAAAAGTTACCGTAGAAATTGCATCGTATGCCTTTGCGCAGAGACATTGGGAGTTACAAAATCATCCTTGTTGCCTGTTGATGCAAAATCGTCACTAAGAAGTGACTGTGTGGTCAAATACCACTTTCTCAATTTTGCAGATTTGCCCTTGTGAGGCTCAAGCTATGTTTTTTGCAGTGACAGAATTTTTTGTGGTGTTCTGTAATGGCGTCTGATTCTCTTTCACAAATTGTCACTGAAAAGCTTGACAATAATACTTCCAAGCATGGAAGTTTAGAATGACGAATTTCCTTATGGGAAAATGATATTGGGAATTCGTTGCAGGAAACGAAGAAGAACCAGTTCTTCCTGATGTTCCCAATCAACAACAAATGCAAGCATTTAAAGGATGGCATGAGAGAGCCAGAAAAGTTATGTAGTGGCTGTCTATTAGTATTTCAGACTTTATGATTGTGCATAATCAGGATGCAAGTACGCCAAAGGAGGCATGGGATACTTTGTCAAAAATGTATAGCACAAATACGCAAGCCAGGAAAATGCAGCTCAAGCAAGAGTTACACAATGTGCAAAGAGAAAGTATGAGCATCAATGACTATCACATGAAGATGAAGAAGATTGCAATTGCACTTACTTCCATTGGGTCACTAGTGGAAGATGATGATTTAGTTTCTGTGACCTTGAATGGTCTAGGAAAGGATTATGCACAGTTCCGAACATTGATTTCCATCCATGAAAGATTTTCTGATTTTGAGGAGTTGATTGCTCTTCTAATTTATGAGGAGCAGAGAAATGGTGGTGCATCTTCTTCAGGAGGAACTTCAAAAGAAGCTGTCTTCTACTCAAATGCTAGAAGAGGTAGAGACAGAGGTAGAGGAGGCCAATCTGGAGGCCATTGTAGAAATCAGAATATGCAGCAAACTCAAGAAAACCAGTCCTATGGAGGAGGACGTGGTAACTCTAGAGGCAGGGGGGGCCAAAGAGGTCATGGTGGATGGCAAAGAGGCCAAAATGTAAACAGCAATGTTGAATGCTACTACTGTGGTAAAATGGGTCATATGGCTAAAGACTGCTATAAAAAGCAGAATGACATCATGAATGGAAAATTGCAACAAGGGAATTATGCATCTTCTAGTAGACAGGGTGATGACAGAAATGAGCATTTGTTTATGGTGCAGCACATGACCAATTCTATGACAAGTATAGAAGAAAGCAATGATGTGTGGTATGTTGACTCAAGTGCATCAAACCACATGACAGGTCATGCAAAATGGATGCAGGATGCAAGGAAAATGGAAAAACCAGGATTTGTGGAGACTGGTGATGATACTGCACATCCTATTGTGCAGATTGAAAAAATTCATTTGTCTATGCAGGATGGGAAAAAGAAATACCTGTCGGATGTATTTCATTTCCCGAATATCACCAAGAACTTGGTTCTTGTTGGTCAAATGGTTAAGCAGGGCTTGCAGGTCAGATTTAATTCTCATGGATGCTTTGTTGAGGATATGAAAAATAAAGGTTGCTTGATAGCAAAAGGAAAAAAGAAGGGCAGAATGCTTACATTGGATGCAAACATGCCTGAATTGAGTGCAGCAATGTTTGCACATGGGACCGGTGTAGTTGCAGATATTGATATCTGGCATAAACGCATTGGTTATGTTAATGTACAATGACTTAAATCAATGCAAGCCCAAAATATTGTTGCAGGATTGCCTAAATTCAAGGTTGTAGAAATGCATAAGGTATGTGAAGCCTGTCAATTTGGAAAACAGGCAAGGAAAACATTTCTTAGACATGTTCAAGAGAGTAAGAAGCCATTGGAATTAATCCACTCTGATGTGTAGACTACTAAAGCTACATCTATTGGAGGCTGTCATTATTTTGTCACTTTTATTAATAACTATAGCAGAAAAGTTTGGGTGTATTTTATGAAAAAGAAAAGTGAAGTGTTTGGGCATTTCAAAACTTTTAAATCTATGGTTGAAAAAGAAACAAGCCTGCAAATAAAATACCTAAGGTCAAATGGAGGGGGAGAGTACCTCTCAAATGAGTTTGCAAGGTTTTTGCAGGAGCATGGCATAAAGCAGCAATATTCATGCAGTCATACCCCACAACAAAATGGAATTGCAGAAAGGAAAAACAAGCATATTAGAGAGGTATCTCGTGCCATGCTCAATGAAAAAGACTTGCCAGATTTTTACTGGGCTGAAGCAGTTGCTATAGCAGTCTACATAATGAGCAGGACTCCCACTGCAGTAATACATGGGATGACTCCAGAGGAGATATATACTGGTAGGAAACCAGATATTTCTCATTTAAAGATTTTTTGTTGCATTGCCTATGTTCATGTTCCAGATAAGTTGAGATCCAAGTTGGATCCAAAAGCTGAGAAGTGCATCTTTATTGGTTACTCTCTGCAGAGCAGAAAGGGTATAGATGCTATAACCCTTCTATTCGTAAGTTTACAGTGAGCAGAGAGTTTTTTATGAGATGAGTAGCTGGTATAAACTAGTAAATGTGATTGATGATGTAGATGCACAAAATGGTAATGCTGCACAGAATTCACATTAGCAGTCACAAAATATTAGTGGACCTGGAGTGTCCTCTAGCAGTGGTTCACATTCTTTGCCATGGACAGGCAGATTGAGATCAGGAGAATCTCCTCAAAACAATGTAGATAGTGGTATGCAGGTTTCACAAAAAGGAAAAGAGAAGGTAGATTAGCCCATGTTTGATGTGAATGCAGGTCACTCTTATGTGGATGGTGAATCCAGTGGCTCAGAACAGAGCATTGATGATGAGTTGGGTATTCCTTCTATTGTTACACCTGGAGTAAGGAAGATTAGGGATGTTTTGAGAGCACCTAGGAGTGAACCTACTTTGCGCAGGTCTACCAAAGCTAGGTATCCTGTGGATAGGCTGAAATATGATGGATTTATAGCCATTCACTATGCCTATATGGTCAAAGTGATACAGGAACCAGTACCCACTTCTTTTGAGCAAGCCATGGGAAAAGATAAATGGGAGAAAGCCATGGATGAAGAAATGGATGCCTTGGAAGAAAATGCTACATGGAAATTGGTACCTTTGCCTAAAGATAAGAATGCAATTAGTTGTAAGTGGATTTATAAGGTGAAACACAATGCAGATGGTTCTGTGAATAGATACAAGGCAAGATTAGTAGTCAAGGGGTATGTACAAACATATGGCATTGATTATGAAGAAACATTCAGTCCGGTTGCAAGGATGGAAACCATAAGAGCAGTCATTGCTATGGCTGCATCAAAGGGATGGTCTTTACATCAGATGGATGTAAAGAATGCCTTCTTGCCTGGTGATTTGCAAGAAGAGGTCTATATGGAGCAGCCACCAGGTTATGTGCATGCTATTCATCCTGAGTTTGTTTGCAGGTTGAAGAAAGCCTTGTATGGCCTGAAGCAAGCACCTAGAGCATGGTCTGGCAAGATAGGATAGTATCTTGTCACTATTGGCTTTCAGATTTCCAAGGCAGATTTCTCACTTTATGTGAGAAAAACAGAGAAATGAATTATGCTACTTGTCATTTATGTTGATGATTTGATTATGACAGGTGATAGTGATGAAGATATCCTTCATGTGAAAATGCTATTGAAGCAGAAGTTTGAGATGAAGGATTTGGGAGAGCTGCGTTATTTCTTGGGCATTGAGGTGATTAGATCACCAAGTGGGATACGGCTCTTGCAGAGGCAGTATGGATTGGACATGCTGTCCAAATATGGGATGACAGGCTGTAAGCCTATTTCAGTTCCTTTGGAGCAGAATGTGAAGCTGAGCGCCGATGCAAGTGAGCTTTTGGAAGACCCTACTATGTACATACGCATAGTAAGAAGTTTGATTTATATGACTATTACCAGGCCAGATTTGAGCTATGATGTTGGATTGGTAAGTCAGTTTATGCAGGCTCCAAGGAAACCGCATTTGGATGCGGCTAGACACATACTCAGGTATATGAAGTCCACATTGCAGTATGGACTATTTTATGAGACTGGGGTTCAGACACAGTTGCATGGATACACTGATGCTAATTGGGATGGTAGTATTTTTGATAGACGATCTACCAGTGGATATGTGTTCTCTTTTGGGAGTGTTGCAGTCACTTGGAGTAGCAAGAAACAGCCTACAGTTGCCTTGTCGAGCACAAAGGCTGAGTACAGGGGTGCAGCAATGGCTGCATGTGAGGTAGCTTGGTTGCATAAGCTACTTTATGATATGCATCAGTCTATACAGATGGACCAGTTGTCATTTATTGTAACAACATGAGTAGTATACACTTGGCAAATAACCCAGTCTATCATGGTAGAATAAAGCACATTGAGGTGCATTATCACTATGTGCGGGAGAGGGTTTTACTAGGTCTTATTGATCTAGTTTATGTTAGTACAGAGGATCAGGTAGCTGATATATTTACGAAGGCATTGGGCGCAAAGAAGCTGCGCAAGTTCAGAGACCTGCTTGGTGTGCAAGAATTGGGATTGAGCTCGAGGGGGAGTGTTGAGATATGGAGCTCCACTCGTGATATGCCAGGGTGACCGTTGTGCATTTATGTCACCGACTTGTTAGCTGCAGATGCGGTTGGTACACCGCCCATAAATAATAGCTAGATGACAACTATCCTTATTTACTCTAGTTCGTGGCTCAGTTAGTATGCCACCTTAGTTAGTTGAGTTTGGTTTGAGACCCATATATAGGGTTCTTCTATTTCTTTGTACTAGAGTTCTTTTTGGCTTACAGCTCTAAGAAGAGGAAAATTGTTTTCAGCCTCCACCTTTGTGTGTATTCCCCCATTGTGTAAGTGAGAAAGCTACAAGTGAGACTCCTTTCTTCTCTCCCACAATCTTAACAGTATCCACCTCGCCATAGGCAACTTTCGCATTGTTACAGCCTTCAGCAAAAGGGCTGCGTGACCTTGTCAAAGTCTGTAAGACCACCGGTAGAGATGTTAGTAGCCAAGTCTAAGGAGGGAGATGGTACTCGACCACCACCCACTGAATCTCTAGAATCGCTGCTCACAGCAGAAAAGGCTAAGGTCCAACAGCCTAGGCTTCAATGGAGGCCCAAACAACCGCAACCGCCGCCTAGGAGTTGATGCTCACGTCCTCATAACACTAAAAACTCTAAACCTAGGAGGTCAAGGTGCAGTTACAGAAATCGATGCATGATCAAGCCAAGATGGGTCCCTAAAGCCCTCTTGCATGTGCAAGGCTACTATGAAGGAAATGCCTGGATATGGATCCCTAAGGCCCGCACGGCCGAAGGCACTACTCGCATGCCACCCTCAAGTTTGATCACAACAAGCCCCATAAAACCTCAAAGCTAGTAACCGCAGCACTTCCAATACCCATATCCATCAAGCTCATCCACACATACACCCAAGAAAGTCGAACAAGCCTATCGGCCCAAACGACAAACACTATCATATGACTCAACACCCGATAGAGCCGCTTACACCTCCCTGATTCATACCGAAGGCAGCAGTTCGTCAAACGTCACTGCTATTACCACAGCCCTAATTCAAGAGGTCCAACCGCAATCTCAAGAACACCCGCAACCGCAACTATTTGTTGTCAAAGGCTCTAGTTCTATCAAACCCCAACCGCCCACAGGCCTTCGACCCCCTTATGATCGGAAATCATTCTTAACACTAGCTACCGATCTGGCTAAGGACACAAAGGAGGATGTGATTGATTGCATTAGACGACTCGATGCCACTTTCATGTTGTTAGCTTTGAGCTATGATCTCTTGGATTCAGGCCTACTACAAGAACCCTTTGCAAATGAAGTTCGAATACTGCCTTGTTCTTGGGAAACGTTTGAATTTGCATTTGCAAAAGCCTCTAACTTCGCTATTGAATTGCTCACCAGCGAGATATCCAAAGAGCAGGCCATCAAACAACGCTTCATCGTGTCATATGATAAACGAACCACTTCCGCCATTACTGACGAAGAAATCACAGAATTATCAAAACTTGCTGATACTGAATCCCCGTTCTTAAGGCATCGGTACACTCTTCGATTGCAATGGGAAGTTGAAGGATGCCAAATAATGACCAATGCTGAGCAGCGTCGCGCAATCAAAACAACGGAATACAACCCCACTTACGCCGTGCCAACCTCGTATAGAGTGTTAACCACTCTTCATGGCCGACCCATGGAAGCGCACATCAAAGGATACCCCTACCTCGACTACTCTACTGATTGAGGAAGAGTTACATATTGCTAGCCGTGTCGATTTCGATGACTTTCTAACAGATGTTCTCACATACATCACACAAGTCGGCATTTGACACCTTGCTCTAGACCGTGGAGCTGAGTTAGAGCATAATCCCAATTTCTATACTTGGCTCCTACGCAGGTAAATCCTCAACCACATTGCAGAATGCCCTTGACCTCCTAACTTTCAATCCTAAGAAGGATTCTTCTCAAGTTGGAAGGGGAGGGGGATAAGGTGAATCAAACCAAAACCAAGGAAAATCAAGCAAATGTATAAACATGTAAAAAATGAGTGAGGTAGGAAAATTAGCATGAGAACTTCAAAAAAAAAAAAAGGTCAGATCTGAAGGAAAGAATTTATATTGGATTTTAATGCTTTCATTCAATAAACACATAGAGTCTTTTGTTTCTAGCAAATTATTATTTTGGAAGCACTAATGAAAACTTGGGTTCATGACAGGAACGAAAGATGTTGTAGCAAGACCTTGCCCACCGACTCCCGTTCACGAAGGAGGAAAGGACACAATATCGCATCACCCTAGAAAACCGCACCTACAACTAGCTCAAATTTTGAACCATCCATAACATAGGGGTGTGGTGGCCAAGGAAGAAACAACCAAGAGAGTTGACGAGCAGTGCAACCTCACAAAGTACCTTGAGAAGTTTGCACAGGAGCCTGACCACATGAAGTGTGTGGAGTTTCTCAAGACGTACAACCCAGACCAGGAGTGCGACACCGTGACGGTGGGAAGGGGAGACAAGGCCAAGCAGGTGCAGGTACACTTAAACCCAGCCTTGGTGGAGAATGTGTTGGGGTTGGAGCCGAAGGTAGAGAAAAAGCATAAGAGAGATGTTTATGCTATGCTTAAGATGGAGAGGGAAGAAGTGCTGACCAATGATAGCATCAACATCTAGGACATTCCTGACACAGAATCCCGTCTACAAGCAAAGCTAGTGCATGCGCTCTTCTCCAGCCAGCGCTACAACTCCTTGATGCATCAAATCGGCGTGCCTGTGCTGGAGAATGTGGCAGCTTGCACCTTGGACAAAGTCAACTAAAATGGCTATGTATGTAAGACCATTGACCAAGCGGCAAAAGTACTAGCTTTGGGCAATAAACCAACAGCTAGGGATTCCCCAATATCCAAGACCACAAAAAGAAAGAAGTCCTCATCCAAAGCCTCAATCATTGGCTACAGAAGCATTTTGATTGCCCTCATTCAGGAGGCGGTAAAATAGGCTCAGGATGCAGAGGAAGAAGAAGGAGAAACACCCAAGAGATCGCCCCCTCACCAGGACAAAGAGTTATCTAGTGACAGAACTGAGAGTGAAGAAGAAGGGGAAGAACAGAAGGAACCGAGGAGCAAGAAGACAGCAAAGAAACTTGTTAAAAGGACGGCACAAAAGAAGAAGCAGGACGAAGGCCGAAAAAAATAGAAAGAGGATTTAGAGAGGGCAAAGAGGGAATCCCTCAAGGAGGCCAAAGAGAGGGAGAAGAAGAAAAAACAGGAAGCAGATAGATTAGAAGAAGAGACTAGGAAAACAGAGAAAGAGAGAGAGAGAAAAGCTATTGAAGAAGAGGAGGAGCTAAGAAGGAAGGAGGAGTAAGACTTGGCCGAAGCCACACGCCGGTCAATCGAACAGCAAAACATGGCAGATGACCTGGGGGCTATAAGCCCGCCCAGAGAGAAGGGACCCGGTTCCAGCACACATGTGCCAGAAATTGTACCGGCGGCTATCACTGAGGGCAAAGGCAAGGCTCCCATTCACCCTATTCCGACCCTTCTGTGCCTCCCACTGAAGCAATAACCCTCACCTCGAGCATCCCCACCAACGCAGATATCTCAAACTTCGTGACGTGGGTGCAGTACTTTATTAACAAAGAGCTGGCCCAAGGAAAAAGCACCGAGACCACAGCCACAGGGCAGAAAAGACCAGCCCACGAACGCCGAGTCAAGGTAGGATCCGAAGCGCAAGAAAGTGGAGGCCTCGACCACTCCCATCCACATAACAATGACGCCACTAGCTAATTACGACGAGTACATCACCGAGCTGCTCTCACAATTGGAGAAGGCTAAGAAGAAAAGGAAGATAGCTGTGGTTGAGTTGACAGCAGAAAAGGAGTCGGTGGCTACATTTCAGCTCGAAAAGACCCGAGTAATAGCCATGCAGCAAAGGGAGATCTCTAATCTCAAATAGGAGCTGAAGGCTAGGGATGATAGGGAAGAGGGCTGGAGGCAGAGCTGGAGGATGAAACACAGGAACTCGTAAAGATGCAAAGAGAATACAAGCTCATGATTGTGCAACTTGAAGAATTGATTGCAAAAACCGATCATATCGAAAAGCTTATGGTTGAGTTTACTGCCCCACGGACTAGGAAAGAAAGCAGGAGTTAGAGCTACAGCAGAAAGAGATCGAAACCATGACCGACAAGCTGGACCAAGGAAAGAAAGGACGGGAAACCATGAGCAAAGAGCTAAAGGATCAGGAGTAGAAACTCGTGTCCCTGGTCCAGAGGCAGGGTGAAAGCATGGAAGAGATGAAGAAGAGAGCCAAGAATGGGCCAGGCAAAATGAAAGAAGGGTGAAGACACTAGTACGGCACCTGGCTCTGGTAGAAAAAGAGAAGATCCTTGCAGAGAGCAAAGCGGAAACCTCCCAGGTAGCCTTTAATACCCAGCAAAAGGCCTTCCTAAATACATTGATGGACACCACCCACCCAGACGAAGGAGAGTCATTGGAGGTGGTTAAGAAAAAACTCAATATCGCACACAGAGCTCTGCGCGCAGGGCTACACGTGCCACCCCAACCTACGGAGGTTAAGTTGAGCCTAGATGATCAATGAAAGTACCTGTTACTGGCCGGCCTAACCTCCCAAGAAACTGATGCGATAGGGTTTGAAGAGGGAACACAACAAGGAGACTGGCAGGGGGATGAAGCTAAACTTCAATTCGATATGGGAAGGTTTAGAGAAGAGGTGATCTCACAACCCCCCTCGCTGCATTCCCAAGAGCAACAACCGGTCAGCACATCTGGAGAAAGACAAGCCGCGCTCAGGAAAAGAAGGAAAATTTTAGTAGAAGAAACCAGAAAGTAGCTAAGGGCCAAGCCAGTCATGCAGCCATTCATGCCTCTCCCACCATGCCCTGAGGACATTCCTGCAGGATTCCACGCAGAACTGGTAGTTTGGGAGTGACAGGAAAGAGAAAAAGAGCCATTCACTTTTAGCTTCCTCATGTCCAACAGCCTGCGGAGGGTCTTACCACTCAAGGTGATGGAGGAAGTGATTGGGATTGGTAGCCGACTAGGACAGAAGTAGCAGGAAGAAAGAGAGAAAAATCCCACTCTTTGGGGAACTAAAGAAGCCGAGTTCTGGCAAAATAAAGAGTTCGAAGTGCCGCATTCCGTGCAAAGTTATAAATGCCAATCCCTTGTAGGGTAGGAGTGGATTTTGTTGCCCCCCTCCACGGGCGATATGATTTTTCCATTATCTACAACTCTAATGCAGTCTCTTTTAAACACGCCCTCATCTTCAACTCGGAAAGCTTGGATGACTCCATGACTCGCTTCCTCGCCGACTTCTCCTCTTGCCCTGATCCAGCTTTCATAACTACATGTAATTATCTTAGGCTTCTTAAATTATTACTTAAGCAAGACTCAACTTTGCAAGAACATGGCCTGCCTCCCCTCTTCTTTGATCCTAACGCCATCGACAGTTGTGCCATGGCGTGCCTAATGATGAGGGCTAGCCTCCTCCCTTCTTTTTTCCTAGCTCTCTTGGAAGACATGAACAACAGCCAGTTCACCAGATGTAATCATCCCTTCCTCTCCACCACTTCACTCCACGTTCGCATGAATCTTAAAGGATACATGTAGAGCTTGCAATTTTTGAGCAAATCTATCCGACCCCCTTCTCTACCTAATTCAGACGATGAGAATTAGGCACTAGCTGTCATCCTAGTAGTGTAATACTTATACCCAAAAAAAAAAGAGAAAGAAAGAAAGAAGAAAGAAGAAGAAGAAGAAGAAGCAAAAGAAGAAAAAGAGAAGTATAAAAGGAAAAGCAAGAGGAACATCACTCAAGGACATGGAAAAAACAACTCACGTGAAGAAACACTTAGCACCACATAAAACACGCTTACTACACCTAGGGGTCCTCAAGTTAGGCGTGCCCGATGGCCTCGGTCGGCCAGCTCTGCTCCTAACCCCCTAGCCCTTTTGATCCCCCACTTCACGCTTAGGGCCCATCAAGGGCAGGACATACCTAGGGAGGTAACACTTGCCTATGGTTAGACCTATCACCCTAAGCTACTTACACCACACCTCCCTTTGCACGAATGGGGTCCTCAAGTGTGGGACGTCACCCAGGCTTGCCTGTGGTTAGATCCACCTTCCCATTCCACTAGCATGAGCACGATGCACCACACAATAAGGTAGACACTCCCCTTAGGTAGTGCACTGCACCTTCTCCTTTCAGGCATTACAAAAGGCGACAAACCACCAACTTCGGAGGCCCCCATCATCCACTTGGCATCCAATTGGCTTCTCTAACACACATCATTACCAAGCCTCCACAAGCACTCGAGTCTACATGTGGCCCTACCCTCACCCGAACAATTTGCCAACAGCCTACCATTCCCCAATAGTAGCTAGAAGTGCCGTGGGATTGGCACCCGTCTCGGAGGGGGTAATGTTAACCCAAGTCGAGATGGCGGAGAAATATTGTTATAAAATCCAAGATACACGCTCAACTTTCTTATATACTTAAAATATATATGGTGAATATTATGTTGGCACAAAGGGAGAGTAGATGAGAGAAAATAAAGATGTAGAGAGAGAGGTAGAGAAATTGGCAACACACTAGGGACTGTGAAGATGGGCTAGTCCCCCCCCTTGTGGAGTTATATTATTGACAAGGAGCAAGCTCCTCCGTTACACATAAGCCAATTCTTACTTGTAGATCTTGGAAACAAGATCACGGTTCATTGCACAGTATACAACCAGCTAACACTTGCACAACTTGGAAGTTGACACCTTTTGATCATTCTTGAGACTCCTTCTCTCCTACACAATATGTGTAGGGCTCTCCTCTTGGCACTTGATTTCAATAGAGCTTCCGCGGCACTTGTACCTTCTCTTCTCCTCTTGAAACTTGATTTCAACAGAGCTTTCGTAGCACTTGCACCTTCTCTTCTCCTCTTGGATACATGCAAAGTGATGCTTCCTTCACCCCTCTCTTACACCCAAAGAGAGCCTCCTCTTTTATAGGCTTTCAAGAGTTTCTCTTCTTGGAGAGAGAGTTAAGTTGTTCTTTATGCAATTTGTGGTTGTTCCACTCTGCAGCACTAATGTCGAGATATCTCTTTGTGCATTGTTTGGATGAAAAAACGTCCACCATGAAAGTTGTAGATCTCGTTGTCTCCAATAACCCTAGCGGCCCGTTTTTAGAGATTTTTTTTCTATTGCAAGATATTTTTAAAATGGATTTTCTATTAAAAAAATAGCTTTTTAAACTATAGTATTAACTTGTGATCCATGCAACCACTTTAAGTCATAGATAAGGAGAGTTTATTAGATTGCCTTGGGCCTCAACCTCAAGATTGAATTCCACACAAAAGCTTGTGTCATTTTAGACCTTAGAAAGAGAAAATCACTTCTCTCCTCACTTCTAGAGGATCACGTTCTCTCATCTTTCTTAATGAGAGAATTCCCTCTCTCATCTTTCTTAATGAAAGAAAATACCTTAAACCTTGACTTGTAGGGGAGAGGATGACCCCAAATGAATGCAATGCTCATTACACACAAGTAAAACATTCCCAGGCGTCCCTGGATGCACACATAAATACATAACACAATGCTAATGCACTTCCTCTTCTTAGAACTCAATCCATCTTCATTTATGTGTAACTCCTTGGTTCTTGTGTACACTCTTACACTTAGCAGACACTTCTTTCCCCCTTCATAACTTGTACTGCCTGTATTAGATATCCCCATCACAGTGCTCTCTGATCACCCCATTAAGTGATGCACTAGGAATACTGGTCTCTAAATGGTCTCATGGCCATGCTAGATCATCATCAGCACTTAAAGAAAAGTGAGTCATTAATTTATTGACATGAATTTATTAAATAGAGAATGCGTAATAAGAAATCAATTTAGTGACATCCCGCTGGCTTCTAAACACTTGACCTCAACTGTAGAGGGGATACATAGTCCTTAAGAAGATCTGGAAAGTCTTGTAGTTTTCTCTCAGTCATTAACTGAGCATCCAATGGGGGATAATTCTTAAACTTAACCAGATAATTCCATAATACCTTACCTGACCTTAGAGTATTGTCCTGATGGTGTAAAATTCTTTCAAGCACAAGGAACTCTTCTATTTCTTCTATGTCAGGTAAATCTTCTTTGATTGGTTCCATTGGAGGTTCTCCAATATAGGGACATAGCAAACTTATATGGAAAGCATTATGAATGTTCCAATGACTTAGTAGATCCAAACAAAAAGTCACATCGTTTAACTTATCTGTGATCTTGAAAGGGCCATAATAGCGATTAGAAAGCTTAACCACTTTACCCTTTTGACCTTTCTGCTTCTTCAAGCGAGCCTTCTCAAACTTAAGAAGAACATACTGTCCCAACTTGAGATCTAACTTACGACGATGCTTATTTGCTTCGTGTTTATGCTTCTCTTGTGTCCTTTGGATAGCAGCTTTTACTTGATTGAAAGTTATATCAATGTTTTTAACAAACTCATCTGCTGCAAAGATCTTATCCTTCATAAGAAGAATGGGTGGTAAATGAGGCTTACCATAGATGATCTCAAAGGGTGCCTTACTAGTACTAGAGTGCACCGTATTATTGTATGCAAACTCTACTAAAGGCAAATACTTTTCCCATTCTCTTTGATTATCAAAGACATAGGATTTCAAAAGGTCCAAAATAATAGAATTAGCACTTTCACTCTACCCATCCATTCGAGGATAATAAGAGAATGAAAACTTTAACTTTGTCCCAAGGTTCTCGAAGAGAGCTTGCCAAAAGAGACTGGTCATGCAGGGAGCTCAATCACTTATAATGGACTTTAAGCATGCCATGATGCGTGAAACTATGAGCAGTGAATAGCTTAGCCATATGATTGGCTTTGATTGTCTTTCGCACAGGTATAAAGGGAGCTTGCTTATTGAATCTATCAATGATAGTCCGGATTGCATCATTGCATGCTTGTGTGCAAGGAAGCTCCATGATAAAGTCCATGGATATACTTTCCCAAGGCTAATTGGGAATAGGTAATAGCTTCAATAGACTAGGTGGTTTATGCCTATCGTACTTACTTTTTGGCATATCTTGCACTCACGGACATATCTTTCAATGTCAGCTCTAAGAGTGGGCCAAAAGAAATATCTTTCCAATGCTTGAGTAGTGGGTAGAATACCCCTATGTCCAGCATATGGAGATGCATGCGCTTCATCCATTACCTTGTGTCGCAATGGTAATGCTACACAAATTGCTTGATGATGATACAAATAACCATTTTGAATCGAGTATGGTGTAATCGACTAACCTAAGTTAAGCTGATCCCGTATGGTTGAGAAGTCAAAATCAGTTGCATACATTTTGGGTAAATCCATGAACTCATTATGGCAAACAGTTGTGATTGCATTCACTCAAGGTCGCTGTGATAGAGCATATGCTACCACATTCTTAGTTTCAGATGTGTGAAGGATTTGAAAATGAAACATAGATAAGAAATTTGTCCAACACATATGTTTCTCTGAGAGTTTCTTTTGAGTGAGGAAGTATCTTAGACTTTGGTGATTTGTTTTAATAACAAAATGTGCACCAAGTAAATAGTGTTTCCGTACTTGAAGAGCATGTACCACTGCCATAAGCTCTTTCTCATATACTAGAGCATGTAGCTCATGGTCCTTGAGGCGTCTGCTCTCAAATGCTATTGCATGATGCTCTTGGTTAAGCACAGCTCCAATGCAATCCCCAGAAGCATCACAGTGAACTTCAAAAGGTTTTTGAAGATCCCAAACTATGAGAATTGGTTCTTGAGTCACAAGAAACTTAATTCTTTCAAAGGCTTGTAGTTGCCTTGATCCCCAACAAAAATGCATTCGCTTCTTAGTAAAGTCATGTAGAGGAGATGCAACATACACAAAACCTTGTATGAACCTCCCATAGTATGAATATAGGTCCAAGAAACTTCTAACTTCATGTACAGAAGTAGGTGTCGGCCATTCAACAATGACTCGAATCTTCTCAGGATCCATTCTCACCAAATTGTGAGAAACAATATGGCCTAAGTAATGAATTTCCGAAAGAAAAAATCCACTCTTCTTAGCATTGACATGTAGTCTATGCTTACGAAGCTCTTGAAAAACAATAGATATATATTTTCTATACTCTTCTTCAGACCGTGAAAATATTAGAATGTCATCAAAGAAGACACCTGTGAACTTTGAGTGAGGTCTAAAAATTCTATCCATCATTCGATTGAATGTGGCGGGTGCATTAGTCAAACCAAATGGCATGACTAAGAACTCGTATAGCCCAAATGTCATACGAAAAGCTGTCATCTTCAGGTGCTATCCATATCTGGTGATAGTAGCCGCTCTTGAGGTCAATGTGACTAAAGATACTAGCCCCTTACAACTTATCCAAGATATCATCTATCCTTGGGATAGGAAAACGGTTCTTGATTATGATCTTGTTCAAAGATTTGTAGTCTATGCACATACGGAAAGAACCGTCTTTCTTTTGGATAAGTAAGACTGGAGAGCAGTATGGAGAAGAGCTAGGTTGAACTAACTCTTTTTCCAACAATTCGTTTACTTGTGTTAGGATCTCCTCTTGCTGACTTGCACTTACTCGGTAGGGCGGTTGGTTAGGTGGTGAACTGCCTAGGATAAGATCAATTGTGTGATCTTCCAGGCACTTAGGAGGTAACTCTCCTGGGAGTGAATCACTAATACAATCTTCGTATTGTTTAACAAAATCATGTCTAGCTTGATCAATTAAAGAGAGGGGTTCTTTTAAAGTCTGAGACTTAGAAGCATTAGTTGGTATTGTGTGTTCATTAGAGGCACCAAGTGCCCTTGAATCATTAGTTTCTTTTGACTCTCTCACAAAAATCATGTACGCAGAAATAGATTTCTTCATTTATTTAGAAATGCTAACATGACTAACCATTGGTAGCCAATCTCCAGCATCAGCAATGTATACTATGTTCCAACCCTTGAATTGAAATGCAAGGGTCTTCTTAGCAAAATCGGGAAGAGGTCTAATCTTGTAATGCCAAGGCATGCCTCAGATAACATCACAGATACCTATGGGTGCAAGCAGAAAAGATTCTTGGTCGCAGTAATCCCCAATTCTAAGATTCAACTTCCCTTGAATAGGAATATAATTGGTTGTAAGTCCTTCAAATGCCGAACCTGATCCAATTGGTGTTCCCAATCGATCTGGTGGAATTTGTAGCCTTTCAACAGTATCTGCTGACACAAAATTATATGTGAACCCTGAATCAAAGAGTATCAAAACTCATTGATTGTTGAGTGTCCCCTAACCCTTTAAAAGTTGTATTTTCTTCTCATTTGAATGAGTGTTAGCTTGCACATCTGGAACTAAATTTGAGAATAGGATCTTTAACCACATTTGCTTCCTTTCTTTTGTGAGGACAATCAGGCTTCATATGCCCTAACTCACCACAAAGAAAGCACATTCCTTCCTCTTTGTACTTTTATATCTCAAAAGGTGAAAGATACTTGCACTTCTTCTTGTTACCCTCTGGCTTTGAATATTGGTCATGGGTAAAGGTAGGTCTTCTTCGATTAGTCCTGTCTCTTGGTTTATCATAGAGCTGCTCTTGTCTAGCTCTATAAAAACTCATCCCTAACTTTTGAGATGTACCATGTGTATGCAAACTTTTAGCTATGATGGCAAACTCCATCATGCGAGATAAGGTTTCATGTGGATACACCTTCATGGTTATGTGTAAATGAGGGAGTAGGCCAGCTTCAAACTTCATTTTCTTCTCTTCATTGTTGATCTCCATGAAAGGAGTAACCTTGAGAAGAGTAGACCAAAACTTGTCCACATAACTAGTGACCTTTTCATGCTCTTTCTGGCCTAGCCAATCCCACTCCTTGATATCATTCTCAAAATCAGGAGGCCAGAACTGAGCATAAAACTTCTTCTTGAACTTTTCCCAAGTCGTAGGTTTCCTTCCCTCCAAAATGAGAGTCAACCACCAATTGCCAGCGGTGACTTTCAAGTACATGCCTACATGCCTTTTCTGAGAAATTACCATTAGAAAAAGCAACTTCAAATTGCATGACAAAGGCTAACGCCTTAGCAGCATCTCTCTTACCGGAGTAAGAGTCAAACTTTATGTCCTTATCCCCAGACTTGAAAGTCTTAGTCTTCTTAAGGTTGCTCCTCTTATGGTCCCTCTTTGTCCATTTGTGGATTACACGAGACTTAGAACCAAGAGAGTAGAACTAGAAGATGAGGAGGAGGAGGAGGAGGAACTTGAGTAATCATGGGAGTAGCTGGTTACTGAGGGAGATGACTCCCTCCTTATCTGCCTCACTCGAGGTGAGGTCTTTTTACTCTTCTTGACCTGAGAATCCTTCTTCCTTCTAGGAAGCTTATCAGCAATTGGATGCTTTGCATCTTCACCATCAATTGGTGCAATGGTGCTTCCTCCAATATCACCATCTTTTGGAGGATTCGATCCTTCATAAATATCTTCTTCCCTTGTCCTTAAGTTGTCAATCAATTGACGTACTTTGGGAATCTCCAACGGGCTATGATACTCTCTCAATTGAGCATGTAATTGCTCACTTGTAGGTGCTTCATCAATTGCCATCTTTACCTTCTTCTTGCAAGGATCACCTTTACTTTGAGAAAAGCAAAGAGACCTACTCTGATACCACTATTCTAAATTCCGAGATACACGCTTGATTTTCTTATATACTTAAAATATATATGGTGAATATTATGTTGGCACAAAGGGAGAGTAGATGAGAGAAAAGAAAGATGTAGAGAGAGAGGTAGAGAAATTGACAACACACTAGGGACTTGAAGATGGGCCAATCCCCCCCCTTGTGGAGTTATATTATTGACAAGGAGCAAGCTCCTTCGTTACACGTAAGCCAATTCTTACTTGTAGATGTTGGAAACAAGATCATGGTTCCTTGCACGGTATACAACCAGCTAACACTTGCACAACTTGGAAGTCGACACCTTTTGATCATTCTTGAGTATCCTTCTCTCCTACACAATATGTGTAGAATATGTGTAGGGCTCTCCTCTTGGTGCTTCATTTTAGCAGAGTTTCCGCAGCACTTGTACCTTCTCTTCTCCTCTTGGAACTTGATTTCAACAGGGCTTCCACAGCACTTGCACCTTCTCTTCTCCTCTTGGATACATGCAAAGTGATGCTTCCTTCACCCCTCTCTTAGACTCAAAGAGAGCCTCCTCTTTTATAGGCTTTCAAGAGCTTCTCTTCTTGGAGAGAGAGAGTTGAGTTGTTCTTCATGCAAGATGTGGTTGTTCCACTCTGCAGCACTAATTTCGAGATATCTCTTTGTGAGTTGTTTGGATGAAAAAATGTCCAACACAAAAGTTGTAGATCTTGATGTTTCCGATAACCTGCGTGGCCCATTTTTAGAGATCGTTTTTCTATTGCGAGATATTTTAAAAATGGATTTTAAAAAAAACTTTTTAAACTGTACTCTTAACCTGTGGTCCATGCAACCACTTTGAGTCATAGATAAGGAGAGTTTATTAGATTGCCTTGAGCCTCAACCTTAAGATTGAATTCCACACAAAAGTTTGTGTCATTTTAGACCTTAGAAAGAGAAAATCACTTCTCTCCTCACTTCCAAAGGATCACATTCTCTCATCTTTCTTAGTGAGAGAATTCCCTCTCTCATCTTTCGTCATGAAAGAAAAGACCTTAAACCTTGACTTGTAGGGGAGAGGATGATCCCAAATGAATACAATGCTCATTACACACAAGTAAAACATTCCCAGGTGTTCTTGGATGCACACATAAATACATAACACAATGCTAATGCAGTTCCTCTTCTTAGAACTCAATCCCTCTTCATTTATGTGTAACTCCTTAGTTCTTATGTACACTCTTACACTTGGCATACACTTCTTTTCCCCTTCATAACTTGTACTGCCTGTATCAGATATCCCCGTCACAGTGCTCTGATCATCCCATTAAGTGATGCACTAGGAATACTGGTCTCTAAGTGGTCTCATGGCCATGCTAGATCATCATCATCACTTAAAGAAAAGTGAGTCATTAATTTATTGACATGAATTTATTAAATAGAGAATGCGTAATAAGCAATCAATTTAGTGACAAAGATGGCGAAAAAAGAAAGAAAAAATCGAAAAAAAGATGGAAAAATAGCAAAGACATACAGGCAGCCTCTAAAGCTAAGCTGGGGCAAAAAGCGTAATTTTAAATGAAAGGCGCCTCAAAAAGCTCTAAAAACTCTTGTAAAAAAGTGCCAGGCTCCCTTTTGTGCCAATTATAAAATATTAGACGGGTGTAGGCTAGAGGCATAAGGCTAGAAGAGGAAGATAGAGAAAGGACCTTGTCACAATGGCCCGTCATATAAAAAAGAGATGGGTGTCCATGGAAATTTAGGATTTTGTATATAAAATTTAAAAAGTGAATGAGAGCTCATTCTTTTGGTGTGTGGCTAACAAGAGTTCTCTTTTTCTTCTCTTCTTCTCTTCTCCTTGCTTGTGTGTGCTCTTGAGAGAGGGAGTGTGAGAGTGTGAGGGAGTGAGGGATCAAGAGGGTGAAGCTCTTCACCATCTCCTCTTCTCTTCTCTTCTATTCTATTCTCTTCTCTTCTCTTCTTCTCTCTTTTCTCGCGCGCACGGCTATGGTGGATGGAGCTTGGAGATGGAGAAGGCTTGAGGATGCTTGAGCTAGCATCTAGGATCGTGGAGCTACCGGCATGTGAGAGAGAGGAGACAACTCATGTCGGCATCAAGGTAAGCTCACTACACTCATAGGATCGACGGCGCGTCGGCTAGGTGAGAGATAGCCATTAGAGCTCGCTTGAAACGCTTGAAACAATAAGCGGTCCGTGGGTCTTGGCAATTGAGCGTGAGCTCCCTCAACACCTGGATTGCATTCATATGTCTATTCTTCATGGGTCTAATACTTACCATCTTTGACCATTGTCGCCGCACTGTTGGAGATAGATGTAGTAATTGTGGCCATGATATTTTTGGCCCTTGATCCATCACATTAGCAAACAAATCATAAGCTCTAGTACCTTTACCCAATGAAAAATCATCTGGCTCAATGTATCGGCGTGAGCGAGCCCTCCTATTTTTACTACTGTGTGTCTTTGCAACCTTTGAATACTTTGCCTCCTCTTCCATATTTTCAACCGCCTCTGGTGGTGTAGGCTCCATCCTCTCAATTCTACGAGCTTTCTTCACCGGCATTGCTTCAACCTCTGCTACTTTGGCCTTCTCTTTTACATCACTCTCATCCAAATTGATCATCCTGACATCACGATTCTCTGGCTATTGGACAGGCAAGGGCGGCACCTCAATAAGTGGTTGTGGATGGTGGAGAACTTGAACATGTGGTGGAGGCCTTGGATTCGATGGAACAAGCCTCTCCCTAGGTGGTGTCACTTGTTGTTCCCTTTTTCTTGATTGGAACCCATTTCCTGGAAAACGCCTGGGATAAGGACAAAAGTACATACCATGGTAAGTCTCCCCACAATTATAGCAAACATACTCTCTTTCTTGTCTCCTTGGACCTCGATTGCCTTCATTTGTGAGGGGAGGGGGCCTTACTCCTTACATCAAATTCAACGAAAGGCTTTCAAGTTGATTAGTAATGCGTTGTAGGAGCTCTTGCTGTGGCATCTCTGGTTCAGGTGGGGCCTCTGCTATTTCTCTAGGACTTGGCATGATTGGTAAAACCTGCATGGGCTCAACTCCCCTCTTCAACTGGGCTTGATACTTCAATTTTCTATCTTTCTCCCTGGCATAAGTGACTGATTCTTCATAGGATGTGGGAAACTTTCCTTTGACCTTCTCCCTTAGTAGAGGGTGGAGTCTAGCAAAAAAACAATCTTTCTTAAGGCAATTAGGTTCTCTCTCTCCCTCGGCTAAGGAGGCTATCCATTTATCCCATAATTTTATAAACATGCCTTCATATGCTTGGTACTCCCCTTGTGAGGTTTGGTGAAGATCTAGGAGCTATCTCCAAATATCTTGAGGAGGCTCTATATCTTGGTACTCATATATGAATGCGGTCTTGAGATCCTCCTAGTTACCCCTTATAGCCTTCGGGAGAGCTTGATACCACACTCGAGCATCACCCTTTAGAACTAAAGAGAAGGCCCGTACTTTGGTTGCTTCATCGTCCCAACCTGTGACTAGAAATGCTATTTCTAAGTCATCTAGAAAGTCTAGAGCTTTCTCCCCTTTTTGCCCAAAAAAACTTGGAAAAGCCATGATAGGAAGATGTTGATCTAGCTCAATATAAAATAAAGATGAACATGTTTAGGCCCAAGTCATATCTTATTAAGGTAGAATAAATGGATTCACAGATGCATTAATCTCACCAAGATGACGAGGGCCCAATAAGCCCCTTATGATATTTTGAAACCTGAGCTTTGTGCTAACTATTATATGCACGGTTTGCCTAGCAAGTGGACAGATAGGTCCGTACAAATCCCTATGGTTCATGGGATATACTTAGAGTAGAATGAATATGTGTACATTAAAGGAGATGTTATAATCCAAAATAGGAAATATTATGGGATCAGGGGACAATAAGATCTCTCTCAACCTCTCAGCTCCAAAATAGAAGACCAACCTTTACTGAAAATGTATCTTTCTATTAATACACGCATCCACCCGAATGTTTTGAACCGATTGAAAGTTGTAGAAAGTAGGAGCAGTCATTTATGCATTAACTACAAATTTCCACTACAAACTTTCATGAAGCGTGTTGTTGAAGCTCTGGCCTCTTAGATTCCACCATTCAAGAGATGCGAAGGATTTGCTCACCACTAATTAGCGTAGCTTTGGTGTGACCATCATCAGCCTTATAAAGTTCATAGGCTTTGATAGTTACCTTTCCAATTGCTTTGAGTCTTCTTGCTAGTAGTAGTTGAAGCGCATCACCATATATAGCCTCTCACCAATACCGCACACCATTGATCTGTAACTCCCACTCTAAAAACTTGTTAATCCCAAGAATTTGAAAGCACCTTCACCACTTGAAGATGAGGCTCCTTAGGGAGTGTCTTTACACTAGACACCAAGCACTCAACACAATGCCTTGACCTAGAGACTTGATGAGAGCAAGATTTCTCTTAAGCAAAGAAGGGTGTGTGTAATTAACTTGCTTTACCTACATACGTGCCATTTGCCGATAAAGATTCTTATTCTCTTGAGCTTCTTTTGGAGACCATAGTGATACTCTTGAGCAATGAATCCCTTGAATAGGGTTTGATGAAGATTCCTCCTTAGTGATTCCTTGATAAACACTCATTGAAGAAGATGACAACTCCTTAGATGTTTCTTCCTTCATAGAAATTGTAAAGCGTAGCTTGAGAACTTCTCAATGGGGGCACAAAAAATGAGGGCTGAAATTATAAATGGGTTGTCTCTTACCCATCCAACCTCCAATCCTCACTAAGTGAACTAAAGAGGGGCACCACCTAGCCAAAGGGAGGATGGCTAGGACATCCCTTTTCTCAAAGAGAATCAAAAGAACAAATACACAACTTCACAAGAGAGAATATATGTACTAGACACCATATTAGAATATGAGAGAGAGAGAGAGAGAGAGAGAGAGAGAGAGAGAGAGAGAGAGATTAGAAGAGAGGGAGACAAGAGGAGAAGAGGTAGAGGAAGCTTTCCATTAGGAGAAGAGGTAGAGAAAGCTTGCCATTATGCTAGATAATAAAAGAACTCACTTATAGCTTACCTCAAAGAGATGGACTAGCATAAGGGTATTCTAGAGTGCTTTCATGTGCTTGTCATTGTCATTCTCCTCTTTACATCTCCATAGGCTTCTTATATAGCCTCCTCGAGGGATTAGATTAAGCTAATCTTTTTTATTAGCATAATCTTAGATGATGTATGGCATCTTTGAAAATATGGAGAATAGTGGATGGGACAAGTCCCCACCTTGATCATCATGCAAGAAGCCAAGGGTGGTGGTAGACAAAATAAAGAAAGTGAGCTAGATTACAAGAGATGGGTGCCCAAAATACATTATTATAATATATTTACAAAAAGGATAGAATGGAAAATTGATGTGGTGAAAGAGAGAAGAAAATTGCATGTAGCCAATTGTCTGCGCCTTCGTAACTTTAAATCGGTGAAGAATTTGAAAAAAGTTTCTTCTGCAACTTTGTAGATAGGTCGAAACCGATCAGGCTGTGTGAAAATTTTCTTAAAATTCGCTTTCCCTTGGGAGTTATTGAGATGATAAAAAACGACTTCCAAAAGCTGCTTTAACTTTAGTTCTTTATATATATATATAAATTCATATAAGCATGTGGCAGAAAGGGTCCATGCTTGTAAGCTTTTATGTAAGATCCAAATGACACCATGATGTGGATATTGACTTGTGTACTACGGTGAGGTGTCCTCTAATGATGGTGATAGATTCCAAATCTTAGTGATGCTGGCAGAATCCACGTGTAGTTGGAGGCTAGTCCTTTGAAAAATCTATGCACTCACTCAACTCCTAGGTGTAATCCATTTCCATCTTCACTAAGATAACCATCCCTTTTATCCTTTACATTGACATCCCTCCTAAGAACTTGTTCCCCCCATTTTCTAGAGTTATCATAATCGAGAAGCAATGTAGCATACCTAGTGCTTGAAGAGTAAACCCAAAGTGATATGGTAAGTCTCTTAATAGGGGTTTTGGCCAAATTTTGTGGTAGAAATCCGGTTTGTAAAAAACCCGAATCAACTGTCTCAATGTCAGATTGCAACTTATATCCTAGTTGCTTGCCCTTCTTTTTACCCTCTTGTTTATTATTCTATTTTTGCTCATGACTAATCTCTTCCATAACATGCTCGGGAGGTGGCTGATTTGCAGCTTTAGACTAATCCACACTTCTTCTTGTCATTCTTTTAGATGTCCTTGTATTATCTTCATCTCTTTTTTGTTTTTCTTCCACAAGTGCATCCGTGTTTTGTACCTTTGCTAAGTATGCATGCACTGAATATGCATCTATCGGTAATTCCCAACCAATTATGCCACGAATGTCTTGCCCTGCATGAGATATTTCACTATCAGTGACATTTTTCTTTTTAGTTGCATGTAAAGCATGTGTCCATATTTCAGCCTTTGGATCCCAACCGTCACTTGGCCATGCATTCTATCCAAATATAGACCAAAAGTAGTAGCATAAACCGCCACATAAGCATTTTGGACAGCCAAGTCTTCCAACAACTTATGCATACCTCCCTTTCCAAAATTCAAAGCAAGACGCAAAACTGGAATCTTTGCACTACTCAGAAGCAATCTCCAGGCATTAGATCTCCTGGAGCTTCTTTGGAGAACGAAATGTGCATCAAAATTATAGCTCCTTCTCTGTGGCTCGGAACCCAAATCTGATGGTTTCTTGGCTCCGAAAGGGGGGTAAAACTTCAAGACACTTGATCACGGATCTCCCAGATCACACCTTCTTCTTCTTTTAGTTCAAACTGTAGTTTTCAGCCTGTTTACAGCGATCGCGACACGCACGATTTCGTTAATATGTCCTTCTTATGAAAATCCCATAATTGACTGAAAAAGCAACTTGCTTTTTGCATGCCATCCTAATCTAGAAGTTTTTTTAACTTTTTCAAAATTTTTACAATAAATAATATAAAAAATAGGCTAAAATTATCCAAAAATCTAGTATTTTTGGATAATCCGTGCAACTCACACTAATACTAATGACTTAGATCACATTGACTCTCTTGATCAATAAGAAAGTCGGATGATGATGCATTCCATGCTTTTTCACACTATGTCTGCATAGCATCACGACAACTTTGTCAATGACGTTGGACCTCCGTATGTTTTTTTAAAAAACTATTGGCACATGGTTTTATGTATCACATTCCTCCCCCATGCATCATGACTCCCTATGCTAGCATTGTTGATTGATAACTTCCGTATTCCCTAGTGGCATAATATGATGTAGTGCTAATTGATAACTTATAAGTGTCCTAGTGGCACAATATGACTCAAGCATGTGTGCACATCTAATGACATGCAAGAAGGATGTGCATCACCCATGTGCACACATTTGTCATAGCACTAAGGGTTTAAGCCAATTATGGTTGCTTGAAAGTGTATATCTTAGTTAGGAAGAGAATGTTTGCTATGTCTTTTTGTTAGGGTTCCTCATTTTCATGTGCAATAAACTATCAAGGATGTTTATCAAGAGCTTGAATTTACCTCAAGATGATTCCTTCCTAAAAACTCTTTCAATTTGCTTGGGGGATTTGATGGTTAAGTCTACATAATATTGCATGTGGAATAGGATCTTTCATTGACTTGCTTTTCTCAATCACCAATTGTGTATGGTCATGTTAACATCATAGCCCTCTTGAGCCACTATCTTACTTTATGTGGTCACCCTTTTATAGGTCTTGCCATGTTCCTCTCTTATGGGGTGATTTTGAAGTTGTTCTTCATCTTGAAGATTATAGACTTACATCGACAAAATGTTTGTGAGACTTCCCTTGCAATTGTACTATGGTCACCTAAATTTCTTCTTCTATGATTGTGCATTTGGTGTGAAAAGTAATGAAGATGCCATGCAAAACTAATGCAATTAAGCAATCAAGTGTAAATTGCTTGCTACTATCATATACTTCTATGGTTTTTCAGCATAGCATGCAAAGTTTGTATACTCAAACTATTATATGAATGTGGCAAATTGAGATTCTAATGTGTGGTTTCTAGGTCAATCAATGTATCTAGAATCATCTTGAGGCTCTTACTATTTATTGGTGTTTAGTTGACATGTGATCTCTTAGGACAATGATGTTATTGAGAAGCATATCTAAAACTTTGGGCTAAAGTTATTTAGGGATAACCATGCTTATTTTCATCTACCCCTCTGCAAATTAGTATACATCTAGTGACATAGAGGATGTATGCTCTAGCTTGATTGTCTAGGAGAAAATATACCAAAAAGCTCCTCCCATCACCTGGATTCATCCTAAATCCACTCTTATAAATCCCAAAAGAGACCCTTTTGGCATATGGCATGTTTGTCACTCCATGCACTCATTTCAAGAAGAGCTTGTCAAAGTTCACCTCAAGCCAAAACATGTAACTTCAACAACACCACATTGTAAAGCAAGTGAAGTAATTTTCAAGAAAATTGAAGTTTTTTGAGAGGTCACAAGTAAGGTTGATTATGATGGAGTTAAAGACACTTAGTAATGCAAAAAGAAAAGGGGCCACAAGCTGAAACACTTTGAGGGCCCAAAACTACAACAAAGGCACCTTGCTTTCTAGCTACATCACCAATTAGGCATATCCCACTCTTTTGAAGGGATATAGTTAGTTTGCCTCTCATCTTCTCCACTTTATTTTAATTCAAAGGATGATTGTATCTCAAATAATGAAGAAGTACCCAACCCCAAGCTTGTCCATGATCCAATTATCTCAGGATTAATTGTTCATGAATGCACTTTTTAGTTAACTTTATGGAAACTAGGGGGGTTATCTCCTAGAGGTCATCTTTTTACTATGGAACACGTACTTGGAAGTATGACATATCCCCCTAGAGAGGATGATTGGTTCTTTTCTTTAGGAGTTACAAACCATATGACACATCATACAAAATGATTTGATAAGAAGCAACAAATGTAAACCAAAGAAGATGTGGCTATAAGAGATGATACAGGGATGATACCTTGTATAAGATTACTCGCATTAGTAGTGTCCCATTGGTCACTAGAGATAGTATAGAGAATAAGCTTGGATGTCTTGTATATGCCTAAAGTACCATCACTAAAAATTTGGCTTCAATTGGACAAATGGCTAATCAAGGGTTGCAAGTAAAGCTCAATAAATATGGTTACTTCATTAAGGAGTTTAGAAATGGAAAACATAGTAGGTTGATTGCTTGTGATCAAAAGAAAGATGTTGTTTGCATTGGATGCAAGTACTCCTATCATACTTAATGAGTTCAAATAGGTGGAGGGATTAATAATACATTTTAAAGATACAAAATAATTGAAATGATATAATAAATTTATAAAAATTATTTTTTATTTTAAATAATTATGATTGGATTAAAATCAAAATATATTTTAATAAAATTATCCTAATTAGATAATCAAGCTAGGTGAACTAGTTTAAGCGTGTGTTTGAGTATTTGAATATATCTATAAGCAAAAATTATAATGGTTCATATGTGAGGAAGTGAGAATAAGGTGCAATCACATGTGTTTTACTGAGAAAAATTTAGATATGTTCTAGTAACAGTTTTCCAATGGGGAAGAAAAATTACTTATAATATTTTTTTTCGGAGCAATCTTGTCGAGGAGAGCATTATAAAACATAAAATGAATGTTTTGAGATGATACTCTTTCTTTCACCAACATTCGACCATGTTGTTGTACTATGACCTCCAAACATCAGTCAAAAAGCAATTGTTTAATGGTAAAAGAACAATCATCAAGATAAACTCCTTTCCATTTAAGACTTTTGGATGCTGATTTGTTGGAAGCTTGGATAGAGAACGTTTGTGCTCTATCACCGAAATCTTTAGGCTTGTAATGTCCACAGGACACCTTGATCCTCTATAGGTTGAATTGGAGCTTCTGGTGAGTAGAAGTGTTGTTACCACCCGATTGTGATTTTGAAGGGTTGAAGGTCCTCTTAATAATTTTAACACCTTCACCTTTTTTATTATAAGGACCAATTCTCTCTCTTATGTAATAGAGAGTGTGAGGAGAAAAATCAGTTAAAAGTCTTGAATAAAAAAGAAGCTGCGAAGGTTTGATGTGAGACCAGGCCGAAAAAGTGGAACCCTCTAGAACAGCCTTCCCATTCCGCGTGTGAGGGGGCACATCAGCACATGTGATCTGATACCCTACCTGCATGCATGCAGGAGGGTCCATCTCGAGAAAGAGACAAAGGAGGATGTAGTATGTGGACGATGCTCTAAGCGCAGAGCAAGTCCAGCACATGGACTACAAGGAGGCTCTCAAACATGCAGACATTGACATGGCGGCAGTCGAGAGCCAGCTGCGAAATGATCAATCCAAGTACAATAAAACCTGCAAATCTATCATTGCCCAAGCCAGCAAGAAAGTTCACAAAGCTACTGTGACCCTCTCCTTTGACAAGGTTAAGCAAAGGTACGCTGATATGCTTTGTGTTTTGGCATGTTTCTTTACTTCATGGGGCGTCCTCCCAGCAAGGACAAGTTTGCACACTGGTTTGATAACACGTACTGTGGTAAGGCCACCCTGTAGCAATACAGGTTTATTGGGAAAGGCTTCTTCCTGGTCCTCCTAGGTTCCAGAGCTGAAAGTGACTGGGTCCTGGGCTCTGCTGTGGGACACAGAGGCAACCTTGTGCACACAATACCGTGGAGCGCATCCTTTTCTCCTGAAGGGGTTCTTCAATATGAATGTCAGGTATGGGTTACTTTCGCGGACCTTCCAGTCTTGCTTGATGATGAGGTTGAGAAGCTCGCCCAAGGACTGGGCAAAGTCCTCTATGTTCCCTCCCCCACCACCCTCTCTGGCAAGCTTAAAGCAGAATGTCGAGCTTGTGTGTTGTGGGACCGTAGGAATGAGCCGGCTGACTTCCTTGAGATCAAGGATCCATCGGGCTTTGAGGTGGTGGTGGAACTCAAATTTTCTCCTTTCCCAGATGCATGCTATAATTGTTGTGAGAATGGCCATTTTGCTCAAGATTGGCCCGAAAGAATGCAGCAGCAAAGCAGTGTTGTCTCTACGGATGGCTATCAAACTCAAGTGCAAGAAGTTAAGATCCAATCTGAGCCACCTAAAGGCAAAGACTCTGCAAAGGGAAAGAAACAACAGACAGAGCTAGCTGTCAAGCCTCTTGGCAAGTCCCCCAGAGCACACAGAACATCGAGACTGACAAGGAGAAGACATCAGTGCAAAAACCCACCAAATCCACGCAGGTGCAGAAGGAAAATGTCCCGTCGAAGAATGGTTGGAAGACCAAGAAGAAGCAGACCAAAATCTCACTCAAGAGGCTCGCTTGCAAACCTCTGGTTAACTGTTACATTTATGCGACCATTGAGGGCTCTGGAGACTTTGACATTGAACTTCATGAATAGGCTTGATATGAATAAATAGTCAACCAAGGTGACCCTGCTTTTCTAGAATGTGAGGGGTTTGGCTAGTGAGTCAAGATGGAAGCGATGCATGAGGCTCATCAGATTGCACAAGCCTTTGATCATAGCTCTTCAAGAGGTTAAATTAGGTTAGGAGGATGTTGCAAGATCTCTATCCCAGGATTCGCCATTTTTGCTGGCACGAGGCAAAGGTGGGGCCATTCTAGCCATCAAAGATGAGCTCTGACCTCAGCTAGCATGGAAAAAAGGGGATGACAACTCTATGGCTGCTAGGGTTACCCTTAGTGGTAAAGAGATAACCCTGACTGCCATATATGCTCCCAACGTGTCATCCAAAAGGCAGCATCTGTGGGAGTGGTTGAAGGAAAAGCTCGAACCCACTTTGACCCTACTTTCAGGGGATTGGAACGCGACTTTTTTGTTAGATAGAAAGAGTAGCGTGGGACACTTTGCAGCTCACCCACAATCTAAGGGACCTAAGCTTCCCCTTCCAACAACAGGAGAATCTAATGCCCTTCACTTGGCATAATAGACATGTGGGTCCCACATGGAGAGCTAGGTTCTATGGCAACCTCGATGCTTGGTGGCTCAATAGTTGTACAAAGGTAAGAATTTTGACTCAAGAGACAACTTCTAATCACTTACCTGTCCTGATTTCTTTCAAGATGGTTCTCTCAACAAGAACCCCCAATGGTCCCCCCCCTTAAGCTAAATACCTCATTCCTTAGAGACAAGACCTTCCTTCACCAAATGAAGCGAGCCTAAACCCATGCTGTTGATGATCTTATCACACCTGATTACAAGTGGATCAAGTGGCTGCACTTAGTCACAAATGCAGCTAAGCACTATGGCAAGCAAAAAGCTGAACAAAGGAGAAAAATTGATCAGCTTGCGGTCAAGGCAAGAGAAACACTGGTGAGTGTGCTACAGCATAATCCGAATGATACCCATATGCAAGCTACTCTTCTTGCTGTGGAACAAGCTCTGAGAGAGGCTAAGGAGTTTAAAGTAGTTGTTGCAAAGGTGCAGCTCAAAGGAACATGGGAATTGCTAGGAGATGCACCCTCCTCACTTTTTTTTTGTGCCCTCAAGTACAAGCAAAAGAAAGAACACATCACAGAAATTGTTGACATTAATGGAACTAAACACACTAATGACTGGTCTATTTTGTAGATATTTAAAGTTCATCTATCGATCATTGTTGGTAGTGCGCTTGATGAGTCAGTGAACTATCAAATAATGATGCACAACTTCCTCAGTGCTATGGTGGACCCTATTCGGCTTGATGAAGCCCTTCTTCTTGAAAGGCCATTTATAAAGGAGGAGGTCAAGTACACACTTGATCTAATGAAGCATGGGAAGAATCCACAGTTGGATGGCCTCCCGCCCGAGTTCTTCCAAACGTTATGGGATTCCTGTTCGGAACAGTTAGTCCACCTCCTCAATCGGATAAAAAAAATGGGCGTGATATCGGAAGAATGGAATGTTGGCCTCATAAAGTTGGTGCCTAAAGCTTTGGATAGGTCCAAACCCTCCAATTGGAGGCCACTCACCATACTCCTCTTCACTGATAAAATTCTTGCCAAGCTGCTCATCACAGGTAAAATCAAATTATTGCTGGGCAAAGTCATATACCCCGAAAGTATGGATTTGTGTTCGGGAGGAAAATACAAGATGCTCTACTCAATCTTATATTCTCCATTGACCATGCTATGGGACTTGACACTGACTTTGTCTTGGTCAACATGGACCTTGACAAAGCCTTTGGCTTTGGCCTTTGGCTCGGACTTACCTTGGCATGGTTATCATATCCACACTGCAAGCCTTTGGTTTTGGCCTTTGGTCTGATCTACCTTGGCATGGTTGGTGCACTATTTAGCAATGCTTTGGCATGCATAATGGTCAATGGAAAGCTCTCCCAGCCCTTCCCTTTGCGTAGATCCATCAAGCAGGGCTGCCCACTGGCACTCCTCTTTGCTTTAATTACTGACCCCCTTTTGAGACATATTGACAAACAAGTGGCAGCAGACACTATTAAAGGACTACCCCTTCTTGATGGTTTTCACATGGTATCCCAATTTTTCGATGAAGACAACGCCAGTATAGTCCAAGTTGAGAAGACTTCAATAGATAATCTGATGGAACTTTATCAAGAATTCGCTAGCCTATCGACTTCCAAGATTAATACTGTCAAGATCGAGCTTCTCCTCCTAACTTGCAATGAGTCCCATCCCTAGTTATTGCAATAGGAGTCAAGGTTGATCAAGTGTGGAGAAACTATAAGATATCTAGGGTGCCCTGTTGGCGTAGATCTCTCCACTAAACAATGCTTTCAATGGTTTAAGGGGAAGAATAAATTTGAGAAATTGCAGAAATTTCAATTTTCACTAACTGGGAAGCTTGCGATAGCCAAGGTGATCTTGACCTCTTTCACGGTCTTTATGGCTTCTTTGATTCCATTTCATCGGACTTTGTGGGAGCAGCTAGACCAGATGATCAGAGACTTCCTATGGAAGAAAGATGGGTCCAAAGGCTATACTCAAATACCGTGGTTCACTCTTACTGCCACTAAGACAGATCAGATGGAGGCTATGGTCTGAAATCCTTGTATCCTAAGGCTTAGCGAGACTGGCACTCTCGATCCTTAAAAGAATCGACACTGCTCAAAACCCTAGGCAAGTCTTCCAAGAGAATGGCTTAGTGCAACCAAACTTGGTGGTAAAGAATGGCCTGAAGCATCTTGGCATGACAGATTAGGTGGAAATCTAAAGATTAAAGTGTCCAGTCCAAGATGGCACAAGACTTGGCTCAATTATGGGACTCTCTTGGGAGAAATGAAACTCCTCCATGATCCCCAAATGCGAGAGGATGGCTTGCTATTTCTCAGCATTTGGCTCTTTCCCTTTCCTTATGATCCTCCCTTGGCACCCTATCATGAGCGGCCGAGATTAGCAAGGAAGATTGCTTTAAAAGGTCTAAAGACATGGGCAGATGCATGGGATGCAGGTTTCAATTCCTGGAAGGGCATGCCCACCATCAGGGATCAATTTAGACTCAACGAGTTGGAACTTCAGTGGATCATGAGGCTGATGTCAAGCCTCAAGCCTGATTTCTCGCTACCATGCAAGTTATAACACACCCATCTCCTTAAATCTTTGGTCACTAATGTAGGCATGAGAGCCTGGACTGTCAAGAAGCCCAAACAGATTTATGACTCATCTGCTTAGGTAACCATGCAAACTTGGGCTGCATGGAAGAAGCAGTTTTCTCACTCTCGAATGTCAACCTAGAGAATATGTCTAAGAAGGACTTGGAAAGCCACCAGATCTGACCTCTGTCGTGATGCTATGCGGACACAGTGCGAAAAAGCATGAAATGCATCATCATTTGTCTTTCTTACTGATCAAGAGAGTCAATGTGATTTGAGTCATTAGTACTAGTGTGAGTTGCATGGATTATCCAAAATTATAGATTTTTGGATAATTTTAGCATGTTTTTTATATTAATCATTATAAAAATCCGAAAAAGTTAGAAAAGCTTCTAGATTAAGATGGCATGCAAAAAGCAAGTTGCTTTTTTAGCCAGTTACGAGATTTTTTATAAAAAAAAGATAGATGGGCAAAATCGCGCGCGTCGCGATCGTTGTAAACAGGCTGAAAACTGCAGTTTAAACGGAAAGAATAAGGAGTGATCTGGGAGATCTGTGATCAAGTGTCTTGGGGTTTTATCCTCTTTTTAGAGCCAATAGAGCCATCGGATTTGGGTTCCAAGCAGTAGAGAAGGAGCTGTAATTTTGATGCATGTTTTGTTCTACGAAGAAGCTCCAAGAGATCTAATGTTTGGAGATTACTTCTGAGTAGTGCAAAGATTCCAGGTTATTTCAATACATATTGATTCAATTCATTGTGCTTTGTCTTTGTCGTGTTTATCACTTGTGAATTCTCTTTCTTCTCTTCCATTTCCTATCTCTACTTCCTTCTATCTTTGATCCCCGATGGATTCGATCTTTCGACAAAAACTCCTTTGACATTAGTGAACTCGATGTAAAAGGTCGTCAGGAGAAGGAAAGACAAGATGGGAAAATCTTCGAATATAATCTCCAGTGATGTTTTGCAACAGTTGGTATAAAATATGAATATGCTTATGTAGGTACAACAGCAGCAGGTGATGCAAGCTTCTGCTTAAACAGAATGTGTTGTCGTGAATGCTTTGCAAGCAGTTGAGCGTGAGGTGAAGTTATTCAATGGCAGAAATGTATCTGCATATGTACATACCTATGCTTAGAAGATGGTGTTTACCCTCAAACGAACGAAGGTGGAAAATCCGAAAAAGCTAAAGCAGAAGACAAAGGCCAAGGCAAAGTGAAACGGAAGACAAAGACGCACAAGGAGAAAAGTTCTAAATAAGGGAGAAAGGCGCGCAAGGAAAAGCGCAAGTCAATATCTTTGTAAAAGAGCGTAAGTGCATCATGGTTTAATTCAAGGAGCGTCGGGCTCTCACCCGTGCAATTTGTAAATGTAGATGGGCGGTGGAAATGAAGCTAGGAAGATAGAAGGACAATGGGAAAAATGGCCTAGGTCACGGCCGGCCATGTAAAAAAGGGGATAAGGGGACGACTGCCCAAAAGGGATTCAGGGTTTTGTATATAAAGTTAAAAAGTGAATGAGAAGCTCATTCTTGTGTGTGGCCAAAAGTGGCTCTCCTCTTCTTCTTGCTTGCTTGCTTGAGCTTGTGCTTGAGAAAGGGAGTGTGAGAGTGTGAGGGAGTGAGTGTGTGAGGATAAGGGACCGGGGAGGAGAAGCTCTTTATCTTCTCCTCTCTTCTTCTCCTCTTCTCTTATCTTCTCTTGTCTTGCTCGTGGCGATGGAGCTTGGAGCGTGGAGCTTGAGGATGGAGCTTGCTTGAAGCTTGCACTTGGATTGTGGAGCTACCGGAGTGCGCGGGAGAGGAGGTAACTCGATCGGCATGGAGGTAAGCTCACTACACCTGTAGATATGGATGGCGCAGCGGCTATGTGAGAGGTAGCCATTAGTGCTTGGCTTGGAAAGCTTGAACAATAAGCGGTCCGTGGGTCTTGGCTGTTGAGCGAAAGCTCCCACATTTTGGTTCCGTTGTCGGGACCAACGGATTTAAGCCTTGAGCGCTTGCGCGCTTCGAATCGAGCATTGAAGTAGGGTTTTTCCCGAATCGGTGCTTGAGTAGATAGGTATGAAGCGAGGGAGTTTGAAGAGGTATTCGATCTCCTTAGCAAGTAGGTTTTTGATTTGTTGTTGAATATTAGAGTAGGACCATCCATCTCCATCTCTGGTTTTGATTTTTGTTGCATTAGGTCAAGATTAGGATAGGAAACAAGAAGAAAAACAATAGGGTTTTCTGTTGCTGTATAACAGGCTGAAACACGGAAATAGGGGCACAGATTCAAATTTCTGGTTGGAAGAGTATGAGGGACTGACTTTTGAGGTTACAACAGGCTGGGATGGGGCAATAAGGCTCAGGGAATCAAGAAATACCACATTTGATACCCTACCTTCTGAGAAGAGAGAGAGAGAGAGAGAGAGAGAGAGAGAGAGAGAGAGAGATGCGGGGAGATCGTCAACGTGCTGATCGATTCAAGTGCCATACCGTTTTCAGGTATGCCAGGCGTTTCCCTCTGTTGCTTTGCATCTAATTAGATGGCACGGCACGATTCGGTGAAGTAGACGTCAGTCTAGAGATGTCGCGTGCAACTCGTGGGCCGTTGGCCGCGCAGTCGGACCAGTTCGTCCGAGTCCCAAAATAGGATTGTCCTATCTCTGGAGTCGGAGTGTCCGACTTCGAAAATCGGACCTCTCCAAAAACTGTCCGACTTCGAAAATCGGACCATCCTTCCGATCCGATTCTCGGAATCGGACCAGCCCTAGAATTGAATCACCTTCGTGTGTCGGATCGGTCCAATTTTGAAAACCGGACGCTCGGATCTTGAAAATCGGACACAAGGAATCGGACCACTTAGACACCTGTCAAAATCGAACGTCCGATTCCAAAAATCGGACCACTGGGCCAATCGGACCAACCAAAATTGGACATCCAATTTCGATAATCAAACTCCTGAAAATCGGACGTCTGAGAATCAGACAAAAAATTGTCAAAATCGGACAGGTATCTAGAACACAAATTTTGACGCATCTAAACCCTGAAATTGACCCCAAAGGCTACATAGAGCTAAAGGCACATCACAGATTTATCAGTGGGCTGAAACTTAGAGCAAGTAGTTCAAAATTTGGCTATAAACGGTCCTCCAAATTGCATATGGTGTTTACCGTAACGGCTCTGCGGGTCGGAGGGGACGAATTCTCACTCGCAAAAGAGCAACCAAAAGCCCATACCCGAACAGAAAGAAACAGAGACCCTAGAACATCAATGGGCCAATCTAGCCAACAAGGGCAAAAAGGCCACACTGTAAAAACACATACGTGTTGTATTCGGATTGCATCTAGTCAAAGCGGAAAGCAACAACATCAAGCTACAACAGTGAGAATGATTAGATGTGATAGTCCTGACGATAGATGCTCCTTGAATAGCACTGCACTAACGATCCAAGACATCAGTGGAGAATCCATATCTAGTCGTGCAGTTGGGGACTCAAGGGCATTTGTCAGAAGGCTTAAATTTACAAGCCAAGACCTGGAAGATGAAGACATAGTACCACCTGCTTATCTTAGGGTCAAACTCATTGCGAAAAGAGAGCATACTATCAATGCTCTGATTGATGAAGGAGCAGATTTTAATATCTTGACTTATGAATCATGGACCCTACTAGGCCAACCAGAGCTCACACCGACTAATGCAACTCTTAGCCCTTACGGGGGACACCCACAAGCACTCATAGGGAAGTGCAAAATCCTTGCGACAATTGAAACTGAAAGCTTGCCTATCCTATTTCATGTTCCTCCAAATAATGCTAGTTACAGGAAGGAAACCCTCTTAGGAAGACCCTTCAAAAGGGCGACCAAGTATGAGGCTGACTGTGAAGCACAGAGAATACACCTGACACTACCGGGTGTGAGGATAGTCACAACCTTTAGCAAGGGTGACCTCGTAGAACCTTGAGGGAAAGGCAAGGAAGGTGTTGACATAACAGTCAAGCCTACTAACGAGAGCAAGGACTTGTTGGAAGAGTTGATACAAGCACAGGTCGAACAATGAGAACCAGTGAGTGAGGCCATGCCTGAAACAAGAAGGTCAAGAGACAATGCCAAGGACTGGCTTTGGACTTACAAATATCGTAGAAGATCCCAAAAGAAGCCCAAGCCTTATAGACGAAGGCATCGATGGAGGGTTAGCACAACGCCACGATGGATATTCAAAGCGTTGCTACGTGCTCAAGGGTATTATGCAGGTAACTGATGGATTTGGGTACCAAAACCCCCTGCTAAACCTCCTCTATCAGCTGAAGGCCAGATTGCATCAAAAGCAATGAAGCACAGGAGGAAATTTAAGAGAAACTCCAGGTCTCGAGGCAAGAAACCAAACACGAGCGTTCAAAAGAAAGAGCCTCAACCTAGTATGCTTAATAAGCAGATGTTATATGTAACCATTGAGCGTGCACAAAAGCCATTAGTGCCCAATAAGCCTTTGATTTCCCAAGAGGATGACAGGCATCATAGGGACAACATTGCTGATGGCAAGGTTGATCGCTCAACAAAGCAAATGACACAATCGTCTAATAGCCTCGAGCAAATCATTCAACCAGTGCCAAGTCCACCTAAGAGTCCTAGATCTCCTACACCCTCTTTTTCCAAACGGACACAAGAAGCACAGCAACGGTCGTCAAGGGCGGCTGCTCACTCCCAATCTCTATCTCCATCTAAGCTTCCAAATGTCCAAGAGGTGGGACACGACACAAGCCGTAGCTCTCGGCCCAAGGATATGCCTATGCAACTTAATGTGACTAGATCAACTCACGCTCAATCTACACAGATGAATGCTCAAAGGGCAACAAAAGACACAACCACTTCCGATCGCCCTAGGGACCTGATACCGCAATCCACCAAGAGTAGCCAGTCCATTAGACTAGCCGCTACTACTTTCAATCAGGGATCACAGCAGTCATAGCCCTCGGCCGTGACAACGCCCCTTGCGGAACGTGTCCTTAGTAGTTTACTTGTGGAGGAGGTGTCGCAACCAACTTCCTTGACAACTCCAGTACTTCCAAAGTGCCTAAAGCTTAGGTTGGAGGAGTTAAACACAAGGGAATGGGCTGAAGAGCTAGACTCTCCAAAAAGGGAGGCAGTTGTATCCTCACAACCTAGCGAGGCTATTCAGCAGGCCACGGCCATGTCCCATAAGGACACACTAGAGAAGGAGAATGCTGAGGCCCAACCAAGTACATCAACGGTTGACCTAGTCCAGGGTCCTGAGTTGTTGAGAGATGCATCTTCACTAACCAAGAAAAAGAGGAGAAAACAACGAAAATAACAGTTACAGGTGGTTGTGGACCCCAAGAACATTGACACCAAGAGCGTTGGAGAGCTGAGGAATAAAGCATCGAGTCCATCCACCAATGATCCCATTGACGCCTCTTCTAATAGTGGTGAAACCTCAGACACATCCGTGTGCTCTGAAAAATCAAAGCAGTCGTTACCATCAACGGTTGCTTGCAACACTTAATCCACTGACAATAGAACTCGCATTGACCAATCAAGAGTGGATACAACATTGTCACAACAGGGTGACAAATCTATACTAGTCACATCTAAGGAGAACCATGACGCAATAAGGAATCCTAGCGTTGGCCAAACTTGCTCCTCTAGGCCTGAGCCCCTAGCTATGCTAAAGTCCACACAAACTCTTAAAACCTTGCATGAGATAGCAACCGAGCAAGCCCTCGTTGAACATAGAAGTGTCACAGAATGCTTAACCGAGTTGGATGCTAAGCTCAAGGTGTTCGCACATGTCTATGTCCTGGCAGACATGTGCGCATTCTCTAAAGAGCAGCTTGAAGAATACTTGCCATTTCCCTTATCCTGGGAAGAGCAAGAACATCTTGACGAGTACTATGACAGGTTCTTGTATGAACGCATGTGACTCATCTTTGATGAGAAAGCTGACGAACTACGCTTAATTGTCACATTCATTAAGGTGCTCTACCAACCAAATCTCTTAGAGATAGAGCAACTAAAGCGACTATCAGAGGGTCGGAGTCAATTTGAACAATGTTGGTGTGAAAACCGCGTTGAAATGGCCGAACTAGGAGCCCAGATCATGACAGTCTCAAAGGAGCGATTGGCCAAATGGCGGTCTCAAAGAGACCCAACCTATGTGGCACCAACTTCCTTTCGAGTACTGACTACCATTCGGGGTACAGACTTAGCTGAAACTAGCTAAGAGAACTCTCTATCTAATAAGGTTCTCATTGAGGAGGAGTTACATGTTGCCAGTAGACTTAGACAAGGTTCCATGCTACTCGATGTTGCAAAATATTGATCGGTATTGAGTAAGCTGCCACGAGTACTAGATGCATGTGCCATGCTCCAGTACAATCCGGAGTTCTACAATTGGCTTTTATCCTCGTAAAGTGACATGGATTCGTAGATATGTATATAAATAAACAATGACTTTTGTGACCCTGTATATACAATGTCAACACACATAAGCAATGATAGTCAAGTGCAGGGAGAAGAGTTGGGTTCAATAGGCTAAGCTCCTCAGGTTCTCTCACCGCACATTTAGAAGTTGTGTGACCATTACCGCCTCCAAGTGGAGGGCATGCAACCCTCTTCACCACCATAGAAAGCTCTAACCAACATCTCTGAGGGTGTGGACAGGGTACCATCCTTTCCCATACACCTTTCCCCTTTATGGTCTATCCTTCCGAGGATGAGCCTTGCTTTGCTCCCTGACAACCAGTCCACGCAACTTAGCATAAGCCAATATTTGCTAATGGCTGGAGGCCAAACGAACATCATCATAGGGGCCATTCCTCTACTACCACCACTGCATGCCTCACCTTTTCCCTCCTCGTCATATGCGCTTGATAACCCACTGTATAATCCCTTCTATGCAAATGGTTTTATCATCTCAAGGCCTAACCCTTGGTTCGCATTTTGTAGGTCCCCCTACGTAGCAAGCATGGAGCACCCAGTGCAGCTGGCGTGCAAAGACGCTCTCTGTCGTCGAAGGGAGCATGCATCACAAGCTCTCCCGCCGGTGTGCTACGTGCCTAGCCTTAAAAGGTATGTAAATAAATGAGGCCCCAAGCGACACCGCCCTGGATGTAGGCCGAAGAATCCCCAGGCCAGGGGAATAGAAGCTCAAAGAAGCACACAAGGCATGGCAACACCGGTTGCGCGAGTCCCCAACAGATGCTCGGGTACCAAGTGCTCAAAGGTAGAAAGGGCAGCTCGAGACAGGGAAGAATTCGATGCATTGTTCAAAAGCATTTTGGAAACGATGGTGGCCAGAGACTACACCATTCAGGTCCTGGCTGACATCTTTTTTGCCCAACCTCATAGGAGACCCGCACTAGCAGAGCCTCAGTTGCCTGACCACCCGGACTCACCCCGCCTCATGCAAATCGAGTAGCCCCTATGATATATAAGCAACTTAACAAAGGCCATCCTGCCATAACTTTTTGACTTTAAATGGTTAAAGGGGCAGGCTCTCCACTTGTACACACTTTCCTCACCTACTGCTAATATATGTCAAGTCGTTAACAAGCACCGGAATAGGTATCGCAATCAACATCGTAGGATTTTGAAAAAGTAATATCTTGACATTATTGCATTTGTTCGTTGTACTTGACGCATGCGACTTGCATATACTCATGAAGTGATAAGTGGATGCAGGATGACACAGGTCTTCATGCGAACGTGTTCAATGCCCAAGTCACCGCAAGACCACCAACCTCACAAAGAACCGCGACAAAGCCACGCTGCCGAACGCAAAAAATCACCCTTGCGAGTATCCACATTGCATAATCCAAAGCATAGTCATGGGCTACGCTCTCTTTCTGGGTTAAGCTCTACAGTTGACTCACGACTATTGTTATCTCAATTGTACCGACATCGTGTGTCGCAAAGAGGTTTGCAATATCTCAAGTGTATCTTCCTATCTCAACAATTGTTTCTCTAACAACGAGGCTAGGGCACAATCATCACTCTAATATCCATTTCCTGAGCTTTCGAAGCTTTGACATTTTCCAACCCATTGAAAGGTTGATAGTCTCAATATATTGCAATGGTTGTACTCAGGTAAGTCAAAAAAAAAAGAAAAAAAGAAAAAAGAAAAAGGGAGAAAAGAGAAGAGAAAGAAAGAAAAAAAAGAGAGGAAAAAAAAGCATAAGAAAAAGAAACAAAAAAGCAAACAGAAAAGGAAAAAAGAAAAGGAAACAACGAAAAGATAGAAAGCACCCATGATCACAGCACAGTACTTAGGGGTCCTCAAATTAAGTGCGCCCAGTGACCTTGGTCGACTGGCTTCGTCCCTAGTCCCCTAGCCCCTTAGCATCACCCACAATTGTTCAAGGCACATCAAGGGTAGGACATACCTAGGGAGCTTGTCTTGCCTATGGTTAGACCTGTCTGTTAGAGTGCAGCAGTGCGGATGCGTAAGACTGAAAGAGAGAGAACGCAGAGAGAGACAGTTGAAGACGAAGATCTGCTGTATAAAGTGTGCTGTATACAAAGATATGCAGATATATACATGGGCGCAGTGCGGTGGACTGCATGTCTCCACCTCGACGATGCAACCTGCTGTTCACCTCGAAGTCCGCTGCAGTCTACACGATCTCCTGTCTGAAATCTACGAATAGAGATAGAATCTGCACGAGCCTCTAGCCTGCTGTAATCTGCGTACAGAAGTGTGTAGGAGACTGTTGGAAATCCCGGCTATAAATAGCCAAAAGCTGGGTGCAAAATAACTGCAGGTCGGCTGCATTAAATGTAGTCGACTGTATTGTACGAGGATCTGAATCGCTAACACCCCCTCTCAGAGCCTGGCTGGGACAGAAGCCTGAGGGATCTGGAATGGCTCCGAAGTAGAGTCTAGGGAAGCGCCTTCGTAAACAAATCTGCAACATTGTCCTCCGTCTTGCAGTACTCCACAGTGATGGTCTCATCCAGAAGCTTCTCTCTGATAAAATGATACTGGATCTCTATGTGCTTCGTCCGGGCATGGAAAACAGGATTCCGAGCCAAGGCAATGCAACTCTCATTGTCGCATTGCAGCAAAGTAGGATGAGTCTGGGAGCAGCCAAGCTCCTCCAACAATCTCCGAAGCCACACAGCCTCACATGTGGTGGAAGACGCGGCCCGATACTCCACCTCAGTAGGACGAAAGGGCTACTGTGGGCTGCTTCTTGCTACTCCATGAGATAACACCTGCACCCAAGGTAAAACAGTAACTTGTTGTAGACCGCCTGTGATCCACATCACCAGCCCAATCCGAGTCGCTGCAGCCTGCAAGTACAAGATCTGAACCACCTGTATCTGATGGATAATAAATCCCTAAATCAGATGTCCCTCTCAAATACCGAAGTATCCTTTGGGCAGCTAGCCATTTCACCGTCTGAGGTTCACTCATCAACCCCGCGAAGAGCCCAACAACAAAACAAAGATCAACACGAGTGTTGAGGAGCCAAATCAATGATCCAATCAACTGACGATAGCGGGAAGCATCCGCCATGGGAGAAGCTGAATGGGAAGTGGCCTTCCAGTTCGGATCCATAGGAGTAGAAATGGTCCGATAATCCTCCATCGCAAAAGAAACCAAGAGCTTCTGTACATATCTCTGCTGAGAGATGAAGATCCCCCTCTGAGACTGATAAATCTCATGGCCCAAGAAGAAATGGAGTAGACCCAAGTTCGTTATCTCGAACGTCCGATGTAAAGCTGCCTTCGTCTCTTTGACCTTCTGTGCATGATCACCTGTGACAATCAAATCATCAAGATACAACACAAAAAGTATACAACCAGCCTCGGAAGTGTGTACATAAAGCTGCGGATCGGCCTTGGAACGTCGATATCCCAACTGTGATTGAAGGAAAGAATCAATCTTCTCGTTCCATGCACGCGGAGCTTGCTTGAGGCCATACAAGGCCTTCTTCAACCTGTAGACTTGCCCATCTGAAGATCCAAAGCCAGGAGACTGTTCTACATAGATCTCCTCCTTTAAATCACCATTGAGGAAGGCCGACTTTACATCCAACTGGGAGACAGGCCATCTCCTATGGCCAGGCAAGGCAAGAACAGCTCGAATAGTCGCCATACGAGCAGTGGGAGCAAAAGTGTCATGACAATCAATCCCTGGGCGCTGTGCAAAACCTTTAGCAACAAGGCGAGCCTTGTGCTTGTCCAAAGAACCATCGCTAAGGTACTTGGTCTTGAAGACCCATTTGACGCCAATCACCTTCTTATTCGGGGGGCGAGGCACGAGATACCAAGTGCCATTCCTCTCAATAGCCTCCAACTCAGCTTCCATAGCTTTCTTCCATGGTGCGGACTGTAAAGCCTCCTGCACGGAGGTGGGCTCTCGATCCTGCATAACACAAGTCATCAAACAATAGTTAGAGCAAACAAGCTCCGTAGAATGTGCCTAGTGCCTTCGTGACCGCTGCGGACCATCCTGCGGTCCCCACTCCTCAGGGACCTCCTCCATCCCTGAATCACGGAGTGTGTCAAGGGCCCAACGAGGAGGAGACCGGACCTCTCCTTGTCTCTCTCCATTAGCGGAAGATTCTGGGATATCCACCGGTGGTAACTCCTTGGGGGTGACCGGTGGAACAGTAGACTCTGTATCAGAAACAGAATCAAAATCAAAAGGCGCGGGCTCCAAAGGAACTGTCGCGGGAGCCCGATTCTCCCCTAGATCTCCAAGAATGGGATGCTCCTCACCCGCTGCTATGGTCGGAACCTCCACGAACCACACATCTCGACTGGTGTACACATCCCGCTTGACGGGATCATACAAACGATAGCCTTGGGACTGAGAGCTGTAGCCAACAAACACCTGTCTTCGGGAAGCTGCTTCAAATTTATTACGATGGGCCTTGGGAATGTGAACATAGGCATCACACCCAAAAACCCTAAAATAAGAAACATCGGGCTTAGTCCCAAAGTAAGTCTCAAAAGGTGTCATCCCATCAACGGCCGAAGTGGGGGATCGGTTAAGGATGTGGACTGCAGTAGCCACAGCCTCGGCCCACAGAAACTGAGTTGTCTGTTGGTGCTCCATCATGGTGCGCGCCATCTCGATCACATTTCGGTTCTTCCGTTCAAGAATGCCATTTTCTTGAGGAGTATTGGTATTAGCAAACTCTTGGTGAATACCTTTATCTGCACAAAAACGAGCAAACTCATTAGAAACAAATTCACCACCCTTGTCGGATCGCAAGGTCTTCAATATCTGGCCTGATCGGTTCTCCTCAAAGAGAAGCCAATCCTTGAAGTGGAAGAAAGATTTCGACTTCAATGCCAAGAAATAGGCCCATGTCATCCTGCTGAAGTCATCTACGATCAACATGAAGTACGAGCTCCCTCTCAAGGACGCGTTCCTCATAGGGCCACAAAGATCCGTAGATACAAGCTCCATCGGTAAAGTAGACCGCCGCGAAGCTTTGTTGGGAATCGCATCCCTATGCTGTTTCCCACGAATGTAGGAGACGCATGGCTGCTAGCTCACCACTATGTCTGGCAAGCCTCGAACAAGGTGTCCACGTGACGCCCTCCGAAGATAATCATAGTTGAGGTGACCAAATCGAGCATGCCATAGCTCTGACTGTGTCTGAGGTAAGAAGAAGAGTAGAGAGGGCGGTAGAAGACTTCAATTTGTAGATGCCGTTCTCCTCATATCCTGATGAGAGAACGTTCCTTGACCCACGATCAAGGACTCGCACTGAATCACTGTCAAACTCCACCATAAGTCCAAGGGAACAAATCTTATGAACTGACAGTAGTTGATACTCTAAACCTGGTACATGCAAGACCTCTGAGGTATGGGTACCACCACGTTTATCTGGAATAAGCTGCATCTCACCCCGTCCTGCAATAGACACCGAAGAGCTATCTCCAATGAGAATCTACCCACGCCATCTGATGGAGGAGTCATCTGATGGAGGGCAACACCATCTGATGGAGGAGTCATGTGCCGGGAGGCACCATTGTCAACGATCCACTCTCGAGCCTGGGGAGCTGTCATCGCAACATCAGAAGCATTCGGTGTAGAGTCCTCAATGACAGCTAGATGAAGAAACGCAGCTGATGAGGGTGCAGCCACCGCTCCAGAATCCTTCGTGTCCTTGTTGGTGTCCTTCTTGTCTTTGTCAGGGCAATCCTTCTTCCAATGGCCGGTCTTTCCACAAATATGGCATGTGGATTCTTTGTCTTTGTCCTTGTCCTTCTTTGACTTGTTATCCCCCTTCTTCTTCTTTTGGTCCTTCCCCTTCTTCTGAGAGGCTTGACCTGTCAGTGCCTTCGACTTGGAAGCATTCTGTCCCTTCAGTTGTTCCTCTTGGTCCAAGACCATAGGAACCAACTCTTCCCACCGAAGAGTGGACTCTCGCCCCGAAGCAATAAGGGCGGAGTAGAAAGCACCGAATTGTGGCGGCAACTGGGACAAGAGTGTGATCGCCATGTCTTTGGAGGAAATCGGCTTCCTCGCATTCTGAACCTGCATCTGAAGCTGTCTAAGCTTGTTGATTTGCTCCCGCAACGAAGAAGACTTGTTCACGGAAAAGGTCCGTATCTATACCTCCAAAGAAACCCGCTTCATAAGGGGCATCTGGTTATACATCTGATCAAGCTCCAGCCATATCTTGCGAGCCACCGTCAAGTGCTCGATGTGGGCTATCACGGCTGTAGTACAAGACAGAAAAAGAAAGGAACGAATCCTGGCATTCAGTTTGTCCCAGTGAGACTGTGCCTTGGCCAACTCCGCACGAGCATCGGAAGAGAGTTTGGACTCATCTCTCACTGAGGGCCGGTCGATCTCCTCCTGTACAAGCTTCACCAAATCGTAGGACTCAAGGATGGCCAACATCATCACGCGCCAAATGTGGTAATTGTCGCCATCGAGCTTCTGATCTGCGGGAAGAGCCGGTAAGACAGGCACCTTCTGGTCCATGATTGTCTGGAACTCCAACTCAATCTCTGTAGACATCTTCACCTGTAATGCCTTTACAAACGCAAAAGCAGCCCCCTCTGACTGTGAAAACGCAGCCTGCTAGGGCTCTTCCGCGTCCTGAAACTTCTTCACCCACTGGAGGCGATGAAAAAGCAAAACTTGCACTTGAAAGCTGAAAACTCAAACTTCCTCCTCATCAAACAGCAGTAAACAGCAGCAAATCCACCACCTGGACTCTTTTCTCGTGCACCCTCGCTCGCTTCAGCCTTGTTCCGAGGCGCAGCCCTCCTGCTTGCCCTCAAACGCTGAAAACGCAGCCTTGTGTCGTGATGAAAACTCCTCTTCAGGTTGGTTCTTCACCCAGTCAGCCCTTCTACACTGCTCTGATACCATGTTAGAGTGCACCGGTGCGGAAGCGTAAGATTGAAAGAGAGAGAACGCAGAGAGAGGAGAGAGAAAGAGACAGTGGAAGATGAAGATCTGCTGTATAAAGTGTGCTGTATACAAAGATATGCAGATATATACACGGGCGCAGTGCGCTGGACTGCGTGTCTCCTCCTCGACGATGCAACCTGCTGTTCATCTCGAAGTCCGCTGCAGTCTGCACGATCTCCTGTTTGAAATCTGCGAACAGGGACAGAATCTGCACGAGCCTCTAGCCTGTAATGTGCATACAGAAGTGTGTAGGAGACTGCTGGAAATCCCGGCTATAAATAGCCAAAAACTGGGTGCAAAATAACTGTAGGTCGGCTGCATTAAATGAAGCCGACTGTACTGTACCAGGTTGGATTGCCACGTGACAGTCCGACTGACCAGGATTTGAATCGTTAACACTGTCACCCTGATCCATTCACATGACTTCCTCTTGTACTTTGCCTTAATACCATTGCAATCAATTGTGGTAAGCACGACACGAATGGCCATAAAAAGTACACTGTCCTCACCACGCCGGTCCAATAGCTACCAGCTACCGATAGTGCAGTGTCCTTGTGTTTAATTATGTTACGTCGTGCAGTCATAAGGCAAAGGATGTTGCATACGCCTTTACGTGTACTTCTTCTCAATATGGACAACTTTGCTTCATCCACACATCGTTATGAAAAACCAGGCCGCGGTCTTCTACCTACGTAATATCTAAGTATGCACAAGCACTTACATAATATCTGTACTGATGTATATACACAGCTTGGATCCTCAAGTGCAGGACAATACTCAGCTTGCTTAGAGTTCGACCTGTCTCCCAAACTCATTAAACTATGTCTTGTGCACGATAGAGAAGACTAGCACTACCCCTAGGGAGAGATCACCTATGAGAGGTTTTCAATTGCAAGTATTGAAGACTCCAACGAAGGTGTCGTTCGCTCTTCATCGATACTCAACTCTGAATTCCTATCCTTATCATCCTGCAAGCCCACTACGAATCGTCATGTGCTGAATCCCCAACAAACCCCCACTTGTACTCCATCAGTGCAATCCCCACAAAGAACAGCCCTACCACCAACTCCAATAGCCCTACTACTAACCACCTAAAGCACCAACGTGCTCTCACCGACCTTCCTTCCCACCCCTACCAACACTCCTCCACGGCAACCACAGACGTCCTTGCCACCCACGTCTTCGGTGCAGGCCAAAGTCTACTACCTACGACGGTGAGTGCCATGGGACTGACACTCGTCTCGGAGGGGGGTAACGTTAACCCTCAAACGAACGAAGGTGGAAAATCTGAAAAAGCTAAAGCAGAAGACAAAGGCCAAGGCAAAGTGAAACAGAAGACAAAGACGCACAATGAGAAAAGTCTTAAATAAGGGAGAAAGTCGCGCAAGGAAAAGTGCAAGTCAATACTTTTGTAAAAGAGCGCAAGTGCATCATGGTTTAATTCAAGGAGCACTGGGCTCTCACCCGTGCAATTTGTAAATGTAGATGGGCGGTGGAAAGGAAGCTAGGAAGATAGGACAATGGGCAAAAGGGCCTAGGCCACAGCCGGCCATGTAAAAAAGAGGATAAGGGGATGACCGTCCAAAAGGGATTTAGGGTTTTGTATATAAAGTTGAAAAGTGAATGAGAAGCTCATTCTTGTGTGTGGCCAAAAGTGGCTCTCCTCTTCTTCTTCTTCTTGTTGCTTGCTTGAGCTTGTGCTTGAGAAAGGGAGTGTGAGAGTGTGAAGGAGTGAGTGTGTGAGGGTGAGGGACCGGGGAAGAGAAGCTCTCCATCTTCTCCTCTCTTCTTCTCTTATCTTCTCTTGTCTTGTCTTGCTCGCGACGATGGAGCTTGGAACGTGGAGCTTGAGGATGGAGCTTGCTTGAAGCTTGCACTTGGATCATGGAGCTACCGGAGTGCGCGGGAGAGGAGGTAACTCGATCGGCATGGAAATAAGCTCACTACACCTGTAGATATGGATGGCGCGTCGGCTATGTGAGAGGTAGCCATTAGTGCTCGGCTTGGAACGCTTGAACAATAAGCGGTTCGTGGGTCTTGGTGGTTGAGCGAAAGCTCCCACATATGGAATTCTTTGGGGTGGCTCAATTTGCATGGAGCCAATATTTTGTACGTGTTACAGTACATGAACTGAAAGCACGGATTACTGAATTATAATTGCAGGATGTTGATTGGGTAGCCTTCAAGAAGACACTTAGAGAAGAATTTTGCATTGAGGACACCAGTTTGATTACGCGCAAGACTTTTTAGGAGTGGGTTTTACAACCCAATAAGGGTCTCGTGGCTATAGAATTATTAAGAGAATTTGAAAGTTGATTTGAGTAGTTGGATCTTGCAGAACAGCAAGCTCTTGCAAGTCAGAAAATTGAATTGTTTCTACAAGCAGCTGATTGTGAGCTTCAAGAGAAGCTTGATGATTTGTTGGAGGATCAGATTACAGAGACAGGTTTGAAAATAGAGTGGAGACATGTCAAGGAAGCTGTTACTGCACTTATGAAGAAGCATAGAAGAAGAGAAAGATTGCATGCCTCTAGCTTGCCCATTGTTACGAGTAAGATAGTTGATGTATCTAGTAAGCCACCTATTTCTGTGGCTAACCCTATGGCTGTATCTGCTATTGTTCCCTCTGCTAGGGAAGATGTCTTGGATGAATTGGTCAAAGGTATGTGGGATCTTCAACTGAAGGTTGTAAAATTGGATGAAAAAAGACAAGAGAATAGGGGACGGGCAGCAGTCCCTAAGCTAGGAAAAAGATGTATGTGGTGTGTTAGTTTGCAGCATGAGAGAAATGATTGTGTTACCTATCAAGAGGCCTTGGCATGACAGCTCATCTTTTGGAAAGATGGCAAGATCCATGCATAAGAAATGGGATTGCCTCTTGCTTTGAATTTTGGAAAGGGAGGTATGCAGAAGTTGTTGGAAGACTTGGCTATCTGAAATGCTTATGCGGCAGTACATGCTTTTACTTTTGGTCTACAGTTGGATAGAATGCATGGCTAAGTGATGCTTGGTCCAAAGGCTGAAATATGGACACATGCTTTACATGCTACTGAAAAGAGAAAGGTCATTGATAGTGAAATGTCTCATGCAGGGCAAGACATTCGTGGCATAACTGGTTGGGAATCACTGATAGATGCAAACATAAGCGGGATTACGTGTATCCCTCTACAAAGCTGTATTTTGGCTGCACTTATCTTTGCCATGTTCCAATCGGTACATACGTTCCTGCCCTTGATTTCATAATTGCTGTGTTGGTTCAATCCATGGATTCTGTGTTGAATGCATTGGTGCTTTCTTTGTATGTACCTGCCCTTGATTTCATAATTTCTGTGTTGGTTCAATCCATGGATTCTGTGTTGAATGCATTGGTGCTTTCTCTGCGACATGCTCCATCTATGCATTTCTTATCGTCATTAATTCTGAGTCGCACCTAATTCTGTGGCGTGTTAGCATTTGTTCAGTTTTGAGGTTCATATCTTCTCTAATTTGCTGTTTGGTTCTCTTCATCTAAGAAAGAAAAGACCCGAGAGAAGATTGTATACTCTGTTTATGCATTCCTTTCCATGATTTCAAGGTGAGTAGATTTTCTTATGCTGTAAATTGGTTGAGTTCATGGAATTTGTGTTGAATCCATGGCTGCTTGCTCTCTGTTATGTTCCATATGTGCATTTCTTTTTGGGCATTTATTATGAGTTGCGCAAATCCTGTGGTGTGTTAGCATTTGTTTTCTTCTGAACTGCACATGCTCTCTGATTTGCTGTTTGATTCTCCATATAAGAAACGAAAGGATCAAGAGAACCATAATAGTGTTCCATTTATGCGTTTCTTTCCTTTTTTTTTCTATTTCCGTAATGGGTCATTGTATCAATTTACTCTGAATGTACAATACAAGAGTCACAAGAGAATTATATATACGACGAAGAGACTGAAGAGACCGCAACATGCCAAGATGCCAAATCATCCCTGGAAATAAGACCTGCATACTGTATAGTGTCAAACTGCCAATGTAGGAGATCTCTCAAGCGGCCAATAGAATTGTGCACTCTGGAATGGGTAATTAAAAATGTTCTAATGCATTGCGGACAGACCAATTATGCTTTCAACCCCTCCTTTTCATGCTTTTGAGGAGATTAGAACCTCTTCTTTGCTGTTTGGGTTGAATTCATATCTCCTCTCTCTGATATGTTCCATATGTGCATTTTGTTTTGTCATTATTTATGAGTTGCACATGTTCTCTGCCATGTTAGTTAGTATTTGTTTTATTTTGAGGTGCTTATGTTCTCTAATTTGCTGTAGGTGGTTCTCTTCATCTGCGAAAGCAAAGATGTGAGAGAAGCATTGGGTGGGTCAAGCAATATTTCAGTAATGTCTGATTGTGTCAACAGGGTTCCCTTGGATGGGCTTCATATGTGAATTGTCTGTATTTGGTTGAATTTCATTCGAACAGTTGTTTTCTGTGGTAAGCATTATCTTTCAAGCTCTTGTGGTATGTTGTTAGGTTTGTCCTAAATTGTTCAGTTGTTCAGATAACACTATGCTGGGGTTGTGCTATGTTGGTAATCGTTCTGCAGTATGCTTGGGCGGTCTCTATTGAAACAACTGTTTCCAAGTAAGATGCTGAAGGTAAGTTGATCTGCCTGAATGCGGTACATTCATTTCCATTCTCTCTCCTGCAATTTGTGGTCAACAACAATTATGTGCAACTCTAGTGATTCTTTGTTGTGGGCAACCGACAGATGAACAGAAAAAATGTCCTACAAATATCTGCGTAGACAACTTTGAATGAACCCATTTCTTTGGATGAGTTATGGTAATCAGGTTGATGGGATGAGGGTAAGTTGATCTGCCCGAATGCAGTACATTCATTTCCATTCTCTCTCCTGCAATTTGTGGTCAACAATATTTATGTGCAACTCTAGTGATTCTTTGTTGTGGGCAACCCACAGATGAACAGAAGGAATGTCTTACAAATATCTATTTATGTGCAACTCTAGTGATTGTTTGTTGTGGGCAATCCACTGATGAACAGAAAAAATATCCTAAATCTATGCGTAGACTACTTTGAATGAACCCATTTCTTTGGATGAGTTATCGTAATCTGGTTGATGGGGAAACATGATGAAAACAAACAAGAGATGCCAAAGTGTGCACAAACATTGTTTCCAAAGAAACCAAGATGGTCTGCACTTCCAGCTTATTGTCTGGATTAATTGTCGTGTTTCAAAAATTCGGACTTCGGACTTGACCCTCTCAATCTTAGCTATTGAATAGAAGGCATTTCATTACACCCTGTAACTAGTTACATGTTGAGCATTACGATATCCAATGCTGTAAAGAAGACCAGCAACACCTCACTAGCATGCAAGGGCTGTAGTCCGCATGCCCTCCACCTTATCAGTAGTACAATGTTGTAACAATGGCCTGATTGCCACAGAAGGAAAATTGGCAATGGAGTCCGGAGTTTCAGAGGCAGTATCGTTTGTGGAGGTTATGAGTTTGCTCTCTTATTGCAATGGCTTATTTGAAGTTGTCTGCAAGTTTGCTGTTTAAAATCTTATCTTAGAAGGTAGGATAGTCATAGGGTTAAGATGGGTTTGGCATTCTGTTGAGCTGTCAATCCTTCTGAACAAGAAGACAGTGTCTCAGATGGACAATTCATGCTTTAAAGATTCTGCTGGCCACACATCACAAAGGCCATTGATATTGATCTTTTAAGGTCCAGTGGGTTATGATGTTTGCACAATCTTCAAGAATACACACTTCAGCATGTGACTTCAGACGAAGCTATCTTGGGGGTTACATCTTGTTAGCGTTGAGCAATAAGCATGTATTACTCTCTCTTTCCTGACCGTGTGGCATACTCCTGTACAAGAGCTGTGAAGAGCGAGCTTTTGTTCTTCAAGAGGTTCTGCGGGCTGTCATACTCTTTCACCCTTCCTGTTTTATCAGACCGACACCAAACAATGAGAAAGCTGCTCAACATGGTACATTGTGGCTTATGTGCATGTCTAATGCTTAAATTTTTTTTGCTTGTCAGGTGTTGATGGAGATGTGCATTCAGATGCTTGTGCATTCGTAACAACCCTCAAGCATCTTGCAGTCATTTACATAGCCTGGAGAGTTATTTACAAGGAGATTTTGAAGGAATCCAGGTTTAGCAGCATTGCATCTGTTAACATTGAAAATGTCACAGCATCATAGTTATCAGTTAAAAACATTTGCTCATATAAATCAATGAGCTTGTTTACACATAATGCCACAATCCCTAAGCGCTATCTACCATCAGGTTAGCCAGGAGGGAACCATCTCTGCATGATACTTCCTCATCTCTGCATCTGGTAGCTAGGATTTCACCTTGCTTGTGAGCGGTATTGCAGCATTTATGTGGGCAACCTCAGTGAGTACAGTTCAATAAATTCTGGATAGAAAACAGCCATGACTGTCAAATGTGCAGGTTTGTTGACTTGGACATTGAAGGTCCAGTGCCCACATTGACTTAGATTTGGATGTTTGATTCAAAAGTTTTCATTCCATCTGGTTGAGATTCAGCAGAGCGTGTGACTGCTTGTGACAAACACATCTTGGAAGAAAGATTCTAAGCCAAGTAGGAACAAGGCGTGTGACTAGTAGCAACCAATCATTATATAATGATGTGCATTAGTATGGGTAGTCACAAGAAGTAGGCATTAAGAAGTTCGTGAAAGGAGGCTTCCAACTGTAAGGGAATGCTTTGACAAAGTGATCAAGGTGGGGTTTTAAATCCTTATTCTTGGTACATCCCCCTCACTCCAAAGGAAAGGTACTGCTATAAGTTTGTTAGCAAGGTTGAAGTCAATTCCTGGACCAAGATTTGTCCTTAACATCTTTTCATATCTCAGGTTAAAGCTGGTATCCATGATTTATGTCATGATACACATATACTGAAGTCAGCTTCAACTAAGAAACAGAAGAGTAAAGAATAATAAAACACATGGAGACTGGATTATATGGTTATTGGAAAAACCTGCTTCCATGACAAGCACTTTATCGGCATCCATAACTGTTGGTATCCTGTGAGCAATGCTCACAACAGTGCTGTTGACAAACTCCTTCCGAATGAGAGTTTGAATCACTGCATCTGTTTGGGAATCCACTGAAGCAGTAGCCTCATCTAGAAAAAGTACTTTGGTATTTTTCAAAAGCACACGGACAAAGCAAAGCAACTGGCTTTGACCCACACTCCAGTTGCCACCATACTCTGACACTGTAAACATACAAGAGCATGATTTTAGAAGAACAATCAGAATAAGAATATTCATAATCTACAAATGAAGAAGTGTGTAAAACCTCACTGAGTTGTCAACTTACCTTCTCCATCAAGCTTGTTAGGCCTGTTCTGAACAATGTCAGCAAGTTGACATTTATTTAACGCCTGCAAGACATGAAAGCATTAGTTTTGTGATCACCTTACCCATTCAAATTTGTTTGGCCAATGTACCACAATACAAGGACATCAGCATGCAATCCAGTTATGAGCATGACGAGCTGAAGTTTTAATGTCCAATGAGCTTAAGTTGTGATAATGTTGTCAAGGATATGAAGGTTTAATTTAAGACCTCAAGTGAGTCCTTCCTTACTTTGTGAACATCTTTGCACTGTATATAACTGATTTTTTTCACACTGCAAACAATTCCCTTGAATTTCTTAGCACTTCCTGAGATAGAAATGTTATTCATGGCATAAATTGCCCATAAATTTGAGTTACCTTAAGTAATGTGTTAACAACTAGAAGAGGTTAATAATGGCTATCCCAAGTTAGTTCAGACAATCACCTCCCAAATCTGCTCATCTGTGTATAGTCCAAGAGGGTCCACATTCATTCTGATACTGCCTTGAAAAAGGACAGGCTCTTGAGGAATGATGCCAAACCTAGACCGCAGATCATAAAGGCCAATCATCGAAAGATCAACATTATCAACAAGTATCTGCCCGCTTGCAGGCTCGACCAGCCTGAAAATTGCTTGTATGAGTGTGGATTTGCCGCTTCCAGTTCTACCAACAACGCCTACTTTGTGACCACCTTGTATTGCAAAATTTACACCTTTCAGGACCAGAGGTGTATTAGAGCGGTAGCGAAGCTGCAACAACAAAGTTGGTGTCATTAGGATAATAAACACTATCTGCTGTATTGAGAACACAGCATCTCTCTCTGTTTTGCTTTCATCTGCCCTAGGTTTAAGCCACACATTTTATTGCCCCAGTGACCTGGGTTCAAATATTGAACTCAAGACCTGTTTTCAACCTACCAACAGAGGCACACCCATCTCTCTCTCTCTAACACAATAGAGCTGCTTTTGTCCATTGTGAGGCCTCTCAATATAAATATCAAGGTATAAATTTATCATCTTGCTAGTGCAAAAATCCTGTGTGCATGTGCTTGACCACAAATCTTGCCATAAAGATAATAAGCTCAATTCACTAATGATTATGAAGCGACCTAAATTTTGACATAGAAATCAACTCATTGAACTGTGAGTTTATATATTTGCAGTGATACTTTGGGCCAGACCAGAGAAGACCTGCAAGTGCAAAACTGTTTTTTGTTGTTTTTGAAAGTGAAGGGAAGCTAAGATATACCTTCAATCTTTTGGATACAATATTTCCTATCAATGGCCAGTTAGCAGAGGGCAAACAATTCTGAATGATTCTTGCAGCCTCACTAGGTATGTCTGTAAATTGTCGCATGCGTTCAACAGAAATCATCTTATTCTCCACAGTGCAAGCTAACCAACATGCCCAGTAGAGGCTTTGGCTGAGCCCAAGTGCATATGACATTGACAAAGAGACCAGCTCTGCATATCATGGGCAAGATCAGTTAAAGTGAAACACCTACATTGAAAGTCACACATGCCAAATAGCACCAGTGCCAATCAAATCTGTCATAAACGGGTACCTGGTCTAATAGTGTTTTGTGGCAGAACCACAAAAAGAAAAGCTGATGCACATAATATGGCTGCTCCAAGCGATTCTAGCCGATAGCCTAACCATTCAGTCGCTGAATTGTTGTGAAAGTCCATTTTCATGTTGGCATTTACTTGATCCACATTCTGTTGTGAGAACTCTTCTTGCTTCTCAAAGCAACGCACACTGTCAATTCCAGCAACTGTTTCTGAGAAATGGTAGATGAAAGGTGCCTTGGTTATTGAGTCGAGTCGAGTGATCTCCCGAGATGAGGTGATGTAGAATTTCTGCAAAATTGAAGAATCAACACAAAGAGCTGTTACATCTCTCTCATGTAATAGAAATTTTGTGAGAGCATGACAGTTTTAAGTTTGAGTCTCTTAACATACCTGGTACATGTAGAAGAGAGCAAGAACTGGTGCGACAACGAATATCATTGGCCAAGCTGATATGCAAATAACAACAATGATGCCGATCAATGCAAACAGGGAGCCCATTAAGCCACCCAAGTAGTAATGAAGGATAAAATCAAGATTGGTCTGATCAGCAGAAAACTGCAAGCAGCACAAACTTTGTTTAAGTTCATACCTTCAGAGCTCTTGAAACTTACTCTACTAAGACCCCTTTAAATTCAAACCAATTGGTTACTTACTCTGCTCAAAATTCTTCCAGAAGGTGTTGTGTCAAAGAAGGACATGGGAGCTCGAAAGATACCACGCAGCATCTCAACAAAAAACAGTTGAGAAGTTTTCAAGCCAATTGTAGCTACAAGTGCGACTCGTATGAAGACATTCACAAAGCTCGTCAGATTGAGGATTGTGTATACAACTATAAATGTTCTTCTGCTTACTGTTGAGCCAGAAGTTGTGGGTATATCATCTGCCAGCCAGAAATCGCTACCAAGGAGCAGCACTTGCCAAATTGCTTGATTAAGCATAAGTATGGGCACAGCATACCATCCAAGCGCTTTGGTGAGATACAGCCAATAGACCTTCCAGCTAACTTGACCCACTTCCCTCTGTTCATCTTCAATCAATCTGACCGGTCCTTCAGCTCTACCGAATTCGGTCAGGGATTCGTGACTGGATAACTTCTCAATCAATCCTTCAGTAGATACTGGAAGATTTGGTGTCAATTCCTCAGTAGAAATCATTCTTTCAAAGCTCTGTGGCTTGTCTGGCAACTCTTTTATTACTCCATTTGCAAATCCGTTTACCACTCTGTGGATTCCATTAGTATCTACCAGACTTATTGCTTGCTTATGAGCATCCACTAAGGCCTCAAAGTCTGAACCAGCTGAAAGAATCTCATTATACTTTCCTGACTGAACAATGGTTCCATTTTTCATGACCTGAAATGTAGAAAATGCAGGTTTGAAAATTGTCCGAAAGTTGGGATGATCATTGTGCTAACAAGCACATATAGGCAGTAAGACGAGATCTAATGCTTCAACCTATCTTTCAGCAGAAGAAATGGAAATGCATATCAGCCTCAGGTGGCAGCAATGCGGGAGCACGAGAGTTTCCTGGAAACAATAATTGCTATTGGAAAGAATTCTTACAATTACAAGGTCTGCACCAGTTAGAAATTCCACTTGATGAGTGACCAGCAAGACTGATTTGCCTTTTAGAAGTCCAAGTATGCACTCCTGCAGCAACAACCACCCATGAATTCATGAATTTTCAGCTCATAAAGAAAGACCAAACTAGGCAGTCTTTCCATGTTTGACAGAGATCTCACCAAAACCTTTCTGGGAATTTATATTAGAGATTTGAAAAGAAATACCCAAGAGGAAGAACTTATTTGTCTCTAGCTAGACCATCATAGGTCATGAGTTTGTGAGCCATAAGAGAAATTCCAAATCAGAGAATCTTCCCATTACCTTTCTGAGAGTTAATTTATAGACTTGATAACAAGTTACCAAGAGAAAGAGCTTGTTTGTCTCTAGCTACACAATCCAGTCAATAAATGATATCCAAAGCAGCATTTGAAGTATATGATATACTGCCTTGAAAGTTACAGTCACTATGAAATGCATGAGAGTCAGCATAGGAAATGCTGAGAAGAAACCAGTATTAGTTTTCCAATTTTGCACGAGATACATAGGGACTATTGGAGCAAGTACTTGATTCTTTTTAGCTTTTGTGAGGTTTTGAATAAGAAGCTGCTCCTTTAGTTAATAACCCCTCAAACCAACACCAAGATCCCTTCTAATAATATCTAGGATGTTTAGGGTGAGATGCCTATGCACCCAAAAAATAATAGTGTTAGTTTGTGTAGTAAAACTTTAACTTAAAAGACAGAGGATTGGAAAGTAGTAGATTGATACCTTGAAAAGATGGGCACCTGTATGGGCGTCAACAGCACTAAAAACATCATCCAGAAGATACACATCAGAATTTTGGTAAACTGCTCGGGCAAGCTGGATTCTCTGCTTCTGCCCTCCACTTAAATTGATTCCCTTCTCCCCTATTTCTGTTTTATCACCATGATCCATGGTTGCAAGGTCTGGTTCAAGTGCACAGGCTTTCAAGACTTTCTGATATTTGGCATGGTCCATTGGGGCACCAAAAAGAATGTTGTCTTGAATTGTTGCATTCTGAATCCATGCAGTTTGAGGAACGTATGCTACACTTCCACTTAATTTTGCCTGTCAACCCAATTCATCTATGTTTCTTACCATCCTCTCTCTCTCTCTCTCTCTCTCTCTCTCTCTCTCTCTCTCGCGCGCGCGCGCGCACAGGCGCACACACAAATGGTGCATTGCTTGTATACGAGAAGTTTTTGACATTTTCCCATGTGGGGAAAAAGAGCTCCTTTTCCTTATTTTTCCCAATAGTATTCAATTTCCCGAGCTTCTGCTCGGGAGGCACCGCATACCTAGCTAGGCGCAGTTGGGGGCATGGGGCTGCTGGTTCCCACCCTGCACTGGCTACCCCCTGCTGCCAACCGCACCCAGCTAGGTATGCAGTCCCTCGCAGAGACTCATTAATGTTAACGCAATTCACAAGGTGGGAATTGTAGTGGGAATTTGTCTAAAACTTCTTGTGGTAATCCCAAGGTGGGACAGCTAATACTTGTTGGTTTTCATTTAGCTTTTCACTTTCATAAGCAAGGCAACCACAAGTCTCATCAGGAATGGAACTCATGGCATGTGTGGTCAAAGGCATACATTCTTATAATTATAGTCTATAGTTTCAAGTTTAACTTCAATCTATTATTGAAGGGTAAGCATTCTGAGGGTGTTTATAATGAATCTAATCATGCTATGTTGGCCTTGAGAATAATGAGGTAAATGGGCTATTCTATGTCCCATGATATTTTAAATCAATGCATGTGCAGCCAGTTAAAGGTAGATGGTAAAATAGACAGACTTACAGTTCCTGAGATCTTGAACATTTCCCCCAGCAAGGAGGACAGCAACGATGATTTGCCAGACCCAACTGTCCCAACTATCGTCACCAGGGAACCCCTTCTTATTTTAAGGTTGATGTCTCTCAAAACCACAGTCTTCTCCACATCATCCCATGCAAAACTGCCCTGCTCCATAACTACAGGGTACTCATCAAGCTCCCTCACTCTGGTCACTGCCCCTTGCTGGATTTCAGTGCTCTTCAAAAAACCTTCAACTCGATCCAACGCAACCAGAGCTTGCGATATTGCAACAATCGCTGTTGGGAAGTTCCTGATGGGTTCTTGCAGAATCCTGAAGAGGGAAGCTGCAGTGAACAATGTGGCTACTGTCAGTGGCCTTCCTGTAACAACTGCCACTGCATATGTGATGTTCATGACCAATGGCTGGGTATTCCACAGGTTAAACATGTTTGCCCCTGCTGCAATCACAAATTTCATCAGAGCAGAGTACTCTTTTGCCCTGTGCCTCTCAATTTTGTCCTGAAAGAACTCTTCCCATGCCTGGAGTTTGATCACCTTCATGTAATGCAGGGCTTCATTGATGGCCTTCATCCTGCCATCTCTTGCTCTCATAACAAATTCTTGGAAATATCTTTGCTTTGATGATGTGAGCATGGCCAATGCCGCAACAATGACCATGGCAGCTAAACCTGCCAGAGATGCAATGCCAATGACTACATACAGTATAGCTAGAGCAAGGATAACTTGTATGGGCAGGCACCAGATGTAGTGCAGCTGCAGGCAAGCATCTGACAATTGCTGGGCATCGACTACCATGTAATTAGTGATCTGCCCCACACCATGTGCCATGCGAGCAGAGCTGGAGAGGCGCAGCCCCTTCTTGTACAGTGTGGTGACCAGTGCAGTGCGCAAATTATTACCCAGTTTGTAGCATTGGAAGTTATACTGATGGTAGCTGGCAACCTCACATGTTTTGGCAACAATAAGGATGCCAACAAGTGCAAAGCCATCATATCTTGAGACCCGAATTCCTGACACATAGTTGCTGAAGCTGGGTATCAGAAGAGGACCTACAAACATCAGGAAGGACCTGAGTAGCTGCAAGATGCCAGTCAGGATGATTTGAGGCCAGAAACATTTGACAAGGGTAGTAGTGAGTGCATGTGAAGTGTTAGGGTCTTTGGGCCAGTAGGTCTCGAAGAGTTTGCTCATGTTCTCTGCTCTGTCATTTGGGGATAACTGAGGGACATCCCCTTGCTCCAAGGATCTCTTCAATCCTAAACCAAGCAATGGGGTTAACCAGGTGAATGTAATTTTGCTGATAATATTTGCGTTTGCAAAGCCACTGATGACTGGTGTAGCAACCGGTTGTTGCAAGAGGGGCTCATTCAGGGGCTGAGCAACGTTGGGCTCCTTTATGCCAGTGTCCCCCCTCACAGCTGCAATCAGGAGGAAGAAAGCAACCACAAACCTGACCAAGGCATAAATATCAAAGACAACCAATCGTAGGTCATATGACAATGATGAGATTGAAGTCAACCTGAACAGGGAGCTCAAGAATGCAATGACTGAAGTCAAGAATGTGCAGAACCACCATGTTCGGATCATCGTTGTATGGGTTGACACATAGGCCCTCTTTTCATTGATTAGTACAGTGAGGCCAGCTATCCATGCTACAGCCTCAAGTGCAGAAAATGTTTCTTCCCTTGTGTAAGGGGCTGACCAGCCATAACTAATGCCATCCCATATACCAAAGGCTACTATGCCAGTAGAAAAAATAGATTGGCATATTGTGAGCACTAGGGGTAACTTAAACGTGAGAAAGTTGAAGGAAAGGTTTGCCCTGGTATCACTAATGATGAAATTGGAGCTGCTCTGGGTAGACAGACCAAAGTAGAATAACCTTATGCATGCAACTGCAAGGAAGGCCAAGTTCACAATGGAGAGGATTGAGTGTTGAGGGCATTGGGCGAAGAGGATGTAAGCTATCCATTCTTGTATTCTTGGAAAGAGAGCTGTCTCGGGCGTCAATGTTTGCCATGGCCCTGCACAGTGCGTGGACGTTATCCACGACATCTTTTCACAGAGCTTTCACCTGCATTTCAAGTTGCAAAATTAGTCAAATGGTAGCGCAACAGCCCCTAGTCACAGGGTCGATTAAATGCAGCTCATCATACTTAATTAAGCAGAATCCACGCAAGAAGTTTTAGACTAATCCCCACTATATTTCTCACATTGTGAATCACGACAACATCATGAGCTTCTGCTCAGGAAGCACCACAGGTGAATGCAGCTCACCATACTTAACGAAGCAGAATCCACATGAAGTTTTAGACTAGTTTCACTATATTTCTCACATTGTGAATTCCAACGACGTCATGAGCTTCTGTGAGGGAGGACCCCGGGCCGGCAGCCCCCAACCACACCTAGCTAGGTATGTGGTGCCTCCAGAGCAGAAGCTCAAGATGTTGAACACTTAAGGGAAAGACGAGGAAAAAGAGCCCTTTTGCGCACCTGGGAAAATGTCAAAAACTTCTTGTGCAAGCTTATCTGATTTTTAAGAGGCAGAATTCAGCTCACCTTACTCTTTAAAGACACAGCACAGTTCAGCTGATCTTACTGTTACAGGAACTTGATCCTACAGCACACAATTCAGCTCAAGGACCCTTACAAGTTACATAACCAAATCCAGATCATTCAACACTCTATTGTTTAGCCACAAGGACACGGAGAACACAACTTTCCTTCAGATGCTGTCGCTGGGTATATGATGGGCTTATTTGAACAAGTAATATTCACGTCGAACCAAGGTATAATGTAAAATGAATTGCAAATATATAGAACAATCCTTAAAACTCTAAAGAAGAAGGTTTAGAGCCGTGAACTTTTGCAAAAATCTTTAGCCGTAAAAATGGCAAATACATGAAATTTTTAGCTTTAAAGATGGCAAATACATGTGATTTGATTCAGAAACCCCTCCAAAATTTTAAGTCGAAGGTCTTTGTATCCACTACCAGAAACATTTTTGGTGGACACTGAATTCTATTGCAAATTGATGAGTTTAATGGGGATTGTTTAAATTTTCAAGGTATGCAAGCCTAATGTGATTGATTGGAATTTGTCATGGTTACAGGGATTTGCGCTAACAGACCTTGATTGCATCAGCATTAAGCTTAAAAAATCTTAGTTATAAGAATGGCGAGTATATGTAACTCGATATAGAAATCCCTCCAGGATTTCGAATTCAAGGTTGTAGCATCAGCTACCAAATATGTTTTTTCGTATCAGCCGCCTACAGTTTCAGAGAGGGTGTGCAAGCATTGAAAGAGAGGGAAGAAGACGATGAAATCAGGCACATTTTAGATACAACACAAGCAACAAATTTGAGAGTAGGGAATGATTTAGAAGGGAGTAAGTTACCCACAGCAGAGTTGTTGGTTTTGAGCTTAAATGGCTGCACATGACACAGTCGGAAAGAGAGGCAGCGACCCTGAGTTGCGTTCTTCAGTCTTGAGCTTTAATGGGTGTGCATTACAGAGTCTGCCAGAGAGAGAGCTCGCCTGTCTCAAGAGTCTCGAGAGCGAGAGCTTTAGTGGGTGCACATTACAGAGTCTGCTAGAGAGAGCGCGAGCCTCTCTCAAGAGTATCGAGTGTGAGAGCCACTGCGCTCTCTCTGCTACGTGAGAGCGACTCGCGAGCTTGCTCGTAGGAGGAACAACTGTGTTTTCCGCTCATTTTTATAAATTTGAAGAACATTGATATCAATCAGGGATCTTTCACGTGGCTGGCTCTTCCTGACCGTCCCCCTCCCTCATTTACTCACCTTCCCAAGCTTCCTTCCCATGTGTTTGGCACCTCCGAAGGCTCATCAGCGTACTCTTTCCAACCTATATGACCTATATGACTTGTCCTCATACTCCTATTATGTCATATAGTGCTCTTTCTTACCTATAGTTATTGTCCTCACACTCCTCATGTCTTAAAAGCTTCCCTACATCAAGTTATCACTTGACCCCCATAATTCGATAACTTGACCCCCATAATTCTGACCCACCCTTGTTGAGTCTTGAGCTTGTGGGTTCACGGCTTGCTAGGTCCATTAATTTGTTGGACACCCTATCTTCACACATTGCATTCATGTAACTCCCGTTCTATTTCCCACCCAAAACACTCCTCTTTGGTAGGGTCACCGACGAGGAGAATTCCAATGCAATCAAGCTGCATTGTTCATTCGACTTGTGAGAGCTAGGAGTTGTTCTCATGGTTGTTTTTTTTTTTTGGGCAAGCCACGCAAAGGGGTGGTCGATTTCCTTAAGTTTTTTGAGAAAACTTGAAACCCTTTCAAGCCACATGAAGAGGTTCCTAGTTTTGTCAAAAACCACTAGCTTTTCAAGAAAGGAGTGGTGTTCTTCCCAAAAGTCATTTCTTAAATTAGAAAAGGGACATGTAGACCCATTTCAAAAATCAAGGATCCTTTTTCTCTTATTTTTTTGTGCCTAAAAAATAGGTTTGGTTCTTTTATCGAAGTTTATCTTGTTTTTTAAAATTATCTTTTCCATTTAAGAACCAAAAAACTGCTTGACATATGTCCCCGTGAGAAAACCCTCACGAGAACAGCTCTCTAGCTTACCTACACAAAAAATAAAAAGTGCCTCTTGCCCACTTCCTTGTTCAGGGTGGGTTCAGACAAGCGGCGACAGAGACATATCAAAGGGGTGTGATTTTGATGTGGCATCCCCCAAATGGTTGACTTCCCTCCTCTTTCCGTCGGACATCCTCTTTCTACCAACCCCTCCCCCTTGGAAGAGCCTTGGCACTAAGAAAAAGCCTCTCTATATCTTCTTGTAGCACATTGTGCCTTCGGCTTCACTATTCACGCAAAGGAGGTGGAAGGTTGGTCATGTTTTGTAGTGTTGCTGCCTCCGTTTGAACCCAACCTCATATTTGGAGGGGAGGTGCCCCTTCTTGTGGGCATTCAGGTGTATGTATCTTATCTTGGAACAAAAAGAAAATACATTTTAAATAATATTTGAGTCAAAATGCCTTCTACCTTAAAAGCTTTCCTAATGCTCACATATCTTAGTTTGTTGGATGAAAATTGAAATTTATGACTACTATCAAATTGACATTTAATTTTCAACATCAAAATTTTCTTGGTTTACTTATAAAATCCTTGGACTTAGCATGATTTTCTATAGAATCAAGTTGCCTAATTTCAAAATTATGGCTTGAAAATGAAAACCACTAGCCACTATTAGATTGGTCCCTTAAATTTTCAACATATGAAAATTGGTTGATTTAGTTATAAATCCATGTAGATAGCATAAATGTCTATAGAAATCTCAATGGCCTAATTTGGTTTTTGAAATTGGTCGACTAAGAGATGAGCTATTAAAAAATGCAAATAGATCGTTGTATGAGAAATGATAGTAAAGATATTCGCATCACCTTAAGGCCATTATAAAGCTTCTTAAAAAGATTGGGCACCACTTTGAAAGTAGGATTCTTCTTGGCTAATTTAGCTACAATGGCGTGGCAGCAAAATGAGAAGGATAGTTTGTGTTCTCCTCCCTGTAGCATACAAAAAATTTCTAGTAAGCTAAATTTTCCTAATAATTGAGCACTCAATCGGTGCCACAGTTTCCTTGATATATCATTCCAATCATGATTATCACCTAAAAGCAATTCCTTCTAGCTAACATACTTACGAAGGCCAACATCCTTCCTCATCTTCATATTCTTGTTCCACAACATTTTGGACACCTTCCAAACCCAAAAAGATGCATAGGACCCTCTTCCTCCCGATGACACGAAACACATATGAGGGAAATCTCTCTATACTTACAAAGCACAACTTTTGTAGATAACCTTCTAGTCAACACTAAACAAAACTATAGAGAAGAGGATAAGAGAGAGAAAGGAGAAGAGAGAGAGAACTGCAGAGAGGAGAGAGAAAGAGATATGAGATAGAAATACTAGTAGAAGAGAGAAAGATAGGAAGAGAGAGAAAGATAGAAGAGAGAGAAAGAGAGCAAGGAAGCCATGAAAACTAGAAGGAAGGTAAGAGAGACTTGGTTATGCAAATAAATGGTGCCCTAACTGAATCTCTCAATACCTTGAATTCCCTATTAGTGTAATCGGGTATTCCCTAACCGTGTGTCCTACCCATCTATCCCACTTTTTGACATCTAGAAGGAAGGTAAGAGAGACTTGGTTATGCAAATAAATGGTGCCCTAACTAAGTCTCTCAATACCTTAAATTCCCTATTAGTGTAACCGTATTCCCTAACCGTGTGTCCTACCCCTCTATCCCACTTTTTGACATTCCATTCTAACCCCTAAGATTTTTGCCCTCAAAAACAAAAAGAGGACTTATTGATTACATTCCATCCGAAACCCCTAAGGTTTTTGCCCTCAAAAACAAAAAGAGAACTTATTGGTTTGGCTCACAGTGGGTCTACAAAGTACTACTATGTTCAACATTACAAAGGGTAATATATGTATGGAGAAGCTCAATCTCATGTGGAATTGAGGTGCATAGATGTATATGGGATATGTACAACATTCTACCTTGACAGTGTTTGAGTTTGGCCACTAATTATTGACAATTAGGGTCTCAATGGACAACATGCTATCCAAAACATGCCACTAATTATTGACAATTAGGGTCTGGACAACATGTTGTCCAAAACAGGCCTGTTAGAGAAAATTGGTCATAACTTTCTATGGGTGGCTTCGATTGAGGTATCTAGCATGTCAAAATGAAGCTCGTGAAGAATACTTTCAGCCCATATAGACTACACATGACAATATAATTAGTGAAAGGTAAAAACTATACTAAAACAATGTGCTAATTGCAAGTAGTCTGTAGGCCATACTAGGCCAGAATAAGTTAGTTTCTAGCCAAATATACATCTTTTAGGTAGGTGAACTCCTCCAAAATAGTTATTGGTCTCCACCCAAGAGACTTCTTCCAAGACTAAACTTGGCCATTTAATCACATTCTTCAATTGATCGAGTTCTCAATTTCTTTTCTCTCTATCCAATGACTATCTCTCGAGTGACTGGATGATGTCCTCTTCATCTATGGGTGGCAGTTCCTCCGCATAGTCTTTGGGGGACCCAATAAAAGGTTTCAATTGACTTACATGAAAAAAATTATGAATCTTAGTGGAGGGAGGGAGTTGGATGTGATAGGCCAAGTCACTCATTTATTAACTATCTTGTAAGGTCCATAATAGCAGTGTACCATATTATTGATAGAGCCATCCTTTAGTGTGGAGTATCGGGACTTGGGTACCTTTAAGAGAACCAACTCACCTTCTTGAAACTCAAGGGTGCACGTTTTTTCATCCAGCATAGAGCTTCATGTGTTCATGGGCCTTCCTGAGATATAGCTTACATTGCTGAAGTAGAGCTTGCATGCAATCTAATTCTTCTCTTCCATGAGGGTTCAACTTCTCACTAAATATAATTGTTGGAAGGGGCACCCTGTATCCATACACATGGCCTCAAAGAGGGATACTCCAATGCTAGCATGAGTGGAGTCATTATAAGCAAACTCAGCCAAATGGAGCCATGAATCCCACACATGTTGTATATCATGACAAAAATGCCTCAAGTATGTCTCATGCCACCTGTTTACCCTCTCAATTTGGCTATCCATTTGGGGGGTGGTATGCTGTAGATGGAGCTACTTTGGTCCCCGTGAAGCTGAAAAATGTATGTCTAAAATGGCACATGAATTTGGGGGGTGGTATGCTGTAGATGGAGCTACTTTGGTCCCCGTGAAGCTGAAAAATGTATGTCCAAAATGGCACATGAATTTGGCATCTCTATCATGCATAATGACATGTGGAAACCCAAGCAACTTAAAGATATGCTCCATAAATTGGCTGGCTACTTGAGACACAGTTGAGACACAGTATACTATGTCTTGGTGGGGATAAAATGGGCTGCTTTGATGAGCCAATCCACTAATACATAAATTCTATTCCCACCTTTATAAGCGAAATCCAATGATGAAATCCATCATAATATGTGTCCATTTTTCCTCAAAGGGATAGGCAATGGCATCAATAAACCCCCTGGCTTAAGAGTGTTGTCCTTGTTTTGTGGGCATGGCACACATCTAGATACAATTTTCTTGACATCCTTCATAGGACCTTCTAGTGCAAACCCTTTGCAATTCTACCATATGTCTTAAAGATGCCCAAATGACCAAGAATAGGCAAAGAATACATGTATCCATTATTTTCTATGTAAAAGGAGAGGTATGAGAGATTACAATCTTGGCATGTGACCAGATGAGACTATTTTTAAGTTGATACTAGAGTTTTCTTCTATAATACATTGTTGTAATTTTTGAAAGATAGGGCTAAAGTCATCACTAAGCTAGTAAGCCTCTTGAACATCCTCTATCCAATCATTGTGAAGCCTAGAAATAGATGATACCTTGCATACCCACATACGAGAGAGTGAATCAACTAAAATATTATCATTTCCTCAAGTTTGAGTGATCTCAAAATCATAATTCTATAAGGTTGTCACCCACCTTCTTTGCTCTCGAGCACTCAATGATTACTTTTCACTCTAAATTGGCTGCCATAGAGATAGTGGTGCCACTTCTTGATAGCATGAAGGATGGCCATCATTTCTTGATCATAGACATGACTCTTTTTTTCATACAATTTGCAATTTTCAAATGCAATGACACCATGTTCTTGCAACAAGACAACACCTATATCCCTTCCACTAGAATCACACTAAATAGTGAATTCATTGGAAAGTCTAGGAAAATGCTTCTACCATACCCCCACATGTTGCCACTTCCATACGCTCTATTTATATGGATGCATAAATGAGCTCTAGGAGTCCAAGCATACTGCAAATACAAGGGATCATAAATGAAAAACACATCTTTATTCTTGTGGATAGTGGTAGCACTCATATTTTTGTGAATAAATTAGCCATGGATCGTTTGAGATACTTTCCCATTGAATCACAATAGCCCCTAAGAGGACAAGTGGCAAATGGTGGAGAGAAATTGGCACTCAAATATGCTCTAGAGTACCCTTATGCTTGGTTGAAAATTATGTGTCATTTGTGGACTTGATTGCACTTGATATGGGTCCCATTGATGTTATTCTAGGCTATGATTGGCTGAAGCACTTGGGGAAGATTGCCATAGATTTGTCTCAACTTAACATGGAGTTTGTTATGCATGGACAACTTGTACGCTTAGAGGAAATTCGAGATAATGCAGAATTTTAGCTTATTTTAGCCAAGCAACTCAAAAGGGAATTCAAGAAACCGTCAAAGATATTTGTGTTGCATTTGAACAAAGAAGTTACATATCAATCCACAACTTTAGCTAAGAATTGAGCATTGAAAGATCTTTTAGGGGGCTACAAGGATTTATTTTAAATCCCTATAGCCCTTCCACATAAGAGACAAGTGGATCAGCCCATTGACTTAAAGCCCCATTCAAAGCCAGAAACAAGCCACTTTACACGCTCTCAAAGTGTGAGCATGAAGAAGTTGCAAAGTAGGTCAAGGAGTTGCTTGAGATGGGGTTCATTGAGTCAAGTTCTTCTCCTTATGCATCCCTTGTTCTGTTAGTTAAGAAGAAAGATGATTCCTTTAGATGTGTATTCACTATAGGGACTTGAGCAAAATTATGATTAAGAATTATTATCCCATACTTAGGATTGATGACTTACTTGATGAGCTAAAACGGGCAAAGTATTTCTGAGCTAAAAGGGGCAAAGTATTTCACAAAGATTGATCGAGAGATGGCTACCATCAGATACTCATGAGAGCAAGTGATGAAATAAAAATAGCATTTTGCACAAATCAAGGGCTTTATCATTTCATTGTAATGCCATTCGTGTTGACAAACACCCTTGCTACATTTTAGAGTCTCATGAATAAGATCTTACACCCCTTTCTTTTTCAGTTTGTGCTTGTATTCTTTGATGGATTACCTTTCCCATAAGCATCTCCTTGAGGGCTTTGTCTAGCTACAGTTGTTTGTTGTCCAAAATTGGGTTGAAATTCAATGCCTTTCTTTTATTTGCATGCATACCTCTCAACCAACTCTATTGCTTGGAAAAGTGTAGTGGGCTTTTACGCCGTCACAACAGTGGATAAATTGGGCTCCAATCTATATATATACTTGAGCAATTTGGCATCATTATTAACACTTTTCACATACATTGTCAACTTGAGAATTTGATTCATATAGTCTCTCCCAAATAAGCTACATTGATCTAGTTGGTACCACCTCCTAGCCAACTGTTGTTGCAATGAGTCAAACTTGGAATTACCATAGCTCCTTTCTCTTCCACTCCTGAATGCAAAATCTGGAGTTTTCTTAGCTTCTCACCTTCCACTCCCAAGCCTTCTTCACAATACCCTACGTCTTTCCAACTTGTGCGTGTAATTCCTTCTGACAACATTGCTTTGCCTCAATTGTAGAGACAAACACCTGCACCATATGCGCCCCTTAAAGTCTTTCCATCCATGGATAGGCTAATTTTCATGCTTTACATAGCACCACCAAACATGTGTAAAACCCTCAAGATGAAGCAAAGTGTATATTTCACTCATTCATCTTGAGACAGAGATCAAAGTAGGATTCAAACTTAGACGTCCATTCCTCTAGATCTGATGGGGATGAAGATTGGCCATTGTATTTGGTGAGTATTATCTTGTTCTAGATATCCCAATCATAAGCATTTAGCTACCCCTTCAAGCCACGTTGGCCATTGTAAGCATATTGCCCATTATATCCATAATGTCTATTGTATTCATGCTACCCATTGTGGCCATATTTCCCATTAAATGCACATATTGCTCACTGTGACCTTGTTGTCTATTATATGCATGTTATCCATTGTGGCCATGTTGCCCATTATATGCACGTTGCCATGAGTATCATACTGCCCATTTTGGCCTTGTGAGGTTGAAAGTGACTCAAAAGTGGGGGTTGACTTCTAACACCGGAGTGCATAGGAAAAGCACTCATCACTAGCTCTTCATTCTTCCTATTGGATGGGTCACCCACTTCAAGACCCACTTCAAAGTTGTTGGGCTGCCTTGAATCGGGCTAAGAGCTACCATTTAAGGGTGGAGTGGGCTACCTCGATTTAGTTCTATATCTACTTTCTTTGTCTTGGGAATGATCAGTGGCCATTTGAGAGATGAGGATAGTGAGTCTATCCAAGGTTTGTTGAGTATGAGCTTGAGTAAGCGTGGCTTGCTTGTTGAAGAGGGCTATTTCCTCAATCAAGAAATATGTGATATTTCAACTTTATTTTCAATCTTCCTGACTTCTCACAAATTAGACTTGAAGAATTCTCAACCATTAAATAGAGGAAGGCTTGAGCATAATAGTACGAGGATCGTAACACGACACTTTTCGGGGTTGATAGGGACTATAGCCATCCTTCACAGAAGTTACCACGCGAACCGAGCCATGGACCATAAGTCGAAATTGATCAAACACATTTAAAACTTAGCAAAGAAAACAAGTCTCAAAGCTTTAAGCTTTAAAGCTTAAAAGCCTTATGAAGAAAAAGAAGAAGAAGAGGAAAATGACGACAATAGGCTGCTGCCTCCCTCCCCCCCTCCTTTTTATTAAAAAAAATGGCATCTCATGCTCCCAAAATTGGAGTCTCCGATTGCTGAAGAAAAAGCATGAATTCTCCTCTTGATCACTATAGATAACTCCATCAATCTCCCCCTCTTCTCAATTTGTTGAGAGGCTTAGATTGAACCAAGATCATCCAAGAGCCAAGCGAATCAGTCATGGCATCTCTGGCAGTCTCTCTAGACCTCAAAGATCAAATTACCAACATCAGGTTGCATCTTGAAAGCTTCTAGATTGCTGATTTGCCAAGATACCCTCCATAAAGAGCTCTTCTTCTTAGCCACAACCCTTCTTCTTCAATTTAGCTATAAATACAAGGCATTGGGGAGCCATTGGAGAGTAGTTTGAGCAAGAGAGGAGAGGCCTTCTCAGGAGTATAGAGCAAGAGGAGATACAGCTCTTGGAATCGAATCCTTCATCCCTTCTACCCTACTTCCATGTGGAATCAAGACTCTTCTCGATTTTCCTAAAATCCTAGCAATCGCCAATCCCCATCAATCGAATTCCCATCACTCTAATTGCGACGACCCCAAGCTCTCTTATCAAAATCCCCCTCTACGATCTCGTGATTAAAGACCATGGCCTCGAAGAAGAAAGTTATGAAGGTCGCGGAGGCAGGAGCTACCAATAATGCTGCGGACACAATTACTACAAACGGAATGACGAGTATTGGGATTACAAATGAAGCTACAAGTACCATAAACCAAGCACTTGTCATGGATCCCCATGTACTATATTTTTATAATAAAGGCAACTAGCGGGCCATCATCCAATGAATTGGCAACAAAAGCTACATTCATAAAATAGGATTTTATTCATTTATTGCATATAATTTTTTAAATGATTTCTTAATCACAAATTCCAAGGGGTACCTTGGGTTTGTACAAGATGAACCTAAGTAAGTACAAGGAAGGTATTGAGTCCCTAAAAAGCCTTAATATTTTTTTATTTGTATTGATCCAACAAAACCTTTGATGGATAATCACGGATGCTAATTCTCGATATGTAAAAGACCTTGAGATGGAATTGTTGAAGAATACTTTTCGTAATTAAACTAATCAAGATATTTTTTAAATCACGGGCAAGGACCCACAAAACTCCAAGGGAGTTATTCTCAAGAATAGAATTATTGTTTAGTCCATCTAAGAAGACTATTGGAAGGTATCGCCACTTATACTAAGTTTTTGTCTTGATATTATTATTTTTGGAAAGAAAAGATTTATATTGGAAATAACTTTGTTAAAAGTTTATGTATAATGCATTCAAAAGGAGATATTTGTGATTGTAAGTTTGGTACTAATCTTTCCTAAAATCATCTGGCTAAAAGTTTATGTATAATGCATTCGAAAGGAGATGTTTGTGATTGTAAGTTAGGTACTAATCTTTCCTAAAATCATCAGGCTAAAAGATGGATGACCGAGTAGTACAGATAGCCGACGCGACTGAGCCAGTATTCAGGTGAGTACAGAACACCGACTAAGGCAGTGTTCTTGATGGCGCTAGACCTCCCCAAGGCCATCGTGAATAAAACCTACTCTAAGGAGTTTTCTTTTTTTGTTTTGCGTTAGTGAGTATAGACCAATCATGACACAAAAGGTCTTGTCGTACGAAACTTTAGTCAGTAGGAGGAGGTGAGGATACCAAGGGGTGCTGGTCATAAACTCCTTAGGTTCTTATGAACTACCAACTACCTTTTGATTTCCAGATAGTATTCATGGAAGTTCCAATACTAGTTGAGGAACTAAACTTGGAAATAATAATACCTTCGGGTTGACATCACTCTAGTTAGAACAAAAACATTTTAAAAAGTTATTTTTCTTAAAGAAACCTATTGAGAAGGGATTGCTTTACTCCGTTTTTGTGTTGTGAATTAAAGGTGTGTAACAAATTTGTATCAAGAGATAATTCAAAGAAGTTATTTTTATATATTGAACCTAAGATAGTAGATAATTAGGTAATTAAAAATACTCTCTCAAGGGAAGCAGGAGGATGGATCCCTGACGGATCCAGACCTATGGTTGGGTGGTCTCGATAAGCCGAGGGATTTCCTAAGAAGGAATAAAAATCGCATTTTTTATGAGATCAGAAAGCCTGACTCACATTACTTTGGAACTATGGGTAGAAAGGATCAAAGTGCCATATTTTCCTTTGTTTCGCATTCTCTTTGAACCTAGCGCAACATAAGCCCGTTTCAGTCAGCAATTTCTATAAGGGATGGAATCTTGAACCACTAACACTAGTCAACTGTTAGTAGTTGATTTGACCAAAAAGACTCAGGTCGATCCTTGTGGAAATGGTTAGAATTTCCACTACGGGGTAGACTCAAGCAAGCGTAGTTAGCAAACTTTGAGGGTTTTCATCAAAATCACAGATGATTCTTTTTAGGGTATCACATGATGGGCTACTAAGAACGTACCGCCAAGGAAAGCTTTGGGCGGGCAGGTTACAGTTGGTATCAGAGTGCATATTGATATAGGACACGACACAAGTCAATAAAACTAGTTATAATTATAGCATAAAATATCTTTCCCTTAAGTAGTGAATATGTTCTCTTGCTAATATATGTTCTTGATTTCTGGGGTAGAAAGACGAACCTTGGGAATGATTCTTGATTTTCCAAGTTATGTTTATGTCAGCAATACATTCCTCTAGTTTCAGCTGGAGAAACCGGATGATGTGAATATTAGGTCAAATATACAATCCTTCACCCTTGTATTACGAAAGACGATGGATGTTAAGCGGAGGATATTGTTACATTGCCACAAACTGTCTTGCTTACATCCAGAATAATTTAAAGAGGCTAAGGTGGATGGAAACCCTTAAGGTTGCCAAGATTTCTCTCTTCTATGAGACCAGAGTAAACTCAAAGATGTTCACTAGAGGGCGACACGTCAAATTAAACCGTTATATCTATGAGGAGGTTACAAAGGTTATATTGACTAATCGAGTCATGGTTGTAGGACGCTCCAATTGCTGCAACTATAAGAAAGATGGATTACCTGGTCTTCCCCTGAAATATAGATTTCTGGATATCTATTCCCAGAATCCTAATTACTATGCAATGGATGTATCGCAATTCCATGCCTAGATTGTGGTAGAAAAATCTTTTCCAAGAATAATATGAGCTTCCGAACTACTCGAATAATGCATTTCCTTCCTATTGACATAAATAATTATTTTTGTCCACCCATTTGTCTTCTTGATAATCAGGAATAGTGGAAAGATATCATCTATTTGAATTTTTTTTCTGATAAAAATTTAAAATCTCTTTTGAAGGTTAAGCCTTGATTATTATCAAAAGTCCAAGTAGTATATAATTTCCTTCCTAAATTAGTGAGGTAGATTAAGCAAGTAAACATATCTTTTTGAATATGGTTGGAGAGAAAATTGATCATAAAAATTGCATAATTCCCTAGAACATCACCCCGAATCTCAATATTACAGAAGCTCAAGAGAAGAATTTTCTTCTCAAATGGTACAAGCCACCTGAGTTTGATGGTAAAAGGAGGGACATTCTAACTGAAGCAGAAACATGAATAGAATCTATGGAAGACTATTTCATTGCTATAGAGATTGCACTGTCAAATTAAGCCTTGATCACCAAACTAAATCTCACAGGAGATGCCCATCTTTGGTGGAAACAGTGGTGCAAGGACAAAAGAACGTCTGAAAGCGCTATCACTTGGAACAAGATTAAGGATGATGTGCGTGGGAGATATCTTTCGCCCACATATTAGGCCCAGAAGATGAATGAGTTCTTCAACCTAAAGCATTTAAGCCTAAGCCTAGAAGCTTACTACTCCAAATTCGTAGCACTTCTAAAATATGCACCTACGATGGATGTTTCATAGAAAGTATCCAAATTTTGCCATGGTCTAAATTTGCCCCTAAATACACGTCTTGAATCAATGAGACTATGAGATTTATAGGATGCATTGATTCAAGCAGCTCCAATAGTTCAGGAGAGGGAGTGCAAAAATTTGGAACAGAAATAGTCAGAATAAGGGCAACTTCCAAGGTTATGCAAAAAGAGCCCAATGGCAGTACCAACTAAACATGACGAAGAAAGCCAAATCAAATGCAGTGGGAAGCTTTATACCTACATGAAAGAGTAATGAGGCTCCAAGGTGCTTCTATTGCAAGGAACCAGGACATCTCAAGAGGCAGTGCTACCCGAAGCTTTGTTTCGCAAGCAAAGCCAAGATGCCAAGGGAAAGGTTACTAGAATAAACCTAAAGGAGGTCAGTAATAACAAAGATCCCACAATGGAATCTGATATGGAAAGAGCCATAGTTCAAACACCAACAAATTATCAAGTTAAACCCTTTCAAATTTTAATCGACTGTGGAAGTACCCACTCTTTCATATCACCAAAATGTGCGAATAAGCTAGGCATAAACACTACTCTTGCACCTAGATTGCTTGTGGAGTTAGCAGACGACAAATAAGTTCTATCAACACAACAAACTAGCAAGGTCGAATTTAGCTTGGGTGGCAATTATTCCAAAATAAACTTTCGAATTATGAACCTTGGGGCTTATGAATGTCTGCTAGGAATGGATTAGTTAATTCCAAACAATGTCCATATCCATTCAAAAAGGGCCAAATCACATTTCAAAATTCAAAGGGAGAATAAGAGACCCTCAGGGAAAAGCAGGGAACCCTGAGGTTCAGTTGGCTAAAGCTTCTCGAATAGTAAAAGGGCTAAAGAAGGGAATACCCGTTGATTTAATTAAACTCAACAAGGCCGAGCAAGATAGTCAAGCCAAGAAACAACCATCTTGGCTAAAAGAATATGTGGATGTTTTTCCAGAAGACCTGACAGAGTTTCCACCAACGAGGGAAGTAGATCACGAAATTCAACTCATTCTAGGCACTGCCCCTGTTGCCAAACAACCCTACCGAATGTCAATTGCGTTAAAAGAACAACTCAAGCAGCTATTAGATGATGGATACATCCAACCAAGTAATTCACCATGGGAAGCCTCGATACTAATTTAGAAAAAGAAAGACGGAACACTCTGCCTTTATATCAATTACCGTGGACTAAACCAGGTGATAGTGAAAAAAAAAATCCAATTCCCAGGATAGATAAGTTGCTTGATCGACTCGAGGGAGCAAAGGTTTTTTCAAAGATCTATCTCAGATTACGCTATTATCAAATAAGAATTAGGGGGAAAGATATCTCTCAAACTACTTTTAACACAAGGAACAGTCTTTATGAGTTTATTGTGATGTCATTTGGATTAACAAATGCTCCTGCCACCTTCAACAAGTTGATGCAAGATATTTTCCGACCCTACCTTCATGACTTCGTCCTCATCTTCTTTGATGGTATCTTAACATATTCCAAGAATGAAGAAGACCATGGACCACATCTACGAATAGTTCTTGAAACAATGAGATACCACAAACTGTATGCTAAAAAGAAGAAATGTGCCTTCTTCAAAAAGCAGATTGAATATCTAGGATTCATAGTACGACAGATGGCATTTCAATGGATTTTGCCAAGGTCCAAGATGTACAAGATTGGCCACCCCAATAACGGTCAAGGAAGTGCGAAGCTTTCTAAGGCTAACAGGTTGGTATATAGAGTCTTCATTAAAGACTATGCCTTCATCGCCTTGCCTCTCACCGACCTTCTCAAAAAGTAGGTCTCCATTACATAGACATCCGTCAAACAATCTAGCTTTGAGAAGCTTAAGCAGAGTTTGGTAACCGCCCCTATCTTAAGGCTACTTGACCTAAGCAAAGCGTATAAGCATTGGTAAAGGCATTAACAATCCATATTGCTTACCATGGTGTCGCTTAACTCTTTGACAAATTAAACATTCAGATACAAAGTTAGAGACATCAGATTCCATTTATGGCCAGTAAAAATCTTCAACCAATGTATGCAAAGTAGAAATAATACGTCTATGGCCTTGACATGGGGGACAATGAATTTTGTGCAACACAAATGATCTAAATGGAACAGTTACTCACAACCTTTTCTTATAAAACATAAATCCATGAGTATAAAACAATGAATCTATTGGAATCCAGTTATTTGCAACTAATTTATTCCAATCAGTTTGAAAACTGGGGTCTTGATCAAAGGTACCTTTCATAGAGATAAGGGAATCAAAAGATATAACATAGATATTATGGATACTTGGTCTTCTACTGAAAGCATCGGCAACAACATTCTCTTTTCCAAGCTAATATTAGATAAGTGGATGAAGACTTTGAATAAAAGCAGCCCATTTAATATGACGGTTAGAGATTTGTGACTAACTAAGGAGATGTTTAATACTTTGTTGGTCGGTTTTGATCATGAATTCAAATCCCATTAAATAGTGTTTCCATTGACGTAAAGCTTGTACTACTGCAAGAAATTCCTTATCATAGGTAGAATACTTGAGTTCAAAGGGTTTAAGTTTGTAGCTAGAGTAGGCCAAAGTCATAACTGATGCAAGCTCTCTTACTTTGGGTTACGTGCTTATGCAAGAAGGACATCCAGTAGCCTATGCTTCCAGAAAATTAAAGATCCATGAAAGAAACCATGCCACACATGATCTAGAATTACTTGTTATAATTCATGCTTTGAAATTATGAAGACATTACCTCATTGGTAATAGGTTTTCTCTAGTCACCGATCATAAAAGCCTAAAGTGGATTTTTACTAAACCAAATCCCAATATGCGACAACACTGATGGATTGAGACCTTGAAAGAATTTGACTTTGAAATCAAGTATAACTAGGCAAGGAGAATATGATTGTGGAAACCCTAAGCCATAAATCATTTCTTAATGCTTTAATCCTAGAGCAACCCTTTAGGGTTGGAACTCTTGCTACAATGATTTCCATCCCAGTAACCCTCTCATAGAAATGGCTAAAGAACAGGAAGTGAAGGATCCAAGCTATAAGAGATTGTTAAGAGAAATTTTCATCAAGGATTCAAATCCAAAACTCAAGACTAGATATCAAGATTTTTCCATAAACGAGGAGCTTGCCTATTATAAGACAAGACTATGTATTCCTACAAGTTAGGAACTCAAAAAGAAAATACTTTGCAAAGCTCATGATTTTCCATTTTCGGGTCACGATGGTTATGCTAAGACTCTTTATACAGTCAGAAGAAGCTTCTATTGGGAATGAATCAAGGGTGATTTACTTAAGTATATCACCGAATGCCTAAACTGCCAATGAATTAAGGCCGAACGTGTCAAGTTGCCAAGAAAGCCCTAGCCACTTGACATCCCTCAAATGAAATGGGAGTATATCAACATGGACATCATAGTTGGATTACCCCCGATACAAGGAGGATATAACTCCATAATGGTAGTCATTGATATGCTAACAAAAGTTACACACCTTATTCTTGTAAAAACTAATTACAAGGCTTCCAATATCGCTAGGCTTTTCATTAAGGAATTTCAAGCTACATGGATTACCCTAGAGAATCATCAACGATCGTGATTCTCTCTTCATCTCAAACTTTTGGAAGAGTTTGTTGAAATATCTAGGAATCCACCTCTGCTTCAGTATTGCTTACCATCCCCAAACGGATGGTCAAACAGAGCGGGTTAAGCAAGTTATTGAAGACATACTGAGAGCTTATTGTAATAGGAGACCCAAATGGTGGATCCAATACCTACTCTTAGTTAAATTCGCCTACAATGCATCATACCATCAAAGTATTCAAATGACTCCTTTTCAGGCACTATATGGGCAAGATTGTCTCACACCATTAAATTTTTCTGATCCTACTCTATGGGTAGAAGCATCTAGGCAAATGCTAGAAGAAATGGATCAGCAACAAGTGAAGACTATAAGGTAAGATATTCAAGCTACCAAGGATCGATAGAAGGCATATGCCGATCAACAAAGGCAAGAACACATTTTCAAGAAGGTGACATGCTTTTACTACGAGTTCATCCAAAGGAAAGTTCCTTACCTTTGGGGGAATTCAAGAAGCCAAGTTCCAGGTATTGTGGGCCATATAAGGTGCTAAAGTGTCTAGGACCAAATGCTTACAAGATGCAACTTCCCAATGACTTGAGAGTACATAATGTATTTCATGTCACTCTATAAGCGTATGTTCCTAACCCAGACCATGTACTTTTTAACGACCAATAAATTGTGATGCCAAGTTAAGGAGTTCTTGAACTTCAACCAAAAAAGATACTTGATATGCGGGAGAAATTTCTAACAAGAAAAACCCTTAGAGAGTATCTCATCCAGTGGAAAGACTAAGAGGATGCCACTTGGATTGACAAAAAATCACTATGTAACCAATATCCCCAGTTTTATTCGAGATGAGGACATCTTGATTCCTCTAAGGGGAAGAGGATGTGATATTCTGACTTTATTTTCAATCTTCCCGACTTCTCGCAAATTAGACTTGAAGAATTCTAAACCACATTAAATAGAGCAAGTCTCGAGTAAAATAGTTCGAGGATCGTAACACGACACTTTCCCGGGTTGATATGGACTGTAGCCATCCTTCACGAAAGTTACCATGCAAACATAAGCGATGGGCCATAAGTCAAAATTGATCAAACACATTTAAAACTTAGCAAATCAAATAAGTCTCAAAGATTTAAGCTTTAAAGCTTAAAAAGCATATGAAGAAAAAGAAGAAGAAGAGAAAAACGACGACGATAGGTCATTCCCTCCCTCCCCTTTTTTAATAAAAAGAAACAACACCTCATACTCCCAAAATTGGAGTCTCTGATTGCTGAAGAAAAGTCTGAATTCTCCTCCTGTATCACAGTAGATAACTCTAGTAATATCCCCTTGTTCTCAGTTCGTTGAGAGGCTTAGATTGAAGCAAGATCATCCGAGAGCCAGGCGAATTAGTCATCGCATCTCTAGTAGTCTCTCTAGACCTCAAAGATCAAATCTTCAGTATCGGATTGCATCTTGAAAGCTTCTAGATTGTTGATTTACCAAGATACCCTCCATAAAGAGCTCTTCTTCTTGGCCACAACCCTTGTTCTTCAATTTAGCTATAAATATGAGGCATGAGGAGCCGTTGGAGAGCAGTCTGAGCAAGAGACGAGAGGCCTTCTCAGTGTTGGGGGTAAAGGTGCCTCCGACTAGCCGCCCATGTATTAATACACTGACAGTACCCACACTTGCACACTGCAGGCGGCGGGCACCCATCACTGTTACTTCATTATTTATTCTTTTAGTGACATTTGAATAAAGGGAAGATGGGTCACACATTGTGACTGTTGGAGTTCCCACATTGTGTGTGTCTCTCTCTCTTGCTCTTGCTCCTTCCACCATATATCTTGCTCCCACTCGTGCTTCTACTTCAGGGCTCACCTCCCTTCAACTGTGGTATTAGAGCCTTCTTCTTCATGAGCTCGAGCTTGGTCCACAGCACACTCTCAACTTCCATTCGAATACCTATGATAGTCATCTCTTTGTTGGCAGCCCCATAGTCACTCTGTTCAAGCTTCCTATCGGTTGCATTCTTCTTGGGAGCCTTCTCAAGTAAGTTGGAGTAGCCCCCATAGCCCTCACCTTGTTCGTGTAGCATCACATTGCGTGGAACAGGCCCTTTTTTTAGTAGCAGCTCACGTTTTTCATCTCCTACAGCATATCTTCCTCATCGGGAAACTATACAAGTACTTATACACTTGGTTTTGATGCTTGGCATTGATCCTTCCACTCTTGGCATTCCATTTAAGAAATAAGCTTTAGTTTTGGACTGCTATAATAGTCCACAAACTGTCATGAAACATGGCAGCACTTATCTTTGATGTCTACACTCATTGCCATTGGTTGGATGATGCCCGATTGATACTTATATATTCAGGGATGCTATGTCATTGCTTGGAGTTGATTTTGGACTGATTTAACCACTGCATTTACTCTATTTTGGCTGAGGTTTGGTGGCTAGAAATACAAGGAAGCCCTCTATTTGATGCTTCTATGATCAGCTTTGTTGGTTTTATGATGTTTGGTTATACTAAAGTGATGTCTACATGTATGGGAATGCTATGCCCATGTTATGGGTTGGATTTTGAGCTAATTTTGATATTGAAATAGTTTGGTTTGATAGTGTATTCACTGCTATATACAACAATGTTGAACCTCTTTTAATAAGGATTTTATGTACCCATTGCTTCTGGCTATGATTCGGGTGCTCTATATGCACTCTTGATGTGTTCTATTGATTCTAGTATATTGGTATATCATATATCCATGATTTGAGGTGGCTTTGAGCTTCATTTGAGGACTAATTTACTCAATTTTGATAGTGAATTTACTACTGTAATAACCAAGGCTAAACCTATTTGGTCAGTGTATGCTCTATCTATTGGTCATGGGTGCTTCCCTGGTGACTCATATGACTACATGGATATATACGGTGGTTGGAAAATGTCATGGATGGTTTCAGAATGTATTTTGAGCCTTGTTTGAGCTCCGTATTGGTTGGAACTTACTTGACATTGGAACACACTGGCATGCTTTGTGACAGAGGTTATACCTATGGTCTATGCATGGCCCATTGGTACATGCATTGTAGCATTATACCTACAAAGTCCAATGTAAAGATTGAGGAGATAAATGTCATGCAACCTAAGGAGTCCGATGGTGACTACATCTTAGTAGCCTCTTCATGTGATGCCTCTCACAACTGATTGAGGCTCAGTCTATTCATGCATAGTGTTAGCTCTTGGATTCGGGTGTGTCTTTTCATGTGATCCCCTACTATGAATGGTTTCATACCTATCACAGTGTATCTGGTACTGTGCGCTTAGGTGATGATCAGTCTCTTGTTATAGTTGGCATTGGTGATGTCACTCTCTACAGTTTCCCTTGGGTAGCACTTTTATTCTACATAATGTATGTCATGTATCCGAATTGACTAAAAGCCTTATGTCTACTAGGCAGCTTGATGATGCAAGTTATCATATATGCTTTGGTGATTCTATATGAAAGATAACTTGTGGCAGACTTGTTCTTGCAAGAGGTGCCAAGTCTGGCAGCCTCTACCCCTTGGTTGTATCTTGGTTCTACTCTTGATCATGTTTTGGCAGTGGGTTCTATCCCACACATATCTCTTTGGCATGCGCATTTAGGGCATATGTCTCTTAAATGAATGAAAATGCATCGTGCTTTGCAGTATATCCTGGGTTTTGATTCTTCTGACTTTGCATCATGTGATCATTTTTTATATGGCAGGCAAACTAGGAACTCACATAAGAAGTTTGGTATGTCACACATAGGTGAGCCATTGGCTCTTATGCATTCTAATGTTTGTGGACCCATGCCTTGTTAGTCACTCGGGGGTGCGAAGTACTTTGTTACATTTATTGATGACTTTTCCCGTAAGGTTTGGGCTTATCCCATAAAGCAGAAGTCTGATGTCTTGGTAGTATTTCAACATTGGCTTGCTTACCAGTCTGGGCATAGGCTGAAATGCCTAAGGACAGATAATGGGGGTGAGTATGTCACATGTGCTTTTGAGCAATTTTGTGATGAGTGGGGTATTAAGCGTTAGTTGACTACCCCTTACACCCCTCCCCAGAATGGTATGGCTGAGTGTATGAATAGGACTATCCAAGAGAGGGTCCATAGTATGCTTAGCCAAGTAGGCTTACCACAACATTTTTGGGCTGAGGCAATCTCTACTATTGTGCATCTCATTAACAGGTCACCTTGCAGTGGTATTGAATTCCAGGTTGCTGAGGAGGTATGGAGAGGAAAGTCTTCCTCATATGCTCATTTGTATGTCTTTGGATATGAGTCCTTTTGCCATTTGCCCAAGGATAAACACAATAAGCTAGATCATAAAAGTGTGAAATGCATTTTCCTTGGCTATGGAGATGCATATGAGATGGGATATCGTCTTAGGATCCACAGGCGTGAAAAGTTATCCACATCCATGATGTTGTGTTCCATGAGGACAAAATGCATATGCAGCCTGAGAAAGTTGTTGAGATATGTAGGGTTCTCTTTCAAGAGGAGTCCCCCTGCTCTTGCACAACTGGCCAGGATGTTAGACATGATGTTAGACAGGATGTTAGATAGGATATTAGACAAGCAGCACAACCTGCATTGAGGTGTTCTACTAGAGATAGATGACCTGACCACTATGAGTCCTCCATAAATTATGTCTTGGTTACAGATATAGGAGAGCCTCTCACCTATGATGAGGCTATGTGTAGGGGTGATAACCACTCCTAGGAGAGGGCTATGCAGTCTAAAATTGACTCATTGCATAAGAATCGTACATGGGATTTGGTTTCCCTACCTAGTGGTAAGAGGGCTTTGCCTTGCAAGTGGGTGTATAAGTTGAAAAGTACCCCTGGACACCCAGGCGAGCATACAGCACCAGATTGGTAGCAAAGGATTTTAAGTAGGAGCATGGTGTTGACTTTGATGAGTTATTCTCTCATGTGGTTAAGATGATCACCCTATGCTTAGTCTTGGATTTAGCTGTGGAGCTTGACTTGGACATGTATCAGTTGGATATCAAGACGGCTTTCTTACATGGGGACTTGCATGATGATATTTACATGGAGCAGCCTAAGGGCTTTGCATGGCCTGGCATGGAACACCTAGTGTGCAGATTAAGGAAAAGTCTTTATGGCTTGAAGCAAGCACCTAGGGAATGGTATCATAAGTTCGATGCATTTATGCAGTCATAGGGTTACAACCGTAGTGCTATAGATCCATGCTTGTATAGCATGTGACGGACTTTATTGATTTTGGTACTCTATGTGGATGACATGCTTTTGGCAAGGAAAGCTCATGATGAGCTAGATTCTCTTAAATCTCAACTCAAGAAGAGCTTTGAGATGAAAGATCTGGGACACGCCTCTCATATTCTTGGTATGTGCATTACGCGTGATAGGCATCAAGGACCACTCTATCTATCATAGAGAGAGTATCTTATGTGAAGGTATCACATGCTGATTGTCTGCAGACAGATGAGTAGAGGGCCGAGATGGCCAAGATTCCCTATACATCTGTAGTGGGCAGTCTTATGTATGCCATGATAGCCACCCATCTAGATATTGCTTTTGCAATTGGTGTTGTGGCACATTATATGGCGACACCTAGTAAGAGGCATCGGGATGTTGTGAAGAGTATCATGAGGTACCTGAAGGGAAGTGTTGATATGTGCATATGTTATGGTAGCCAGGATACAGAAGTTGTGGGATACACTAGCTCTGACTATATAGGACATGTAGATAGTAGGAAGTCCACCTCTGGCTATGTGTTCACTTTTGCTAGAGGTGTTGTTTCATGCATGTCTAGGGTGCAAAAATGCACATCTCTTTCTACTACATAGGCCGAGTATGTTGTAGCCATTGAGGCTTGCAAGGAGGCCATTTGGTTGGGTCGTTTGGTTACTGACCTTAGTATTGCAGATGCTATCCCTACACTACATTCGGATTCTATGAGTGCTATCTAGTTAGCCAAGAATCCGATCTTCCATGTGAAGACAAAACACATTGAGGTTAGGTATCACTTCATTTGTGGGGTCGTTGAGGGCAAGTTTGTTGACCTTGTTAAGATCTCAAAAACTCATAAGAATCCTACAGGCTTGCTCATGAGAAGCCTCTCTACAGAGTGCTTTGCCTTCCTTAGAAAGTTGATGGTGGGCGTTGGATGAGATGACATCTTTCCTTATCCTCTTGTACCTCTATGCATATTGTATTGTCTTTTTTCTTTTTCTTTTTTTCTTTCTCACTCCTCACTGAGGCAGATTCTCCTTTAAGTGGGAGGTTGTTGGGGGTAAAGGCACCTTTGCCTAGCCACGCATGTATTACTACACTGATAGTACCCACACCTGCATACTATAGGTGACGAGCGCCCATCACTATCACTTCATTCTTTATTCTTTTAGTGACATTTGAATAAAGGGAAGGCCGGTCACACATTGTGACAGTTGGAGTTCCCACATTGTGTGCGTGTCTCTCTCTTGCTCTCGCTCGTGCTTCCAGTTCATGGCTCACCTCCCTTCACTCAAGAGTATAGAGCAAGAGGTAGTGGGGCAAGAGAAGTGCGAGAATGGGAATTCTTGTCAGGACGACAAGGTGAATACTCTGTGAGCTCTTGGAATCGAATCCTCCATCCCTTCTAACCTTCTTCCTTGTGGAATCAAGACTCTTCTCAATTTTTCTAAAATCCTAGTGATCGCCAATCCCTATCAATCAAATTTCCATCAATCCAATCGCGATGATCCCAAGCTCTCTTGCCAAAAATCCCCTCTAGGATCTCACAATTAAAGACCATGGCCCCAAAGAAGAAAGTTATGAAGGTCGCGGAGGCAGGAGCTACCAGTATCGCTGCATACACAAATACTACAAATGGAATGACCAGTACTAGGATTACAAATGAAGCTATGAATACCATCAACCAAGCACTTGTCATGGATCCCTAGGTACTATATTTTTACAATAAAGGTAGCTAGCAGGCCATCATCCCATGAATTGGCAACAAAAGTTGCATTCATAAAACATGATTTTATTCATTTCTTGCATATAATCTTTTAAAGGACTTCTTAACCACAAATTCTAAGGGGTAACTTAGGTTTGTACAAGATGAACCTAAGCGAGTACTAGAAAGGTATTGTGTCCCTAAAAGACTTAATAATTTTGATTTTTGTTGATCTAATGAAACCTCTGATGGATAATCACAGACGCTAATTCTCGATATATAAAAGACCTTGAGATGGAATTGTCGAAGAATACTTTTCGTAGGCAGTTGGAATGCTGATGGCATTGAGATCGGATAAGGTGCCTTCTATGGGCAGTCTTTATGTCAGAAGAATACCCTTATTTATCCAATCCTATTCTCACCAGGAGAAAATCTCGGGAAATCAGGGAGGCCCTAGCAAGACATCAACAATAGGTTGTAGGGCTGAATGATGGGAGTGAATTACAAGGCTTGGGCAGGCTAGATGAGGAGCAGTTTATTGATGCAAGGCAGACTTTTGTGGAAGGGGGTACCTCTATAGGTACCTCAATACCATATCATTCTTCTGCAACTTCAACAGACTCTCCAAATTTGTCAGATGATGAGGCACTATTACCTCTTGAACAACAAGAGACCCCCCCTACATAGGCATTTGAGAGGCTACAACATATAGTATTGGGAAGAACAATTTTGTTGAGGAATGCTAGAATTCTAGCTCAGAGGGTCCTAAATTTTAATCCTTTACCTCAAAGGAAGCTTAAGAAGAAAATAATAATGAATCCGAATCAGTTAGTTAATCCAAAGGTTTGAGCATCTAAATTTTTAGGCAAAAGGAAGGAGGACCTTGACTGCCATGCAGCACAATTTGAGACAAGGTGGACAACTAATGGATTTAACCAAATGTATGGGGATTAGGTTTAAAAATAGTAGTATGTTGCTACCTTCTAGGGAAAGGCCATGGATTGGTTTGCCAGTTATGGTATGGCAGCCTTCAATTCATATGATGCTTTAAAAACAACATTCTTGGGCAGGTTCCATAAGGACAAGACTCGGGGAGATATTCTTAGGAAGATTAAGAAGATCAAACAAAAGACTATGTTGGTGGAGGACTATGCCCAGAAGTTTAAGAATTTGCTAAATACGCTGGATGCTGATGATACACCTTTAGTGGAAATGCAAATCACTTATTTTATGAAGGACCTTAGGGGTAAGATTAGGAACCCCATTGCCAATATGGAGATGGGTCAAAATGATACTTTGGATACATTGATTAGGGCCGCAATGAGAGTGGAAAGGAGACTTGGTACTCCCAGATCTAAGACCAATAAGGATGAGGATTATTCGGATTCGGATTCTGATGAAGACTCAGATTTCAAATTCAGATATAGATAGTGCTGATGAGGACAACAATGACAGTTCAGATTCAGATGATGATTCTAGTGACTCTAATGATGAAGAGTCTAGTAGGAAAAAGCATAAGAAGAAAAAGAAGAAACCAGATCAGCCAAGACTAAGAAGAAAAAAGCAAAGGATAAATATAAGAAGAAGTTAGAGGATAGCATGTTGGATAAGATGATTAAACAGAAGTTGAAAGATTTGGGTCTTTTTGAAACTAAGAAGAAGGAAAAGAATTGCGAGATTTGTCAGAGAAAGGGCCATGAAACTAGGACTTGTTGGTATAATCCTAATGTTAGGATGGCACAACAGATGCAGTGATGTAGCCTAGGCTGAGATCTATTCAGCTAGTTGTAGTGAATCAGATTATTACTAACACCATACCACAACGACCCTTTAGAGGACCTAGAAGAATGCAGGCAAGACAACCTTGGGGAAATTTCAGCCATAGCATTGGCTTCATTGTGATTGTTCTAATTGTATTGAAATAGAGGAATGCCAAGAGGAAGCAATGGTCTTAGCGGTAACTAGAAGCCAGGCAGGTGTGAAGTCTGATTGGTAGAAGAAAGAGAAGACAAGAAAAACGACAACCAAGCAAGTTAGAAAGTTGCAAAAACTTGTTGAAAATTTTGAATCTAATCAAGTTTATGATGTGGGGGATTTAGGTGTGCTAAAACCTGAACTGCAGAAGCAATTTCCTAAATATTAGGAGTATGTTCCTGAATAGCAAAATTAGTTTCCTGATGATCAGGAACGGTTTTTTGATAGCACAATTGCTAGAAAATTATAGCAAGGAGGTTCAGTAGAGTTATTTCAAGTTTTAGCAAAGTGTTCCTTGTATTTAACCTTGGAGAAAATTTTGGACTTGATACCAAGATTTAAAGAGAAGCTGCTAATGAAGATTAGGCAAAAGCAATAGGAAGTCCTTGAAACTACAACGGTTCAAGATTAGACAGTTATACCAACTCAACAAGAAGTTGTGGATTACCAAGTGCCAACTATTCAAGTTGAGTATGCATGAAGAAAACATGATGATACCCTATTGGATGGAGTTTTAGGAGTTAATATACTCCCTGAGCATACATATTTCTCAATCAAGCAAGAATAGTTATTGCTAGCTCCATTTTAGGTTAGGATGGCATATCAGAGAAGGTTACAACCCTTGGGTATTTTATGGAATCAACAAATTCGAGTGGCTGGTCTGAAGTTCAAGGTGAGTTTTGTCGTGTTGAGAATGTCAGAGATTGGAGACTCTTACACAATTCTTTTGGGGAGATTGTGGTTCAAATTGGCTAAACTTAAGCAGGATTGGGGAAATGATTATGTGTATATCCTAAGAGGATGTAAGGAAATTAGGTTATCCATAGTTAATAAGGTTACGTTGAAGAGTTCTTCTAGACCTATTGTAGCTCAAACTATTAATCTTGCAGATGAAGTAGCAAATGACGAGGAGAAATTATTTCTTCAGGCAAATCCTTTTGTGGTTCGAGTGTTTGAAATAGATGTTGATGGTATCATACAAGAGTATCAAGAGCAGCCCAATGTAGCTAGAAATGCACTTTTGGAGCATCAAACTATTCAAACTGCAATCCAAAACCAATCAGGGCAGAATTTAGAGGATCTTTCTCGAGATCAGGAGCATCGTGAATTTTATGATAGATCTAGGAATGAGCAGAATAAATTAGTTTAGGACCAAAGTACTACTCATCCTGAAAATTTTTAGCAAGGACTTGAAAAACAACAAATTGGTATGGACAGTTTTATGGACATTTCTGGTGTATTGGAAGAGGAAGGGAAGAAAGCCATTATTCAGGCTAAATTAAGAGATGAGCATACAATGAGAAGATCTACAAGAGTAGTTGAAGGTGAGGTTTAGGAGGTTAACCTGAATAGTGAAGGGGAGCCTAAACCTATCAAGGTCAGTATTTTTGTTGAAGACAACTTCAAGCAAGATTCGATTAAGTTGTGTAGAGAGTTCTAATATATTTTTTCTTGGGATTATACGGATATGAAAGGATTTGACCCAACTGTGTGTCAGCATAGGGTAAATTTGAATAAATATGCTAAGCCTATTGTTCAGAAGAGGTATAGAATGAATCCTAACTATGCCAAACAGGTCAATGAAGAAATTGACAAGGTTTTGAGAGTTGGGTTTATCAAACTAGCTAATGAGGTTACTTGGTTATCCCCTATTGTTGTAGTGCCAAAGAAGAATGGGAAGATCAGAGTTTGTGTGGATTATAGGAAATTAAATGTAGCTACTATTAATGATCCCTTTCCAATTCCTTTTACTAATTCTCTCCTAGATGATGTGGCAAGCCATGAGATGTACAATTTTTTGGATGGGTTTTCAGGATATAATCAAATCAGGATGCATCTGAAAGATATGGATAAGACATCTTTTATCACAGAGTGGGGAGCTTGTGTTAGTACAATTATGAACTTTGGGTTGAAAAATGGACAGCCTGAGTTTCAAGGAGCTGCTCATAAAACATTTGAACCATACTTAACAACTTTTATGAGAGTATTCATTGATGAAATTTTTGTTTTTGGCAGCACACGGGAACATTTAAAACAACTTAGATTATGCTTTCAAAGATATAGAATGTTTGGCATGTCATCAAATCCTTTTCAAATCAGTGGTTGCAGCCAAAAGGGGTGTGTTGTTAGGTCATATCCTGTTTGAAGAGGGTATGAGCATAGATCCTAGAAAGATTGTAGTTGTTCAGAAGGCTAAGTCCAAGGTGGATAAGCAGACACAACAGGTTTCGATAGATGTTCCTGCTGCTGTTAAGAAGGCTTTGCACAAAGACTTTGAGTATGTACATGTAGCCGATACTCCTTTGGTTTCAGGTGAGTTGGATACTGATATTTCTCAGGTTGCTAGTATGACTGATGTCATGACTATGATGTAGAAGATCATGGTTTATTTGAGACAACATGAATGAGATAATTTGGGTATTGCAGCACAAGTTCTGAGTTTGCAGGATCAGTTGACTACTGAGAGGATGAGGGCTAAGGATTTGGCTCAGCAATTGAGGCAAAAAGCAACCAATTATGGTGCTATGTTTGCTAAGCATCATGAGCAAGTTTCGGCATTACAGCAATAGATAGGGCATAACAAAATTTCAGTGAATGTATTTGAAAGATGGACTGAAGAATTGAAGTCTCAGTGTTCAGATAGTATGCATAATTTTATGGATATGTATACAAGTTGCAGGTTGATTATAAACTGTTGATGAATAGGTTTGATCCTTTAACAATATTTGAGCAACATACTCTTCAAAATTTGGATGTGGATGTGGATGGGTCTATAGTACTTAAATCTAAGTATGAAGAACTTCATGATGCTTTGCTTTTGGAAGTAAAATAGTAATGGTAGAGGGTCCTCAAACTTTGGACGCTTTGGTTTCTCGTCTATTTGCTATGTTTAAGGATGTGTTTAGGGTAGAGCAGCTGGTTGATAAGTCATGGAAGTGAAGAGTTATATAATAAGATATCTATCCTTGAGGGCAAATGTCATGATTTGGAGATAAGATTACAGGCAGCTATGGAAGCTAAGAGAAGTAGTGAGGATTATATTGCTACTTTGTTGCAGGAGAAACATTTTTATGCCGATATTAGCAGTGATATTGTGCAGGAGGTAGTGCATGATGAGCTCCAGGAGATAGGAGGAGCTGTACCTATTGGACATGATGGTCACAGTCTTCTGGAGTGCATATGTCATCTTGTAGAGATATCATTGTCTATGTTCCTATTTCTTTCTCATAGTTTCATACTGTTCTTTCTTTTTTTGGATCTTCGTGCTTTATCTTTTTGATTGGCTTTAGAATTTCTTATGCAAGTGCACCAGAGAGCTTTGAGTATCCTAGAGGGACTCTACTCACTACTGCTTAGTGTGGCTTGTCAAGGGGTACAAGGCCTCTAGTAGGGTATAAGTATGTTCTTTATGTCATCCAGTTTCTTACTTTATGCTTATGGGTTCGGGTCATGCTTGTGCCTAGGCTGTGCCATGCGTTAGGGGCACAAATCCCTAGGACTCAAATTCCATTAGTGACCTTAGTTTCTTACTTTCATATATGGATATAGTGGTTTGAGATTAGCCTATGTAATTGTGTATTTAAATGTCATGGGAAAGAATAGTTGTAAGCCAGGCACTGATTCTGTTATGCAGGCGTGGGTATTCTTGATGTCAAGGGTATGGATTCTAATATACAAGAATGGAAAACACCATGCTTTTATGGTTGTTGTTGGTTGTTTTCAATGTTTAAGTCATGTTCCTCAAACATATGAATCTATGTTTTTGTATTATGAGATCATAAAAGGTTTTCAATTATGAATGCTGAAGTGTGGATAGAAAATATGTTTGTGTTTTACGTTCTTTATTCTATGTATTCTCCACGTTCTTGATGAGCATGCCTTAAACAGAGGTGTCTCCCCTTCCTTGGCCAGATCAACCTCCTTGACCTTGGCTAGTCGTTCTATTGGTTGCTTGCTTGTCCTTGTCGTTTGACTCCTTGAAAGATCACTACCCTTTCACCTTTCTTAAACTTAGTAAATCACTTTGGCAGGTCTTGTGGTTTCCTTTGCTCCTCAGCCTATGTAGCTCTAGGCTGTTTGTGTCGCTCTTCCTTCAACCTTTGATGCCTCAGGTGGACTGGCAGGTCCCCTTTGGTGTGTGTGGTCTTAGGTGGTTATGGCACCTCAGGGTCACTATTTGAACTTACCTCTGACTCAGAATCAAATTCTCCATCTTTGCTAGAAGAGGGAGTCTCGCCTGGTGGTCGTAGTTCGGACGGTGACTCTGTTCTAAGGACTGGCGAAGCACTTGGCTTGGCAATGTCTGCTTGTTCATAGTCAATTGCCTTTATGTGCTCCAGTCGGGCTCGATTGCAATCCATGTGTATGACTCCTCTCTCGATTCTAAAGGTATTCTTCCCACATAGGTTGGGGTCAACTTGAATTTGCTCTATCATCCTCATACCATCTACTACTGTTGGGAAGACCTTGACTTTTTGAAGCAAGAGCAAAGATGGATTGGTTCAAAAGAACCCTAACCCTAGGTAGAGGACGCAATAAAGTGGCGTTGAAGTTGTATGGATCGCAAAAAGGTAATGGATCTACGTCCATCGAAGTCATAATAGAGACGAAGAGGCTGTCAAACAGATCTCCCAAGAAAACAGAGGCACAGTCCCTAGCAGTTGGCACTATAAGCCAACTATCGAAGGAAGCAAAGTCTTTGTCCATGGGAAAATACCTCCTGTCTAAACCTGAATTGACTTGTGAAATCACCTCTGACAATGAAATAGAAGCATGGATATACTGTTCTCCCTGTTACATGGCAGTTGCAGAGTCAGAGACAGAGTCAGAGGGGGAGATAGAAGTAGAGACAGAGACAGAGAGCTTGTTCTTCTCTTACATAACACCCACAGATGTAGAAACAGAACCTGAAGAGGATGAAAGTGATAATGTAGACAAATATTATGAAAGCGAGCTAGAAGAATCTATCCTAGTCACAGAAGGCAGAGATGAGGAAGATGTTCCTAACGTTCTTGAAGCCTTAGAAGTAGAAGATCCCTTTCCGTTTGACAGAATGATTGTGGTACCCTTTGGATTGATCCATGAATCATGTCATACGCAAAGCCTTTATAAGAAATAGATTAAGAAGAATAGGCCTTCCTTCAGTAGTGGCTCTTGTCGTCCAAAGTTACCCTCCTTAAAGAAGATGATGATGATGCACCTTGCCAACAACCCCCAGTCCTACAGTTTAAATAGAACGCAGGAAGTTTTTGTTATGTGACATTCTTAGATGCATCCCCAACCCAAGGAGTAACTCATCCCCAACCCAAACTCGAAACCTTAATGATACCCTTTTAGCCTCCCAAAGAGCGAGCTAAGCCTCCATCAAAAGACAACAATAGTTCTAGTGCATCATCAAAAGATGAGACCACTCCCTTGAAGGAGTTGGATCAGCTGAGAGTTCTATTCTTCGTTATCGACACTTGAACTGACGAACTTTCTCGACACAACTACCTCCCTGGAGGCTGTTGTATGGTCTCTGCCATGTTGGACTGTTTTGTGGCAAGCCCTGGAACCTCTTGCCGAACGGCTCTGATCTTCCTGCATCAACGACGGTTCCCTTTAACCATCTACGAAATGGGCCAAGTGTTCCTAACCCTACCTTTCTGTTTGCAAGTGCATGCTATGTCTTCAGTGTGGGGACGTCAGCATCCAATCGGTTGGCAAGTCCTAGGCCGTATAGATCAATCTACCCTAACCAGTAAGGTCTTAAGTGCGGGGATGCATCCCTACGCGTCTACTATGTATACCCCCTGCATATGTCATTACTCAATCATGCATGTCTACTACGTACTAGTTTTGCCCTGATGGGGTCCCTTCCCCACCTAACTACCCTCGTATCCCTTATTGTCGAGACCAATCGGTGGGGACATCAGCATCCAATCGGTTGACATCAACATCCAATCGGTTGACAATGTCTTCAGTGTGGGGATGTCAGCATGCAATCAGTTGACAAGTCCTAGGCCGTATAGATCAATCTACCCTAACTAGTAAGGTCTTAAGTGCGGGGACGCATCCCTGCGCGTCTACTATGTATACCCACTGCATATGTCATTACTCAATCATGCGTGTCTACCACGTACTAGTTTTGCCCTGATGGGGTCCCTTCCCCACCTAACTACCCTCGTATCCCTTATTGTCGAGACCGTTTCCCTTGCGATTGCTTTTATTGCGTAATTATTTCTCTTTTTTATGTGAATGCACCCTACGTTCACCAAACTCCCGATCTAGCCTTATAGCCCTATTGTCCCTTCAAATAACACATTTTTCCTTTTTACATCCCCCTATTCTGGTTTGCTGTATTTGCGTTATTAATTTTTGAAGCTTTTCTGCATAATTGGATGTATTTCCATGCGAATACACTCTTATCACTTCGAAACAATGATATGACATACCCGCCGTACCCTACACCTTCCCTTGGCCATTTTCCTTTTACCCACTTGTTATTCTGATGTACGGTTTGTCCATTATTAATTTTTGCGGGTTTTCGTGTCTTTTTCGTGCGTATTTTTGCTCTTTTTCCATAGGCACTTGTCTTATTCTCCTCAAAATTCAATTCTGACTAGATAGCCTTGTTCGACACCCTTCCTGCACATTTTTCCTTTTTCCTTCACGTAGTTTTCACTTCTAGATTTTTTGTTATTAATTTTTATTGGTGTTTTTGAGCTCTATTTTATTGTTTTTCCCATGTGAACGCTTCCTAATCCCATCCGAACTAAGTTCTAATGTGACAGCCCTAAAGATCATTTGTATCCTGACATTTTTCCTTTTACTACCCTTCATTCTGGTGCACAGATCATTCAATATTAATTTCTGAATCCCTTTTCGAGTACGCTTTTTAGGTTTTTTTGCATGCGAACAGGGCTTCTCTTACTTGCCATAGTGTTTTGATGTGATAGGATTGTTGAGCACATTTTTTTTGCATATTTTTCCTTCTTCCCTCACTTCGTTCCGGCTAATGAATTTTTTGATATTAATTCTTGTATGCGTTTTTGAGTCCGATTTTTGCCTTTTTCACATATGAACCCCTCCTCATTCCCCTAGATATGAGTTTTAATGTGCCAGCCTTGTGAATCCCCTTCTTTGGATAATTTTCCTTTTTATTGCCCTTTGTTTCGGTGCCTGGAACTTCTTATATTAATTTTTGCGTGCTGTTTCGGGGGTGATTTTTTGGTTTTTTCCATATGAATAGGTCTTATCTTCGTCGAAATTGTGTTCTAATATGATAGGCCTATCCGACATGCCTATTCACACATTTTTCCTATTTCTTGCACTTTATTTCGACGAACAAATTTTTCGCTATTAATTTTCGTATGTGTTTTCGGGCCTAATTTTCGTGTTTTTTCCATGTAAACGCCCTAAATTGTTCTTAGGACACCCTGTTGCACTTTTCCACTGTCTTTCCCTCAATTTTCGGCATAGTCGTCCTGCTGTCACATCCATCCTGTCATCCGGTACTTGTGCCGCTGTCCCGACCCTCGTTGCTTCTTGCGACTGCAAATTGTTTTACCCCACCTGACGCTTATGTGCGGGACGAGGGGGGATTCCTTGTTTTTCTTTTTCTTTTTTTCTAATTATTTATCTTAATTTTTTTCATTAAAAAAATTAAATTCCCCCCCGACGGTTTACCCACCCCTTCCTTCCCTTCATCTCCTCCCGCTTCCCTCCTTCTCTCTCTACTTCATCCTCCCCCACCCGACTCTATCTCCTCCCCTTCCCCTCCTCCTCCTCTTCCCTCGCCCTTCTTCTTCCCCCTCCCTCCCACCTCTTCTTCCACCACTCCCTCCCTCCGCTTCCACCACTCCCTCCTCCTCTACCACTCCCTCTCCCTTTTGCTCCCCTTCTCCCTGCTGCCGATGTCGTCGCCACCTCCCTCTCCTCCAACCGCGATGCAATCGCCCCCACTCGCCACCAAAGTCCGTGTCCCACCGCTGGCTGCCGTCACACTTGCCATCCCACGGCCTGTGCCCACCGTTGCCGCTCGTGGTGCCGCCTCTTCGCCCCTCCTCCCTTCATGCCGCTCCTCCTCTCACTCGCCACTCCACGGCCCATGCCCACACCGCCATCTACCTACCGTCCTCCCCTTCTCTGCCATCTTCAACCCTCTTCCTTTGCCCCCCTCCTTCGTCGGCGACCCGTCTCCCCTACCCCACCAACCCCTCCATTGGTCGCCCACCCCTCCTACCCACTACCCCTCCCATCCCCCCGCCCGCCCGTCCCCCCCAATTACCCCCTAACCCCCCAAATTACCACCTAATCCCCCCTAAACCCTAAACCCTATTCCCACTAACCACCCCTACCTAAACCCTTGACCCCCCCCAACTAACTCAACCACATTAACCTCCCCCCAACTGGCTTAACCCCACCCCCCCACTACAACGTGCTCACGTGCTCGGATGTTTGCGTGTGCGCGTGGCATCGCGCGGGAGAACATCTAGTGTTCGCGGGGCATTGTGTGTGCGTTTATGAGGTTTGTCAAGTAGGTGTTCACGTGTGAGGACGCGCGTCAGACTCATTCGTGGGTGTGTGCAGTTGCTATTCACATGCAGTCGGGTATCCATTTTTCATTAAAAAAACTGTCAAAAACCCTTAAAAACACATAAAAACAAAAAAAAAAGTCCTAAAAAATTACAAAAAATACCAAAAATTTCCTTTGACCAACTAAATAGTTTTTGGATTATTTTCCAAAGCTGAAATTTCACAAATAAATTGCAAAAAAGTCAAAAACTTCAACATTCATTTAAAATCCATTAAAAATTGTAAAAAAGCATAAATAAATAAAATAAAAAAATAAAATAAAAAAAATCAATAAAATTTCAAAAAATTCCATCCACCTTCTTTTTAATTTTATTTTTTTAAAAAAAGTTGAACATGCTTTACAAAATGGTCAAAATTTTATTTTAGGGCAAAAATCTTGAAAAAAAAGCATGTTATGTGCCAAACATAAGCGGAAAAATGTTGGTAAAATCTAGACACCTTGTTGAAATTTATTGGTTCAGTTTTCACTCATGTTGGATAGTTGAAACATCATACTTAAAATTTGAAACCTTTTTTATGTGTCCAACCTAACACATTTTGAAAAAAATCCAACCTCTAAAATGCTTTTAATTGGATTCAAACCTAAACATTTTAACCTGGGGGATTTCATTACAAACAACAAAATAAAAATAAAACAAAAGTTAACACACAACCGAAACACTAACCCCTATCAAATTAAATACACCCACTTTAATCTTATCGGTAAAAGTCTTGTCTTGCCAAAAATCTAACCAAACACTACATGTTTTTTGATTATTTTTTAATGAGGTGTTGGTTTGGTTTTTTATGAGCTTACCATGTTCAAATATTTTTCAGTTGTTGGCTTTTCTCTTTTGAGACTCATTTGCATTGTGGAATTGATACATGCGTATTCAGTATCCTTACATACACACACACACACACACACACACAGAGGTAATTCTTTTTCCCTTGTTTTTTTTCTGCTACCCCAAAATTTACCTATTAATTCCTAAAATGAACCTTAATCACCACCATAGCATGCGTATCCACGCTAACCACACATTATTTTTAATTAAATAAAAATCAACCAACCATTCACTTTGCACGTGCTACGTGCGCATCAGAGGCACCTTAATTTTCAATCAAATGAACCAGCTAAAAATGCACGATTCTTAATTAATGAATCTGCATTTAGAGACCCACTCTGGGTATCAAAGTCCGGGATTCGTTAAAAGCACCATTCCAACTTAATAAATTGTAAATAAAAATTTAAAAACGAACATTCGTTTTCTTATTAAGATTTATAATTTAATAAAATTTCACACATTTTTAATAATTTATTACACAGTTTGGGTATCAAAGTCTGGGATTCGTTAAAAATACTGTTCCACGTTAATAAATTGTAAATAATAATTTAAAAATGAACCTCTATTTTTTTATTAATGTTTATAACCTAATAAAATCTCATCCATTTTTAATAATTTATTAAAATGAACCCTTCACTAAACTCATTCCCCTCACTGCACTTCTCCTTTTCAATAAACATGCTTCACGGGATGGACACGTGTGGTCTTCAAAATGGTCTTCTTTTGTTACGAATGATCAATGATGTTCTGCTTATGTTGTGTGTGGTTATTGATTTGGTTGATTTATACGATTAAGGGTACAGTCTGAATTTATTTTTCATTTTATTTACCTGATACGGGGTCTTGGGTGCATGTCTATTGCATAGCATGAAGCTTTTGGTCGCATTTGTCTAGAGGTCATGTCAAAATTTTTCTAAGATGTGCCTTGCTTGGGGATAATTGGTCGAAACTCGTTTCAAAAACCTTGGTTGATATATTATCTTTAATCTTTTTTGCTGGTTTTGCAAGCATCTCTTTTGTTTGTGAGTTGTGTTGTGTGTTCACTATCTGAATAGCACCTTGTACGCCTCCTCCTGTTCAGTACGTCCCATTAATCAGTAGGGATTATTATTCCCTATACTAACTTTTGAGCCTATTGCGAAAGCTGGCCCTGCATCTTTTGTGGCTGCTCCTCTTCCTCTGATTCCAGATGATCCAGCCCTTTGTGATGAGTTTCTCGCGTCATACAGTACGAAATCGAGCTTGGTTCATGGTACTTCCATGGTCCTAACACCTAGAGGGTTAGGAAAGGCTTTGTCCCTTCCCTACAAAGGGAAAACCTTTGTCATAGCTAGACAGTTATTCTCAAATGAAGATATCCTCAAGCTGCTATATAGAAGCAGACTAAAGAGATCCTCGATGTTAAGAAGATGATTAACACTTCAGGAGTGTCTTTCTCAATGATCATTGATCCTCTTTGAAAGCTAGTCTGCCAATTTCTCCAGGACAGGTTCATGCCTGCCAAGACACCATCTCACTACTTGTCCAAGGAGCTCTTCACAGCTTCCAGGATGGTTTTAAGAGGGGTTGCCATTGACTAGAGCACTTACCTTCTTATGAAGATGGACCAGCATTTTGTCAAGGTGACTAGAGGGAATGTTACCAATGCAACCTTTGGTTCATATTTATATGCTTTTCTGATATATTCAGGCCTTAAGAAGGGTATTTTACCTCCTCCTCCATTTGATCTAGTCCCTCCACCTCCACCTTCAGAAGATTCAAAACCCATTGACATAGAGGATATATACTTCCCCCCTCCACTGGTCATTTAGCGGAAGCGCTTGAAGTGTGTAGCAGAGACATTTCCACCAGTCATTTCTTTAGTGTCAGTTCCTGCTACTTCTGGAAGTGATCTCCCTATCTACCTCACATGCAACAACTTATTCAAGGCACATCAAGAGGGTTCTTTGGACATATCAGTTTCTTCGTTGAATTGCTTAGTGATAGGGGATGCCATCCCTTTCCTTTGCAAAGACATCTAGAGTTATATTGAACTCTTAGTGACAACTTGTGGTCAATAGTTATATTCTTCTTTCTATAAAGAATTGATGCAATCCAAAGACCAGATGAATAAGGCAACCATAGAGCTAGCCTCTGCCCAAGACACACTTTCCGATCTATTTAAGTAGATGGAGCAGCAAACCAAAATGATTGAGACCCAGAGAGAAGAAATATCTTCTTTGAAAAATCAGTTAGCAGAAGCTCAGTTAGAGGTCACCAGGATTTTTGAAGAGAAAGAGAAAATGTCCAAAGAAGCTCAAGAGTTCAAGAATCTTCTGGATACAAAACTGTTAGACTTGTAGATTACTCACAATACAGTGGAACCCAAGCCTCCTAGATTAAACAGTTGAAGGACCAACTAGCACAGTCATGATCCATTCTCCCACGTCCCAGTGTCCCCATGATTTCTTCTATGTCTTAGCAGGACTTGGTTGCTCTTCAACGCAATGCCACTTTATGTCCTTTATTTTGGACCAAGGTTGAGAGATTGCAGTCTAGAATAGATATCTTATGGACTACTTTTGAGTAGTTTATGGAGTTTATTCCTCCAGCCCACTCTTTCTTTGTTCATTATCAACAACAAAAGTTGGCCTTTTAGTTAAACTTTCAACCATGGATTTATCTCCTCCTCTAGAGGATGGCTGGAGTGGAACCTGATATGCGGATCTATTGTTTGAAGTGGTTAGGATGGTGTTTGAGGATTCGATAGTCCCAGATTCAATGTTGATGTCCTATATGTACCTCAGAGGTAACTTGTTAATTCCAGATGATGAAGACCTCTCTTGGTATGTTGGAGATGTAGTCTTGCAAGCAGTACTCTATGTACACCAGTTGGAGCTTAAGATTGATAAAATGTTTCAAAAGTATTCTTCTAGAGTAGCTAACTGTTCAGAGGATTCTTGGCTTTGTCTCGTGTGCAAAATGTCAACCTGGATCTGCTATCCCATCTTTCCAAGCAACCTCCTTTTGATCCTTTATTTCTTGAGGCCTATGCTAGATGTTCTACCTTAGGACCATCAGTTCTATCCTTGACCTACTATCATAACATGGCTCATAGGTATGACACTTATCTATCTCTTTTCCAGAATACCCTACATGTCATTTTACCCCTTCTATTTCAACCTAAAGATGCACCCCATATTCCTATTTTTACGCAATGTCCTTTCATCATTGATCATGTATTTTCTCCCCTTCTTCCTTGTCCTCCCCTATCTTTTCATTTCTTGTCCATGTTTCCACCATCTTTTCTTACTCCCTTCCTTTCTGATACTACTAAATTGTCAGATTCTCCTATCTTATCTTATTCTTCTTTTTATGATTTCTCTTATCCCTCTCTTCATCCTTCATCCCTTATTCCATTCCCGTCTCTTTTATCTTTCATTCAGACTCCCCCTCATTTGGTTACATAATATGAAGGTTTTTATCATACAATCCTGAGAAGAAGAAGCTGGAGTGATGGAGATTCTTTAACGGGACCTCAAATTAACTGGCTTGTGATTCTAGGAGAATGGAAGAATGCAAATCAAGCCTTTCACAACTATTTACGTTTTGCACAGCTTCATTCTCAATCTTTGGATCCATCAATGAGACTGATTGTCCATTTTTCATGGTATCTAGCCTTTATGCACCGTCACTCTCATAGTGATCAAAAGTAAGTGCCAAAGTTATGCTTGGATGTCAATGTAGATGTGGATACCCATCAGTTGGATGTGCTTTATTTTCATGCTTTGTGCTTGCCAAGCAAATTTGTTATCCTACTAGAGAGAATGTGTTGTTTACAATTATTGCAAAATCCTCCAAAAACCTTTGTGGATGAATCTTTATCCCTAGAAAGGTTTAAAAATCATCAATCCTTTAAAAGGGATCATCTTCATTGATCCGTTATCCTTTGTAACTTTGATGTTTGATCAGAATACATCTATCTATCTTTTTCCTTCCAAAGAGGTGCCATCCAAATATTGTTTGTGTAAGTGGTGTGAGTTGTGGTATGTGTATATTGTTTATCTTTGTTGAACGGAGGTGAAGTTGAAGCTGGATTGATGAAGAAGATGATGCTGATTTAATGAAAACTCTTATATCCTTTATGAGTTTGTGTTGCTATCAAATTTTTTTTAAAAATGGAGATAATATCCAAAAGGGTATTTTCCTTTCGTTGTAGTATTATCAGATATATAGGTTACTTGTTGGCGTCATGATTTGATGACTTTATGAAGTGCTATTGCAGACAAAAGATCACATTGAGCTCTTTACTAAAATTATATTCTTCTTTTCCTTAGGTCGTAAGGACGCTTCCTTTGTAAGAGTGGGAATATGTTGAATGCTGAAATGACTAGATTTTTTGGTTGATTTTTGTTGTTTTTGAGGTTTGAATGGTTGATTGTTGATGGATTTTGAGTGATGTTTGGTTGTTTTGGAAGTATTTTAGAGTGTTTTGGATGATATTGATTATGTTTTGGAAGCTCATGATGATTCTCAGTAGAAATATGAGGCTATGTGATGTTCTAATATGTTATGTTGAGGTTTTGATTGGTTCTGATACCTTATGTTTAGCTTCTATTTTGTTATGATTTTCTTCTATATGAAGCATGAATTGATGATTGATGAAGTTTGAGGTAATTTGAATGCTTATTGAATAGTTTTTGATGGTTTGGAATGGTTTTAGTATGAGTTATGAGGTTCTGATGTTTTCTGTTGACCTTCTATTGAACCTCTGTAGACCTTCTCTAGAGTCTCTGTTCCTGCTCTGTTTCTGTTCTGTAAATCCTCTATAGATCTTTTGTATGTGTTCTGTGATATGAGGGTGTAATTTGGAAAATTTTTTAAACTTTTGGAAATGATGAATCTAAGTTCAAAAGAGCTAAAATAAATGGAATAAGCTGCTATTGAAGACTGAAGAGAAGACTGGAGTGAAGTGACAGTAGTGAGCTATGAAGAGTCATTGTAGTGGCTCTGGTGCCCTTTCATACCTCCCACACCTCTTAGGAGGTGCATCCATGAACTAAGAGAGGATTATTGAGAGTAATAATTGAGTATTTTAGTGAGGAGATGATGTACTATTGATTGATTGATTGATTGATTGAGAGAGAGAGAGAGAGAGAGAGAGAGAGAGAGAGAGAGAGAGAGAGAGAGAGAGAGAGAGAGAGAGAGAGAGAGAGAGAGAGAGAGAGAGAGAGAGAGAGAGAGAGAGAGAGAGAGAGAGAGCAGAGAGAGCCAATTCTATCAAAACAATGTATCTTTCTATGAGAGATAGAGAGAAGAAAACTATGAAGACAATGAAGATGAATACTATGTGATTATTTTCATTCAAAAGTGGTGTCTTTCTTTTGTGTTTCTTGTTCTATTGATGGATTCTGTGAAGATGTTGAAGAATATGGTTGATTCTATCAAATCTGTGGGAGATATCTACTATGATACTACGTGAAGATTTGTTCTTTTCCTTGTTGTAGTTCTTTAAAGAATGAAACAAAAGCTTGTTGATGTTAAAAAGATAGATTTTCTTGTAGAAGAAACCCCTTTTTCTTGGTGTCTCTCCTGGGGCTCCATGTTTTTGGTGTGCAGTCGCGTGGAAGCTTGCCATCAACAAGCATTAGAAGAGGCTAAAAATGAAGGAAATGGCATTGCCCAAGAAGAGAAGAATTCAATGGATATTTGCAAAGTTACTTTTTCCATTGAAGAGTTGGAGATTCTTATTGTCAAAGCCACTTTCCACAAGAAGTTCATTCCACAATGATAGAAGCATATTATCATCATGATGCAGGCTCTATGTGGTGGACTATTCCCTCTTCTTGTTGAAGCAGCAAAAACTTGCATCATGGTTGTAAATTATTTGGGAACAAACTAAAGAGTAGAAATAGAGAGAATGACCATCCATGGAAGATTTGGCATTCATTGTGAAGTTTCTAGACATCATCAAGTGGGAGGTTGTGAAGAAGCTTCAGGAGTCGTGGTCAGTGGAGGTTCACGAAAACAAGAAAGAAAAGAGTTGGAATTTGTTTGTGGATGCTCAATAGCAAGATACATGGGATGCTTGGTGTTCTGACAAATCTTTTGTTTGTCCAATTAGCAACCCACTGGAAGTTAGTGGATAGAGTATTCTTTACAATATACACTGTTGAAACCATCAGAAGCTGGCATTACTACGATGATGGCACCACAACAATGCTTAGAGGCATGAACTTTGATACCTTTAGAACCGAATACGTTCCTTTGTGCAGTGGCATGAAAGTAGAATTCAGAGACATTGAAAAGAAAGAAGTAGAAGAAATGTTGGCAAGAGAGTCCTCTAGAGACTGAAGCCTTCTGTTATCCTTCTATGGAGCACTAACAACTTAGTGGAGCCAACCCCCTCATGAATTATGCCATAAGGAGACAAGTGCTAGAATGAGTCCAGAGGTACGTGAGAAGAGAGAATGAAAAAATCAAGGCTGAGAACGAGCTTGCAGCAGAAGCCTCCTTTGATGCCTTAAAAGCACTCTTTACAGAAGTCCCCATGGCAACTCAAGGTCCCTTTCCTAGTCAGATTCGTCCTGGAAATATTGATGACATGCCAGCAAATGTAGTTCCATTGCCAATTTTTAAGGGAGAGTACAATGAAGACCCTAATCTTCATGTAGCAGAGTTTATGGTAGCATATGTGGCTAACAATGCTAGAACCCCTGAGCATTGGTTAGCGATATTTCTTGCCACTTTCAAGGGCATGGCATTTCAGTGGTATGAGAGACAAGTAGTAGGAACTTTTGGCACATGGGACACGACTTGAAGTTGGCCTTCCTTACTAAATTGAGGTGTGAAGGTTTTGAAGAGCGGATGTGAGAGAAGTTCATGAACCTAAGTCAGTACTTTGCAGAAAGAGTAGAAGCTTATGTCTCACGAAAGGAATCCATCGTGAAGAGATGGACCAATCATCATTTGGATGAGGGCATCCAAAAAGGAGTGTTCTTGGGAGGCCTACAACCAAAAGTTCACAAGTTGAGAAGACCAGTCAATCTGTAAGCTACTGCGGTGGAAGGTGGAAGATTGTATGACGAAGTTGAAGCAAGGTTTTCAATGACCTCACGAAGAGGAGTCTTACCTCCTCCCATGCCAAGAATGGTATACCCACTAAATGCAATTCCAGGGACAGTTCCCTACCCCTACCTCCAGATGCAAAAGTGTCGTAGTACAATGCACCTAATCCACAGTGGCCGCCGCAGATGACAATGCCTCAAATGATGGTTCAACCACAATAGTAGTGGCCTCAAACAATTCCTTCAAAGGCGACTCAACAACAGTGGAATCCTACCCACTGGAATCAACAACCCCAAGTCTCAACAGGAGCTCTAAATGAGAACCAGAACAGAGAACTCTTGGATCAATCCAACCAGTGCATGTAGTAATCATAGAAGCTTCCCAAAACCCTACTATAAGTACTCCAGGAGGTAAAAATTTGACGGACTACCTATCCAACTCAATCACAAGTATTAAGAAAGAGCTTATGGATGTGATTATACAGAGCACCTACAAACGTTGAAGGTGAATACTGCCAATATATCCACTCATGCGGGAGGTGGGAGAGATGTGATGCATTCTAATACATGGTGTGGAAAGTGCCATCAAGTAGGACATTTAGCCACTGAATGTACCCAAAAACCAACCATTCATGGAGCCTTTTGTTCATACTGTTTGGGGAAGAACCATACAAAGGATATTTACTCTCTGAAAGAGATGCATGAACGAAGAAAGAAAGATGAAGATGCAAGATTCAACTTGCTGGAATCCAAAATGACAATGCAAGACATTGGACCAAAGCCTAGGGAGTTTGGTTCTAATTTCGGTCCAAGGAGGTTTCCCTCTCAAAGTTACAGAGAACGACAGTCTGCTGGCGGTGGTCAGAGATCAGAAGTGGAATGTAACAGATGTGGAGAAAAGGGTCATACCTTACCGAATTGTCCAAACCCTAGAAGATTTGTGGATTACAAGCCCTTATGATGTCGATGCAAAGGAGAGGGCCATACTACAAAAGATTATCCAAGTCCAACCCCTATGAAATCTACTTCTGATACCCAATAGAAGACCAAATAATATGCTTTCAATTTGGTGGAATTGGAAGTGGCCGCCATAATGTAAGCAAAGAAAGGAGAATCCAAAGTTCCAAAAGAGAACGTTCCTTCTGCCAATACTTTGAAGTTCAACCTTCCTCGAGAAAAACTGATGCCAAGAGGCATATTCCATGGTGGATTCTATGAGACCACGATGGATTCCGTGAGTTTTATTTATTTTCCACGGTGGATTTCATGAGGTTTTGCAATGGATTTCGTAAAACTATATTTATTTGCCGGGGTTCGTACACAAGGTGGATTCCTTGTACGAGAAGTTGACGAGGACGCCTGTCCTTTTCGGGTGTCATGTTAATTTAATGTGCATGTGGGTGATTCTATAGTGGGTGATTTCACAAAATACATATTTAAATTAATGGATGTTTATGAGTTTAGAATGCACACTTGTATTAAATCAAGTTTAGGATAGACTTTCAACTTATTTATTTATTTTGTAGCTGAAGACTACTAGGTATTCACTTTTGTCGATTTAATTTTATTATTTTCTAACAATTATGAATGCTTCAGTTGATATGTAGAGCAAGCGGCGATGGCAATGGGAAGCATTGGGCGGTTGCGTGTATCCAAATTACTTAGAAGAAATTATCATTTTTGATGGATATACGCCTTATCATTAAAGGCGTGGCACTAATATTTATTGAGGCATGCTTATTTATCTTTCACAATTTAAAGATTGTTTTGTTGCTGACTTACCACCTGGTTTACCACCTACACGTCCTCAAGATCATAAAATAGACTTAATCGCAGGTTCATAACCACCATGTAAAGCATCTTATAGACATAATCAAATTGAATAGAAAGAAATTTGAAACCAAGTTGAAGAATTGTTAACCCGAGGACTCATTAGGCCTAGCAGTTCCCCTTTTGGTGCACCTGTCCTATTACTGAAGAAGAAAAATAACACCTATAGGATGTGCATTGATTAATAGATATCTGATCCCTAGGGTAGACGACCTCATGGATAAAGTACAACGAGCCACAATATTTAGCAAGATAGATCTTAAATCTAGATACCATCAAGTACGATTGGACACATTTGATATTTTCAAAACTGCATTTAGGACCCAAATTGGACATTATGAATTCCTTGTTATGCCTTTTAGTTTAACTAATGCACCAACCACATTCAGTCGTATGATGAACCACATAATTTTGAAGCATCAGCATTGTGTCATTGTTTTCTTTGATGACATATTGGTTTCAGTAAAAATGAAAATGAGCACTATGAACATTTATCCTTGGTTTTCAAATTATTGAAAGAGAATCAATTATATGCTAATCCTGAAAATAGTGAATTTTTCCAAAACCACATTGAATACTTAGGACACATTGTTTCATCTGAAGGTATTAAAGTTGATCCTAAAAAGATAGAAGCAAATTTGAATTGGCCGATACCTAAAAATGTGCATGAATTATGTTCTTTCTTAGGTCTTGTTAGCTTTTACAGCAAATTTGTGAGAAATTTTTCATTGCTTGTATTAACTTTGACAAAATTATTAAAGAAAGGGATTGTGTATCATTGGTTTGAAAATAAAAAAAAGTCTTTTGATTTACTGAAACATGCCTTTACACATGCTCTTGTATTTCAATTACCTGACTTTAATAGACCATTCTTTCTAGTAGTCACTGATGCTAGTGGATCAAGAGTAGGAGATATCCTTATGCAAGATTCACATTGGGAACATATTTCAATGTATTTTATTAACGGTTTTGGCTAACACCCAAGCTAATCATGATATGATTTGGACTATTGTAGATCGATTTAGCAAACAAGCATCTTTCATTCCATGCAATAAAACATTAACTGCATCTCAAGCTGTACAATTGTGTTTGAGGACTATTTTTACTAACCATAGTTTGCCAAAAGTTATTATTTCTGATCATGATTCTAGATTTTGCAATAATTTTTGAACTACTTTGTTTGCTAATTTAGGTACAAAGATTGATGTTTTATCTGCATTTCATCCTGAAACCAATGGGCAAATAGAAGTTACAAATAGTATAATTTGGGATCTTTTGCGTACATACACAATTTCAAAACCACAAATATGGGATACACACTTGCATCTACTTCAATTTGCATACAATAACACCCCATATACAGCTACAAGGAAAGCACCTTTTGAACTCATTTATGGATATGGATTGCCTACACCTGTTGCATCATCAAACAAAGTTAAAGTTGCTGATGATATTGCCAATATGCATGCTACAATTTTTGCTGAAGTCAAAGATATGATTGCGAAAGCCCAAAAATCATACACAAAATAAGCTAACAAGAAAAGAAAAGCTATGAGTTTCAAAGTTGATGATTATGTTTGGTTACGCATTGAAAAGAGAAGATTACAAAGTGTTGAGAAACACCCTGTTGTAAAGTTAGCTCCTAGATTTTATGGATCTTTCAAGATCATTCACAAAATCAACGATAATGCATTTAAATTAGAACTACTCCAACATTGAAAAATCCACAATACTTTTCATATCAATTTGTTACGACCTTTTAGAGGCCAATTACATGTACACCCTGTCTATGAAAACCCTCCTTTGTTAGAAGAAGAAATTGAAATCCTTGGACCTGAAACTATTCTAGATACTAATTTTATGGCCACTAGAACTGGCCGTAGATACTCTAGATATTTGGTTAAGTTTAAAAATCATCCAGTTGAAGAGGCCCAATGGATGCATGCTCGTTACCTAAGTGCTTACCCCTCACTGCTCGCTCCACATTGAGCTAATAGTAATTGAGGACAATTGCTATCCCACCCCGAGGGTATGATGCCAGGAGGCATATTCCACGGTGGATTCTGTGAGACCACAGCGGATTCTGTGAGTTTATTTATTTTCCACGGTGGATTTCGTGAGGTTTTGCAGTGGATTCCGTAAAACTAAATTTATTTGTCGGGGCTTGTACACAAGGCGGATTTCTTGTGCGAGAAGTTGACGGGGACGCCTGTCCTTTTTTGGTGTCATGTTAATTTAATGTGCACGTGGGTGATTCCATAAAATACATATTTAAATTAATGGATGTTTATGAGTTTAGAGTGCGCACTCGTATTAAATTAAGGTTAGGATAGAGTTCCAACCTATTTATTTATTTTGTAGCTGAAGACTGCTAGGTATTCTCTTTTGTTGGTATAATTTCATTATTTTCTAACAATTGTAAATGCTTCAGTTGATGTGTAGAGCAGGTGGCAGTGGCGATGGGAAGCACTGGGCCGTTGCATGTATCCAGATTACTTAGAAGAAATTATCATTTTTGATGGGACATGCCTTATCATTAAAGGGGTGCCTCTAATATTTATTTAGGTGCACTTATTTATTTAAGCATTTGACAAACATTTATTATTTTGTATGCACATGGGCACACTGTTTAAATATATCATTATTGGACATTGTATTTGGGCACAACCTGACTCTTGGGGCACCCAATCGCTTTATTTTTTATTTGGACAAAAGCAAACACAAAAGCTAAAGCATGCTTATTGTAAAATTGGGCTAATTTTGAGCTTGGAGATTAACAGATTTATAAATACATGCCTTGTGGAGCGTTCACATAAGGCATGGGGGGAGATTGTACCCAATTGGTCTCTTTTCTTGATGTCGTGCAAATCTTCTTTCTTGCTTTTTGAGCTAAAGTAGGGTTCTTTTGTTCTTGGGGACCTTCCGGCGCTCACTACATACACATCCAACATCCGATCTACGCACCAAAAATAGAACAATGCAGTCCAGAACAATGTAGTACAGAGCACTATAGAGCCACAGAGAGCTTCAGAGATAGTTGCAGAGACAAGACCAGAGGTCTAGGAAATAGAGGATGTAGAAGTACCTCCTTATGAAGAAGAAGCGCACATGTTGCCACTCTTAGAAGAAAAAGGGAAGATAAAAGTGGGTGTGGCCCCATTTCCCAATCGATTGGAAAAGCCTGTGGATCCTATCAAAGAGTATAATTTGGTCAAAGACCTAGACACCTTTAAACCAAACCTAACCTTCCGACACTAATGCTATCTCGTAGTTGTCGAAAAAATTCAAAAGCATCTTGACAAGAAGATGTGGCCTAAGGATTGCTCCCCCAACAATAACAAAGTCCAATAGAGCCTTAGAACCCGTGAAGGAAGTAGATGTATCCAACACCTTCCTGGATCTTGGAACCCCAAAGATTGACATATGGATAGAAGGATGCTTTATTGCAGATGCATTGATTGATGGAGGCTCATTAGTAAACATAATGACGGATGTGACAATGAAGGATCTAGGGTTGCAAGGAATAAAACCTACACAGTGGCTTATCAGATTGGTAGACCAAAGTAGAATCAAACCATTGGGCATCCTCCCATACGTAAAACCAACCCTTGTGGGAAGAGACCATTGACTGACATATTTGGTAGTCAAACCAAATTCCTACAGGACCTCATACCTTTGATGTTGGGAAGACCTTGGCTTTTTGAAGCAAGAGCAAGGACGGACTGGTTCAAAGGAATCCTAACTCTAGGCAGAGGACCCAATAAAGTGGTGTTGAAGTTGTATGGATCACAAAAAGGTAATGGATCTATGTCCATCAAAGTCATAACAAACTCCTCCAATGAAGTAAGAGATGGTACATCAGGAGACGCAGAGACTGTCAAACAGATCTTTCCCAAGAAAACAGAGGCACAATCCCTAATAGTGGGCATTGTAAGCCAACTACCAAAGGAAGCAAAATCTTTGTCCATGGGAGAATACCTCATGCCTAAACCCGAATTGACTTCTGAAATCACCTTTTGACAGTGAAATAGAAGCATGAATGTATTGTTCTCCTTGTTACATGGCGGTCACAGAGTCAAAGTCAGAGTTAGAGGTAGAGACAGAAGTAGAGACAGAGACACAAGCAGAAGCAGAAGCAGAAGTAGAGGACATAATAGAGAGCTTGTTCTTCTCTTACATAACACCCACAGATGTAGAAACAGAACGTGAAGGGGATGAAAGTGATAATGTAGACGAAGATTATGAAAGTGAGCTCAAGGATCTATCCTACTCACAGAAGGCAGAGATGTTCTTGATGTTCTTGAAGCCTCAGAAGCAGAAGATCCCTTTTTGTTTGACAGAATGATTGTGGTATCCTTTGGACTGATCCATGAATCATGTCATACGCAAAGCCTTTATAAGAAATGGATTAAGAAGAATAGGCCTTTCTTCAGTAGTGGCTCTTGTTATCCAAAGTTACCTTCCTTAAAGAAGATGATGACGATGCACCTTGCCAACAACTCCCAGTCCTGTAGTGTTTAAACAGAACGCAGGAAGTTCCTGTTATGTGACATTCTTGGATGCATCCTCAGAGGACGAGTCCTTGAGCCAAGAAGTAACTCATCCCCAGCCCAAACTCAAAAACTTAATGATACCCTTTCAGCCTCCCAAAGAGTGAGCTAAGCCTCCATTAAAAGACAACAATAGTTCTAGTGCATCATCAGAAGATGAGGCCACTCCCTTGAAGGAGTCAGATCTTTACTCAGAAGTAATCAGTGGAACATTTATCCGTGAAGTGGAGGGTGAAAGGCAATTGACGTTCCTAGATGATACTGATGGTACTGAACGTCACCTGAAAGTGAGTCTAAATCTTCTATAAGAAGAACTAGTGGTCCTGTGAGACCTACTAAAGGAGAACTTAGACGTGTTTGCATGGTCATGGTTCTCTAAAGAATGAAACAAAAGCTTGTTGATGTTACAAGATAGATTTTCTTGCAGTAGAAATCCCTTTTCCTTGGTGTCTCTCTTGGGGCTCCATTGTGGCACTCTCGAATTTTAGCATGATCCTTGCGTTAGCTTTCTTTCTCCTTCACCTACGGCTCTTCTTTTCGATTGAGGCTGCATCTAAGTTGCTGGGTCCAGGCAATCGGCCTGCAACGGATCATAACATGCAACAGGATATGTGTGTCCTCTCTATTAAATATCTCGACTCCAAATAGCCCCAATGGTATAGATGGCTCATTTTCTGCACTAGAGGGTGGCCTTCGTCTAGGGCATTCAGCAAACAAATGAGTGATTCCACACTCTGGGCATCTAAGATTGATTAGTCTTCTCCCATTTGGGGTAGCATGAGGAGACGTGTCTTGGGTGACCACAAGTCCAATACGAGATTGGTTCTTGGGTCTACCCTCCAAAGCCTTTGCCTCTACCTCTACCTAATGCCATCACCAATATAGGTCAGTAATCCATAAGGATTGCATTGCCCTCTTCGTCATATGACATGTAGGGGTGCACATAAGGCTCTTTGTTGTTTGGCTCCTCCACATGGACTCCCCTTTTGTAAAAGTTTTGTAACCCATTCGCTAGGTAAGGCTGTTTGTATGGATGTGAGTACGAGAGTGTCCTAGGTAGTTTGCAATGCATGACATCGTGATCAAACCTACCGCAATTGGCACAAGGTCGGGACCTTGGGTTCTAACACTTGGCTGGCAGGTGGTTTCCACCATAATACATGCATTGGATGTGAGGGCGTGTTGGTTGTCTCATCATTTCTTGTAATTTGGCTAGCTCCGTCTTCATCTCTACTAGCTCCTGACTTGCATCCGTGTCCTTTCCTTTACCTTATGTTAGTCTTCTCTCGGGTCGAGAGCTCTTGGAGCTTCGCTCTTTGAGCTGGTTGTCCACTTTGATTGCCTCGTCAAAGACCCTAGCTAGTGTGTCCTGCTACAAGCTTGAATTGCCTGCCAAGGCCTTTAGAGTTTCTCACTTTGTATCCCATTGATGAAGACTGTGGAGACTACTCTTTCGATAGGTCACTCATCACAAGTTGGGATCCTCTTGAATAGACTCTGCACGTGGGTGACGTAGTCTCTGATGTCCTCCTTGTATTTCTGCTTGATGTTCACGTTGAGATATCGAGCTCCACTCGTGATATGCCAGGGTGACTGTTGTGCATTTATGTCACTGACTTGTGAGTTGCAGATGCGGTTGGTACACCGCCCATGAATAATAGCTACATGATAGCTATCCTTATCTACTCTAGCTCATGGCTCAGTTAGTATGCCACCTTAGTTAGTTGAGTTTGGTTTGAGACCCATATATAGGGTTCTTCTATTTATTTGTACTTGAGTTCTTTTTGGCTTACACAACTAAGAAGAGGAAAACTGTTTTCAGCCTCCATCTCTGTGTGTATTCCCCCATTGTGCAAGGAAGAAAGCTTCAAGTGAGACTCCTTCCTTCTCTCCCACAATCTTGACATGGTATCAGAGCCTTGTTCGTGGTAAGGAGCTCAAGAAAGCAAGCCAAGCTCGCGGTGTTCTGGTAAGAGGAGCAGTGTTGCTTTCATTTTCTATTTTGGGAGCAGATCTCTGCAGGTAGCACAGCCGGAAAGTGCAGGAGTGCATTGTCTCAGGTTGAGACACCCTTCGCGGTGAAGCAAGAGGGCAGTATATGCTGCGGGAAAGGGCTTTAGTCTTCGGCGACCTTGTTTTTTTGATTTGAGGCCATTTCGGGGCCTGTTTTGGAGGCGGAAGTTTTTTGCACGCACTCAGGAAAAAGCCCTGTTTTATGCTGTGCGACCACTGTTCTACAGGTTGGTGAAAAGTTACTATAGAAATTGCATCGTATGCCTGTGCGCAGAGACATTAGGAGTTACAGAATCATCCCCGTTGCCTATTGATGCAAAATCGTCACTAGGAAGTGACTGTGTGGTCAAATACCACTTTCGTTAGTTTTGCAGATTTGCCTTTGTGAGGCTAAAGCTGTGTTCTCTGCAGTGACAAATTTTTTTGCAATATTCTGTAATGGCGTCTGATTCTCTCTCATAGATTGTCATTGAAAAGCTTGACAAGAACAACTTCAAAGCATGGAAGTTTAGAATGACGAATTTCCTTATGGGAAAAGGATATTGGAAATTTGTTGCAGGAAATGAAGAAGAACCAGTTCTTCCTGATGTTTCCAATCAACAACAAATGCAAGCATTTAAAGCATGGCATGAGAGAGCCAGGAAAGTTATATACTGGCTGTCTATCAGCATTTCAGACTCTATGATTATGCATATTCAGGATGCAAGTGCGCCAAAGGAGGCATGGGATACTCTGTCAAAAATGTATAGCACAAATACGCAAGCCAGAAAAATGCAGCTCAAGCAAGAGTTGCATAATGTGCAAAGAGAAAATATGAGCATCAATGACTACCACATGAAGGTGAAGAAGATTGCAGATGCACTTGCTTCCATTGGGTCGCCAGTGGAAGATGATGATTTAGTTTCTGTGACCTTGAATGGTCTAGGAAAGGATTATGCACAATTTCGGACATCCATTTCAGTTCGTGAAAGATTTCCTGATTTTGAGGAGTTGATTGCTCTTCTAATTTCTGAGGAGCAGAGAAATGGTGGTGCATCTTCTTCAGGAGGAACTTCAAAAGAAACTGTCTTCTACTCAAATGCTAGAAGAGGTAGAGGTAGAGGTAGAGGAGGCCGATTTGGAGGCCGTGGTAGAAATCAGAATATGCAGCAAACTCAAGAAAACCAGTCCTATGGAGGAGGACGTGGTAACTCTAGAGGCAGGGGGAGCCAAAGAGATCGTGGTGGATGGCAAAGAGGCCAAAATGTAAACAGTAATATTGAATGCTACTACTGTGGTAAAATGGGTCATATGGCTAAAGACTGCTATAAAAAGCAGAATGACATAATGAATCGAAAACTGCAACAAGGGAATTATGCATCTTCTAGTAGACAGGGTGATGACAAAAATGAGCATTTATTTATGGTGCAGTACATGAACAATTCTGTGACAAGTGCAGAAGAAAGCAACGATGTATGGTATGTTGACTCAGGTGCATCAAACCACATGACAGGTCATGTAGAATGGATGGAGGATGCAAGGAAAATGGAAAAACTAGGATTTGTGGAGATTGGTGATGATACTGCACATCCGATTGTGCAGATTGGAAAAATTTCTTTGTCTATGCAGGATGGGAAAAAGAAATACTTGTCCGATGTATTTCATGTTCCGAATATCACCAAGAATCTGGTTTCTGTTGGTCAAATGGTTGAACAGGGCTTGCAGGTCAGATTTAATCCTCATGGATGCTTTGTTGAGGATATGAAAAATAAAGATCGCTTGATAGCAAAAGGAAAGAAGAAGGACAGAATGTTTACGTTGGATGCAGACATGTCTGAATTGAGTGCAGCAATGTTTGCACATGGGACCGGTGTAGTTGCAGATATTGATATCTGGCATAAACGCATTGGTCATGTTAATGTACAACGACTTAAATCAATGCAGGCCCAAAATATTGTTGCAGGATTGCCTAAATTCAAGGTTTCAGAAATGCATAAGGTATGTGAAGCCTGCCAATTTGGAAAATAGGCAAGGAAATCATTTCCTAGACATGTTCAAGAGAGTGAGAAGCCATTGGAATTAATCCACTCTGATGTGTGGACTACTAAAACTGCATCTCTTGGAGGCTGTCATTATTTTGTCACTTTTATTGATGACTATAGTAGAAAAGTTTGGGTGTATTTTATGAAAAAGAAAAGTGAAGTTTTTGGGCATTTCAAAACTCTTAAAGCTATGGTTGAAAAAGAAACAGGCCTGCAAATAAAATGCCTAAGGTCAGATGGAGGGGGAGAGTACCTCTCAAATGAGTTTGCAAGGTTCCTGTAGGAGCACGGCATAAAGCAGCAATATTCATGCAGTCATACCCCACAACAAAATGGAATTGCAAAAAGGAAAAACAGGCATATTGGAGAGGTATCTCGTGCCATGCTCAATGAAAAAGACCTGTCATATTTTTATTGGGCTGAAGCAGTTGCTACAGTAGTCTACATAATGAACAGGACTCCCACTGCAGCAATACATGGGATGACTCCAGAGGAGAGGTATACTGGTAGGAAACCAGATATTTCTCATTTGAAAATTTTTGGTTGCATTGCCTATGTACATGTGCCAGATGAGTTGAGATCCAAGTTGGATCCAAAAGCTGAGAAGTGCATCTTTATTGGTTACTCTCTGCAGCAAAAAGGGTATAGATGCTATAACCCTTCTACTTGTAACTTTACAGTGAGCAGAGATGTTGTTTTTGATGAGATGAGTAGCTGGTATAAACCAATAAATGTGATTGATGATGTAGATGCACAAAATGGTAATGCTGCACAGAATTCACAGCAGTAGTCACAAAATATTAGTGGACCTGGAGCGTCCTCTAGTAGTGGTTCACATTCTTCGCCATGGACAGGCAGATTGAGATCAGGAGAATCTTCTCAAAGAAATGCAGATAGTGGTATGCAGGTATCATGAAAAGGAAAAGAGAAGGTTGATCAGCCCATATTTGATGTGAATGCAAGTCACTCTTATGTGGATGGTGAATCCAGTGGCTCAGAACAGAGCATTGATGATGAGTTGGGTATTCCTTCTATTGTTACACCTGGAGTAAGGAAGACCAAGGATGTTTTGAGAGCACCTGGGAGTGAACCTATTTTGCGCAGGTCTACGAGAGCTAGGTATCCTGTGGATAGGCTGAAATATGATGGATTTACAGCCATTCACTATGCATATATGGTCAAAGTGATACAGGAACCAGAACCCACTTCTTTTGAGCAAGCCATGGGAAAAGAAAAATGGGAGAAAGCCATGGATGAAGAAATGGATGCCTTGGAAGAAAATGCTACATGGAAATTGGTACCTTTGCCTAAAGATAAGAATGCAATTGGCTGTAAGTGGGTTTATAAGGTGAAGCACAATGCAGATGGTTTTGTGAATAGATACAAGTCAAGATTAGTAGTCAAAGGATATGCAGAAACATATGGCATTGACTATGAAGAAACATTCAGTCCGGTTGCAAGGATGGCAACCGTAAGAGCAGTCATTGCTATGGCTGCATCAAAGGGATTGTCTTTACATCAGATGGATGTAAAGAATGCCTTCTTGCATGGTGATTTGCAAGAAAAGGTCTATATGGAGCAGCCACCAGGTTATGTGCATGCTGTTCATCCTGAGTTTGTTTGCAGGTTGAAGAAAGCCTTGTATGGCTTGAAGCAAGCACCTAGAGCATGGTTGGACAAGATAGGACAGTATCTTGTCACTATTGGCTTTCAGATTTCCAAGGCAGATTTCTCACTTTATGTGAGAAAAACAGAGAAAGGTATTATGCTACTTGTCATTTATGTTGATGATTTGATTATGACAGGTGACAGTGATGAAGATATCCTTCATGTGAAAATGCTATCGAAGCAGAAGTTTGAGATGAAGGATTTGGGAGAGCTGCGTTATTTCTTGGGCATTGAGGTGATTAGATCACCAAGTGGGATACAGCTCTTGCAGAGGCAGTATGGATTGGACATGCTGTCCAAATATGGGATGATAGGCTGTAAGCCTATTTCAGTTCCTTTGGAGCAGAATGTGAAGCTGAGCGCAGATGCAGGTGAGCTTCTGGAAGACCCTACTATGTACAGATGCATAGTAGGAAGCTTGATTTGTATGACTATTACCAGGTCAGATTTGAGCTATGTTATTGGATTGGTAAGTCAGTTTATGCAAGCTCCAAGGAAACCGCATTTGGATGCCGCTAGACACATACTCAGGTATGTGAAGTCGAGATTGTAAGGTAAAATGTAAATCAGATGGATCATTGGAAAGATATAAGGCCAGGCTGGTTGCAAAAGAGTATGCGCAGCAGTATGGTCTTGATTATGAGGAGACTTTCAGCCCTGTAGCAAAGATGGCTACAGTTAGAACTGTGATTGCTTTGGCAACAGCTAGAGGCTGGAAACTATGGCAGATGGATGTAAAGAATGCATTTCTTAATGGAGAATTACAGGAAGAGGTTTACATGGAACAACCTGAAGGCTATGTACATCCAGAATTTCGAGAACATGTATGTCGGCTGAAAAAGGCATTATATGGGTTGAAACAGGCACCCAGAGTATGGAATGCTTGCATCAGCAGTTATTTACAGCAACATGGTTTCCGATTGGGAGATGCTCATCATAGTCTGTTTGCGAAGAAGACAGATAGTGGCTATGTTTTTCTAGTTGTCTATGTTGATGACTTAATCATTACAGGAGATGATGAAAATGGGATTGCAAAAATAAAGACATGTTTACAGGCTGAATTTAAGGTCAAGGACCTTGGAAAGCTGAAATACTTTTTGGGGATTGAGGTTGTTTCTATATCTCAAGGCATATGGTTGCTACAGAAGCAGTATGCTCATGACATGTTACAGAAATATGGTATGGCTGATTGCAAGCCTATGGATACACCTTTGGAGCAAAATGTCAAGCTGCAGATTGATGTTGGGACAGAGATTGAGAATGTTACTATGTACAGACAGATGGTAGGCAGCTTGCTCTATCTCATGATCACTAGACCTGACTTGAATTATGCTGTGGGGCTGATCAGTCAGTTCATGCAGAAGCCTCGCAAACCACACTTGGATGCAGTCAGAAGAATTTTGAGATATGTAAAGGGTACCACAGATCATGGGCTATTTTGTGCATATGGGAAAACCCTTGACTTGATGGGGTACACTGATGCTGACTGGGCTGGTTACACGTATGACAGGAGGTCAACCAGTGGCTATGCATTTGGATTGGATAGTAGCATGATCAGTTGGCAGAGTAAGAAACAGCCTACAGTTGCATTGTCCAGTACGGAAGCAGAGTATCGTGGTGCGGCCTTAGCAGCATGTGAAGCTAAGTGGTTACAAAAGTTACTGAATGACTTGGGAGTACACTTGGACAGCAAAGTCAAGCTGTACTGTGACAATTTGAGCAGTGTTATGTTAGCAAGCAATCCTGTTTATCATGCAAGATCAAAACACATTGAGGTTCACTACCATTTCATCAGGGAAATGGTTTTAGCAGATCAGATTGACTTGGAGCATGTGAAGACTGAAGACCAGGTAGCAGACATCTTTACCAAATCACTTGGTAAAGATAAGTTCATTCACTTTAGACAGCTACTTGGAGTGATGCAAATGATTTGAGTTTTGTTTTTGAGCTTGAGGGGGAGTGTTAGAAATCAAGCTCACCATCAGTGTGTCTTCATCTATGACCGACATCTATGACAGCTAGTGTGTACAGCTGTCTACATGTGACTACATTAAATAAGTCGGGTTAGTAGTCAACTCTAGTCAGTGACCTGACTAGAGTTAGTCAGTCTAGTCTACATTTACACTAGGTCACTTTATCTTGTAGTGTGTGTGTGCTTTTCAGTTAAGTGTGTGGAAATGAAGGAATGAGCTTGAGAGCCTGAAGGCTCATGGATATGGAGTCTTTCCATTTCTCTCTCTCTACTCTTTGAACAGAAAGAGTGTAGACCACGACCAAGGGATGGCAGAGATGAGAATGGAGATTGCACGGTTGCAAGAGCTCATTAGAAAGCCTGCGAGATCGCATGTACAATGTGTGTACTGTGGCGGCAATCACCTCCCAGTGGAGTGCCAAGATCCTAGATCTCGATCGTGCTCAAATTGAGGTAGATTCGGGCATGATGTAGTGCATTGCAGAATGCCGAGGAAATTCCCATACACGCAACAGTACAACCCTCCATACTTAGGTAATAGGCCACCTAATTTCTTTGGCAAGGGAGCTCAGTTAGCTCTTCCAGCACCAACTGACTCAAGACCTACCGTGCCTAGGCTAGAGATGAACCCAACTGGTATACCCAGGCCACCAGGGCCTTTTGTGACTCACCCACCTAGCGATGCTCCTATTCACTTTGTGGAGGAGCCTAATGAGGAAGAGACATATGTCAATCCGTACATATCCTATGACAAGGAGGGCAACCCAGTCCTGATGGACTATCGGCCAGTGCCGGTGATGGCTTTAGGAAGAGGACGAGGCACAGGCTTTGGAGGGCCTAGCCAGGATCGAGTCAGATGCTGGACTTGTGGGACCCAGGCCACATTTCATCACGCTACCCAGAGCGAGAACAAGCTAACAAAGACAAAGCGGATCTCCTATGCGCAGAGTGTGGAATCACACATCTATTTCCTGACTGTCCTAGGTGGAAGCCATCAACGAGCGCTGCCAACATGCCATTGGTGCCCTTGGGGCTCTTTGGAGTGGAAACTTTTGGTAGTGAGAATACGCCCATCCCACTACATGCTATGACGCGAGCTCAAACGAAACAAGCAGGCATCTCCTTGCCAGGCCCAAGTAACCTTGATGCAACCTCAATGGGGAAGAAAAGCCGGAGGAGATGGAAAAAGAGAACCAATGCAAACATAACCCTTAAAACCGAGGAAACAACTACGCTAGTAACGGGAAAGAAGATCACAGACGCAGAGGCAGAGACCTCGGCTCCTAAGATAGCAGTGTTAGGGAGTGCCAAGGTAGGGGAATATCCCCACCCCAAACGGAAACTCGAGGCTATAGCCAAGGTCAAGGAATGGATCAAGGATGCCCAAAAGCACCTCGAGGATGCTGAACCCATATTGGAAGACCCTATGGATGACTTCTCCAGTGTTAGCACACCAGTCTTACCCACAAAACCACCGGCTGGGAGCATACCTGCACCACTAGGAGCAACTCAGCAGCAAGGCCGGGGGGAAACTTACCAGGGCAGACAGAATGCATGGCCTAGAACAACTAGCCTCAGAGGAAGACAGGGGTCTGGTAGCCTCCTCACAACCTTGCTGTCCAGTCCAGTAAATTTAAGCTTGGAGGATCTGCTTAGGCAAAATCACTCCTTGTGGTAGGAATTAAAAGACTCGATCGAGGGACACGCATGACTTGTGGGTGCTAATCTGCAAGATCATGATGCAGTTACACGGATCCCAAGTCTAACTCTACACTCAGATCCTAAGTCTTTGCACATCAATGCTTTTTGGAAAGGCACTGAAATGCACGCAGTTTTGCCCGACCTAGCCTTAGGAGACATGACTCGAAAAGAAATTGTAGACACAGGCGCCGGTGTTAGTGTGCTAAACCATGTGGTCCTAGAGGCATGGGGAAACCCTCCTGTAGAGACTGCTAGATTCAATGTCACGTTAGCAAATGGAATGAGGGTAAGACCATTTGGGGTCTTAAAGAATTGGCTGGTAAAGATTGCCGGTGTGCAATTTTTGGTAAACTTCATTGTCATGAAGGGAGTGGATTACGACATACTATTAGGATGACCTTGGATGAGGAATGCACGAGTCATAGATGACTGGGGCAATGGATTGATTTTCCTAGGGAATAGAACTAGTGCAGTGAGGGTAGAGATGGACACTTGGACGACGACACCTGTTGACCTAGTTGCCATCTCGGCTATGCTAAAAGGCGATACTCAAACGACCAAGCCCTATGGATCCCTTGCTAGATATATTCCTTGCCCTGAGGATGAGAGGGATTGGATGCACGTTTTGGCAACCATTGACCTATCATTCTCAGATGAGGAATGACCACATCAGCAGGTTGCTAAAGCCGCAACCATGCAACTGAGGAGCCAGTTGTGCCGCTTTGCATGATGGCAGGAAGCTCACTCAACCCAGGCAAATTGACCTCGTCCCGCATCCCCAACAACAAATTAGAGCTTCAAGAAATCGTAGAGTATCTGACCGATAAATTGGATGGCAATTTGGCTGGTAACTTAAAACCTCTACGTGACCTTTTAGCTAAACTAGAATGGAAATGGACCAAGGTCCACGACCTGAACTTGTTATATAACTGGGCTTTAGTTACTGACGACAAGGAGATTGAAGAGGGAAGCTTAGGGGATGATGAGCAGTCAGAAGGATAGGACCCGAATGATGAGGAGTATGAGGATTGTCACTTTACGGGAGAAGACAGTGAAGAAGAGGTAGACACAATAGAGTACGACATGGAGGGAAAAGCGATAGAACAAATCAGGGCAGACTTGAGGCCTAGGAAAGAAGGGATTAGTCGGAACAAAAAAGGAGTCATGCTAATGGAGTGTGACAGATCCTAGTTAGAACGAATAGGAGCCGTGGATTACAAGCAAGCCAGAGTAGCATAACCATGGGTAATCCCACTGCTCAAGACAGATTCACCTACGGAACTACGACCCCCTGGGGAAACACCTTCCTCAAGTGAGGGATGCGAGTTCAGTCGGAAGTTAGCACTGAGAGTGATCTCGAGATACCGCAACCCTCTAAGGTCAAACACACCAAGGGAGACTTGCCAGTCCACCTGAGATGCAGGAGGCTAAAAGAGGAGGCCAGGAAGCAAGCAAGGGACTCAGAAGCGGAAAGGCAGAGGAAACCATAGGATCTACCCAAACGGTTTACAAAATTTAAAAAGGGTGACAGAGTGGTGATTCTGTTAGGTGCAAAAAGACAAGGTCAGACTAGTGAACCGATCGAGGGACCCGCCAAAGTCAAAGAGGTTAACTTGGCTTGGAAAGGTGAAAAACCAAGACCGATGTTCGTTGCAGATGACTTGGGGGAGGAGGAAGAGACCAAACTCGTTGCGGTCTTGCAAGAGTACATTGACGTATTTGCCTGGACATTGGACGAGAACTGAAGGGAGTCGACCCTAGGGTCGTGACTCATAACATCCCAATGGTTCCAGATGCAGTGCCAACAAAACAATGGCCTTACCCCATGAATCCCAAGCATGCCCATGCAGTGAAGGAGGAGATTGATAAACTCATGAGGGCAGGATTCATATATGAGATCGAGCACACGGACTGGGTATCACCTATCATGATTGTCATGAAGAAAAATGGAAAAATCCGAGTGTGCGTGAACTAAAAAAAAGTGAATGCCGCTACGAAAAGGGATAACTATCCTTTACCTTACACCGAGCACATGCTTGAGAGGGTAGTAGGGAAGGAAGCCTACAGTTTTCCGGATGGTTTCTCAGGTTACAATCAAGTGCAACTACATCCTGACGACAGGCACAAGACTGCCTTTGCCACACGGAATGGGGTGTGTTCGCCTACGTTGTCATGCCTTTTGGGCTAATGAATGCACTTGCAACTTTCCAATGCCTAATGTACACTATCTTTAAGGACATGCTTAGGCGCAAACTGGAAGTGTTCGTAGACAACCTATGTTTACACTCTAGTTGGGCTGAACACTTGGAGAAATTGAGAGCTGTCTTTGAAAGGTGTAGGCTGTACCACCTCTCGTTGAACCCCTTAAAGTGCCAGTTCTGGGTAAAACACGGATGCATCTTAGGGCACGTAGTGTCAAGGAACGACATTGCTACTGACTTTTCCAAAGTCATGTTGACCTACCACCACCCGATAACTACAAGGGAGTTCAGTGCTTCTTGGGACACACTGGATATTATCGACGATTTGTGCTAAATTATGCATTAATAGCTAGACCATTGTACAAGCTATTAATAGTGTTTGAGTGGACAGAGGAATGCCAGCACGCATATGAGGAGTTGAAAAAGGCTCTTACGACTGCACTAAACTTGCGAGCCCCAAACTGGAACGTAACATCCCATGTGCACATAGACACCTCTAAGTTCGCTATTGGAGTTGTGCTATGCTAGCCTAGTGAGCATAACTTGGATTACGCAGTGAGTTTTGCCAGCAGGCAGCTCACAGAGACCGAGATGAACTATTCCACGACGGAAAGGGAGGGGTTGGCCATGGTATTTGTGGTGAAGAAATTTAGGCATTACCTGTTGGCCACTCCCTTTGTCTTCTTTGTTGACCATCAAGCCTTGCTATATCTTGTGAACAAGCCTTGCGCCACGGGGCGCATAGCTAGATGGTTACTCCTCTTACTGGAGTTTGACTTCTCTATGGTTGTACACAAAGGAAAGCAGCACTACATGGATGACCACATGTCTTGCATACCCACAGGAGAAGTCGCTGGGCAAGGCGTGCCTGACGATTTGCCAGATGCCCATCTCTTTAACCTGTCTAGTGAGAGAGAATTATTTAAAGCTGATCTGACGCCGTATTGGGCCGATGACATAGTGAAAGTACTAGAAAATGGATTACCAGAGCGACCTATTGAGAAGGCCAGGCTGAAAAGACTAATCTTGAAAATCCAGCCATATCAACTGATTAGCTGGCCAACTCTACAGGTTGGGACAAGACGGTTTATTGCACAGATGCGTATGTGAGCATGAGATGCATGACGCATTGAACGAAGCACATGGTGGAATCGCTGGAGGACACTTTAGCGGGGACACAATAGCCCGAAAGGTGCTACAATCCTAGCTATGGTGGCCCACCCTATTCCGCGGTGCAGCTTAATTGTAAAGCACTGCGATGAGTGCCAAAGGACCAAAGTGCCTATGCGAAAGGACAAGATGGAGTTGACCCTGTCATAGCCCGACAACCCTTCGAAAAATGGAGCATCGATTTTATTGGACCTATCAATCCTATAGCACAATATTCCAAAGCTCGATACATCATAGTGGCGAGACCGACTATCTAACGAAATGGGCAGAGGCGCGAGCCACGAGGAAGAACGATGCTACGACCACCGCAAAGTTCTTGTGGGAGCAGGTCATTTCACGGTTTGGCTGTCCAATCAAACTTGTAAGCGACCAAGGCACACACTTCATTAATGAAGTGATTGCCCACTTACTCTCTACCTTCCTAATAATTCATTGGAAGTCCTCTCCCTATTACCCTCAAGCTAATGGCCAAGCCGAATCCACAAATAAAATCCTAGTCAACGTGCTTATAAAAGTCGTGTCTACTTCGAGAAGTGACTGGGACAACAAGCTAATGGCGGCCTTGTGGGCCTATCGCATAGCTTATAAAATGGCTCTAGGATAGACGCCCTTTAGGCTAACGTACAGAACTAAAGCCATTTTACCCTTAGAATTCTTCATCCCTAGCTTGAGGCTAGCAGTCCAGGAGCGTTGGGAGGGAAGAGAGGCTTGGACCAATCGCTTGGTGGAACTCGAGCGCTTAACGGAGACCCGACTCCTTGCCACTCACTCTCTGATTTGTGAAAAGACTAGATGAAAGATGTGGTTTGACAAGCATGTCAAGCAGCGAGACTTCGAACAAGGGGACATTGTTCTGCTGTACTCGGTAAAAGTGTTGAGAGATCAAGCTCCACTCGTGATATGCCAGGGTGACCGTTGTGCATTTATGTCACCGAAGTGTTAGTTGCACATGCGATTGGTACACCGCCCATGAATAATAGCTAGATGACAGCTATCCTTATCTACTCTAGTTCTGGCTCAGTTAGTATGCCACCTTGGTTATTTGAGTTTGGTTTGAGACCCATATATAGGGTTCTTCTATTTCTTTGTATGAGAGTTCTTTTGGCTTACACAACTAAGAAGAGAAAAACTGTTTTCAGCCTCCACCCTTGTGTGTATTCCCCCATTGTGCAAGCAAGAAAGCTACAAGTGAGACTCCTTCCTTCTCTCCCACAATCTTGACATGGTATCAGAGCCTTGTTTGTGGTAAGGAGCTCAAGAAAGCAAGCCAAGCTCGCGGTGTTCTGGTAAAAGGAGCAGTGTTGCTTTCATTTTCTGTTTTGGGAGCAGATCTCTGCAGGTAGCACAGCTGGAAAGTGCAGGAGTGCATTGTCTCAGGTTGAGACGCCCTTCGCGGTGAAGCAAGAGGGTAGTATATGTTGCGGGTAGGGGCTTTAGCCCTAGGCGACCTTGTTTTTTTGATTTGAGGCCATTTCGGGGCCTCTTTTGGAGGCGGAAGTTTTCTGCACGCACTCAGGGAAAAGCCCTGTTTTATGCTGTGCGACCACTGTTCTACAGGTCGGTGAAAAGTAACCACATATATTGCATCGTATGCTCGTGTGCAGAGACATTGGGAGTTACAGAATCATCCTTGGTTCCTGTTTATGCAAAATCGTCACTAGGAAGTGACTGTGTGGTCAAATACCACTTTCGCCAGTTTTGCAAAATTTGCCCTTGTGAGGGTGAAGCTGTGTTTTTTGCAGTGACAGAATCTTTTGCAGTATTCTGTAATGGCGTCTGATTCTCTTTCACAGATTGTCACTGAAAAGCTTGACAAGAACAACTTCCAAGCATGGAAGTTTAGAATGACAAATTTCCTTATGGGAAAAGGATATTGGAAATTTGTTGCAGGAAATGAAGAAGAACCAGTTCTTCCTGATGTTCCCAATCAACAGCAAATGCAGGCATTCAAAGCATGGCATGAGAGAGCCAGGAAAGTTATGTACTGGCTGTCTATCAGTATTTCAGACTCTATGATTGTGCATATTCAGGATGCAAGTACGCCAAATGAGGCATGGAATACTTTGTCAAAAATGTACAGCACAAATACTCAAGCCAGGAAAATGCAGCTCAAGCAAGAGTTGCATAATGTGCAAAGAGAAAATATGAGCATCAACGACTACCACATGAAGGTGAAGAAGATTGCAGATGCACTTGCTTCCATTGGGTCGCCAGTGGAAGATGATGATTTAGTTTCTGTGACCTTGAATGGTCTAGGAAAGGATTATGCACAGTTTCGGACATCCATTTCAGTTCGTGAAAGATTTCCTGATTTTGAGGAGTTGATTGCTCTTCTAATTTCTGAGGAGCAGAGAAATGGTGGTGCATCTTCTTCAGGAGGAACTTCAAAAGAAGCTGTCTTCTACTCAAATGCTGGAAGAGGTAGAGGCAGAGGTAGAGGAGGCCGATTTGGAGGCCATGGTAGAAATCAGAATATGCAGCAAACTTAAGAAAACCAGTCCTATGGAGGAGGACGTGGTAACTCTAGAGGCAGGGGGAGCCAAAGAGGTCGTGGTGGATGGCAAAGAGGCCAAAATGCAAACAGTAATGATGAATGCTACTATTGTGGTAAAATGGGTCATATGGCTAAAGACTGCTATAAAAAGTAGAATGACATCATGAATGGAAAACTGCAACAAGGAAATTATTCATCCTCTAGTAGACAGGGTGATGACAGAAATGAGCATCTGTTTATGGTGCAGAACACGAACAATTCTGTGACAAGTGCAAAACAGAGAAATCCTGGTTTTTCCATTTTTCTTGTATCCTCCATCCATTCTGCATGACCTGTCATGTGGTTTGATGCACCTGAGTCAACATACCATACATCATTGCTTTCTTTTGCACTTGTCACAGAATTGTTCATGTGCTGCACCATAAACAGATGCTCATTTCTGTCATCACCCTGTCTACTAGAGGATGCATAATTTCCTTGTTGCAGTTTTCCATTCATGATGTCATTCTGCTTTTTATAGCAGTCTTTAGCCATATGACCCATTTTACCACAATAGTAGCATTCATCATTACTGTTTGCATTTTGGCCTCTTTGCCATCCACCACGACCTCTTTGGCTCCCCCTGCCTCTAGAGTTACCACGTCCTCCTCCATAGGACTGGTTTTCTTAAGTTTGCTGCATATTCTGATTTCTACCACAGCCTCCAAATCGGCCTCCTCTACCTCTGCCTCTACCTCTTCCAGCATTTGAGTAGAAGACAGCTTCTTTTGAAGTTCCTCCTGAAGAAGATGCACCACCATTTCTCTGCTCCTCAGAAATTAGAAGAGCAATCAACTCCTCAAAATCAGGAAATCTTTCACGAACTGAAATGGATGTCCGAAACTGTGCATAATCCTTTCCTAGACCATTCAAGGTCACAGAAACTAAATCATCATCTTCCACTGGCGACCCAATGGAAGCAAGTGCATCTGCAATCTTCTTCACCTTCATGTGGTAGTCGTTGATGCTCATATTTTCTCTTTGCACATTATGCAACTCTTGCTTGAGCTGCATTTTCCTGGCTTGAGTATTTGTGCTGTACATTTTTGACAAAGTATTCCATGCCTCATTTGGCGTACTTGCATCCTGAATATGCACAAACATAGAGTCTGAAATACTGATAGACAGCCAGTACATAACTTTCCTGGCTCTCTCATGCCATGCTTTGAATGCCTGCATTTGCTGTTGATTGGGAACATCAGGAAGAACTGGTTCTTCTTCATTTCCTGCAACAAATTCCCAATATCCTTTTCCCATAAGGAAATCTGTCATTCTAAACTTCCATGCTTGGAAGTTGTTCTTGTCAAGCTTTTCAGTGACAATCTGTGAAAGAGAATCAGACGCCATTACAGAATACTGCAAAAGATTCTGTCACTGCAAAAAACACAGCTTCACCCTCACAAGGGCAAATCTGCAAAACTGGCGAAAGTGGTATTTGACCACACAGTCACTTCCTAGTGACGATTTTGCATAAACAGGAACCAAGGATGATTCTGTAACTCCCAATGTCTCTGCACACGAGCATACGATGCAATATCTGTGGTTACTTTTCACCGACCTGTAGAACAGTGGTCGCACAGCATAAAACAGGGCTTTTCCCTGAGTGCGTGTAGAAAACTTCCGTCTCCAAAACAGGCCCCGAAATGGCCTCAAATCAGAAAAACAAGGTCGCCAAGGGCTAAAGCCCTTACCCGCAGCATATACTGCCCTCTTGCTTCACCGCGAAGGGCGTCTCAACCTGAGACAATGCACTCTTGCAATTTCCGGCTGTGCTACCTGCAGAGATCTGCTCCCAAAACAGAAAATGAAAGCAACACTGCTCCTCTTACCAGAACACCGCGAGCTTGGCTTGCTTTCTTGAGCTCCTTACCACGAACAAGGCTCTGATACCATGTCAAGATTGTGGGAGAGAAGGAAGGAGTCTCACTTGTAGCTTTCTTGCTTGCACAATGGGGGAATACACACAAAGGTGGAGGCTGAAAACAGTTTTTCTCTTCTTAGTTGTGTAAGCCAAAAGAACTCTCATACAAAGAAATAGAAGAACCCTATATATGGGTCTCAAACCAAACTCAACTAACTAAGGTGACATACTAACTGAGCCACGAACTAGAGTAGATAAGGATAGCTGTCATGTAGCTATTATTCATGGGCGGTGTACCAACCGCATCTGCAACTGACACGTCGGTGACATAAATGCACAACAGTCACCTTGGCATATCACGAGTGGAGCTCGATATCTCAACATAATGTAAATGCTAGAAGCCCTGAGGAGTGCTGAGTATTTAGGGTAGAAGATATACTTCCCTCCATAAATCATTTTCTGGTAGACTTCTGTTCCTGCCCCGATCCAGCATTCTTAACCACTTGTAATTACCTCCGACTTCTCAAATTCCTGCTACTCCAGAAACCTGCAGAGGAAGTCCATCTCTCCCCACTCTTTTTTTATATTAACTTAGGAATAGATAGCAAAGCCATGACTAGGTTGATGATGTGGGCTACTCTCCTCCCTGCCTTCTGCGTAGAGCTCTTAGAGAATATGAGTGACACCCGCTTTGCAAGGTGTTATCACCCCTTCTTGTCCACCACTCCTTTGAGAGCTAAAGCCGGTATTAAAGAATACCTACAAAGTCGTGCATTTTTATCACAATGCCTGTGACCGCCCCGTGACTAAATAGGTGCCACATACCCTGCCCAATGTACTCTCTCCCATTCTCAAAAAAAAAAAAACATGTGCTTGCAGTCTCCCTTCACTATTATTGTGCACCACACTCACTGCATCTAGAGTCCTCTCTAGCCCCTCCCCCACTTCACACTTAGGGCACATCAAGGGCAGGACTTTCAGACCTGTCACCCTAAGTTTTGCACCACACCTCCAACGCCACACGAACTAGGTCCTCAAGTGTGGGACATTACCAAGGGCTTAAGACCCATCTCCCAGTTCCACTAGCACGGGCACCATGCAATACATAGTGAGACAGACACACCCCCTAGGAAGTGCACCACTTTTCTTGCAGGTTATGTTCGTGTTTCAGGAACTGGCTGCTTGGTTGAAGGAGATCATCTACTACATCCTCCAATGATAAGGAATTTTTCCATGAGTCGGACATGACCCCATTACTGCAACTTCAGGAGCTTCGCTGCGAAGGTTTAAATGGCTCAACAGATTTCATGTTGCCAATCATCTGCCTACTGATGGCTGCCATGACTGAACCAAATCAAGCTGAAGGAAAACCCAGTGATGGATCTGCCATTGGCATAGATCTTGGAACCTCATTGCCCAATGATCCATGCCCAATGCCTCAAGATCTACGGATCGCTTATTGATTCCACAAACCTGAAGACCTTCAACTCAAAACTGAAGACCCTCTATTCAAAGACAAGGATTTTCAGCCAAGGTCACGACTTTTCAAGGCAAACAGTGTTCGGGGGGTTTCTCCAGAATAAATCCCTCCAATACCATCCTCTTAAGGGATTGCTTATTGCTTCAAGCGTTTCGGATACTCAAAAGACGATCGGCTACATAAGGGGCACCATAGCAGTGTGAAGGATGCCGAGTATCTTCATGAAGCCCAAAACATGCCAAAATCTCTCCTGGTCATCGTCATCAAACTCCATCACCTCTCATTCACAAGTATCAGTGTCATCTACCCACTAGTTCCACCTAGCAATAGCATCATCTATCCCACTACTTCCCACCACAGTGCCATGCGACTGGCACTTGGCTAGGAGGGGGGTAATGTTTACCCCGCAGCACAGAGGAGCGGAAAATGGAAAAATAGAAAAAAAGGGAAAGGCGCCTTAACTGGCAACTAGACCCGGGAAAAAATTAAATGCACGGGCACAATCCTCAAGAAGTCTTGGAGTCGCCCAAGGAGAGTAAAAGAATAAAAAGCACACCATTAAGTGCGAAAACACTTCTAAAACCTTGTAAAAGAGCGCCAGGATCACTCCTGTGCAAATTGTATGCATTAGTTGGGGATAGGATAGTAGACTAGAACGGTGGGAAATGAGGAAATGGGCCTAGGCTAATGGCCGGCCATGTAAAAAAGAGGGATGACCGCCCATGAAAAATAGGGCATGTATATAAAGTTGAAAAGTGAATGGGAAGCTCATTCTTATGTGTGGCCAAAGCTCTTCTTCTTCTTCTCTTGTTTCTTGCCTTCTTGCTTGTGTTTGAGTGAGGGATTGAGAGAGTGTGAGGGAGTGAGGGAGTGATTGTGTGAGAGTGAGAGATCTTGGAGAAGAAGCTCTCCATCTTCTCTCTTCATCTTCTCCTCCTCTCTTCTCTTCTCTTGTCTCGCGCATGGCTATGGAGGATGAAGCTCATGGGAGAGGGATTGAGGTTGCTTGAGCTTGCCTCAATGATCGTGGAGCTACCAGTGTGCAAGAAAGAGGAGGGTACTCGATCAAGCATCAAGATAAGCTCACTACACCCGTAAGGTAGGCATTGCGCGTCGGCTATGTGAGAGGTAGCCATGGCCGCTCTGTTCGAAACACTTGAGCAATAAGTGGTCCGTAGGTCTCGGGGTAGAGCTTGAAGCTCCCCTCCATGAATCCTCCATCCCTTCTACCCTACTTCCTTATGGAATCAAGACTCTTCTCGATTTTCTTAAAATCCTAGTGATCGCCATCCTCATCAATCAAATTCCCATCAATCCAATTGCAACAACCCCAAGCTCTCTTGCTAAAAATCCCCTCTACAATCTTGTGATTAAAGACCATGGCTCCCAAGAAGAAAGTTATGAAGGTCGCAAACGTAGGAGAGCTGCCAATAATGCTACTACAGACACAATTACTACAAATTGAATGACGAGTATTGGGATTACAAATGAATCTACAAATACCATCAACTAAGCAGTTGTCATGGATCTCCAGATACTATATTTTTATAATAAAGGTAGCTAGCAAGCCATCATCCCATGAATTGGCAATAAAAGTTGCATTCATAACATATGATTTTATTCATTCTCTACATATAATCTTTTAAAGGACTTCTTAACCGCAAATTCCAAGGGGTAACTTGGGTTTGTACAAGATGAACCTAAATGAGTACAAGGAAGGTACAGTGTTCCTAAAAGACTTAATGTTTTTTATTTGTGTTGATCTAATGAAACCTATGATGGATAATTACAGATGCTAATTCTCAATATCTAAAAGACCTTGAGATTGGAATTGTTGAAGAATACTTTTCGTAATCAAACTAACCAAGATTTTTACACAAAACTCCAAGGGAGTTATTCTCAATAATAGAATTATTGTTTAGTCCAAACTAGATACCAAGGAAGGGGAAATCCAAGAAGACTATTGAAAGGCATTGCCACTTACGCCAAGTTTTTGTCTTGATATTATTATTATTGGAAAGAAAATATTTGTCTTGGAAATAAATTTGTTAAAAGTTTATGAATAATGCATTCAAAATAAGATGTTTGTGATTGTAAGTTAGGTACTAATATTTCCTAATATCATCAGGCTAAAAGATAGATGACTGAGTATAGAGACCGAGGGAGTATTCCAATGAGCACAGAATGTTGATTGAGGCAGTGTTTTTGATGGCATTAGACCTTCTCAAGGCTAGCGTGAATAAAACCTACTCCAAGGGGTTTCCTTTTTTTGTTTCTCATTAGTGAGTGTAGACCAATCATGACATGAAAGATCTTATCATAAGGAACTCTAGTTGGTAGGAGGAGGTGAGGATACCAGGGGGCTTTGATCATAACCTCCTTAAGCTCTTACAAACTGCCAACTACCCTTCGATTTCCAAACATTATTTTGGAAGTTTCAAGACTAGTTGAGGATCTAAACTTAGAAAGAATAATATCTTTGGGTTGACATCACTCTAATCAGAATAGAAAACATTGTAAAAAGTTATTTTTCTTAAAGGAACCTATTGAGAAGGGATTGTTTTACTCTGTTTTTGTGTTGTGAATTAAAGGTGTGTAACAAATTTGTATTAGGAGATAGTTCAAAGAAGCTATTTTTATATGTTGAACCTAAGGTGATAGGTAATTAGGTAATTAAAAATACTCTCGGGAGAGAAGCGGGAGGATGATCCAGACCTATGGTTGACTGGTCTCCGTAAGCCGAGAGCTTTCCTAAGAAGGAATAAAAATCACATTTTTTATGAGATCAGAAATCTTGACTCGCATCACTTTAGAACTATGGGCAGAAAGGATCAAAGTGCCATACTTCCCTTCGTTTCCCATTCTCTTTGAACCTAGCGCAACATAAGCCTGTTTCAGTTAGCAAATCTATAGGGATGGAATCTTGAATCAGTGGTCAACAATTAGTAGTTTCTTTGACCAAAAAGACTCAAGTTGATCCTTGTGGGAACGATCGAAACTTTCACTATGGGGTAGACTCAAGTAAGCCTAGTTAGCAAACTCCGAGGGTTTTCATTAAAATCCCGAAGATGCTTTTTAGGAGATCTCTTGATGGGCTACTAGGAACATACTGCCAAAGGGCGGGCACATTACAAAATCCATCTTGGAGGGGCTATCCAAGTGGGCCATATAATCAATGAGCTTATCCAACTTTGATACCACTTCATTATGCTTAGAGACCATGTCATTGTGCCTCACTGCATGGCTTGTCTCATGTGGCATAGAGTTTGATTGACACTAAAGGCTCCCCATTTGGGTGAGTCTTCCTCAAAGTCATCCTCATGTGGCTCTTCGATTGTAGGCTCTCTAGCATTGATAATACCTCTCTATAGGTTACCTTGGGCCTTGCCCTTGCCTTTGTTTCTTGCCATTCTAGATATTGCCAACTAGACCCATTGTTAGTACAATGAGTGTAACTTTTGATAGATAACTCTGATTGGGATTATTGTTTATTCAAATAAAAGAGGGGAATCCCCTCTATGAGATTATGTAAAAAAAATTATGATAGAAGATATCTAGAATTTTATATAGCTTACTTTCTGTGACTATATAAGAGTTGTCTACACCCTGTCCCACTGGACCATTGTGCACAAAAAACGCAATCTCTTCCCAATTGTAGCTCTCATTGGGGAGAATTTTGGTTTCAAACAAAGGGATTTTTTCCCTTCAAGATGAGCTATAGGGCTTTTGCTTAGTAATAATACCCAATTTTTCGTAAATGGATTACGATATCAATTGTAAAATTCTTGCACCTAATGCAATGCCTATCTTGACCCAAATTTGTACCATTTGTAAACCTCAAGACTAAAAAGCATATGCCATGTCATAATTATCATAAAATACATAGTACCATGTACATCCATATGAGGCTTGCATCAATGAGCCAACCAATGTGTATAATCTTAGTAGACATCTCCCACTCATTGCATACATCCCACCCACATCCCAAGAGCATAACATACATGTCTTGCCACTACATTTACTTTGTGCCAAGTATATTTCCTTTGAGATTTGGGCTCTTTACTGAATGTTATTGCAGCTACACACAAATATCAAGGATTGTATCATCGAGAGGTGGGTAAAGTTTCCCCCAAGTTAGGTGGTGCATCCCTCAAGGTCTTCAGTGGCAAGGGAGGGTTGCCTCACTCTTGTCTTGCCAACTTGCCTTGCATCTTCCTTTTCCTTAGGTGGCATGTATACATGGCAAGCATTTTTAATTAAGAAGATCATCATAAAATGCATGTAGAAAAGAAAACTTTGGCCCTTTTCATGAAGTGCATAGAATGGACAATGGATGGGGTGAGAGAGGGGCTTACCTTGGCAATCTAGTGACCCACTAGATTCCAACTTACCCTTTTATAATGGATTAATAATTTGTTTATGATCAAATTAGTAAACACACCACAATGGAATTTTAGGGGTAAGTATAAACCAATGATCAAACTGCCCATGACTAAATCTCATTTCTTATGCAATGATAAGAGCAATTAAGCTACTAATTTTAGTTGGACAACATTTGTTCTATGAAAGACTCTAGTTACAAGGCAAGATTCAATCCTTAGCTCTCTCCAACAACATAGCAATTGGAAATGAGAAAGAGAGAGATCAAGAATGAAAAGAGTACCTTGTAGTAAGCTTGATGTAGGTTGCCTTTTGAATCCATATGAGAGCATAAGATAAATGCAAATCCCTCCTCAAGAAGCTCCAATAGCTCTCCCATGATTAGTGGATGGACTTTGCTTCTCGAATTCATGCTCCCATAATGTTCACATGAGCTTCTTGATGGTAAATAAGCTACAAGACTTGAATTCTTGATCAAATGTAATCGCAAGATGACTATAGGGAACTTCAAGATTCAATTATTGATGCTTCTTGAAGGAATTTGAAGCTTCAAGAACTAGCCATGGCTTCCCATGAACAGATCCTCTTCAACTTTGTGTCAATCCTTCCAAACTTGGACATACTTCATCAGGGCTTGCTTGAGATGGTTCTTGGGGCTGAGAATTCAAGGTTTCTTGAAGATAATGAGAGCTTGAACTGAGCTTCAATGGTTGCCCCCTATTGTCACAAGTAGGGTTTCTTCAAGAATGGCAAAGAATATCAGAGATAGCTAAAACAAGGCTTAGTCTACTCCAGAACTTGCTGTCCATGTTGAGGAATGATCTTGGGAAGGACCTAGAAGAGGCTAGGAATAGTAGTGTAAAATGCGCTTTAGGGGGCTACTTGGAGACTACAACTCATCAATCTTGGTCATTCCACTACTTGATCTAATGCTCATGATGGCTAGGATCTCCTTCTTGATGTCTTTGATGCCTTGGAAGAGAAGGAAGAAATATTTGGAGAGATTTTGGTTGGGATTCCATGGCAACTTGAGAAATAGTCCTCCAACTCCTGCCATAGCTATTGTCTATCCTTCAAGAAAAGGCTGCCAACTTGTTTGAGCCTTGAGCCTTGAGCCTTGACCCAAATTTTTATATTCTTGATTCACCCATGACTTCACATTGCCTTAATTTGATTAGCATGGGAGGTGGGCCAATAATATTTTACCATCTTGGAGACCCTACACAATAAGAGATGGAGATCATAAGATAACAAGAAGCTAGTACTTGCATTACCAAATGGCACCAAAGGTATGTACAATGTGGGGTAAATATATTACATAACTAGTGGCTAAAGTGAAATCTCTCACCCTAGAGCATGGATCACAAAGCCATTCGATGCTACATAAGTAAAGGGGAACACCAAGTCTATTCATTGCCCACTTAGACTACAATGGAGGGAGTAATGGAACCCATAAGCATATAGTTTTCTCTCTTATTCTTGAGCCTTAGTTGAGCTCACTTAGATGCTTGCTTGGGGGATAAGGAGAGTGTGGCTTGCTTGATCCTGAGTTAAAACAAAGGAGGAGGACCCTTGGTTTTGCCTTAATATGTTTGCTCTATTGTGAGAACAATGGATGGATTCTATCTATTTGGTTAGCTCCACTTTCTTACCACATTTATAGAATAAGGTTTAATAGTGTTGAATTGAGTTTACTTTCCATTACAAGGAACTTAGTACTCTGAAAGCCATTGTGGATTGAGTAGGAATGAATTTTGTTGGATTGGATTTGATTGATAAAAACAATGAAAATTGAGCAAGGAGCTTAGTACTCTGAAACCCATTATGGATAGAATAGGGAATATGAATAAAATTTATTGAAATACATTTGATTAATAAAAACAAGTAAATTTGTTGTTTTCTTTCCATTACAAGGAGCTTAATACTCCAAAACTTGTTGTGGTGATAGAGTAGTAATGAATTTTTTTGGATTGGGTTTGCTCGATTAAAAAAAGTTAAATTGAGAAAAAGTGGAAGGAATAGGTGTATGAAGAATTAAATTTTAATCCTACCATGACGTAATAGTCTCGTAGTAAACAATACTATGCATCATAGCAAGAAATAGTGTGATATCATAGAACTAGTCAAGTGGGTTTTCATCCACCATAGGTGGCTAAGAGAGGGTGCTCACTTGCCAAGGACAAATCATCATAATACCAAGCCCCTAGATCCTAAAACTACCAATAAGAAACTAAAATTTGGTTAATAATGAAACATTAAGAGTAATATTGCAATGTTATAATGTATAATATGATGAGATTGCAATTTTCATACTATGATATGGGAATTGGCTAGGGTGACTTGACCATAGCACCCTAGGTAGCTTTGTGACTTTTAGATAATTAGTCAAATTAGATCCTTGGACCAAGCTAGCAATTAAAGATACCATTTCAATTGATGTATTAGTAACTTAAGACGTGAAATTGATCAATAAGTGAAACTGATCAATTAGTCATTAGAACTTCAAACCATAAGAAATACTTGTTCGCCAACTTAGGTTTTAAGACCTACCCCACCTCAAACTAGTAAGGCTTAGTGTAGACTCTTTAGCATATCAATATCAATCAAAGGAGGTACTCCCTTGAGGGTACTCCTTGGACTCATTCCAAAATAAAACCTTAGTTGGATTAGAGTTACAAGAATATGAAAGCATATTGACCTCATAGAGGATTGATGGTTTCATTGACAATGTAAAAGCAATCATTAGTAGTAGATATAGGGAAATTCATTCTACTAGTTAGTAGTGGATAAACTATTCTAGAAGAGACAATTGGCAAACCATCAAGACTACTACAAAAGATGTTATCCATAGGATTATCAAGTTTCAACAAGAAGAAGTCAAGAAGTACCAAGATGAGGGATGGGATGCAAGAATTCTTAGCTAATGTTTCTCTAATGTAGGAATAGTTAGAACAACTGTAGACATGATCAATAATCTCGTGCAACAATATGTGCTGGCAAGATAACCCCCATAGATATCAGTGCTAGAGTAGTTACACACTTGTTGGCTCGACTAGCAACCAAATTGCTAAATTAAGCCCTTGACTCCAAAATCCCAATCATAGCCAAGTAGATAGATAAGTATAAGACATGAAATCTCCTTATGGGTTTATAGGGACATTCAAGCAAGTTTATGTTTCTCACGGGTTAGTGGGGCTGGTGATGATAGAAGAGCTCATTGTAGCTCTTCATCATATAATAACATAAATAAACAAGAAATTGAAGGAACTCACAAATTACAAGAAGAGAAAAAATAGAAGAAGAGTGCATGACAAAAGATTGGGTACAATCTCCCCCCATGCATTGGTGAGCACCTTCCCCATGCATATATTTATGGATTTGCATTATCTTTTTTTGCTTAAAATACATGAAAAACATCCTTTTGTGACCTATTACTTTCTTTGCACATGAACTACATGCTTTTTGGTCTATTACTTTCTAACTCCTAACTAAAGAACTTATTCTAAGGTTTATACCAAAATATTGTCTAGCTCTTTAGGCCTTATATAAAGGCTATAAGTACATAAATTAAATGCATGTGTACATATACAATAACCCTTACTAGAGAGTGCCCAAAACAATAAGTCCACACTAGTTAGGTGCTCAAAGATAATTAATACTTGTGCATGAAAATACACTCTACTCAAGTTAATTAGTCTACATAAAGGCTATAACGAAATAAATAAAATGCATGTGTATATATACAATAGCCCCTACTAGAGAGTGCCCAAAACAATAAGTCCACGCTAGTGAGGTGCTCAAAGATAGTTAATCCTTGTGCATTGTTAGGACTTGAATTTCACCGTATATTTAGTACTATTTTACACCTTAGTCATAGTATGCATGTAGTCTTTGGATCAGCATATGTAAAGCAGTCCTTATACTTCATATGATGTTTCACCTGAAAGTCAAGCGGCGTAGGTAAGAAACGTTAGGTAGTTGTATTCGAGCAGTTGCTTTTTGATCATGAATGGAATATGACTGAGTACAGTGCCCAGAAATGGCGGTTGATGTTTGATTCCATTATCTTTTGATTGTCTCTTGAATGTTAGTGTTATTCTCTTTCAAGTTGTTCAATCAATGATGGCTATGGTGATAGGAAACAACATAATATTTGATGATCAACAATTCTATGTTGCTGAGTATGATGTGTGCTTTGTGTTTGAATGTATTTCTTGAACATTATGTAGTGCTGATGGCTGTAAATCTATATAGGAAGCTCTGCAGTATTGTGGTGTTTTTCCTCAAGTAGAACACTATGTCTGAATTGTTATAATATTCCAAGAGGCCAAAAAACTTTGGCGATCCCTGCCAGTTTCAGGAAAATAATTTCTTGATTTAGGAGCAGATCTGGAACCAATTCTTGAGAGATTTACGCGATAGGAATGCTAATGGCATTGATCATGTACCATGCACCTTTTATGTGTAGCATTTATGTTAGGCAATTACCCTTATCATTCAAACCCTATTCTTACCAGGAGAGCAGATCATGGGAATTGGATGAAGAACATGCTGTACATGATAGTCACAGTGATTAGGATGTGGGTCCCTCTGGGGATACAACAACCATTCATAATTCTTTAAGTTTCACCTAATGTTTCAGAAGATGAGGAACTATCATTACCACTTAAAGATCAAGAAACTCCTCCTAAGCAGGCACTTGAAAGATTGCAACATATAGTGCTCGGGAGATCATTTTTACTGAGAGGTATAGCTCTTCAATCTAAGAAGTCTTTAAAATTTAATCCTCTACCACCATTGCAAAGGCCTCATAAGCCGAACATAATGAATCCAAATCAGATTGTTAACCCAAAAGTTAGAGCCTCTAAGTTTTCAAGAAAGAAACAAGAAGACCCTGATTGTCATGTGGACCAGTTTGAGACAAGATTGAGACAAGATGGACAACCCATGGCTTCAACCAAATGTATGGGGACCATGTCAAAAAGCAACAATTTGATGCCATGTTTTAGGGGAAAGCTATGGACTGGTTTGCCAGTTATGGTATGGCAACCTTCAATTCATATGATGCTTTAAAAATAGTATTTTTAGGCAGGTTCCGTAAGGACAAAACTCCAGGAGATATTCTAAGGAAGATCAAGAAGATCAAACAAAAGACTATGTTGGTGGATGACTATGCCCAGAAATTGAGGAACCTGTTGAATATGTTGATGATACACCTTCAGTGGAAATGCAGATTACCTATTTTATGAAGGGCCTGAGAGGTAAGATTTGGAATACTATTGCCAATGTAGAGATGGGTAAGAATGATACATTGGACACATTGATAAGGGCAGCTATGAGAGTGGAAAAAAGACTTGGTATCTCTAAATCTAAGAACAATAAAGATGAGGACTCTTCAGACTTAGATTCTGATACAGATTTAGGGTCAGATTTAGACACAGACAGTGATGATGAGGATAGTGATTATAGCTCAAATTCAAATGATGATTCAAGTGACTTTGATGAAGATAACTCTAGTAGGAGGAGGAATAAGAAGAAAAAGAAGAAATCTGGATTAGCCAAGACTAAAAAGAAGAAAGCAAAGGACAAACATAAGAGAAAGTCAGAGGATAGCAAGTTAGATAAAATGATAAAATAGAAGCTAAAAGATTTGGGTATTACTGAAAGTAAGAAGAAGGAAAAGCATTGTGAGATATGCCAAAGAAAGGACCATGAGACTAGGACTTGCTGGTATAATCCTAATGTCAGGATGGAATAGTAGATGCCATTAATGCAAGCTAGGCCAAGACCTATTCAATTAGTTGCAGTAAATCAAATTATTCTTGACACCATGTCATAGAGACCCTTCAGAGGACCTAGAAGAATGAAGGCTAGACAACCTTGGGGAAATTTTCAAGCATAGCAGCAAACTACCCAAAAGGGTAGCATGCCACTATTGTGGAGGTCAATGACACTTTGTTGGACCAAACTGTGAACTTTGGGCAAGGCATAGGGCTGAGAGAGGAATGCTAGTAGAGGTCCTGCAATGATGGAAGACCTACATGAGCATCTCATCAACAACATCCACCTACCCCACTTGCAGCAGGAAAATGCTGTATGCAACAATGCTTATCAAGTATTTCTTGATGTTTATACGGGTGTCACACAATAGAGGAGACATGCATGGGTTAAACATGTCAAGAAGAAAATGGGACAATGGGTGTCACACAATAGAGGAGACATGCATGGGTTAATAGACATGTCAAGAAGAAAATGTTTCAGGAGGGAGATTGGATTGTGGTATATAACTCTCGCCTTGGCAAGTTTCCCGGTAAGCTCAAACTTAGGTATGCAGGTCCCTTTGTTATTTTCAAGGACATGGGTCAGGGTACTTTTTTGCTGTAGGACTTGCAAGGAAAGGTTTTACACCTTGCAGTGAATGGCTTTAGGCTTAAGAGGTTAGTACAACCCTATTATTCAAATGTTCATGTTATCATTCAAAATGGGACAAGGGAATCAGTTATTGGTAGTTGCATGTGTGAATGGTCTAAATCCTATGATGTTGAGGTGACACCTAGCACAAAACAGGGTGGACTGAGAGAAGACTTGGACTTTGGCATGCAAATGGAAAAGGGCGTGTGTTCTTTTGGGAGTTTCTCTCCTTCTCCACTCTTGACTCAGTCTCGGCCTATAACTCTCACTGCCATGACGCATACTCGCCAGTGGTCTTCAGCTTGGAAGCTGTCCATGACCAAGCATGGCCACCAGGAGGATGACGATGATGAGCTCTATGTGGCCAGTGATTGATAGGTTGGTGCAACAAGGAGACGAAGAGGTAACACCATCGAAGGCTCCATCTTCTTCTAGTCCTAGTGCTGTTGGTACTCCCTTCATGGACTCCACCTTGTATTTGAATGTTGAGGCAGAGGTTCATCAGTCATGGCTACAAAAGATCGGATTGTATGATTATGCTCATTTGCCATGGGATCGTTGGGCATCGAATGTGCATGCCTCCATGCAGATGGATATTTTGAGGCACCCAAATTACAAAATTGCAGGTCGTCTTGAGTTGACTCCTACCATTGTTAGTTTGCACTTCCTTTGAATGATAATCCGATTGCATATTGGTGCACGGAAGACCAAATGCATTATTTTTTCGGTGACCCAACAGGGCCCAAGAATGTTTATGTGTTAAAACACATTGATGGTGTCAAGAAATTGCAGTTGCATTGGTTTATGGAATGCTTTATGATGTTCATCAAGACAGATAGCATTGCTAGAGATATGGGTTTCTTTACTATGTAGAGAATTTAGGGATGCCAAATTGGGCAGGCCTTATGTTTGAGAGGCTTATGGCTAACATTAAGAAATCTTGGATGGGTTGTTTTCTAGCAGGATTGTATGAGCATGCATGGGTCTTGTATCCAAAGCTTACGATGACTGAGTATTTGCTGAAAATGGATGTTACTTATTTGGCTGAAGATGTAGTGGAAGCCGATCATAAAGTTGATGTTTCTCATGAGCTTAAAAATTTCAATGATGCTCATGATATGTTTGATGGTGATTTTGAAAAACATGCTATTTATCATGGCTTGAAATAGGTTGGATATGATGAGGCATATGCCAAGCAGGTGGCTTTCGAATTTGTTAAGGGAGACCATAAAGATGCAGGTATTAAAGATGTACTTCATGTTGGTAAGTAGTATGATGGGGATGCTTCTAAAATGAATGGTAATTTTTATGCTAAGAAAAAGCAGAAAATTGGGAAGATATGGTTGAGAAGTAAGTCTGCATCAGAGGAGAAAAAGCAAGATGCTAATCTTGATTCTTGGAATCATCTTGGCAATGACTTTGGTGATTAGGATGTGGTTGAAGGTCCAGCAGAAATACCTTCAGGTTCAACTGGTTTTCAGATGTATGATGGTCAATTTGACAGTCTTTCGGATGCTATTGGAGTTATGCAGAAACTCATGGCATACTTCCATGATTATGATAAGCGGAATGCTCAGACTGTTATTTGGGTTATTGAATTGCAAGATCAGTTGGCTACCAAGCAGAAGGCAATTGAGGTCTTGATTCAGAAGCTGTAGCAGAAGCAGTCAAAATATGATGCATTAGAATTGGATCTTAAAGGTTAAAATTGCAGATATGCAGCAAATCTTGGATAGAAACAAAAAGTCTCCTGCACTTTTTGAAAAATGGACTAGTGAACTTAGGACTCAATGCTTGGAGGAGATGCACTCTTTTATGGGGAAACATGTTCAACTTCATGTTGATTATCAAATGTTATTGGAGAGATTTTAGCCATTGTAGGGAGTGGAAAAGCAAATTTTGAGCAATGTTGAAGTTGAAGTGGATGCTTCAGTGATAGAGAGAGAGAGAGAGAGAGGAAGGTTCAAGGAATTTCCTTCCCTCCCTCTCTTGAAAAAAAGATCACAAGTACCCTCCCTTCCTCGCTATTCTTGCGGTTTTTCCATCAACCACCCCTCTATTTTGCAAAAGGCTGCTAGAATCCAAGCAAAGCATGGGAAATTCTAGTACAAAGGAGTGCATCGTGAGAAGAGAGGGCCACATTCCAAGCTCTGAAATGGCCCCAAAGTGCAAACGCTCCCTAGAAGTCGGAAAGGCCGCAACCATAGAAGGAGGATCAGGCAAAGATGCCACTGCTAACACGATTGGGTTATCAGGTATAAATGCCAATTCGTCACTCCAAAACCAGGTACTACTACAATGACTTGCCCTATGAATAGAGTAGTAGGGTGTAATTATCATAGAAAGGAATCATACGTTTGCATCGCGTAATTAGTATAACTAGAAAGGTAGACGCATAGGTTTGAATCAAGTTCATGATGGTCACGATATGCTACAAGTTGATTAAGCATTCATGGGTTGTTGGCTATACTAAACTAATTATTAGGTATGAATTTTTGTGAGTGCATCTTAGATTACCAATATATATAAATATACAAGACCGTGTAGGACGATTGCATCCTATAAACCTTTAAAGAGAATTACCTTGCATTTACATTAGACATGATGAATTCATGTACCTTGCACTTAAAAACATAAGTCACAACTTATGATTTGCATAAATTCATTGAAATGAATTTTCAAGAATCAAATCTTCGCATTGTATCATCAACTCGGGAAAGACTTGCATCTAGAATTGCGTGGCATCGTGGATAGTTTTGGTTGCACTACATGATAGAGATTCATCCTAATAGATAGACTTAAGAGGCGCATGTAAATTGTTAAACTTAACTGCAAGAGGCAGTTTGGCAAATGAAATCCTATATGATAAGTAAGGCTAGGGTTTAAATTTTCTTATTTAGGGTTAATTGTAAATAATCCAAATTATTGTTACGATCATGGGTTGACTTAGAATCAAGTAAACATGCTCATAGGTTCTATCCTAGCAACTAGCTGCGATGAGTCCAATAACACCCTTAGAGGTATCATTTTAAACCATGATACAACTCGATGTCAATACAAGAAAACTCGAATGTCGTATCCACAAGAAAGAATGACCATTCGCCATGTGACATTCGATGCTCGCAACTACTCAAGGATTGCAAAGGGCTTAGTTTACTCTTGGCTTGCGGGAGGAATGAACAAAAGTTTATGTTATGAAATCTTGAGGGAATGAAACCCTAGGGTAAACCTAGAAATGTTGATGAAGTTCTAAGGAGGGGAATGGTTACCAAATGACCAAATTGAAATCCTAGTTGAATCATATAAGACCTGTGATCTCAAGAAAAGAACCCCGGACTAAAGGTTAGCAAATTGGGGCAACTACCATTCGGGAATTGTTGGATATAAACCCAATGGCATAATTTCTCGCTCGGATCACATAAGAATGAGGGTTGAAACAAAGGTATTCCCTACTGCTCAGAAGATCAATTGCAAATTTGACACCAATGCAAGAAAAATCCAAAAGGATGAACGCTAAGCGTTCAAAAATAGGAACTCCACCTTAGCAGATATCCTGAGCACTCACCTTCATTGTTGTTTGTGCTTGTAAATTTAAGAACACCGTCTGTGAAAGGATTGTATGACCCAAGCTCACAAAAGAAATTTGAATAATGAATTAGGTTAAATTCCTGAAGGGGTGCGCCAAACCACCCCCAACTGGCTGCTAACCCTATCCAAGGGGGTTCTAAATAACCATGATGGGAACATGGACCGAACCCGCCACAAGAGGTCTCTCCGTGGGTTAGTTTGAATGTAGGAGGATGCTTGGATGCCAGGGGCACTTTGTTTCTAAATTCCTTGCCTTCGGGTCCTACTTAAACAATCTACATGACTCGAGATGGATTCTCAAGGCCCTGTTACTAGTGCAAGGGCAGAAACTTGGAGGAAATAAGACACATCCTCATAGATTGTGGGAATCATCCTTTTTGGATAAGGCTTGTATCTCTGTTAAAATGCTAATATAAAGTTTACTTCCAAGGAACCTGTCTAATCTATTTTCGTGTCAGTGCCACAAGTTACGTGAATGAACCCTGTTCCCTAAAAGGATTAATTAAGGAAGCTCATTTTAAATGTCACACATAAATGTGATAGGACCTAATTGGATAACTAAAGAACACCTATTGAGGGAAGCAGGTGGGGAGGAACCCCCGACGGCGGGTCTGTCCTATGACAGGATGGTCCCAAAAAACTAGGAGGCTTCTCACAAGGTTTTACGAATGTTTGACCCTGAGAAATTGTTAGGATAGAACCCTGATTCATTCCATTTTAGGGGATCGGAATGGGACTATGCCCTACGAGCAGAAAGGTTGAGCGACACATCCCTCTCATTTCCCATTGTCTTTGAACCAAGTGTGGCATGGGTTAGCTTCGACTTGGGTATCTCTGTGTAAAGTAGGATGTCCAAGACCCGATGCTAGAATGCTGTCAGGAGACCTTGGCCATTAGGAACCCAAATTCAAGTCGATCCCAATGGATTTAGCTGCGAACATTCCGTTGTGAGGAGGACTTGAGAAACCCTAGGCGACAAACCCCGTAACATTCCATGGGAGTTTCAAGCGGCATTGTTTAGATTCGTCACTCGATGGACCACTAAAAAACGTGCCTAGATAGTTGATAGGCAGGCATGTTACACATACAACTGAATATCATATGGCAAATAGACAAGTAACAATCTAAATAAATAGATAAATGAATATCACTTACTTTCATAGCAATTATCATAGTAGATCTCATGCCTTTGGTCTATGCTTACATGACTAATAAAGGAATGTTGGGGTAAAGGCCAATGAACAAAGGTTGGATAGACACCCCTTGTATATGTACACACTATACACTTATACATAAGTGTAGATAATAGAAAATAAGGGTAAGCTAGTACCCACAAAATCACACACACACACACACACACACACACACTCTCTCTCTCTCTCTCTCTCTCTCTCTCTCTCTCTCTCTCTCTCTCTCTCTCTCTCTCTCTCTCTCTCTCTCTCTCTCTCTCTCTCTCTCTCTCTCTCTCTTGCTCGCTCGCTCGCTCGCTCGCTCACACACACACACACACACACACACACACACACACACACACACACACACTCTCTCTCTCTCTCTCTCTCTCTCTCTCTCTCTCTCTCTCTCTCTCTCTCTCTCTCTCTCTCTCTCTCTCTCTCTCTCTCTCTCTCTCTCTCTCTCTCTATGCTCCTCATCCTATCAACTTATATCAGAGGTTTACCTTTTAATGCTCGTGGTTGGAGCATGGAGTGCAAGGAGTCAATCCTTACTATGAGATTGATCCTTGCTTCCCAAATCTAAAAGAGGTATAACCAAATACTTGAGCTCTCCGATTTAAGTATAACACATGCTTCAATCAAGGGAGCCATTGAGGTTCAATTTGGGGGTTACTATAGCCCAAGTTTGATGTATTTGGAGATCCATTAAAGGCTATTATCTAGTTCAATTATTGGATTTTTCAAATTGTTCAAGGGTTCATGTATTGATGTATGCAAAGATGGGGGCCTACTTAAGCATAGGAAAGGATTTATTTTGAAAGCAAGGGTCCCCCTTGTTCAAAGAAGCACATGGCCAACTTGCTATAAAAACATAGGATCTACTTATTCATATTATAGAATAGAGAAGAACAAAGATTAAAGCTTGATTTCTCTATGGCTTGTCAATGAGCCTCTTAGTGCCTTAGATTTTATCAACTCTACTATAAGAGGATGTTTTCATCAATATCAAATTTGTCTCACCAATGTACTATCATACTTGTCAATTTCCCACCATTTTCTATAGTAGGCGGTGGCTTGTTTTAGTTTTTATTGGAGCCCTATTCAAACTGGTCAACTTGAGATGGATATTTTATGAGTTGTATTCACACATGGATGTCTAAACTAGTTATTCTAAGCTAGATTCACACTATAGTATGCACTTGGAGCCCTAAACTAGTTATTATTTATGCTAGATTCACATTGTATGCATTTGAATAAGCTCAACTTGAAACACTTGGCTAAAATAGATGTGTTCACAATTGCAGAAAATTGAATTGCTTATTTTTTGAGCCACTTGTAGAGAACTATTTTCACATCGCACAATATCTAAATTGGTTATTTTCAATGAATTAGCTTAGTTGGTTAGTGTTGACATTGTAGAGAGGAAAGAAAATTTTTTGGAAGACCTAAAAGGTGATCTCTATGCAAGTCTTTAAGGGGTTTTTAGATGAAAAAAAAAAAAGAAAAATAGCAAAAATTTTGTAAAAATTAAGCATGCATTTAGGAATGCTTAGACCATTTTTGGGCATCAAAATTTGAATATTTAGCATTGTGTTTACAATTGGCGGGCTATTGTAGTGAACATGATTTGGAGTTTTTCTTTTTGGCCCTCTAGTTGATGTAGTTGGGCATCATTTGGTAGCTCCTCGGCTTGTTGTGATGGCATCATCATCTTCTCTTCGAGATGCACTTTTAAACATTGAGAAGTTGGATGGAAGTAACTTATTTTATTGGAAGAAGTAAATTTATAAAGTTTTGGTGCAAAATAAATAGGTTAAGTCCATTATATGCAAAGGTATGAAGCTTAAAGGTACAATTGAGGATGATTGGAATAAGTTAGATAAGAAAGATTTCTTCAAATGGAAGAACAAAGGCAAAGGCAAGGAAAATATTGATGATGATTGCAAAAAGAAAGAGAACTCCAAGGTCTAGATTGAGGAGCTAAACACTATTTGCAGTAATAGTGATGATTGTCTATGTCTCCACACTTGGTGATGCATTTCTAGTTGCCACTAATGATGGCATGTCACATGATATGTTACTCTACATAGGAAGTGGTTTGCATCCAATGATGTAAGTAGAAAAAAAAAGGTTGTGTCTTGTCTTTGTTTTGTTTAAGAAATGATCGTGCATGTGACATTGGTGGATTAGGAGATGTTCATCTATCTTTTTCTCATGATTCTTCTTTTTTGCTCAAGAATACATGGCATGTACCAAATCTCAAAAAGGCCTTGATCAACACTAGACAATTGGATGATTATGGATGTAGTGTGATCTTTGGTAGTCATTCATGAAATATTTATAAAAATATATTGTTATCATGTATGAGGGTCCAAGTTTGTCCATTGTGCTCTCTACATGTGTCTAGTGTAAAAGATCATATGTTGTAGCTATCATGGAGCAACCATTTGTATCTCTTTGGCAAGATTCAAGAAATCTATGCAATGCAAAGCCCTGCCTCACAAATATATTGGCTTAAACAATTGATGGATCTCCACATGAAGAAGGGGATCCCATTGTCTGCTCACTTTAGCCAATTTCATTCTTTTATGAATAATCTTCTTCAACATGGTTTTGAGTTTCGGGATACTCTACGTCCTTTGTTTCTGCTTGGCACTTTGCCTGAGTCTTGGGATGTATTTTGCACTACGATATGTACCAACAAACTTGATGGGCTGAAATTGCAAGATGTAGAGAGTCCGCTTTTGACTTAAGAAATTAATAGGAAAAACAACGATGCTTCCCGTAGTTCACATGCTTTATTTGTTAGAGGTGGAAAAAGTGGTAAGAAAGATAATGATCATCATGGGAAGGACTCTCAGAAGTCCCGGACTAAGTTATGTGGACACAACAAGTCCCATGGACATAAGTCTAATCTTACATGCCATTATTGTGGGAAATTAGGACACATATGGCCACACAACATTATAGCTGCAAAGTCCAATGTAAAGATTGAGGAGATAAATGTCATGTAGCCTGAGGAGTTCGATGGTGACTACATCTTAGTAGCCTCTTCATGTGATGCCTCTCAGCTAACCGAGGCTTAGTTTATTCATGCATAGTGTTGGCTCTTGGATTTGGGTGTGTCTTTTCATGTGACCCCCTACCGTGAGTTGTTTCATACCTATCACAGTGTATATGGTACTATGTGCACTTAGATAATGATCGGTCTCTTGCTATTGTTGGCATTGGTGAGGTCACTCTACAATTTTAGTCTAGTAGCACTTTTATTCTGTATAATGTACGTCATGTACCCACACTAACTAAAAGCCTTATATCTGCTGTTGGGAAGCTTGATGATGTAGGTTATCATATATGCTTTGGTGATTCTGTATGGAAGATAAGTCATGGCAGGCTTGTTCTTACAAGAGGTGCCAAGTTTGGTAGCCTCTACCCCTTGGTTGTATCTAGTACTATTAATCACGTTTTGTCAGTGGGCTCTATTCTACATGTATCTCTTTGGCATGCTCATCTCGGGCATATGTCACTTAAGGGAATAAAAATTCTTAGTGCTTTGCAATATCTTCTGCCTTTTGACTACTTGCATTTTGAGTCATGTGATCATTGTTTATATGGTAGGCAGACTAGGAATTCGCATAAAAAGGTCGAGTATTCCATGCATGGGTGAGCCTTTGGCTCTTGTGCATTCAGATGTATGTGGACCCATGCCCTATAAGTCATTAGGGAATGTGAAGTACTTTGTCACATTTATTGACAATTATTCATGTAAGGTTTGGGATTATCCCATAAACCAAAAATCTGATGTCTCGGCCGTCTTTTCGTGTTGGCTTGCTTTAGCAGAGAATCAATCTAAGGATAGACTAAAATGCCTAAGGATAGATAATGGGGGTGAGTATGTCTCATGTGCCTTTGAGCAGATTTGTGATGCGGGGTATTAAGCGTCAGTTGACCGCCCCTTACACCTCTCCTCAAAATGGTATGGTTGAGCCTATGAATAGGACTATCCAGGAGAGGGTCTATAGTATGCTTAGCCAAGCAGGCTTACCACAACATTTTTGGATTGAGGTAGTCTCTACTACCGTGCATCTCATTAACAGGTTACCTTGCAGTGGTATCGACTTCTAGATTGCAGAGGAGGTATGGACGTCATATGCTCATTTGCATGTCTTTGGATGTGAGGCCTTTTGCCATGTGCCCAAGGATAAATGTAATAAGTTGGATCCTAAAAGTGTGAAATGCATTTTCCTTGGCTATGGAAATGTAGGAGAGATGGGATATCTTCTTTGGGATCTGCAGGCGGCGCGAAAAGTGATCCGCAACCATAATGTTATGTTCCATGAGGACAAAATGCATATGCAACTTGAGAAAACTGTTAAGATACGCAGGGTTATCCAAGAGGAGTCCCCTGCTCCCGCACAGCTAGCTAGAAAACCTGCACTAGCTGATCCTCATGGCCAGGATGCTACACAGGATGTTAGACAAGATATTGGATAGGTAGCACAATAGCCTACATTGAGGCGTTCTACTAGAGATAGACGATCTCTTGACTGCTATGAGCTCTCCATAAATTATGTCTTGGTTACAGAGATGCAAGAGAGCCTCTCACCTATGATGAGGCTATACGCGGGGCGGTTGTCAGTCACTCCTAGGAGAGGGCTATGTAGAGTTTAAGATTTGACTCATTGCATAAGAATTGTATGTGGGATTTGGTTTCCTTTCCTAGTGGCAAGAAGGCTTTGCCTTGCAACTGGGTGTACAAGTTGAAAAGTACCCCTGGACACCCCATGCCGACATACAAGGCCATATTGGTAGCAGAGGGTTTTAAATAGGAGCATGGTGTTGAGTTTGATGAGGTCTTCTCTCTTGTGGTTAAGATAACCACCCTACACTTTGTCTTGTCTGCATAGCTTGACTTGGACTTGTATCAATTAGATAGACAGCTTTCTTACATGGGGACTTGCATGATGAGATTTACATTGAGTAGCCTAAGAGCTTTGCAGAGCCTAGCAGGGAACACCTAGTGTGCAGATTGAGGAAAAGTCTTTATGGCTTGAAGTAGGTACCTAGGGAATGGTATCATAAGTTTGATGCATTTATGCAATCATAGTGCTATAGCTGTAGTGCTATGGATCCGTGCTTGTAAACAAAGAAAGCCCGTGATGGATCTTTATTGATTTTGGTACTCTATGTGGATGACATGCTTCTGGTAGGGAAAGCTCATGATGAGCTAGATGCTCTTAAGGCTCAGCTCAAGAAGATCTTTGAGATGAAAGATCTGGGATAGGTCTCTCATATTCTTGGTATGCGATTACGTGTGATAGGCATCAAGGACTACTCTATCTCTATCATAGAGAGAGTACAGTCATAAAGTCCTTGAGCGCTTCTGTATGCAGGATGTAAAGCCTATTGGTGGCTGTCCATTGCCTTCTCATGTGAAGGTATCACATGCTAATTATTTGCAGAAAGATGAGCAGAGGGCCGAGATGGCCAAGATTCCCTATGCATCCGCAGCAGTGGGTATGATAGCCACCCATCTAGATATTGCTTTTGTAGTTGGTATTGTGGTACGTTATATGGCTACGCCTAGAAAGAGGAATTGGGATGTTGTTAAGGGTATCATGAGGTACTTGAAGGGAACTTCTGATATGTACATATGTTATGGTAGCCAAGATACAGGAGTCATGGGATACACTGCTCTGACTATGTAGGACATGTAGATAGTAGGAAGTTCACCTCTAGCTATGTGTTCACTTTTGCTAGAGGTGTTGTTTCATGGATGTCCAAGGTGCAGAAATGCATGGCCCTTTCTATTATAAATGTCGAGTATGTTGCAGCCACTATGGCTTGCAAAAGGAGGCCATATGGTTATGTGTGTAAGTCTCTTTTAGTTAGTATGATGGAAGAATAATGGAAGAAGAACAACAATGAGCTGAGGCTCATCTTATACTCCACTCTGTCTCTCTCCCTCTCTTTCAATATGGTATCAGAGCCTAAATGCCTGAAGCCTAAAGGCTTGGTAAGGGCCATTTGACATCAATACATCAGATCTGAAGAAAACGTCAATAAAGGAGATTGTGCCAACATGCCCTTTTTTGCAGAAGCTATAACTTGCTACAGAAATGGATTTTGGAGAAATGGCCCACTAATTTTGACCGTTTTGACGTGGTCTACAACTTTGCAAAAGAAACTTTTTTCAAATTCCTCATAGATTTTGAGATATTCAGCACAGACCTGTGCTGTCTGCCTGTTTATTGCAATAAACAGTAGGTGATAGCACCATTGCTTGATTGAGAGCTCATCTGGGAGCTTGAAGAACTGATTATAGATCTGAAATAACAATGGTCTACTATATACAGAAAACCTACAACATATATGCACCTTTGACATGAGCTTGGAGCTCTCAAACTTATTCAGGAGTACCATTGAAGCATAAGTATATGCTGGGAAGTCATATGGACTTGATGTCATGCATTGGAGCTGGGATTTTATGCTGAAAATATTTAAATCTAGAATTTTTTAATGACTGGAAATTGTCACTGAATGTAGGCAAAAAGCATTGTCTCTTACTGAAGCATTACATGTCATTTTGGAGCTCCTGAGAGCATTGGATGCAACTGAGGATTGAAATCTAGAGATGAAACAAATGCCTTGATATCTACTTGGCTGGTCATTTACAGTACTTGCAGAGTCTATGTACTGACTGAAATACCTACGGGTTATCCCACATGCTTGTGGATGTTTCTGAGGCTTTAAAAGGCTGAAATATCTTGTTTCTTTGGTGCAAAAAAATGCCCTGAATTGCAGGGAACTATCCTAAATTGCAAAAAACTGTCTTGAATTGCACGAAACTGTCCTGATCTGTAGGAAACTGTCCTGAATTGCAAGAAACTGTCTTGATCTACATGAAACTTTTCTTTTTTCTTCTCACTCCTCACACTGAGGTAGATTCGCCTTTAAGTGGGAGGTTGTTCGGGGTAAAGACACCTCCACCTAGCCGCCCATATATTATTACATTGACATTACCCGCACTTGCACACTGCAGGCAGCGAGTGCCCATCACTATCACTTCATTCTTTATTCTTTCAGTCACATTTGAATAAAGGGAAGGCTAATCACACATTGTGACTATTGGAGTTCCCACATTTGGAGTCTCTCTTTTTCTTGCTTTTGCCCCATCCGCTATAGCTCTCACCTCCGTGCTCTCTTGCTTGATCCTTCTCACCTTTCATTATGTAATTTGCATGTAAATCACATACGAGTTAATTGTTCATTGCATCTCAACCATATACAAGCTTATTGCTCTGTCATGCAGTTTTTATCTTATTCGCAAATAATTACTCAATCATACACATTGCATCTCAAACTTATACAAGTTAATTGCTCCATTGTGTACTTTGCATTCAATCATGTACTAGTTAATTGTGCCATCCTTGCATCTCAAATGTGTAATCAACTATCTCAATTGTGTATGAGGTAATTGGTTAACCACGTAATTTATATCTCAATTGTATATTGGTTAATTACACGATTATGTACTTTGTGTCTCAATCATGTGATAGTTGATTGCTTAATCATGTAATTTTCAAGTTTTGATATATCCATATGGATGTAAATTAGTTATGTGCTAATGTAATTTGTGTATCTTAATTGTATACAGTAAAAGGTCAATGCCAAGCTACTTACAAACTAGTGATGTTGAAGTTAACGACTACAAGAATGCAAAATATTTAAAACTTCTTCCCTACATTTGGTGAAACCAAGTACATCTACTTGAGGAATAAATTCATCAAGCAAAGGTGTCAAAGCTTATTCCATCATCCTATATGAGTCTATTTGAGGAATAAATTCATACAAAATAGAGTTGTTAATATGCCCCATCTTAACACTATTCTCTACATTATCTAGTCCTTTAAAATTATAAAAATAATATTAAATTAAAAATTAATCTTTTAGTACAAACATAATCTTTCAAATAAAATAATTTATGCTTTCATTAACTAAAATTACATAGATAAATCTCTAATCTAAATAAACCGAAACCATAAATTACTTAGCTAGTCCTTTAGCTAAGACTTTTTAAAGGTTTATTGAAATATTATTGTAAGTTTGACATATATCTTTACACTCCTATAGGTCAAACATGGCAAGTCACTACACATTTACAAAGAAACTTTCTTTCATGACAATAAATATTTGTTTCATGTGAAATATTCTTTCATATAAAATGCTATTTTGTTTAACATAACATTTTTCACTAGTCAATTGCTTAATCAAATATGGTAATGCACATGTTTGATGATGCGTCCTTGTATTATATCCCATATTTTTGGAGGACATGGTTTAATAGTCTTACACTTTTTGTATTCTACAACTCTTGTATTTGTATTAATGCAACCTACACACATATATGTGCACATGCGCATGCATGCACACAGAGAGAGAGAGATGTAAGATACTAGATGAAGAATGAAACTTTTCATTTTTGCAAGATTTTCTATGGCTTTCGGGTGTAAGCTAATGAAGAACTTTGTATTTCAATGTTTATAACCATAGCATCTACTATTTTCTATGTGTTGTGTATTTCACATTACATACATAAGCTTTCACAATCAAAATTGCAAAGGTTAAAAAGGTTGAGAATAAGAGTGCCTTAAAACAAGGTGACTACTTTTTCCTATTAATAGTAGAACAACTAAAAACTTCATTTTGTTTGTTAAGGAATCTTATTTTAGTCAAATTGGTTCAGAGTTTTTGAAATACATAATGTGAAAAGAGAAGGACAATTCAATACTTCTAAAGTTTAATGTTTACGTTGTAAAATTTCATGCCTTCATTAAAATAAGTATCTATTGAGGTACCCATTTGACTAACTCTAAAAAGGGAGTTGTCCCTTTTGTGTTGGTAGATTATTCACTTTATTTAGAAAGGATCATCATTATCTTGATGAATTTTTGCAAGGTATTCAACTATACAATGTTAACCCATTTATATTATGTAGTTAGGTTATTCAAGACATAGATAGTAATATTTTTGCACTCAAATAGGACTCGCATTGGACTAGCTATAGCCACATATAGCCTATAGGAAGTCCTAGTTTGACATCCTTTTGACTTGCTAAGTTAGCCATTTCATTCACTTGTAAGGAGATAGAAGTCGTTGTGGCTATGTCCTTGTTTATTAACCCATTCCTGTCATTACAATATGGATACATGGTGAGCATGTTTCTTGAACTCTTTGTGTCCTTCACATGGATCAAGGCTACTAGTATTTGGTTGGTAAGTTTTTTATAACAAGCTAATGTAGATATAATGCTATCACCACGTAGCAAGGAATCAAAAGAGAAAGTTTCCTCTTTCTATAAATAAACATGCAAAGGGGCAGTAGCAAGTTCAAATAGATCTACTTGTAATGATCTTACAATGATTGTAAAGTAAATCAAGCATTAATTTCTTACTCCAAGAGCCCACACAAATTTTCTTTTGCAACAATCAATCAAACCACTTTTTCATAGTTTGATCAAATAATGAATAAAGCATTAACTTAGCCTTCATTTATGGTAGACATTGTTTAAGAGAAAATGGAACACAAACATATCATGATGTAGAACAAGAAGCAACAAAAACAAAACTTTATTAGGATATTGGTGATAGAAAAGCACGAGGAAAGAGTTTTCAATGGGAAATAAAAGTTATTCTAGTCAACACTTTAGACCTAGAGTTCCCTAGGTGACAAAATACATTTATAAGATGGGATGTATGCCAAGCACAGTGTACCTCCATTACTAATCCGTAGAAAGTGGACATTCTTCAATTATTCTTTTGCATGACATAAGGCATGCATTGTGAAAGAATTGAATGAATCAGCATGTTGTCTTCAATTATTGCTTTCCACATGACATAAAGCATGCACTAAGAAAGAATGGAATGAATTTATACACTCTTTCCAATAATGTTTTCCAAAAACAGAATGGAAAATTTATCATGGTACAAGAAAGCTTCTTGCTTGGAGATACAAATTGTTTGGAAAAATAACAAAAGAAAGATAAGCTTCTAATAATAAACACATTTTCTCTAGATCATGCAATTTTTAACACAATAAATACTTCTTGTTGTGTCTAAAAGAGCCAAACGAGCAAGGGTATAGCTAGAAGGGGTGGATGTGCACTTTGTGAGGTTTGTGGATCAAATTTCTCATTGGGTGGCTTTGTGGTGTTCCATCCTTCAAGTTGCTTAACCTTTGAGTGAATCTTAGGATCTTTCCAACCATGACTTTAAAATTTACCATAGAGTTGTATCTAGACTAATTTGAAGTAGGCATAATTTCATATGGTGGTTGACATTAAAGAAACATAGATGTAACTGGTAGGTAGGCTAATTTGGATACTAGTACAGCTTATTGATATGAGTAGTTGTCTAAGCTTTGGACTATGTATTATATTAGAGGGAAAATGTCTCTTAATTAGATTGCCTCCTCACCTCTGATTTCTTGTGCACACCAGAAGTTAGTTGAAATCAATCTTAGGGGTTCAATTTAAAGATTTTTTTTATTTTAGTTCAGTTCCTTTTATTTATCGATAATCAATCTTTAACCATTACTCTAATACCATGTGTGAGGTGTCTCCTCTATACCCTAAAAGAGTTCTCTTTTGGACTTGTCCAATGTAGAGTTACTAACCATGGCCTCATAGATTCTCTTATCATGGATACCCTTAAGAAAAGATTGTGTAATGGCATTGATGTTCAACCTTTCTCTAGTAGGAATTATTTTATATAGACTATTTAACTTTGAGATGTAGTCCTGCATATTCACAGCTTCTTGTTGTTCTAAGTTCATAAGCTGCACAATGAGGTTATCCTTGTAGCTTGCTTTGGTGAATCTCATGATAAATAATCAATCCTTAAGATTGGAGAATTGAGACTTCTTGTTAGCATCATGTTGCACCTTAGATTCAACCATAGATTCATTATTCATGGGTTCATGTACAATCCCTCTACATCCACTTTGAGGCTGTGTAAACTAGAATTCTCTAGTAGCACGGTAAAATTTTTGTGGCTTGATTTGACATTGTTTACTCATCCCAGTGGCCTCTCGTAGCTTCCATGTAGAAAGATGGTTTACATAGTGAGTGAGAAATGGGGAGTTGGGTGTATCCAGACCTAAATTTTGATGTAGCAGAAACATGGCTTATAAAGTAAGTGAGGAGGGGAAATTGGGTGTATATAGACCTAAAGTTTGATGTAGTAGAAACATGGCTTATAGAGTAAGTGAGGAGGGGGAGTTGGGTGTATATAGACCTAAAGTTGGATGTAGTATGAAATATTTGAGAAATGTTGTAGTAGAGGGGCAGCCAAATATGCACAATTTTTTTTCATGCCAAGAGGATGGAGGATGCGTGAACTATCATGAAGATTTGATTGGAGAGCATTGATGTACTCTGGGGATGCATGTTTGTAGGGTTCAAGGTGATTCAAAGTGGATTCCAACTTGTACAATGAGGGAAATTTATATAGAGAAGCTAGGGGGTTGGGGAGGGGAGGGAGAGCATAATTTTTACGTCATTTTCCTTTCACAAAAGGTAAAAGCTAATTTGATTTAGCATTGTATGTTATACATCCCTAAGCTCATTATGTTTCACTCCTCTTTTAACTTGCCCCAAAAAAATTAGAGATTTCCCTTCCCACTCTTTTCCCCTTATTTCTCAATGTCATATTGCATAAAAAGTGCATTCTCATTTATTGCTTATGAGTTTAGTCTAATGTTTTCCAATGTGCCGTAAAATTGTAGAAGTGAGTAGTTTTTCAAGACAATCATGTTTATGCAAATGGCTTATCTTGGGTTTGATGTTAAATGTACCATTTTAATTTTTTTTGGATATTTTTGTGTTTTAAATGTACAAATTAAATTCTACTATTTATGCTAGCAATTAATAAAGTGTAAAAGCTAATAATGCACTTTTATTCAATGAAAACACTTGTTTCAACCATTAATTGTCTCATAGTTTCACACCATTGTAACTTTCTTATATTTTATATTGTTTCTAGTACTAATCTAGTTCTAACAATACTAATTTATCTTCTTTGATGTAGCACTCTATCACAAATCAAGATCTTATCAGCCTCAAAATAAGATATGCAGAAAGACATGGTCTAACTATACTCATCAAAAGTTGCACATGGTGGTCTATATGTCATGTCTCTTTTGATCATGCAACAAATTCTTAGTTTTTATTATGCATGATCTAATTTGGATTGATATTTGGTTATATTGTGGAGTGCTCTTGATGATCCCTTATGCTGAGATAACTTTTGGATGTTGATTAACTATAGGAGTTTGGATACTTGGAGCATCCTTCTCTATTTGTCCATATGCTCTATCTTGGCTATTGTATACATCTTACATTTATAAATACATTTTTCCTTCATTATATGAGGCTCACATTGAGAAATATTTATAGATACATTTGCCTATTGTTATTCTACCCTATTTCTTACTACAATTCTATGTAAGCCATATTGTACATTTTTGGATATTCAATCAATTGTGATTTGTTTTTGGCAATGTATTTATAGTATATCAAATGATGTATAGCCTCAATATGATCGAATATTATTATTAGTCCATGTGGCTAGAAGGGAGGTAGAGCTACTAAATTTTTTTGCCTGCAACAACCATCACTATTATGTTAAAATGTCAAGCTCAACACGAGCTCACACTCATATACTTGGATATCCATTTCCACACTCATATCACTGATGTGGTTGGTACTTGTATCAACATATCATTCTAGTAATACTTTAAAGCCAAGTTAGTCCACCTATCCAAGTTATGGAATATCTATCTAGTCATTTTTCTAGTTACCATGTTCAGACCACTTGTATATTACATATGCTATACTCTCTCTTTATTCTTGGTAGACTATTATAGTGGAGAAGAAGAAAAAGAAGAAAGAGTAGGGTTTTTTGCTTCCTATCTTATTTATATTCTATATGTATTGTGTATCTTGCAAGAGCTTAAGATCCCTCACTCTCCCCCTAGCTTCTCATGGTATCAGAGTGGCATTCAAGTGAGGAGCTCTGAGCTGCAAGCACGAGTCTATAAGGAAGATTTATTATGGAAAACACCTATGGAGATTTCTCTCATGTGATCTCTGATTGACAAGTCATCTTCAAGAGCTTGGAGTGCTAAAGGACCATTGTAGATCTTTGGTCTATGGTTATTTAAAAGTTGCATTCTAAGCATGTTTTGGTCTCTATTTGGGAGTTAGATGATATTCTTCTACAAATATGGTAAGGTTCACAAACTTTGCAAACCTCATCATTTTGCAAACAAGTTGCTAGTGTTGGGTGTGGTAGATATTTTTTGGATATTGTTAGATATTATAGGCGTTGCTCAGGGTATGCTTGTATATTGAGTTCAATATATGGGTGACAATTTACTTGACTTAGCAAGCTATTGATAAAAGCAGATTTGTGGGTTCTGCTGCACATTGTCTAAGGGATTTAATGAGATTTTCAATGATAAGCTTGACAAGCATAACTTCCATGCTTAGAAGTTTATATTGATAAATTTCCTTATGGGTAAAGGTTATTGAGACTACATTGAAGGAGATAATACTGAGGCTCAAGAGTTACGAAGGAGAATACCATGCTTGAGTAGGCCAATGCAGTGAAGGAATGGATCCAGAGTGCTTGAAAAGTTAGGTATTGGCTTTCCATTAGTGTTTCAAACAATATCATTGGGCATATACAATATGCAAATGTCTTGCAAAAGCATGGAATAATGTGGTCAAATTGTTTTATACAAATACCAAAACTAGAAAGCTGCAGTTAACATCTGAGTTAAACAATGTCATGTATGGCAATCTATCTATTAATGATTATGCATCAAAGAAGAGCATTGTTGAAGCTCTTGGATCTATTAAGTGCAATTGATGATCATGATATAGTGGTTTCTGTTAACCTTAGCACAAGAAAAAGTAAAAAAAGTGGAAAAGCACAAGTCGGCCGAGCAGCTAGAAGAGGCGGCCTAGAAAAAAATCGGACGCAAAAGAAGAAGCATGAATGGAAATGGTCAAAAGTGCAAGGGCGGCCTCAAAAGCTAAGTCAAAGGAAAAAGCACATTTTTAAATGCAAGGCACCCCTAAAACTCACCCCTAAAAATTTTGTAAAAGAGCGCCATCAAGCTCCCTCCTATGCAAATTGTAAGGGTAGATGAGCAGTAGAAAGGAAGCTAAGAAGATAGGAGGACAATAGGAAAGAGGGCCTAAGCCAGCCATGCAAAAAAGGGAATGACTGCCCAAAAGGGATTAGGGTTTTGTATATAAACTCAAAAAGTAAATAAGAAGATCATTATTTGGTGTGTGGCAAACATGATCTCTTCTTCTTCTCTCCTTCTTGCTTGCTTGTGTGTACTTGAGAGAGGGAGTGTGAGAGTGTGAGAGAATGAGTGTGTGAGGGTGAGGGATCAATGAGAAGAAGCTCTCCATCATCTCCTCTCTTCTTCTCTTCTCTTCTCTTCTCTTCTCTTTTCTTCTCTTGTCTCATACACGGCTATGGAGGATTGAGCTTGAAGGTGGAGGCTTGAGGTTGCTTGAGCTGGCATCTAGAATCGTGGAGCTACCGGGTTTCTTGAGGGAGGAGGCTACCCGTTTGGGCATCAACCAAGGTAAGCTCACTACACCCCCATAAGATCGAAGAAGGCATGTCGGCTAGGTGAGATATAGCCATTTGTGCTCGCTTGAAAATCTTGAAAGAATAAGCAGTCCGTGGGTCTTGGCGGTTGAGTTTTGGTCCCGTTTCCAAGACCAATGGATTCAAGCTTGAGCACTTGTATGCCTCAAATCGAGCAACGAAGTAAGGGCTTCATCTCCAAATAAGAGCTTGAGATAGGTAGGAGATTTAGGCTTTTTAATCTTCAAAACAAGTAAGTATTTCAATTTTTGATGAGTAGACAAGTAGGAGGATTCATTTTAGTACTTGTGTTTTGATTTTCATTGCATTTAGAGTAGGATAGAACTAAGAAGTCGAAGGAAAAAGCTTTAGGGTTTCTACTGTAAAAGAGACCAAAATAGGGCAAAATCGGGGAAAAAATAGGCTTGCAATCCATTGACAAGGAATAGTATTAATGGGGCAACACTTGGGTATTAGGACAAGGGCTTAAGACCCAAGGAAGGGGGTTGGAAGGCTCATTTTTAGTTTTCCAGTACACAGAGAGAGAGAGAGCTTAATAGTGAGAGTGAGACTTCAAGCTTCCGACAAATCAATCAGCGTTCCTAGGAGTTCTCTGCTTGGATCAGGTATATAGAAACCTCCCTACATATCTACCCTTGGATTCTAGAGAACCTTGCTTGTGGGCTGGCCGAAATCGTTGCCACGAATCGATTTTATGTTGCCACTATTTACGTGCCGGCAGAATCAGACACGGTCGACAGGGGTCCAATTCCCAGAATCTGACACTCGAACATTTGATTCCTAGAATTGAGACACTCCCAAATTCGGGCGGCCACTTCAGGTCAAGTCCTAGAATCGAACCTCGGCCGCTCACATTCGGCCCACTCAATCTATCCACTCGGCCATTTGGCCCAACCACATTTAGATGCCCCATTTAGCCATTCGGCCCACAACCCACTTGGCCCTAACCACTCAAACCACAGTATTCATCCCATTCGAATCGGATGCCCACCTTGCCATGTAGCATTTAGATGGCCCTCAGACACTTAGCCTCAGATTCGGTCCTGATATCATTCGGCCCTGGGCCACCTCAGAGAGGCCAATGATGATTGGACCTTGCAATTCGGACCAGCCAAGTCAAATCTAGAATCTGTCAAATTTGACATCTATAGACCTTGATTGACATGGGCCATAGCCGTACAAACCCTCGAAAGCAATATAGACAAACATAATACCTTTCTAGCGCAAGAAACGAGAGAACAAAAAAATCACAGATCTAGAAGCGACACCAGTTGACCTATTAGTTGTCCACCCCACTAAGAGTGACAAACTGAACCATAGACCTTGAGCTAGACCTCGAATGAGTAGAAGGATGCAACAAAAACCCTAAAGACTAGCAAGAGCGACCAGTGCAACGACCGAGCTTAAAGCCCTATCAAGCCAAGAATATAGATGGGAGTACTAAAGCTGCATTTACCATTCTGCATTGCACCCCACATTGTTTTTCGACACTTGAAGTGCACCTAACGAACAGCTGAAGGCTTGATTTTGCAGAGTGTACAGAAAAGAGCACACACACATACACACACAGAGAGTGACAGTTAATTGAGGACTGTTTGTAAATAATAAGGAACTCACTCAAACCTAAGAAACTAAATGAACCCACAAGTAGGAGAAGACCTTGAAACTTAGACGAGTAATCGAGGACCCTAAGTGAAAGTGCCCAAGAGGGATCCTAGAGTGCCACTCTACATGATGACCAGAGGTTCTTGTAGTCAACCCAAACCTATCATGTTCCATGTCCCTAGCAATAGGCTAGAACTCGATGAGATCTTGAAATACATGATGGGCAAGTTAGCCAACAACCTTGCCACTAACCTGAAACCACTCAAGGATCTCATGGACGAACCTGAGTGGGAGTGGACGCACGGCCTAAACTTGATGTATAATTAGGCCCTAGTCACTAATGAGAGTGAGGCTAGAGACAAGAGCCTAGAGATGATGAGTGATCAAAGGGAAATAGTTTGGATGATGAGTACAAAGACTGTTGTTCTACCAGCAAGGAATGACACCGAGGGACATGTTATTGAGCAAATACAAGTAGACTGCAAACCTCAAATAAAGAACACTTTTAGAAGTGAGAGAGAAGTCGTGCGCATGGATTGCGATTGCACATGGTTGGAGCACAGAGGTATAATTGACTATGGGCAAGCAGGCCTAGCCCAACCAAGCGCCATCTCATTATTCAAGATAGAGTCACCATCTAAGCTTCAACACTAAGAGATATTTCCTTTTCTTAGCAAAGATGCAAAGTTCAATTCCGAGTCAGTGATCCTGAGATACCTCAATTGCTTAAGACCAGATGTACCAAGGGGGACCTATCAGTTCACCTAAGACACCGAAGGTTGAAGGAGGAACAAAGGGGACAGTCAAAGGAACCACAAGCTAAGGAGCAAAGAATGTTGCAAGACCTACTAAAACAATTCACAAATTTTAAGAAAGGCAATAGGATAGTGATCTTGCTAGGAGCCAAATGACATGGGAAGACGAGTGAACCAATAGAAGGGCCAGCCACCACCAAAGTCAAGGAGGTTAATCTAGCTAAGGAAGGGGAGATGCCTCGATCTGTCTTTAGCTGATGACTTGATTGAGGAGGAGGAAGCCAACCTCATTGCTCTCTTACGGGAGTACATAGACATCTTTGCTTGGTCTCTCGATGAGCTAAAAGGGTTAGATCCAAGTGTAGTGACTCACAATATACCCATGACCCCTAATGCAATGCTGGTTAAGCAGTGATCATATCCTATGAATCCCAAGCACACTCACACTGTCAAAGGAAAAATCGATAAACTATTGAGAGAAGGATTCATTTACGAGATTGAGCACACAAATTGGGTTTCACCTATAGTGATTGTACTGAAGAAAAACAAAAAGATTAGAGTGTGCGTCAACTACAAGGAAGTCAATGCGGCTACCAAGAGAGGTAATTACCCACCAGTGCCATACAACATTGAGCATATGCTTGAGCGAGTAGCTAGTAAAGAGGCCTATAGTTTTTTGGACAGCTTCTCAAGTTACAATCAGGTTCAGAATGACTAGTTTTTGGATTTGAGAGCTACAAACCACATGACTCATCATGTTGAGTGGTTTGATAGCAAAGGAGAAGATGCAGAATGAGGAATATGTTGCCACTAGTGATGATACTTTATATAAAATTACTCATATTGGTAGTGTGCCACCTGTTACTAAAGATGGGATTGAGAATAAGCTTGGTGATGTACTTTATGTGCCCACAATAACTAAGAACTTATCATCCGTTGAGATCAAGGATTGCAGGTGAGATTCAATAAGTTTAAATGTTTCATTGAAAAGTTCCATAATGGGATTACTGGCAGGGTGATTGCTCATGGTAGAAAGAAAGGGAGATTATTTACTTTGGATGCAGGTACTCCAGTGATTCAAAACTCTATGTATGTTGAGAAAGGACATGGGCAAGATAAGGATGTGGAATTATGGCATAGAAGGATTGGTCATGTCAATTTGCAAAGATTGAAGCAAATGCAATCAAGACAGATAGTCGTGGTCTACTGCATTTTGGATATGTGAATTTTGGTCATGTATGTGAGGCTTGTCAATTTGGCAAGTAGTCCAGATTACCATTTCCAAAGAGGGGGAGAATAAGCAGCTATCCTTTGGAAATGGTACACTCAGATATTTGGGGCCCATGTCATAATGTTTCCATGAGCGGAAAATGTAGATTCTATATAATCTGCATTGATGATTTTAGCAGAATGACTTGGGTGTACTTTATGCAGCATAAAAGTGAAGCATTTGAAAAGTTTTTGGAATTTAAATCTATGGCTAAAAAGCAGCTTGGATGCTACATAAAATGTTTGAGGTCAGATAATGGTGGAGAGTACATGTCATATGAGTTTTGTGACTTCTTGAGATATCATGGTATCAAAAGGCAATTGACATGCATGTACACGCCTCAGCAAAATGGTGTGGCTGAAAGGAAGAATCGGATCATTGCAAAGGTTGCAAGGGCAATGATGAAGCAAATGAACATGCCATTGTCATATTGGGTAGAAGCAGTGCATACTACAGTTCACATTATGAATAGAATACCTACAGCCTTGAATCATAATATGTCACCATATGAGAAAATGTATGGTAGGATACCCACTGTTGCATACCTTAGAGTCTTTAGATGTGTTTGTTATGTTCATGTTCCGAATGATTTGAGAAAGAAGATGGAACCAAAGGCTATAAAATGCATTTTCCTTGGATATCCTGATGAGAAGAAGGGATACAAATGCTATGATCCAATGAGTAAGGAAGTATACATAAGCAGGAATGTCAGATTTAATGAATATGAATCATGGTACAAGCCCAAAATTGCAGTGGATGTTGATTCCCATGAGAGCAATGATGATGATGGCTATGGAGGGAAAATTTCAGCAAACAACAAGGCTAAAAATCAGCATGTGGAAGATGCTTCAGGACCTCAAGAGAATGTGGAAAGCAGTGGTAGTTACAATCCATGGAGTGGTAGATTGAGAAATGCACAAAGGAGTGCAGAAGTTGTGAAAGGAAAGAGACCTATGGCTGAAAGTTTAGAAGATGAATCTATAGATTATGAGTATGGCATTCCACATGTTAAAACACCTGGCACTAGAAGTGTAGGAAAGTATGTTCCACCATACGCTAGATCAGTTGAGACACATGGTAGTGTACCTCAATTGAGAAGGTTAGAAAGGGTAAGGTATCCAGTTGATAGATTGACTTATAATGGGTTCATGAAGATGCATTATGCATACATGGTTTCTTATGTACAACATGTGGAGCCTACTTGCTTTGAATAAGCAGTAGAAAGCAAAGAGTGGAGACAAGCAATGGATGAAGAGACGGATGCACTAAGGAAAAACAAGACTTGGGATTTGGTGAAATTACCTCATGGCAAGAAATCCATTGGATGTAAATGGGTTTATAAGGTCAAACATAAGTTGGATGGTTCCCTTGAGAGGTATAAAGCAAGGCTGGTCGCAAAAGGATATGCACAAACTTATGGTTTGGACTATAAAGAAACATTCAATCCAGTAGCTAAAATGACGACAATGAGATCTGTGATTGGTTTGGCTTCCATCTATGGTTGGAAGCTTTATCAAAAGGATGTGAAAAATGAATTTTTGAATGGCAACTTAGAAGAGGAAGTGTACATGGATTAGCGAGAGGGCTATGTAGATCCAAAAATACCTACATTATGTATATAGGTTAAAGAAGGCTTTATATGGACTAAAGCAAGCACCAAGAGCATGCTGTGATAGAATCAGAAAATTCTTATGCAGTATGGGATTTCAGAAGAGCAAAGCTAATTATTCACTTTATGTGAGGCATACAGAAGATGGTATGGTTGTTGTTGTCACCTATGTTGATGACCTCATTATTACATGTACATTTGAGAAGGAGATTGCTGAAGTCAAGCATGGGTTACATAAAGATTTTGATATAAAGGACCTTGGTTTGTTGAGATACTTCTTGGGTATCGAGGTTATTGACACCCCTCATGGTATATGGCTGATACAAAGGCAATATGCATTGGAGATGTTGGAAAAATATGGCATGACAGGATGCAAACCGGTTGATACACCATTGGATCAAAATGTTAAGTTGATGGATGATGGATCTTATGTTGAGGATGTCACTATGTTCAGAAAGATGGTTGGTAGTCTTATCTACTTATTAGACTTGAGTTATGTTGTTGGATTGATAAGTCAGTTTATGCAGAAACTGAGTACTTCAGGAGTGCACTTGGAGTCTTATGTGTGTAAGCTCATTCTGAGATTGGAGTCTTATGTGTGCAAGCTCATTCTGAGCTTGAGGGGGAGTGTTCATAAATATGACATATCCTAAGTCATGTCCTATGGTTGTATGTATCTAAAGTAGAAGCATATGTAACGTGTCTCCAAGTTTAGGGTATCTATCACTGGAGGATACCACTTGTAGTTGTCTCTGAGAATGGAAGGAGGATAATGAAAAAGAAGAGGATGAAGAAAGCTTAAGCCGCCATATCCATATCTAAATCACCTTCGGTTGTGCATCTCCATTGAATCTATCATCTATTGTCATACCATCGGCTATCTCTCACAAAATGGGTGGAAGCATGAGCTATGAGGAAAAACGATGCTTGGACCACATGTAAGTTCCTATGGAAGAAAGTCATCTCACAATTCGGCTGCCCTATGGAACTGATTAGTGATTAGGGCACGCACTTCATCAATAAAGCGATCGCTCACCTCTTATCTACCTTTCTAATCATCCCATAAAAAATCCTCATCATACTACCTTCAAGTGAGTGGCCAACATGCTAAGTCCACAAACAAGATTCTAGTAAATGTCCTGACCAAAGTAGTCTCTGCTTTGTGGAGTGATTGGGATAACAAACTAATTGCAACCTTGTGGGCCTATTGGATAGCCTACAAAACGGCTGTAGGATAGACTTCCTTCAGGTTGACCTATGAGACTGAAGCAATTCTACTTGTAGATTTCTTTGTTTCGAGCTTGAGAATAGCTATTCACAAGAGACATGGGATGGAGGGAGGCATGGACGAAGTGCTTAATTGAGCTAGAATGCTTATCAAAGACTCAACTTCTAGCCACCCATGCACTGATATGCGAAAAGGCATAATGTAAGAGTTGTTTTGATAGGAATGTCGAACAACAGGATTTCAAACAGGGAGACTTAGTACTGTTGTACTCAATCAAAGGTCATAAACAAAAGATGAAGTTTAGAGGACTAGGACCTTTTAACAGCAACCACATAAATAAGTACTACCCTCCCACACACCCCCTACATGAAGCCATATCTCCAGCTTACCTGCGTATGACTGTCACTACCAAGCAAACACATACATTTGATGCATTGATCAATGAGGGTGTTGACTTCATATCTTGACTCACGATCATTGGATCCAAATTGGTAGACCACAATTGTAGCCCACTAATGCCAAACTCAGCTCATATGGGGGTTGATCATATGTAGTTTTGGGAAAGTGCAAGGTTGTAATTTCTATCAAGTCTAAAAGCATACCAATGATCTTTTATGTGTTGCAAAATGCAAAGCATGCAAGTATGGAATCACTGTTAGGACGTATGTTTAAAAAGCAGAGACTTTGTAATGTTGACTACCAATCACAATGCATTCATCTAGCCATCGGTGACATACGTATGGTCATGGGTTTCAACAAGGGCAGGGCGGCTCCATCAAAGCTAGTAAAGCCACCAATGGAGCAATCCACTAGCAAGACTAAGGAGGGGGGTCGTGACTTGTCATAACCTACCAAACCTCAATGCTAGCAAACCACAAAAATTGGAGCTAAGGCCCAAGAACCATAGCTCAAATGGATACCTAAACATCAAGGCCCATGTCCTAGAAGCAGGCACACATGACCTTGCAATCTTAGAAACTCACATCCAAGAGCTTGGAGACCGTAGAATAGGAGATACAAGCATATGTGAATGGTCAAGCCGCAATGGGTTCCCAAAACCTTTTTGCAAGCATAGGGATATTACAAGGCCAGTGCTTGGATATGGGTGCCTAAAGCCAAAACTGCCAAGGGCATTACTCAAGTGCCACCCTCGAACCTATCCATGCAAGATCAAACTGAAGTAAAGGAAGCAGGGCCCAAAAAACCCTCACACCCAAGCCTGCAGAGCCCAGAGCTACTAAACCTATAGAGCCTGCGATCACTAAGCCATCGACACTGTAGCAAGTCTGTCGACCAAAATTGCAGCTGACTCCCGTTGACTCAACCACCCCTAAGGATGCTAGTACTCCTAAGGACTCACCTAAGGGTTGGCCACCAAAAGATCCCTTGTCCAACTCGTCTCGACCCTACCCACCATCAGGTCTTAAGCTGTCCTACAAACGATGCGATCGATCCTCACATTTGCTAAAGACCTAGCTGAAAACATAGGAGACAATCTAATCACCTGCATCACAAGCGCTTAGATGCCACTTTCACCCTACTTGCTAAAAGCTATGAGCACTTAGACCTGGGTCTACTTGATCCATCCTTAGCATCGGATGTCCGCTCCATGCCATGCACCTGGGAGGAATACAAATTTGTGATGGTAAAACCCCCACGATCGTAGAGGAATTGATCACCAACGCTAAGATATCTTGAGACCAAGCCCTTAAACAATGGCTAATCACCTCCTATAGCAAAAGCAGAGTTACTACCACAAGCCAAAAGTTGGACAAACTCCTCAAGCTAGCCGATACTGACTCATCCTTCTTACGCAAGTGGTATGCTCTCTAACTCTAGTGGAAACAAGAAGGTTGCCAAATCATGACCAATGCTGAGCAGCGACATGCCATCAAGACCTCTGAGTATGATCCCACTTACGTAGCTCCTACCTCTTTTAGGGTATTGGCCATCACTCACAATTGATCATTGGAAGATCGTGTCATGAGCCATTCGTATCTAGATTGAGTCCTTACGGAAGAGGAGCTACACACTACTACTAGCAAGATCGAATCTGGTGACTTCCTTATGGATGTTCTCGCCTACATCACTCAAGTAGGCATCTATCCTTTTGACATGGACCGCTATGCTAATCTAGAATACAGTCTGAACTTCTATGCTTGGTTCATGCGAAAGTAAAATACCACAAGCACACGCTGAATGCCCTTGACCGCTCAAACCTTAATCTCCTAGGAAGGATTCTTCTCAATTCCAAAGGGGATGGGATAAGGTGAAATCAAAATCAAACAATGTAAGGTGAAATCAAACAAGTCAAACATGTAAACAATGTAAGGTGAATGAAATGCAAGGAAAAATCCTCAATCAATGTCTAAAAGCGAAAAGGAGTGGATGAACATCAACTCGTGATTGAGGAGAAAAGTTATAAATTTTTTGGAATGAATGGACTGCTTGAAGGAATAATTCTCTTTTTGTACTTAAGCATGTTATTCGTTCCATAAAAAGCATAATCAATTCCTACTTACCTTTTAGCTAAATATTATATTGAGGACACTCATGGTGAACTATGGTATCATGGCAGGAACTCAAAATGGCAGGACAGCAAGATCGGGCCCATCGGCTCCCATTAAAAAAAGAAGAAAGGGCAAGATACCACATCTCCCTGGAGAACCACACCTATAGCCAGTTGAAGTTCAGGACTATCCACAACATTGGAGAAGTCATGGCCAAGGAGGAGGCTGCCAAAAGAATTGTGAAACATGGCAATCTTGCTCAATATGTCAACCACACTAAGTGTGTAGAGTTCTTGAGAACCTACAATCCGAATAGAGAATGTGGCACTGTGACAGTTAGAAGAGGAGAAGGAGCCAAGCAAGTACAGGTTGAGTTGAGTAAAGCCTTGGTGGAGAAGACATTAGGGCTAGAGCACAAAGTGGAAAGGAGGCCCAAAAGGGATGTTTATGCTATGTTGAGAGGTGAAGGAACTCTTGAGGCAAGAACTAAGAGACTGGAAATAGTAGACACCGAGTTGAGACAGGACCCTAAGAGGTAGAGGGTGGAGACCTCCATGACCTCCATCCCCACAACGATGATGCCACTTGCAAACTACGATGAGTACGTCCAAGAATTTCTCTCGTAGTTAGAGAAAGTTAAGGAGGATAAGAAGGTAGCAATGGTGGCTGAGTTGGAAGCCCAAAAGGAGTCTATGGTGGCACACCAATTAGATAAGACTTGCCAAATAGCTATGTGCCAAAAAGAAATACATGAGCTGAAGGTAAAGCTTGGAGCTAAGGAGGATGAAGAAGGACTCATCGAGGAGTTGGCATGGTTGTATCAAGAGCTTTAAGAAGAAATGAAGAATGTCCAAAATGCCACAGAAACGCTAGAGGCAACACAAGAGGAGAGGACACACATGTATCAAGTGGAGATAGAGAATTTGAGAAAAGAAGTAGCCTTGGGACAGGAAGAGCAAAAGAGGTTGGAGAGAGAAATTGAAAATCAAGAGCAAAGACTCATAATCCTGGCTCAAAGGTAAGGGGGGAGTCTGGAAGAAATGAAAAGAAGAGTAGAGGATTGTACTAATCAGAATGAAAGAAGAGTCAAGGACCTCATGCACCGTTTGGCCCATGTTGAAGGAGATAAAGTGTTAGAGAGCAAGGAAGAGGTTGCTCAAGTAAGCCTAGAGACCCAACAATGTGGCTTCCTTCACATAATCATGGATAGCACTCAAACAGAAGAAGGGGAGGCTATTGAACCATTGAAGAGGAAGCTAGGTATTTCTTGTAGGGCTCTAAGAGTAGGATTGCATTTGCCAGTGTAACCAGTGGGTGTCTGCCTTAGCCTCGAAGAACAGAGGAGTCATCTACTAAGGGCAAGCTTGACCCCACAAGGAGCAGATGGCCTAGGGTTCACTGAGGAAGTACAACAGGAGAACAAATAAGAGAAAGGGGTAGGAATAAGTTTTGAGATGGGATCTCAAGAGGAAGACTCGGCCCACTGCCCCCTTCCCCTCGACCAAAAGAGCAGCAATAAGTGGACATCTCTGTAGAAAGGAAAGCTGCACTTAAAAGGAAGAGAGAATAGATGGTAGAGCAAGCACGCAGCAAGCAGGAGGTTGAAAACCAGTAGTAGTGCCAATAACACCTATCCCACCAAGCCAAGATGACTTCCCAGCAAGCTTTAATGCTAAACTCATAATCTACAAACAACAAGAGACTTCTCGTAAGCCCTTCAACTTTATTTTTCGATTTCCTGCCAACTTGTGCAGAGTACTACTAGTCAAGGTGGTGGAAGAGGTAATTGATGTCAGAATGAGGCTAGGAGACAAATGGATATCCGAGAGGGGATAGAACCCTACCTTATGGGGGATAAAGGATGCAGATTTTTGGCAAAACAATTTTTTGAAGTGCCCAGAGCAGTGAAAGGCTATGAATGCCAACCGATGTGGAGAAGGCGCATGTTGGATGTAAACATGGACGCCTGGATGGCATTTTGTAACACCCTACCCTTCAAAAGGAAAGACCCAACTTTCATGTCATATCCAAGAAAGGGTAAGAGTGGATTTTAGCCCAAGCATCCACGATAGATATGACTTTCCATTGATCTATAATACAAATGCTATTAAACCCGAAGAAGCCATAGTCTTCACGTAAGAGGACCTCTATGCCTCAATAGTCTACTTCATTGTCAAATTCTCTTCTTGCCCCGATTCCACCTTCATCACCACGTGTAACTATCTTAGATTGCTTAGGATACTACTAAGGCAGGACCCAACACCACAAGAGCACCTCCTCCAAGCACTAATTTTTTATCCCAATAGCATAGATAGCTATGCTATGGCTAGATCAATGATGCGAGCTACTCTACTCTCCTTATTTTGCCTAGCTCTCCTAGAAGATATGAATGATAGCCACTTCACCTACTGCAATCGTCCATTTCTTTCCACCACCCCTCTCTACGTATGTCTAAACCTCAAAGGGTACATGAAGAGCTATAAATTTCTTGAAAAATCTCTTAAGCCCCTAGAACCACCCTCTCACGACTTAGATGACGAAGACTAGCTTTTCATCATGTGTATGTAATTCTTTTATTTTTTTTAAAAGAGAAGAAGAAGAAGAAGAAGAAGAAGAAAAGAAAAGAAAGAAAAAGAAAGAAAAGGAAAAGACTAAGTTCCTCAAATCATTCGAGTGCCACAATCACTACACCTAGGATTTTTTACCTAGCCCCATCCCCCACTTTACGCTAAGGGCACCTCAAGGGTAGGACTTCCAGACTTGTCTCCCTAAGCCATGCACCACACATACAATGATGCACGAAATGGGTTCTCAAGTGTGGGACAACACCCACGCTTTGACCCAACTCCCAATTCCACTAACATGAGCACAATACACCACACGCTAAGGTAGACATACCCCCCCAGAGGTAATGCACCTTCTTTTCTTTTCAGATAAATACAAATGCTGCAACCCACCAACTTCGAAGGCCCTATCATCCACTCAATTCCCTCTCGGCCTCCACCACCTCAAATGGTTGATCAATTTCTTCCTCGAGGAGGGACCCACCCCAACACCATCTACAATTTCAAGGGTAGAACCATTCCACACCATCCTCACCAAGGGCTTGTATACAAACTCAAAAAGCCATCTAGCTACACCCATCCCACCTTCCAACTACTACCCACCATCAGTGCCATGGGATTAGCACTCAACTAGGAGCGAGGGGGGGTGATGTTAACCTCAGCATAAGAAAAAGAAGAAAAAGTGGAAAAGTGCAAGTTGGCAGAGCTAGAAGAGGCAGTCTAGAAGAAAATCGAACACAAAAGAAGAAGCAGGAAGGAAAATGGCCAAAAGCACAAGGGCAGCCTCAAAAGCTAAGTCAAAGGACAAAGTGCATTTTTAAATGAAAAGCGCCCCTAAAACTTTTGAAAAAGAGTGCCAAGATCCCTCTTATGCAAATTATAAGGGTAGATGTATGGTAGAAAGGAAGCTAAGAAGATAGGAGGACAATAGGAAATAGGGCCTAGGCCATGGCTGGCCATATAAAAAAGAGGATGATCGCCCAAAAGGAATTAGGGTTTTGTATATAAACTCAAAAAGTGAATGAGAAGCTCATTCTTTGGTGTGTGGCAAACATGATCTCTTCTTCTTCTCTTCTTCTCTCCTTCTTGCTTGCTTGTGTGTGCTTGAGAGAGGGAGTGTGAGAGTGAGGGAGTGAGTGTGTGAGGGTGAGGGATCAAGGAGAAGAAGCTCTCCATTGTCTTCTCTTCTCTTCTCTTCTCTTCTCTTCTCTTATCTTCTCTTCTCTTGCGCCGGCTATGGAGGATTGATCTTGAAGGTGGAGGCTTGAGGTTTCTTGAGCTTCTATCTAGAATCATGGAGCTACCGGGTTGCTTGAGGGAGGAGGCTACTCATTTGGGCATCAAGGTAAGCTCACTATATCCCATAGGATCGAAGGCATGTCAACTAGGTGAGAGATAGCCATTTGTGCTCACTTGAAATGCTTGAAAGAATAAGTGGTCCATGGGTCTTAACGGTTGTACGTGAGCTCCTATTACAATTGCATATTTAGATGGATTGGGCAAGGAGTACAAGAATACTGAATCTCCATCAACACAAGCTTGATTTTGTAGATCTAATATCTCAGTTGATATTAGAGGATAAAAAATTGGGTCTTACTACATCTTCATCACAAAGCAAGAATGGGTTAGAACAAGTACTCTACTTTAACACAAGTAGAAATTGAGGTCCTAGTGATAGAGGCCATGGGGTGGCCATTATGGGTAAAATCAAGGGCAATCTCATAAGAGTTGTCACATATAGGTAGTAGAAGCTAGTCTTAAGGAAGGGGGGAGCCATAGAGGACATGGCTGATAGAATGCAAGCTATGATTAACTAAGAATGCTATAATTGTACTCAAAAGGGCCATATTTCATATGACTATCTAGAAAAGAGAAGAGGTGAAATTAACAATTATGCATCTATCAATAATCAAGTAGCTAATGAGTTTGTTTGTTATGCAACACACGATGAATGCAGTAAATGCAAATGCATCAGCAGTAATGACTGATAATGTATGGTATATGGATTTAGGTATCTTTAATCATATGACATCTCATGAAGAATGATTTAGAGAAATGAAAAATCCTAAAATGTCTAGTTTTGGAAATAAATGACAATATAGTCCCCATCCTATTGCTCATGTTGGGAGTGTCCCATTGTCTATGCAAGATGGAAAAATTAAGGTTGAATATGTTGCATGTGCCTAACATCACAAAGAACATGGTTTCTATTGGGAAAATGATTGAGTAGGGATCGCAAGTAAAGTCTGTCAAAATGGCTACTTTGGAGCTACGTTGTAGAAGATTTCAAAAATGGATGTAAACTAGTTGCAAAAGGCAAGAATATGGTTACATATGTTTACCCTATATATAAATGTACTCAAGCTAAAGGCTACTATGTGTAATAAAGGAGGCTGAGAGAAGAGAGAGAATGAGTGGAAGAGAGAGAAATAGAGAAAGAAATGGAGAGAGAAAGAGTAGCAAAAGAGAGAGAAAGGCAAGAAGAAAGAGAACACCAAGAAGAGGAGCTAAGATAGGGGAATCCATAAAATTTGAAGAAGATGATAGTGAAGATGTAAGGGTATTTGTATTAATTTATCATGCAAAAATATAACCCCATACATCTTATATACTTGCCTAGTGTAGCCGATATTTTTCCCTATTTTCCTTGGGTATTTATATTTTTCCTTCTTTACATTTCATCCCCACCTAAAATATTTTTGTTCTCATAAACCAAAATTGAGACTTAATACAAAGCTAGAAGTGTGGGATTGAGAGAGTACTACTATATTTCAGTATTAAAAGTGGAAAGGATGGGATTGAGAAAGAGCCTTGGACCATTGTTATGATATATACATTCATGGGAATACATTAAGTGAAAAAATTGGCTATTAATCTCTGAGCACTAGACACCTGCAAACTATGGACAACATGATGTCTACTCAGACCCTACTATAAAGAAACAGGCATAACCTTTCATAGAATACTCCAAATGAGGCAGGCTTTATGTCAAAGCAAGGGAGTAATTTGAGCCCATTAAGTTTCATTTTGTAGTTATAAGGGGACAATAAAGACTATTCCAAAACACAGCTCCCAAAAATAGTGGATTGCATGTTATGTGCTTAGATCCTACTGGAAAGAATCAATCATAACTTGTCATAGGCTACTCCAAATGAGGTGTGCTACATGTCAAAAAGAAGATTTCTTTGAGTAACTCAATTATAGCTAAGTTTCATTAGGCTGTAAAAAGAACAAGGTAAAAATTGTTCCCAAATAGATGGCTATCTGGGGCTACCTATGTTAAAATAGGGGCCAAATTCAGCTAGTCTTCAAGCAATAGTACCTCTCTTAGATAAAGGAACCATGCCAGGGGAATGCTCATCTAGGTAGAGCTTAGCATCCCACATATGTGTGCAAGTTAAAGAAAGCACTCTATTATGGACTGAAGCAAGCACCTAGAGCATGGTCTAACAAGATCGAAGGCTTTTATGTTTCTTATGATGAGCACTCACTTTATGTGAGAAAGAGATATGCAAACTTGGTCATCATAATCATCTATATGGATGACTTGATTATTATAGGTGATAGTGATAGTGGGATTGTTGAAGTTAAGGACTTTTTTTAAAAAAAAGTTTGAGATGAAGGATTTGGGTGAGCTAATGTACTTTCTTGGTAATGAGGTGACCAGATGTTGTGACAATAGTATATGGTTGTCCCAAAGGTAGTGTGGCTTGGATATGTTATCTAAGTATGGTATGTCAGTGTGTAAGCCTCTTTCAATGCCATTGGAGAAAAATGTGAAGCTGAGTGTTAATGTTGGGGATGAGATAGAAGACCCTACTATATTTAGGAGGATAGTAGGAAGTTTGATTTACATGACTATCATAAGACCAGACTTGGGCTATGCTATTGGCCTTGTTAGTCAATTTATGCAGATGCCTAGAGAGCCTCACTTGGATGCACTTAGACACATATTGAGATATGTGAAGTCCACTTTGCATTATAGACTTTCTAATGAGATAGGTAAGGATATACAGGTGTTTGGATACATAGATATAGTTTGGGCTGGTAGCATATCTGCCAGATTTACATTTTTCTTTGGTAGTGCAGCAGATATGTGGAGCAGCAAAAAACAACCTACAATTTCTTTATCAAGAACTGAGACGACTAAGTATAGAGATACTAATATGGTAGCATGTGAGGTGATATGGCTATAAAAGTTATTGGGTGATTTGCATGTATAGGGAGATGGTCCAATTGTCATTCATCTCGTACTCAAATGGATAGCTTTTGTCTACTCAAGATGTAGTCCACCTGTGTGTGTGTATATTGGAACGCATACAATTAGCTAGAAACCCAGTGTTCCATGCTAGGACAAAATACATTGAGGTGCATTACCACTTTGTGAGAGAGCAGTTACTTGTAGGAGAGATAAACTTGGTATATGTCAGTACACGGGATCAGACTTGGAGTTGCAAAGATACAGTTGAGCTTCAGGGGGAGCGTTGAGATGGCAAGCTCAACTCGTACAGACATTGATGATGGATCTCCTGGCTAGATGGGTTTGCATGTCTACACTTGGCATGTCGGTGGTCATTATGATCCTTACATAGCCACTAACTTATTATATTTATATTAGGGGGAATATGGACTCAAAAAGGGCCTCATAAGAAATTGATCAAAAATCCTTTATCATGGATTAGTCCCTCTTTAATGGTAATCATTGCATGCCTTTTTGTCCCCTAGCCCCCCTTCATTCCTAAGCTCCACCCATTTTTTGTGGTGGACCCTTCCTAGAAAGGAGGGGGGTCTCCCTTTCCTTTCACCCTAGTAACTAGTCATTTTTATCCTCCAAGTTGGGACCGCCACTCTTTCAAAAGTGCCACATCAAAAACTCCAATTTGTTTTAGCTCCAAAAATAATTTTTTATAAAGTTTTACAAAAATTGGATTTCTTTTTCTTAAAAGGTACCCAATCATATTGCAAGTTGAAACACTCATTTTCTATATAATTTTTTGTGTGAAAGGCCCTCTACTTCAGCTCCTTCTCCAAGAAGGGACCACCACTTTCCAAAGGTGTACCATATTAGCAACTCGGATTTATTTTTGTCCCAAAAAATAGCTTTTTGAAATTTTTCACTAACAATAGGTTTCTTTTTCTCAAAAGGAACCCAATCGTATTACAAGTTGAAATATTCATTTTCTATACACCTTTTTGTATTGAAGGCCCTCAAAATCAGCTCATGTTTTTTAATATCCACATATGTGATACCTCGGAGCTTGCAAAGGTAGTTATATACATGTTTTATGCTCCTACTCCTCCTAATTGTCACATTAGCAAGGCAGGCTAATTTTGACCCCAAAAAGTGACTTTTTTCCTCCTTTCTCAAAACATGGTCTTTTCCATCTCTAGTGGTGCCTGACCATATTATATATGCATCAAAATATTTTTCATACTCTCTTTTGCTCTCTCCTCCTTCCAAATTAGCATTATCCCATGAAAACTTAATCTACTCCATTTCCTCTCTTGCTCTAATGGAACCACTTAGGGACATGAGAAATCGTAAGAGAAGGTGGATTTGCATGTTCGTATAGATGAAGAGTATGTTATTGCAAAGTCCCCTTATAGCAAGCATGGTCTAGATGTAACAATTGCTTCCCAATATCGTTTAGAGGGAAAGAAAAATATTGATCTTTGGGTGGATGGTTCCTTGTATCCTAATGATCCTAGCACTAGGTTAAATCCACCTTTCAATTCCACTTCTTTGTTGCTTACATTTGTCAAGGATGGTGAAAATGATGTACTAGGTTATTGCAAACCCTTAGATGGAAATATTCATATGTATCAATATAATCCATCAACGTTATAAAACCCCATGTTTCTTTAAATGTGTTGCAAAAAGCCCTACAATGTCAACAAATCAAAGTACCGAAGCTCGAAGAAGATCTAAAGCAATATAAAGACAAGGGACAAGATATGGCAACAAACACACAAAGAAATTCAACCTTGGAGGAGGAGAATGCTTCATTAAAATCACTTTAGGAGCAAACAGATAAGGATAAGAACATTACAAAAGCAAAGTTGCAAAGGTGCAGCAAACTCCCATGGATTATAAGGAAAGAAAACATTAATTACTTCCAATGTTATTACTATCCTTGAATGGTGGAGTGTGGAAAAAATATCTACAAACTATTAAGGTTCATTGTTTTCTATTGAAGGACAATCTGAATCTATACTTTATTCCCTAAAAATGGCTATTTTTTGTTAAAAAAATTTCGATGATATTGGAGGCCGAGGTGAGAGCTAGAAAATCTGAAATAGGTCACATATTGACAAGAATTGGAAAGCCATATTTCCAATTAACATTGAGAATGTCTATTTTTGCACTTTGCATTGCCTCGTGTGCATATTTGACAAGTTATCGAAGTTGTATATCAATTATGTATAAATAATAAAGCATTCCTCTAGATGTGAAGTAATTATTGAGAAAGTCAAGGAGCTATTAAATTCATTAGGTGTACATGAAGGCAAGGTAAATATTAAAAAGGAGTAGAAAACATTAGGCCTAACTTATGACATAGCACAAAAAATATCAATGAGTGGAATGAAGGTGAAGAGATTCCTAAGCAATATCATTGGAAAGCCATCAAAGTGAAAGTGGGAGCTGTGGAAAGATTTATGCAAATGCAATATAGATTTGTAAAGATAGCCTAGTATTAAAAATGCATACCCCTAGGCAAAAATTTGGCATTCTTTTGATAAGCTAGTGTGTATAGTTCTAAAACCATCAATGAATCATTCTACTCAAGTTGAATTTCATACAGTGGTCAATGATTTTTGTAACATACCCGCCTTAATTATGTAACGAGTAACATTTTACTAGTCGCACAGAGTTTACCTTCCAGTTGTTGACATCCATACTCGAACCAAAATGATCAGATTTTGTCGATTTTGTCCCGGCTAGTTAACCCTAGGTCTACCCCTTAGGGAAAGCGTCCTATCATTACCCACAAAGGACTGACCTAAAGGTTCCTAATTGATCTAACAATCACCTATCAACAACTAGCTCACATTTGGAGGTGTCCTTCGAGAGGCTTCTTATCCGAAAGGAGCGAGTGCCATTACCCTTGGTTCATGGAGTATAACACTTTTTTCCAGTAGCAAACTAACGATTTATGAAATCCCTCGCAATGCTCTGGCATAGCATTCGTACCTTTCCCCTAATATAATTTATAGTTTAAGTTCTAAGACCAAACCCTAGGTAAGTCAGCGAATCAGCTCTTCCTAGAGTTTCTTCCTAGTGTTTATTTTTGGGGAAACCTCTCAGCTAACTGAGACCACCTTGCCATAGGACTGGATTTGTCAGGAATCCATCCACGCGCTTCCCTCTACGGAAGTTCTTAGTTGTCTAATTACCTACCACATTACGTGAAACATATAAAAACAGCTTCATTAATTAAAATCCCTTTATGCACAGTTGTTCGTTTACGTAATTTACTCACTGACATACAATTAGAATAAAACAAATTCATTGATTATACTCCATAATGTGTGTTCTCTCATCCATACAGGACAAAATTTACAATTTCACATGCTACCTTATCCGGCGCATCTGCACATCACCAAGATCAAATCCACCTATAGCTAGCGTTTATAGGTGTCCCAAGTAGAACTCAAGCCATATAGGGGACCAAGTAGTTCCTAGGTGTGAAAAAAGGATTTACTAGTCAGAGCCCCCCTAGCACCCTATCCACCTCCTACTTAATATGATCCCTGCTGGGAGACATCTCGCTATCGGAGCCGGTCCATGATTCCGCTACAGTAGAAACATCCCCACTTGGTATGGGGATTCATCACCTATCCTTGGGGAAGGTATATGGCTCCTCAATTTTTATCTGTTTCAATACTTAATTCAATCATGATCTAATCTATAAAATCACAAACAAGATTGATGTCTTCAAGCACTTATGACTTCAATCAATCATGCAACTTTCAGAAAAACATGTGGTATCGCAATTGGAAAAAGGGTTGTTATCTGCACTGGTGACTTTGTTAGTGACTCCTATGCTTGCAACTCCAACTGTTGCTTCCACGTTAGTAGGGCCATTCACGATTTTTGCTTTTGAATTCTTTTTCTTCAGGGCCATGACGGAAATATGATTCGTAGAAGAAGAAGAACACGGTAGTAATACCGATTGGCAAGGGTGTAAGACTCTAGATGATGATGATGGTTATTGCAAGATTCAATGATGTAAGCCTCACAGATGGTTCTTCTTGCTTTTTGGAGAGCAATACTTCTCTCTCTCACCTTGGCAAGCAAGGGTAAGAACAAGGGTAGCTCTCTCTCTAGTATTGAGCAAGAGCAAGAGAATAGGTATGATCTCTCTCTCTCTAGTAGACATAATAGCAATGAGAGTAGAGGTATGACTTCTAATCGGATTGATAGAATAGGATAAAGTTATTCAGTGTCTTGTCTTTTCGAATTAGAGTAGAAGAGGATGAGAGACCTTCAGCATATCCCCTTCCTTGGGTTGAATGGAATGATGTCTCTTCATCTCATGGAATAGAGTCTCCTCCTTCTCGATCAGCATCTCGTCCTTGTCAAGATTGCTCTTGTCCCCCTCTCTTGGTATGGAGCGAGATGTCGCTCGAAATTCATGCGGGGGGTTGTGAAGTCGCTTGTCGTAGAGACAGGAATTTGTTGTCAATCTTCAAAAATAAGCAAGAAGCTTTAAGCTCAACTCAAGCTAATCTCCATAACGACTTGCGATGTTGGAAGTTTGATGTAGGCGAGGGGCTTAAAGCACCTCCTCAAACCTTCTCTCTGAAATTCAATGGCAAGATCGAAGAAGGCGAGGGATAAAATCTCAACCTCAAGCCTTACACATACTTGTGATTTTTTAATGGCCCTTCTCCCCTCCTTAAAATTTATCAATCAAAAATTTGTGGTTTGATAGGCCAATCAGCATAGTTTTGTCCCAAAATGATAAAAAAATGCCATCAGAAATTTGATTTGAGCTATCTAGGAAGCCCTAGACACTATTTCTTGCCCACATCTAGGGCTTCTTGGACAACTCAAATAAAAAAATTTATGGCATTTTTTATCATTTTGGGCCAAAGCTAAGCCGATTGGCCTATCGAACCATAAATTTTTTATCGACTAATTTTTAATTGTATTTTTACACATATGTTGTACTCTGAAAATATGAACATCAATATCAGCTAAGGTCAATTCATAAAATCCTTCAATCTTATCATAGTTGAATGCTAAAAAGTAGACAATATTCTTGAGAGATAGATTGCAATAAAAATATATATGTATTATAGTGCAAAGTACAAAGGGCTTTCCTTTACAGGACTACACTTAGAATCCTAGAGCTCAGTACAAGTTTCAAGCCATCTTCAAGCGCTTGATTTTCTCATGGGCCGACTTCCGTCTCTTCCTGGCCTCTGGTAGCAACCCTGATTCTCTCCTGCATGGCGACTTGGCTAGCTCTTGTGGCTTTTCCTATCCCCACAGATTGCAATATCCTTCCGTGCATGCATGTACTAAATATGTGATTCACCAACTCCTTAACAAGAATGATCTTGTGTGCATTTGAGGTGATGGTGGTTGCACATAGCACTTTTGATAAGGCCTTTAGGAGGATAGAGAGCTAAGCTATCTGGGGTGAAGGTGGCATGGACAATGGCTATGTCAGCAATGAGAATCCTACCAATATAGTTCCCTATGGAGGCATTCTTCTTGAATGCTCCTCGGTCCTTCTAGAATCTTGCAAAATCATAGATATCAAGCATGGCCTACATTGACATGGAATTTTCCCAAAATAGTATACATAGTAAAATAAAGTATCTAGACCAACTATTGATACCAAGCTATTGAGAGTATGATCCATCATGGAAGAAGGGGTGAAGGAGACAAGTGCAAGGGTTCTTGGGAGAGAAGAAGTGGTTGGAGAGTTGGAAAATAAAAATGACACCAAGTGATTGGTTTTTGTAAGCCATAGACCTAGATTTTAAGTTTTTTTTAATCCATTAAATTTTATTAATAGAATTTAAAAAGTTTAAAAAAACATAAAATAATCTAAATTGCAAAATGTTGGAGAATCAAAAATATGGATAAAGCATTAAAAAATGAAATCCCACAATCTACTCATCGTTAATTTTTTATACATCATTTTGTACATAGATTTTGACTTGTTGCAAAGCACTTGATAGTATATAATTCTTCTCCATTCTTTTTCCCATCTGAAAGAAAAAAAACAAATAAGATTTGAACTACTATGTCCCAACCAAAACAAAAAAATTTCCAATATTACACAAGCTCACCTTTCTACCACCAATAGAGAAGTTGAAGCTCTCCATATGAACACTTTCCATCAAGACTAGATGCTCCTGCAGATTTAGGAGACTCCAACAATCACTCATTGTGATTGACTCAATCATTCCACATGACATATGAATTTGAATATCAAATGCTTGTCCCATGTCTTCAGTGGACTCCAAGGAAATCCATTGGCCTACTTTCTTCATCCACCAACGTCGGTAATAGAAGCGTATGTACAATGATGAACATGTAGTCAAGTAACAAAATGTAACACTAGAGACCACCACTCTACATGAAAAGACGTCACCTTTGTGCACCCCATCTACCTCATTTTATCCTTCTTCAAAATTGGAATTAAAAAAGTTATTTGTTATATTCTCACAAATGAATATGGAGGGACATTGATGCGCATTAGCGCTTTTGAATATATATGCAAAAACATAAATTGGTATAAACTATGAAAGATCCACTGATCTTGAAGCTCTCTCGAATCTCAATGAGCTATGAATGTCATGTATGATCTTCATTTTTAATATTTGAAGCATCCACTCATCTGAAATAGGCCATTCCAAAGAATTAAGAGGTGGACAAGGAAGTAATTCAAGAGAACCATATGAATCAACTCATGTAGGCACTATATACATGAACTTATAGAAAAATGGCTTGCACTATAAAAGATATTGTGATGACTTTCCAATCATCATTGTCTCACCCACATCCACATGTAGAGATTTGTATGTCCCAGACAAGCTTCACAAAGGTTGGTCCTCAACAAGATTTGAAGGGAAAATGTCTGACATGAGAGAAGAAATAAAAATCTCAAAAATATATGAGAAGTTAAGAACATAAAAGTAGTGACTTCAATGGGCGTTAAGGAGGCAAGGTTGGGTTTGTCGACTTATGGGATGTTGTGAAGAAGATGGCACCATGAGAGCCAACCCTTGCCCCGCCACCACCCGATGTTCCTCTTCAATATTTATGAGCTCTTCAATCAGCTCTTCTCCTGTGTACGTGATAGCAACAACCTGTGGAGTTGTATCTTCATTGATCTCCCACTCTAAGGGGGTATCCAATGCAAGGAGGTAAATTGCCAATGCGCAATCACACTCCACGAGATCCAAAGGTGTTGTACCTAGTGCACTGCCCATGGGAATAGTGCATACTCTGTGCAAAGGATCCATATGGGTCAGATACCTATTCACCACTTTTTGGTGATTCTTCCCTGCCTAAAATACCATGAGCTATTCCATAGGCATTCAAGTCATGTCAAATCCCTCGATGGAGTATGTGTAGGTAGCAATGGTATTCACAAAGTCTTCCAAAACCTAAAGAGTGGAATCCATCGATGAGAGCACGCTTTCAAGGTTGAAGTTCTTAGAGAAAACCTGAAATATCTCGTCACCTTGGCTGGCAAAGACAATCTCCTGGATCCACTTGTCAAAGGGTACGCGAGCATCCATCATAGCACGTAGGAAGGATGTGGTGGATGTAAAGCGATGAAGAGAGAAAGTGTGAAATGAAACAATGAAACAAGAACTAAACTAGTTCTACCTTAAAAACCTTAAGTTTTAAACCATTAAGGGTTTTTTGTATACGAGATTTAGTTATGGTTTTACTTAACGTCTTTGTAAAGTTCACATGCATATGTAAATGTTTCAATGTGGAAAGTGTATAGCAAGTGTATGATTTTGCATAAATACCATACTTTTTAAATATTGCAAGCTTGCAAGCGACAATATTCTATTGGACAAAAATTCAAAAATTTACAAGTGTTGGATATTACAACTTGGGGTGTTGGGATTTTTAGGGAGACTCTACTATTTCTAAAATATGTGGAGCCACACACTTTCCACTAGTTTTTCTACCATCTAGTTTAAAATAGAAGCTAGTAGGTGGATTCTGCATTAACATTGTAATTTCCTAGCGCATTATACTCAAGGGCCAATCATCCTCCATTTGTAATACTTGGGACTCGTGGCCCCCTAAAAAATGATAGTAACATCCACATTTGCACTTTCATACATGTCTTGATCAAGGCACAACCATTCACCCTTGAGCACTCTCCATATATGATACTTGAACACTAGGCATAAAGTTTGTCGTGTGACAAAGTACCTGTAATTGGAAAGGAAAGTCAGTTGATCCATCCCAAAGTAAGATAATAGTCAACTAATAGAGAAAAATTTTACCTGAAAGCCACGTCCCTTGTTGTGACTCGACACTCCCCTATGTTAGGACTATGAGTCATTTTCGATGTCCAAGTTTTGCTTAGAATCCTTGTTACATAATCCTCCGATACACTTTTTATGGCATGCATGCTTTTGGTACGTCTCAAACCCTTACATTCCTTGAATATATGTGCAAAAATTGTAATTGGTATGAACCAACTTAGATGTATATTCTTTGAGCCAATGCTTGGCTTCAATGAGTTCAATATGTCTACTGAAATTTTTATGCTACACATGTGCAAAATGTCGTTACCACACAATGGCCATTCTATGCTATTGATATTTGGTATGTGCATAGACTCAAGGGTTCCATATTCTCGACCCCCCTTGGGCAATATGTACTTGGAGTCATAGAAAAAAACAAGGTCTTGTGTAAGCTGCTTAGCTGTATGCTCCTCAAAGAGAAATCTACCGATTTTGAGGTGGTAACACTTAAAAGAACCTGTGAAACTCTTGACATTTTGCCACTCACAGCAATCCAAAGGGTATACTTCTATAAATATGAGAAAAATAGTTACATATATATCATGAAATTTCTCATTCTCAATGAGTTGCAAATACTTACTATTTGCAATGTTTCATTGAAAGGGCACAATGGGCGTAATATGTATTTGTTTTTGCATGAATACATGTTTTATCAACACCTCTGTTACAAGGTGAGAATCAACATTCCTTTGTTTGAGAGCTAATGATTTTACCCTTCAAGTGCTTTGATACATAATTGTAGATGCTTTCACCCTGAAAGCTCCCTTCATACTTGGAGGCATATGTACCCAAGATAGCAATGATACGTATCAGTGATCCAATTTCTTTCTTCGTCTTTTCTATTATGTACTTCTATCGAGAGAATGCTTGTTCTTCTCTCATACATTATAACGTAGGCATTAGATGTAAAGAAGTATGTATTAACCCCTAAACAATAAGCATTTTAAGTCTGTCTAGTAATCACCAATATGCCATACAAATCAACATAGCATTAAGAGATGTTTACACAAGTTTACACAGACACAAATCAACATAGCATTAAGAGATGTTTACACAAGTTTTGTAAACAGACACAAACATCGATATCAAAACACATGTGGACATGTACATCGATACAAAGTATAGATTCAATTTCAAGGCATCACTTTAATCATACCATTTACATAAAATATAATAGAAAGAATAGCACAAGAATACTCAGAGAATTTTGCCAAAATAAATTTTATTATAATGAGTAGGAGTCTGATTTGACTCAATACATTGTATGAAACATGGGTATTACAAAGTAGTTGTTACAAGGATAGCAACCACATGGCATGCAAATCTTAATAGGCACATTGGATCGACACCTGAGATATTCTATGACTCAACACATTGTGCGTTATATGGATGATATGATACGAGAGTTTCATGGATCATTGCCAATTGGCATGGAGATCCGAATGGACATACAGGACCAATAAAACAGAGGATTTTTGAACCATCGACTTCTAGTAGATCCATATCATCCAACACAAAGGAATCACTCACCACGGCAAAATAGTCGATCAAGAATTATGTGCTTCACCTAAACCTTGTACAATACCTACATGTACAAAAAATAACATACATGAATCCCTTTTAACAAAAAATATCTAGATAACTACATGAATAGAAGCAACAAAAATAGGGCCAATTTACCTATAAGCTAATCTGCTGAAGATAAGATTGAATAATTGCTTATCAAAACTCGTTGCAAATGATGGACAAAAGAACACATCAATCCCATCAAACATAAACGCCACTAATCAAATGAATAAATTTTGGCACCACAAAATATGGTAGATTTACCCGTAAATCAAGCTACAGAATCTCTACTCTGCCTTGTGTTAAGTGCTGCAACAACAATTGATCCTTAAGTTAGAACTAGCATCAAATCCTATTGTAAAGATAGTAGAAAAGGGAAAACGCAGAGAGGAAGAAAGAGAGAGTGTGTGAGTACACATGAGAGAAAAAGAAATGAGCACTTATCCAATCTTGCCCAAATTGATGTCTACAAAAGACAATAGCAAGAGTTAGTATTTACATGAAGGTATACTAAAAAAAATAGTAGGAAAGAGGAAACATAGAGAGAGGGAGAGAGAGGGAGAGAGAGATGAGTACTTATGCAATGTCACCCAAAATGATCTCTACAATAAAACAACAAGGGTGAGAACTAACATCATGATGTATTGAAAAGATAGCACCAGAAAAAAACCAAACAGAGAGAGAGAGAGAGAGAGAGAGAGAGAGAGAGAGAGAGAGAGAGAGAGAGAGAGAGAGAGAGAGAGAGAGAGAGAGAGAGAGAGAGATTAACGCCTTTGCCTCTTGCTCCAAATAAACTTTGCAAGAAAACAACAATTAGAACCAACATCAAATTCTATTGAAAACACAACATAAAAGAGAAACAACACATAGAGAGAGGGGGAAGAAAGGGGAGAGAGAGAGATGAGAACTTGTGCCTCTTGCCCAAAAAAACCTCTACAATAAATAACATTAAGAAATGACATCAAAATCTATTGGAAAAATAGCAAACAAGAGAAAATGTAAAGAGGGATGGGTATCTATGTTTAACCCAAAATCTGGAGCTTCATGGAGAGAAAGTGTAGAGGTAAGAAGAACGCTCAAAACCCTAATTACCCTCACCAAGGAGCTTCAATGGAGACAAAAATTCACCAGTATAGAGAAGAGAGGGAAAGTGGGTCTAGTACTTGACTTTTGGGTCAAACTTATTTCATGAGAGGGAAAAAAACCAAAATTAAAAATTCTCCAAAAAAAGGGGAAAAAATACGAGGTGAGAGAAACTCAAATTTTGTTTACTATTCATTCTCTCTTTTTTTACATCCCCCACTACCCCTTTTTTTAATAAAAACCCCAAGATTTAAAGAGAAAATATTCACCCTCTATGGATGTCAACATCTAGCCTTCCTATTGGACAATCCATAAGGCCCACATCTTAAACTATATTATTTTTAAGGGTCCATTTGTAAGTTCATTTTTTTCCTAAAGTATATTACTAAAGCATGTGGTTCATCTTTCCTATCTGAGTATTGTAGGTACTCCTTTTGTTGATTTAACTTTGATTCTTCATGTTGAAGAGGATACCCATTACACATGACTAAGAAAATAGGCTTGTATGCATATACCCACTTGCCTTGGGATAGATAGGCTCCAAATGTGCATGCATAAGTGGAGTTGGACATGCTAAGAAAGTCGAATAGCAAAATTGTAGGAGACATACTGAATTGACTACAGCAGTAGTTAGTTGTGTTTTTTCTAATCTTGTGAATGTCAATCCGACATCATGGCAGTGTTCAAAAGAACAAATGCATCGGGCTTTTAGTGACCTTGCAAGTCCAAGGAATGTATATGTTTTGAAGCGGATTGATGTAGTTCAAACATTGCACTTAAGGTGGTTTATGAAATTCTTTATGATGTTCATAAAGATTGACGACATTGCTAGGAAGACATATGGGATCATCTATTATGCTGAAAATCTTGGAATGCCTAACTAGGCTACTTTATTGCATGAAAGGTTAATGACTGAGATTAAGGTCTCTAAATCCAAGAAAGTCTTTTATAAATCTAGGATGGGATGTTTTTTGGCAAGATTTTATGAATATGCCAGGTCTTGATATCCTAAATTAACTAAATACTGCTTGTTCAAGTTGAATTCATCTTCTATCTCACATGATCCAGTTGAGACAGATGCTAAAATTGATGGTCCGGATCATGCTAAAGATGTTGATGATCTCTTTAATGGTGTTAAAGATAAGCAAACCATATATAAGGATTTGCTTCAAGTGGGTTATGGTGAGGCCTATGCAAGATAAATTGCTTCAGAATTTATGAAAGAGGATAACAAATATGTGTGTCTTAATGATAAAGTTAATGCACAAAAACATGATAATGTTGATACCTCTAAAACTAAAGGTCACATATATTCTCAGAAAAAGTAAAAATTTGGGAGAATATGGCTTCGGAGCATGCATACACCAAATGATAAATATCAAGATGTTCCTGTTGATGCTCAAGTTCATGCAAAGGATACATTGGTTGATGATGGTGCACAGATCGAATGCCATAAGCGCGTGTAGTGAGCATCAGAAGGTCCCCAAGAACAAAAGAACTTTACTTTTTGCACACAAATCAATGTAGAAGACTTGCACGACATGAACAAGAGACCAATTGGATGCAATCTCCTCCCATGCCTTATGTGAGCGCTCCACAAAGCATGTATTTTATGTATTAATCATCTTCAAGCTCAAATAATAGCTCAAATTACAATATAGCACGCTTTTGGCTTTTGAGTTTGCTTTAGGGCCAAGTAGAAATAAAGCTAATGGGCGGGCGCCCAAGAAGTCAGGCATACCCACTACAATGTCCAAATACAATATCTAAATCGTGTGCCCATGCGCATACAAAAATAATAAATAAATATCCAACGCCTTAATAAATAAGCGCGACAAAATATAGGCGCCATGCCTAAGGTATGTGCCCATCAAAATATAGATGATAACTCGAATGCACATTATCCTCCAATGCTTTCCACTGCCACTGCTACTATCTCTACACATCAACTGAAGCATTCACAATCATTAGTAAAATAATACAATTAAACCGACAAAAGTGAATACCTAGTAGTTTTCAGCTACATAAATAAATCAATTGGTTAGAAATCAATCCTAACCTTAATTTATCACGAGTGTGCACTCTAAACTCATAAACGTTTATTAATTTAATATGTATTTTGCAGAATCACCCATGTACACACTAAATTAACGAAACGCCCGAAAAGGATAGGTATCCCCATCGACTTCTCGCACAAAGAATCCACTTTGTGTATGAGCCCTGGTAATAAAAGTTTACGGAATCCACCATAAAACCTCACGAAATCCACCGTGTAATATGCCTCCTGGCATCATACCCCCGGGATGGGATAGCAATTGTTCTCAATTGCTATTAGCTCAATGTGGAGCTAACAGAGTGGGGAAAGCATTTAAGTCTCTAGGGTGCATCCATTGGGCCTCTTCAACAGGATGGTTTTTAAATTTGACCAAATATCTAGAATATCTACGGCCAGTTCTAGTGGTCATAAAGTCAGTATCTATAATAGCTTCAGGCTCAAGGATTTCAGTCTCTTCATCTAACAAAGGTGGATTTTCATAGATAGAGTGTACAGGTAATTGGCCTCTAAAGGGTAGTAATAAACTAATATGAAAGGTGTTGTGAATTTTCCAATGTGGTGGTAGTTCTAACTTAAATGCATTGTCGTTGATTTTGTGTATGATCTTGAATGGTCCATAGAATCTAGGTGCTAATTTGACAACTGGGTGTTTATCTACACTTTGTAATCTACATTTTTCTATTCGTAACCAAACGTAGTCATCAACTTTGAAATTCATGGCCTGTCTTTTCTTATTTGCTTGCTTTGTATATGATTGCTGGCCTTTGGCAATCATATCTTTAACTTCATCAAAAATAGTAGTGTGCATATTAGCAATATCATCAGCAGTCTGAATTTTATTTGATAAAGATGCAACAGGTGTAGACAATCTATAACCATAAATCACTTCAAATGGTGCTTTCTTTGTAGCTGTATGCGGTGTATTATTATATGCAAACTAAAGTAAATGTAGATGTGTATCCCATGTATGTGGTTTTGAAATAGTGTAAGCATGTAAAAGATCTAAAATATTACTGTTAGTAGCTTCTATTTGACCATTAGTTTTAGGATGAAATGCAAATGAAAAATCAATCTTTGTTCCTAAGTTAGCAAACAAAGTAATCCAAAAATTATTGCAAAATCTAGAATCACGATCAGAAACAATAACTTTTGGTAAACCATGATTAGTAAACACAGTTTTCAAAAACAACTGAGCTGCTTGAGATGCAATTAAAGTTTTCTTGCATGGAATGAAATATGCTTGTTTGCTAAACCTGTCTACAACAGTCCAAATCATATCATGGTTAGCTTTAGTATTAGGTAAACCAGTAATAAAATCCATAGAAATATATTCTCATGGTCGTGATGGAATAGATAATGGCATAAGTAAACCATACTGTTTACCATGATGTCTTTTAACTCTTTGACAAACTAAACATCCAGAAACAAAGTTAGATACATCAGTGTCCATATGTGGCCAATAAAAATCTTCAGTCAATGTACGCAAAGTAGATATAATACCTCTATGACCTTGATATGCAGGACAATGAATTTCATTCAAAACAAAATATCTAAATGGAACTGTAACACATAATCTCTTTCTATAAAATATGAATCCATTATTATAAGACAGTGCATCAATAGGAATCGAGTTATTTGCAACTAATTTATTCCAATCTGATTGAAAAGTAATATCCTGATGATAAGTATCTTTCATAGGGATAAGAGAATCAAATGATATCACATAAATATTATGAATTATTGGTCTTCTACTTAAAGTGTCGGCTACTACATTCTCTTTTCCTGGTTGATATTGTATAAGGGGATGAAAACTCTGAATGAAAGCTGCCCATTTGATATGTCAGTCAGATATTTGGGGTTGATTAAGGAGATGTCTAATGCTTTGTTGGTCAGTCTTAATCATAAATTCAGAACCCATTAAATAATGTTTCCATTGTCGTAAGGCTTGTACTACAGCTAGCAATTCTTTATCATAAGTGGAATATTTAAGTTTGGATGGTTTCAATTTACAGCTAGAATAGGCTATGGGATGATTACCTTGCATAAGTACAGCTCCTATTCCAGATCCGCTAGCATCAGTAACTACTAAAAAGAATGGTCTATTGAAATCAAGCAGTTGTAATATAAGAGCATGGGTTAATGCATGTTTCAATAAATCAAAAGATTTTTGTTGATTATCAGTCCAGTTATACACAATACATTCTATAAAAGTTTAGTCAAAGGCAAGGCAAGTAATGAAAAATTTCTCACAAACTTTCTATAAAAACTAGCAAGAACTAGAAAAGAACGTAACTCATGCACATTTTTGGGTAGGGGCCAATTTAAAATTGCTTCTATCTTTTTAGGGTCAACCTTAATACCTTCTGATGAAACAATGTGACCTAGATATTCAATTTCTGTTTTAAAGAATTCACTCTTTTCTGGGTTAGCATACAATTGATTATCTTTTAGCAACTTGAAAACTAAAGACAGGTGTTCATAATGCTCATTCTCATTTTTACTGAATACTAAGATATCATCAAAGAATATTATAACACAATGCTGATATTTCAAAAATATGTGATTCATCATGCGACTAAATGTAGCAGGTGCATTAGTTAATCCAAAAAGCATCACTAGAAATTCATAATGTCCAAATTGTGTTCTAAATGCAGTTTTGAATATATCAGATTTATCTAATCTCACTTGATGATAACCAGATTTAAAATCTATCTTACTGAATATAGCAGAACCTTGTAGTTTATCCATAAGATCATCTACCCTAGAAATCGAATATCTATTCTTAACAGTAATCTTATTCAGGGCGCGATAATCAATGCACATACAATAAGTATTATTCTTCTTCTTTACTAATAAAGTAAGTGCGCCAAATGGAGAACTACTAGGTCTAATTAATCCTCTATTTAGCAATTCCTCTACTTGATTTTGAATTTCTTTTTGTTCAATTTGGTTATGCCTATATGGTGCTTTACAGGGTGGTTGTGTACCAGGAATTCAATCTATTTTGTGATCTTCAGGACGTGAAGGTGGTAGTCCAGGTGGTAAATCATCAGCAAAACAATCTTAAAGTGAGCAAGAAATTGTGTATGCCTAGGATGTATATGTTTTTCTTTAGCTTGAAGCTCATTCACCCAAATTAAATAAGATTTACTACTTTTATGTAATGCACGTTTAGCTTGAGTATGAGTAAGCAGTGGAAAATTATTAGATGCGTGCATAACATGCAATGTAATTTGTTTTCCTTGAAAATGAATTTTAATTGAATGCGTGGAATAATCTATGTCAGGATTATGCTGATGACGCCAAGGCATACCTACGATAATATCACTAGACTGTAAAGGTACAACTAGGAAATTTCTACGTTCAGTATATTCACCAATTTTAATTTCTAAGTTATGCACCTCTTGTGTTCCATTATATCTTGTGCCTAAGAATGCTGCTTCAATGTGATAATGTGTAGAAACAGTTTGTAAATTTAATTTTTTCACTAACTTTGCAGAAATAAAATCATGTGTGTTACCATCATCATGCAAAATAATCTTTTCTTTACCATGCACAAAACATTTCATTGTCAACAAAGAATGTGGAGTTGGCATACCTGGCAAAATATCTGAAGTAGTGGTAATGTCGTCTTCATCTTCCGTAAAGTCAGGCATTTCCTCATGTTCTTCATCTTCCATTGCTCCAAGATAATTGATATGGACAGGTGGTTTCTTCGATTGGCAATTGGCTGCTAGATGTCCAGGTTGATGGCATTTGTAACAAACTATAGGTTTGGCTTTAGATACATTGTTGGCAATGGCAGGAAGTTTAGGAATATTAGGATTTGGCTATGAGGATGGCTTAGGGTTTGGATTGGTATTTGATGGTAAAGCAGGTGGTCTTGTCCAAGACTTACGGAATGTAGATGGAAGAAAACAACTTTGATTGAATCTTCTAAAATGTGAATTGAATTGCTTGGAACCATAGTTACCATTTGCTTGAAATTGTTGTGGACGCTTGTCTCTTCCTCAAATCTTGTCTTCAATGTCATGAGCCAAAGAAATTGCATCTTCAAGGGTTGAAGGCTTGAACATATTGACTTCAGCGTAGTAATGTCCAAGTAAGCCAGACATAAACTTGTGTTTGTGAGTCGCTTCAGGTACATCTTCTAGCATGCGTAGTTGCAGTAGGGCATTCCAAAAACGTTCAGTGTATTGGGAAATAGGCTCATGATCTCTTTGCTGTAGAAGATCCCATTGTTTTATGGCTTTTTCATGGAATTGAGGAGGAAGGAAATTCTGCAAAAACTTCTTTTTGAAACTCTCCCAGGTAGTGGGACAATCAAAGCTCTTGCGAACCGCAGTCCACCAAAGAGATGCTCGATCGACTAAATGATTAGTGACACATTAAATTTTGTCTTTCTCAGCATATGTCTCTTCATGAAAGTAATCATCAAATTGACTAATAAATGCAAGGACAGTCTTTCCATCTCGAGATCCATTGAAAGTACGGAATTTGAAATTTCTTTTACTTATCTTTGTTTCTTTGCGGATGGATTGAGCTTCGACCGTCGCGTCGATGGTACGTCGGATAAGATCTTCGAGTTGCGGTCCATCATTGTCGATGGTAGATCGTTGTAAATTGGCCAATTGAACTTGCAAAGCTTGTCGAGCTCTTCATTCTTCATCAAGCTCCATCATAATTAAATCCAATTTTTGTTCCATCGTAGGTTCGGGAAGATCACCTTCAGCCATTAAATCATCCATATTTTGTTCCGTCATCCTCTAAAAATCCAAAAGACCTCACACTCTCAAAATCTAATTAGCGGGATGAGCATAGCTCAAAGTCGGGTATACAAGGCTTATAATTTTTGTTTGGCTTTTACAATCTTTGTCTTTTGCGGTTGCGATGTTCGTAGTCTTCGTAGAAACTGCATATGACCTTCTGCGTGTGCTGAAATTGGTTCAGCAAGTTTGTGTATGTGAACAGAGTCTTCCAGGGAGCAATTTTGTGGTTATGTGCTTCTGCACAGGAACAGCCTTTATGGGAATAGTTGGAGTTAGTCTGTGGTGACTTGATTAGCCTTTGTGACTTGCAGGACTTGCAGAGTAAGTAAGTTTGAACTTGGGAGATTAGAGAGCCTTAGTAGACTTGTAAGGCTAAGAAGCTTTAAGCTTCTGAAGCCGTCGTGGAAATTTAGGACATGAATATGTCCTCGACGGATTTTTCGCCGCCCAGCACATCTTGCTGCTTGATGACAATTTTACGTTTTAAGCTTCTTAAAGCTTAATACTAAGCTTTCTAACCTTTGAATTTAAGCTTTTAAGCTTTTTGAAGATATGGAGCTTACTGTATTCTCTGTTACCAAACGACTTGGAAAGGGAGATGTAGGAGTGGTCCTCCGCCTCCTCAGGCCGGTCCTTTGCGATCAAAGGCTGCAGATAGAGGTTCTTGACCGCCAGGAATCCACCTGTATCGACCATTTGCGATGAAACTCATTGTAGAGCTCGATCATTCCAGGAGCTCCGCCTTCGCGCAAGATGGGTAGCAATTGGAAGCTCTTGATCTCAGCTTCGCTCTGATACCACTGGTGCACAGATCGGATGCCGTAAGCGCGCGTAGTGACTGTCAGAAGGTCCCCAAGAACAAAAGAACTCTACTTTTTGCACACAAATCAATGTAGAAGACTTACACGACATGAACAAGAGACCAATTGGGTGCAATCTCCCCCCATGCCTTGTGTGAGCGCTCCACAAAGCATGTATTTTATGTATTAATCATCTTCAAGCTCAAATAATAGCCCAAATTACAATATAGCACGCTTTTGGCTTTTGAGTTTGCTTTAGTACCAAGTAGAAATAAAGCTAATGGGCAGGCGCCCAAGAAGTCAGACATACCCACTACAATGTCCAAATACAAATATCTAAATCGTGTGCCCATGCGCATACAAAAATAATAAATAAATATCCAACGCCTTAATAAATAGGCGTGACAAAATATAGGCGCCATGCCTAAGGTATGGGCCCATCAAAATATAGATGATAACTCGAATACACGCTATCCTCCAATGCTTTCCACCGCCACTGCTGCTATCTCTATACATCAACTGAAGCGTTCACAATCGTTAGTAAAATAATACAATTAAACCAACAAAAGTGAATACCTAGCAGTTTTCAGCTACATAAATAAATCAATTGGTTAGAAATCAATCCTAACCTTAATTTATCACGAATGCGCACTCTAAACTCATAAATTTTTATAAATTTAATATGTATTTTACGGAATCACCCACTATGGAATCACCCATGTACACACTAAATTAACGAAATGCCCGAAAAGGATAGGCGTCCCCATTGACTTCTCGCACAAAGAATCCACTTTGTGTATGAGCCCCGGTAATAAAAGTTTACGGAATCCACCGTAAAACCTCACGGAATCCACCGTGGCATGGAATCCACTGTATAATATGCCTCCTAGCATCAGATGAACATGTGGTTGCTCATGTAACAAATGCTCCATCTGCTTCTATACCTTCTTGGATGGATGATTTGACTATTGGTAGTGTCTCTGATGCAATGGCTATAATGTAGAGGGTGATGATTTATTTTCAGCAGTATGATGAAGATAATGTTCAGACTATAGGTAGGGTAAAAAATTTGCAGGGTCAATTACATGTTCACCAAAAGAAATCAGAGAATTTGTCTAAACAGTTGCAAGTAAAACAAGTTGAGTTATGACTCATTGGAATTACAGCGTGTTTGCAAAAATGCAGTAGTTGATAGATAAGGATAAAATGTATATTGCCTTATTTGAAAGATGGACAAATGAGCTTCAGACTAAATATCTGGTAGAGATGAAAACTTTCATGGAAATGTATGAAAAGCTGCAAGTGGAACATAAACTGATGTTAAAGAGATTCCAGCCTCTTCAAGAGGTGGAGCAATGGATCTTGCAAAGTGTGGAGGTGGATGTAGATGCCTCTGTTATCTTGAATTCTGAAGTTGAAGATATTAGAAATGCTTTGTTGAGTGATGCTAAAAATGCACGGTAGTTGGTTGTTGAGAAATTTGATGTTGTAATATCTGGACCATATAACATGCTTTAAGATATCTTTGTTTCAATAGAACATGATGCATTGGTGCAAGAAAAAGATGCATTGGCTTAGAGGGTGACTAAGTTAGAGACTAGGTGTATGTACTTGAATGCTAAGTTGGAAAATGCTTTGAAAGCAAAAAGACAAAGTGAGGATTATGTGGCATCATTATTGCAGCAAAAGGATTTTAAGTTTGTTAACAAAGAATATGTATTTGTAGAGGTGATTCATGAAGTTAATCAAGATCTTAGTGCTAAGAATCATGATGCTACTACGATGCATGGTACTGATGATTTAGTTGTGCAGATGTCCTCATGCACGGATATTATCCTTTATGTCCCAAGAGCTCTTTAGCTTTTATCTCTATTGTACTTTTTTGTTTTCACTCATGATAGTTCTTAGTTCATTTCATTGACTTTTAGGACTAGAGGGCTGTGAGTATCCTAGAGAGGCTCTACTCGCTAGTGCTCAATGTGATTTGTCAAGGGGTGCAAGGTCTCTAGCTTGGTATTATTGTGTTCTCTTATAGTCAATTTTCATGCTTTCTGATAGTTAGTTGCATGCTTGTGGGTTCGAGTCCTAACTGTCCCAGTCATCCACCATGTTGTGCCAGGTGTTAAGGTTTGGATTCCATTGTCTATTTAGTACTCTATACCCTAGTACTTATATGCATGTAGGCTTTTAAGATCAACATGTGTAAAGGGACTTTATATTTCATATGATGTTCACCTAAAGTCCAGGTGTGACCTAAGATTCACGAAGTATCTTTTCAGATTTTGTGTGATCAAGAATGGTCGTGATGACAATAAACTGTGTGATATTTTTCAAGACAACAGTTTTGTATTAGTGAATATAATATGTACTTTGTGTATGCATATCACTCCTGAATATTAAATGCTTAAAATGGATGTAAAATGATTTAGGAAGTTATATGCAGAGCAACAGGGTAATTTCAAGCAGTATGGTGTCTTTTGTGTTTCTGTTGTGGCCTTTAGAGGTCATAACAGTCAAGTAATGGATTTCCATTGACCCTAGAAGTGGAAATAAGATATGGACTCTATGAGCTCAACAAGGGGACATTAACTCTTTCCTAATTTACTCATACTTCCATGAATGTAACAGAATAAGAAAATAAGACAAGAGAAAGTGAGGAATGCACATATATACATATCTCCTTCTTTGTTGTAACCTAGATTTCAAGGATGAAGCATTAATATTCAATTGTTCCAAGGTATGGAAGATCCTCATGTTCCCACTCATTATTAATCCATTCCTTCGTATGTGAGTGAAAGAGAAGAAAAAGAAGTAGATAATAAAAATTTTGAGAATGAAGATGATGAAACACACACACACTCTCTCTCTCTCTCTCTCTCTCTCTCTCTCTCTCTCTCTCTCTCTCTCTCTCTCTCTCTCTCTCTCTCTCTCTCTCTCTCTCTCTCTCTCTCTCTCTCTCTCTCTCTCTCTCTCTCTCTGTGTGTGTGTGTGTGTGTGTGTGTGTGTGTGTGTGTGTGTGTGTGTGTGTGTGTGTGTGTGTGTGTGTGTGTGTGTGTGTGTGTGTGTGTGTGTGTGTGTGTGTGTGTGTGTGTGTGTGTGTGTGTGTGTGTGTGTGTGTGTGTGTGTGTGTGTGTGTGTGTGTGTGTGTGTGTGTGTGTGTGTGTGTGTGTGTGTGTGTGTGTGTGTGTGTGTGTGTGTGTGTGTGTGTGTGTGTGTGCACGCATGCACATGTGCATGCACGTGCGTGTGTATATGTGCATACAAACATTAAAATAACCTATTTTTAGTGCTTTGATGGGCGTCCACCACCACTATTTTGTGAGGTGTATTTTATATATAAGGTATACTCATGCCTAAAAATGTACTATCTTTATCAAAACCACATGGGATGAGATGTAGGTGGTTTGACAAGTTGTAGGATATAACATCAAAATGAAAGAGGTGGCAAATCCAAGCATGTAAAAAAGGGATGGGTAGTGGTATAGATGGTGGTGTGTTCCATGCAAAGACAATATGTCTTGACAAGTTCATGAGTTGTGCACCATCTTCGCCAATGTCTTTCCTTATCTTTTGTCCCTACATTTCACCCCTTTTCACAAACCATGAGCTCTCCTCCTTACCTAGCTATCGCCTCTATTTCTAAGCTTGTCACCTCTCCCCAAACCTCTCATTTCCCTACATTTTCCCTATCTTGTGCATGACACGCATCTCTACCAAGCCGAATATTTGTTCTTCCCTTACATGTTAACCCCTTTCCATTGTCTCCATGTCTATCTCACTATCTCACCCCCTACCAATTGACCATCTTTTCCCTTGCCACTTCTTCATTTTCCTAAAGTGAAATATTCTAAATTACCATGTAAAATAATCATGATCCTATAGACACCCTCACCACCCTTAACACTGACTTCAGGCTCTTTTTAATTCTATTGCATTCAATATTGGTAATAGTAGCTCTATCATGGTTGAAGCCTCTACTATCATCAAAGAAACACATCATTCGAGTATATTGTGCCATATAGGAGAGTGAAGGAAATATTTTTTCAAAGATGATTCAAATTATGAATACTGCACTGAGAAGGCGGGCGGGGGGGGGGGGGGGGGGAAGGGGGGTTGTTTTGGACGTAGGGTCACTTGAAAATATGTAAGCATATCATGTGGACTCAAAATAATTTATTTTTAATACCTTTTTTACACATTTTTTACATAAAAAAGGGTGCCATATAAATTGATTATTCATAGATTGAATAGAAAAAAGTGTCTTTTATTTAAAGAAAATTCATAGATAAATGTATTTTCAAATAGGCCTTAAATGCATGTGATATAGAGGATTTACATAGTGAACCGAACCCTAGGCTTTGTGCGTGTGTGCCTGTGCGTGCATGTGCGTGTGCATGTGTGCGTGCGTGCGTGCGTGCATGCGTGCGTGCGTGCGTGCGTGCATGCGTGCGTGTGTGTGCGTGCATGCATGTGTGTGTGTGCGTGCATGTATGTGTGTGTGTGTGTGTGTGTGTGTGTGTGTGTGTGTGTGTGTGTGTGTGTGTGTGTGTGTGTGTGTGTGTGTGTGTGTGTGTGTGTGTGTGTGTGTGTGTGTGTGTGTGTGTGTGTGTGTGTGTGTGTGTGTGTGTGTGTGTGTGTGTGTGTGTGTGTGTGTGTGTGTGTGTGTGTGTGTGTGTGTGTGTGTGTGTGTGTGTGTGTGTGTGTGTGTGTGTGTGTGTGTGTGTGTGTGTGTGTGTGTGTGTGTGTGTGTGTGTGTGTGTGTGTGTGTGTGTGTGTGTGTGTGTGTGTGTGTGTGAATTCTAGCCAAGTTAATTTTGAAATAAGATTGTGAATTTGAAAATTTTCTATCATTGACTAAACATATATATCACTTACCCTCTTAAGCATGGCCTTCGCCTATCCCTTGATCTCTAAGGACTTAAAACCACTATACCATGCAAACGTATACATGAAAATGTATATTCTTAGTCATAAGTCATTCAATCTTGGAAATAGAGTAGTGCTTGTAATGGGATTGGTTCCCTTAGATTTTAGCTTATTCTTTTCCCTCTATGGCTCCCCTAATATAATTTTAAGCGTAAATTATGTCTAAGTCAGTCCCTTTAGAATAAATATGAGAAATAGTCTGCTTAACTTAGCTATTAAATGAGTTTAACTCATATAAGGATCTTAGAAGAACTATCTTTTTAGATTTTAGAGCATCAAACCTTGGGTGTCTCATTTTAATCTATTTTCCATTTTTATTTTATGTAAACATAACCATACATTTGTGATCTTATTCTATGTAAGTTTAGCCTATTATATGATAAGGGAAGAAAAGATTTTGAGAGAGAGGAAGAGAGTTATCCACTAACACACACTGGCATGAACATTAAAAACATGTATTGTTCATACAAAAGTCATTGATAGGAATATCATTTCAAATAGTGCTTCTAGTCACTCTTATATCTTGAATATAGTTTGAACCCAATTGATTCTTTTAACACACAATAGTCATCCGATAATTCGATCAATCTGAGAAAAGCATCTTACATTTGGTCATTGTAACCCACACTTCTTGTGCAAAGCACGTATACATGTGACATGGGCAATAATAGAATGACAACTTGAAAGTTAGAAAAAGAGGTAAGAGCACTCTTAGGGACAATTTCCCAATCTTTCTTTGATAAATGATTAAGTCAAAAACCAGTCTTAGTCTCTTTTAAGGGGCGTAGTATTCACATTGTCTATCCTCTTTGGCACATTTTTGAATCGACTAATAATGAAGCGCTCCTTTTTTGGCATCACATATTTTCTTGTATTGGTTTCATAACACCTAAGCAATGCACTATGATTAGTTTTTGGATATCTAAAGTCAAACTTTTGATCTCCAAACACATGAGGATGTTGTAGGTTCATCTTAATCCATTCATCAGAATATCTGTACTCCATTATTTTCCACATGTCTTCATCCCTATCACACATTACCATAAGCAAACAATACAAACCAATATTTGAGATGATTTTTGTTTTAGAAAGTATTGTTTGAGATAGGTGTTTGTAAGAATATATGTTTTATAAGGTATATTTGCTTCTTAAAACTATTCCAATACTTCTCCAAAACTTTTGACTTTAGGGTGAAGTAATTGAATGTCTTTTTCTCACCCTAATTTACAAGAAAATGTACAAAAGGAGATGCCACACCTGTATAACTTACAAAACTCTCATATACATGCACACATTACATACATAATGCAAACGTTCATGGATGTATACATACATCGATACATACACACAAGCATTCATGCGCATTTTTGTGCATCACGAAAATTGCACATGTACACATCCACATTTACATGTTTGTATGTGTATGCATGCACACATGTAGACAACACACATATACACAAACACAAATGTGTGTGTGTGTGTGTGTGTGTGTGTGTGTGTGTGTGTGTGTGTGTGTGTGTGTGTGTGTGTGTGTGTGTGTGTGTGTGTGTGTGTGTGTGTGTGTGTGTGTGTGTGTGTGTGTGTGTGTGTGTGTGTGTGTGTGTGTGTGTGTGTGTGTGTGTGTGTGTGTGTGTGTGTGTGTGTGTGTGTGTGTGTGTGTGTGTGTGTGTGTGTGTGTGTGTGTGTGTGTGTGTGTGTGTGTGTGTGTGTGTGTGTGTGAGCACGCACGCGCGTGCGCGTGCGCGTGTGCGTGTGCATGTGCGCGTGCGCGTGCGCGTGGGCGTGCGCGTGCGCGTGTGCGTGTGCGTGTGCATGTGCATGTGCGTGTGCGTGTGCGTGTGGAGAGATATATATATATATTACTTTTCCCCAGGCCTTCCATAAACATAATTTGGATCAACCTTTGACGGCAACTTTGCAGATGGACTTTTTCCCTACCATCAATGTGACAATAATAATTAGTCAAACTTACCTTTTGTATTTGTAACTTTTATGCCTTCAAATTTTGGTGTGTGATAAGAATTCTTACAACTCGTCTACTGATGTGTAGTCTTATAAGATGCTTGTTCCGAAAGGGTCGTTGTTGGCATGCTCTTGAGACATTCCTACATACATATCACCACAGGAAGTCTATGTGAAACTCTACATAAACATTTTTCTAGGCTTCAAGTGTGTAAGCTGTTAAGAGAACCATACGACACTTCACTTTTTGAACAAGCACAATGGCATTCATCCTTGCAAACATAAGAACTTACCTAACAGCAGCTAACTTGTTCATGGCAAGGATGTCTGGTCCTCTCTTTCTTTCCAAGTCGGGTTCATTTTCTTTATGAATAAGGACTGTTTGCTAACACAAATTATTGAAAACGTAGATGTTGGAAATGGCATAAAATAGTTTTTCAACAAAAACACGAATACTTAGCCCTATAATAGATATGTGTGAAGAATGGAAATGATATCCTTGTGGAAGAAAGCATGATAAAAGATATAATTAGTTTCTAACAAAGACTTGCCTTCTCTTACACCCTCTTCATCATACTCATTGCAAACTCCATAAATCCAATCATTGTCAGGGAGATCAACATTCACTTGTCTAGCCTGATCACATGGAAAAGATTATCAACATTTGATTTCATCACCTATTTTCATGTGACAAGTGTCTATCCAATGTTATTTTGTTTTTGGAGTGCCTTACATTATATGTAGTCAAATGCTGAAGCCACAATGTATGCCAAGCACATGCAAATATCTCCTCTCTTTAAGATTGTAACTATATCTATAAAATTTAAAGAGGCATTTGACCCTTTCTATATGTAAGGGCCTATTAGTAAGTTCGTTTTCCCAAGTTTCATATCAAGAAGAATTTGCAAGCTACTTCCAAACAAGATGGCAACATTAGTTTGAAACATGAACAAAGACAGTAGTAGAGTAGCTTCACAAACAAACCCTACATACTTGGAAAAGAAAGGGCGATGGAAACGACGAAAGAAAGTGTTGATTCGGAGGAATGATGTTGAACTTATAATGGATTGAATAGAAATGAATGATGGAAAGATCAATCAGGGGGAGTGTCGACGGATTGAATGATTGATGCAGTTATTGATAATTGAAGAATTAACAAGCGCACGATGATCAATAATCAGAACGACTGATGGAATGATCATCAGTTGATGCGAATGATGAGCGAGGGATTAGACGGCGGACTTATTGATGTATGCGATGATGCAGTGACTGGATGGACGAGTAATGAACGGGGTGGATGTTGCAGATGGATGGACTGATGCAAGTAATGAATGAATGAAGGGGTCAGACGATAAGGGATTAGACGGCGGGCTTATTGATGTATGCGATGATGCAGTGACTGGATGGACGAGTAATGAACGGGGTGGATGTTGCAGATGGATGGACTGATGCAAGTAATGAATGAATGAAGGGGTCAGATGATAGGGATTAGACGGCGGGCTTATTGATGTATGCGATGATGCAGTGACTGAATGGACGAGTCATTAATGAACGGGGTGGATGTTGCAGATGGATGGACTGATGCAAGTAATGAATGAATGAAGGGGTCAGGCGATAGTGATAGATTGATGCGATGATAAACTAGGCATCGAATGATGAGGTCGACTAGATGCAATGATAAATTGATGCGAATGAGAGAAAAGGATGAGACAGGCTGATGAAATTAGGGTTACGTGATGCAGTCGGGTGAGTGACATTGATGAATACGTGGGTTGATCGATTGATGCAGTGAAGGATGAATGAGTGGGTGAATTATGAGGCGTGAAGGAATTTATGAGATATATACTGACGGTTCCTAATTTGGGTTTGACGAGGAGGACGTTTTTGCGGAAGGAAGGCCTGACGGCGCCCATGCGAGGGTGGTCGTTCTCGTCATACACGACGTTGCCGGGGCTCGCCATCTTCTTCTTCTTCTTCTTTATGATTTACTTGCTCTCAATACTTCTTCTTCTCCTTATCTGCCTGCCGCCACAACACTCCCCTCACCACCATCACCCCGCCGTCAGAGACCATCTCCTTCCCTTTCCTGCATGGAGATCTCTCCGAGCATGCACCCCCAACTAATTATCACACCCCTTCATGCCCATCACATAAACACGATGTGAAAGAATCGCAACTTGAGACTATTCTTGCCAAAGCGTTTAAGGTTTAATGAACCTACTCTTATTGAGGCTATTATTACCAAACCTTAGGTTTTTACATCACTTGTTGGAAATGCATAGGGGGAAGACACAAATCAATGATAAGCATAAGGATCTCCTTGCAATGAGATGCGCGTAGTGTGTGGTGTCAAAGCAACCTACTCCACATCAAAGTTGCTTGCTCTTTTGACACCTTCCACACATGCCTGCACAGCAACTTGCCAAACCTACACGCAACACCCTAGCGACTGAGAATTTCTCAATCTACATCATAGACAAGTATGTGTTGCTCCATCTAGACACAAAATAAAACCAAACAAGACTAATGGAAACTAAATATTTGACATAGACTAGACCCAAAAAACTAGCTTTTGTTTAAAAATATACATAAATTCATCCTAAAATCGCACTACATTAATATAATAATAAACTAATATTACAAAAAATAAAAATACACTAAAAATAAATAACATTACAATAACTCAGAAAGGAATGGACTAACATTTCTAAAGCGCCCATATTTATAGGCATGTCTACTAGCACAACTAATTATCATTTAACAATATTGTTAAATATGCCTATAAAAGGGCTTCTTGAAAATACTCTAAACTAGTATGATAGTAAACTAACACTAGATTTCACTAATCCTAAAATTACACTAAACCTCAAATTGAAATAAATTAACATCATACTAAACTACATAAACTAACCCTAACATCCACACTAAACTCACATTCTAGTAGATGTAAAACACCATAGTAAAATAGTATTATAAGTAAAGTAACATAATAGTAAACTAAAATTTTGAGGATGCATTTATAAGGGTATTTATTAGCACAATTAAATGCAATGTACCATGCTAATAAACACAATTATGAATGATACGCTTCAACAAACTCTACATAGAGTACTACAACAAGGACAACAACCAAGTAGTAAATTAAAAGTTTACCAAAGAAACAGCATGAGTGAGTGAAAAAATTCACACTTTTGTTTTTAAAGAAGAAGAGGAAGAAAAATACCATTCAATTTGTTAAGCTTGGTTACGCACACATACTTTTCCCTTTCACTGCCCTAGCTTCCCCTCTTGAATGGCACACAATGGACCTTCATTGGCCTTTATGTTCTTGAGAAAGAGACAAAGAAATAATGATTAGGCCTTTGTTAATCTCAAGAAAAAGAAGAAGAGCAAGAAGAACAAGAATGATGATGATGATGATGATGATGATGATAAGAGGAAGAGAAACTGATGTTATTTTGTTGTTGAGAATAAGAAAGTGTGAATTCTTTCCTTGAGAAGAAAAGTAAGAAAAATGTGGCTAGTCTTGAGAAGAAGAATAGAATGCATCTTCTACAACTCTCCAATATTATAGCTCCCATAAGTGTGCACTTGTGTCTCAACTTGTGTCCAGTCTATCACTCAACTATTCTTCCACATTATTCCCTTGAAAGCACACTTAAAATTGAAATGAAGTAATTGTGGGTTTGAATGTCTTATCACTATTTAAAGTTGTTTGTAAGCCTATACATAGGTGTATCATGATTGGAAGTGCATACAAACATGATTATAGGCATGCCCATCAATTCAAACCACATCTATATCCATCTTGTGTTGTAGTGTAAGAAAAAACAAGTGACAAACCCATGTTAAGAAGAAAAAAAAAATTAATCTTGTCAATTAGAAACAAAGCATAACAAGATATAGATGAATGTCATGCTTATCAAGTTTACCTATATGGATGAATATGAGAAGCCCGTATAAATCTTAGAAAGAAAGATCTAGCAATACTCTTTAGCTAATAGGCTTACATTAAAGATCAATGATTGTGTTGGATCATTGTCCTTTTGGTGTGAGGGATCTACAATTGTGTTGACATCATCTAGAACTTATGTTATCCTTAAGCGATGTTTATGATTCTACTATCCTAAGGGGTAGTATATCTTAATGGCACTTCCATTAAAGTTCGCAATTCTTTCCCCTTTCAAGGTCTCCAACTAAGCATTTTCAATTTGGCTAATTGCACAACCTTGATAGAGTTCTAATCCCCTAAACTTCATCTTCTATTTTTGGTCCTTGTGCCAATATATAGGAGGACTAAGTCCCCTTCCCCCCAAACATTATTTATTGCACATGCTTTTCAAACCATGCCTTTTGTCAAGCCTTCTCAATAATCATTGCATGGGTGGCAAGATTCTAGTCTCAATGAGGTGCTCCCACTTGATGGGGCATTTGGTCCAAGCCTTGTTTTCAAGTTACTCTCCTACACTATTATATGTAGAGTAGCGATCAAGAAATCCACGAGCATTATGGCATTGGCATTCGATCCAAACCTTGTTTTCTTCCCATTTATCCTACATTGTCATGCATAGAATAGGGATCATGAAATCCATAAGCATTATAGCATCAATGCCACAAATCAACCTAAATGGTGTTTGACTCATGGCCATTTTGTATAATGTTCTATATATTGCCCAGAGTGTAGACATGAGTTTGTTATCCTAGTCTACTCATGATCCAATTTAGGCGATCTTTGTTAAAATCCTAATCCTTTTTTTTAAGTATTTGGCCATTTGCTGGTGAATAGTAAGGAGTTGATTTTCTTTGGATAACCATGAAGGTAGAGAGTAAGTGTTCTATAACTTTGTTCACAAAATGGGTCCCTTGCTTATTAACAATTTCAATGGAACACCTAAATCTTGATATGATTTTCTCCCATAAGAAAGTCTTCATTCAAGCATCATTTTTTCATGTCTCTAACTTCAACCAATTTTATCATGTGGCCTATAGCAACTATGATATTGTGGGCTTGAGAGCGTTACACTATAGGGTTGATTGAACCCATGAAGTGAATTTGCATTTTTCAAAGGATTGATGGGCGAATACAATTGAGAGATCCATAACATTTAATAAAAATGAGCAACATCTTTAAAGAGGATTGATAACCATAGTTGTGATTGTAGCACTTTCCAAGAGGTGGTATTAGCATCGAAATGGGCTCCCACTATACCTACATGTTCCTCTAGTAACATGCCTTCAAATTCATATTCATAGACACATCTTCTTAGTAAGCTATTATGTTCCAACCTATTAGAATCGAAATTGGCTCCCACTATACCTCCATGTTCCTCTTGTAACATGCCTTCAAATTCATACTCATAAACACATCTTCTTAGTAAGCTATTCTATTCCAATCTATACATTTGGCCCACAATCACTTAGTAAGGTCTACTCTTGAGAATGAGGCATGTGAGTCTCAATTTCTCTATTGGCCATTCAAGCAATTCATGTTTAAGTATTTGCATAATATTATATAACCAATAGGGTGTTAGATTGGCTTTAAAATTTTGTCTCTTGTTGCATCATAAAAAGTGGGAGTTGAAAAGGTTGACATTGATTCCAATAGCCTTCTCCCCATCACAACTTGGGATATGTTACATTGAAGTTGAATTCTAGCAAGAAAAGTAGTAAGAGAGGTTGCCATATAGCTTCTCATAGGCCTCAGTGGTTGGCTACAATATGCTCTGCCTCAATGGAGATAAAGTTGTATATAGGTGTAATCAAGAGATCCAAGATATTGCACCACTTATGAAAGTGAAGACAAAAACTATAGTAGACCTCTTAGAGTCTACATTGCTAGCAAAATCAGCATCCACATATCCAAGAATAGATGTATCCTTCATTTTAATGCATATGCATATAGATCTAATTATGTTCAAGTATCTCATGATACTCTTTACTACCTCCTAATGCTTCTCGGTAGGGGTTTCCATGTACCTGCTAATAACTCCCACTACATAGAAAAATCTAGATGTGTAGCAATCATGGTGTGCATTAAGCTACCACTACAAATGCATAAGGAACCTTGTCCATTTCAACCTTCTACTCATCTAACTTGGGGCTATTCTCCTAGCTAAGTTTCTACAACATAATCATTGCTTAATTGCAAAAGGTAACATTTGGTAGTCATCCAGGATTTATCCCAACTACCACCGTCTATACTCCACAGGAATAATCGGATGACTAGGCAATCCTAGGTCTACCTAGCCATGAAGCACTTGGCCTCGACCCACAAGGATCAACCTGAAGATTCCTCCAAGACTTAACAATCACTAACATCATTCTAGCACTCAACCTAGGCCATCACATTGTGATCCTGCAAGACTGAGAGTAGGTCAATCACTACACGTGGTTCATAATGACTTAGAGATAATGGGGAGAAAAATTCTCATCCATAAGACAAAATCTCATCTCCATTTCTCTAAAATGGCGAGTGACCAAGATCTAAGACCAAACCCTAGGAAAAGTCGGTGTACAGTTCTTATTCCTCAATTTTCATATGAGAAAAGCACCCAACTTGTCTATCTATCCATCAATCATTTTCCATCAATGAAAGATGATCGCCCACTTTCCAATTAAATATGTTTTTTTTTATTTTTTTAAAGCACATTAACATGCTATTTGATATTCAAAACTAGCTTCTTTAATTATCCCTTTACACTAGGTTTATTTTAAGTCTTCATTAAGCACAACACAAAAGTAGTGAAAATAGTCCTTTCAAAATAATAAAGACATTAATCTTTTCCAGAAATTTCTCTCTTCTTTAGAGCAATAACTAGCCCATAATTTTTGGGCTTCTGATGCTCTTGCATCATACTTATTTTTCCACCTTATATCCTCTCTTCATCTCAAGGTCTCTCCAATGTACCTGTCCCACTCATTGTGCCCACAAAGAATTCCTTCTCTATCTTAGGACCGGCTTGAGTATTACTACCAAAGCCCCCTTGGTTCTCCATCGCCATAAAGGATGAACCTTTCTCACATGTTTGATCTCTTGTCTAGGTGGCAATCTACACTGTAGATAGATATAGACTGGTTGAGTGTATGCAATGATGGCAAGACCTTGGGGTGCGTACATGTCAACCATGGTACTACCTCATGTGGCAAATCTGCACCATCTATAGTGTCACCTCATGCGGTGAATCTACACTACATCATCACATAAATCATAGTATTGTCTTTTGTAGAAAATTTGTACTAAATCATTACATCTTGTCTTCTTGGTCTTTTTAAGCACAACCATACTCAGCCACACCCATCCAAAGTTTGAATTGGCTATAACATCTTTATCAAGCAAAAAAATCCACCATTATCCTTTATTCTAGCTAAATTTCTTACATTAACCAGACAATGTTTTTTATACACATCCAAGAACACATTTAATGTTATTGTAACATCACCGTCCTCATGGTTGTGCACTTGTAGGGTTGATATCTTCACCCATGCATGACCGATTTGTATCATATCTATACATAAGAAAAAAAACTTTTAAAACCTCTTATCTTATAACTGCCTCATTATTGTTGCTAATTAGCTAATGCTTATATTTTTGGCTATTTAAAAGCCTTGAAATTTTACCTATTAAAGATAATATTTTTTTTTTATATTTAAGTATAACATACCTAATTTTTGGGTATTATAATTGATAGCATCATTGGTCACGACCTTGCACTATCATTGAAGATAAACTTTCCATGTTGGAATGTCTTATCTCAATGAACACTCTAACCTTTTTACGAGGGCACACAATAGATGAAGAAAAGAAAGCAAGTAGAATGAGATAAAGGATGATGGATTGGAAGAAAAAGTAGGTAGGTATTATTTATGGCTTAGTTTCTTTAAAGCATCCACAATCATAATTGAATTCCCAACAATTATCACATCTTCCATATAAAGAATCAAGATCATAAGGTTGCCATCATGAGCCTTCCTAGTGTACAGATAGTAATTAGTTTCACTTCTGGTGTATCCTTGAGACTGAATAAAGGTATCAAACTTACAATACCATTCCCTAGGAGCCTAATTCAAGCCATGTAATATCTTATATGACTTATATACAAATTGCTCCTTGCCTTCCACAACAAACCACTCATGTTGTTGCATGATGTAAATGTCCTCATGCAAATCTCCATGCCAGAAAGTGGTCTTTACATCCATCTACACTAGCTTCATATCCTCTCTGGCAATCAAAGCAAGAACCATATGAAGATCATATCAAAATCAATCTTATTCTCTTGCTTATATCCTTTGGCCACCAATCTTGCCTTGTACTTAAGCACTGCATCAAATGGAGATACCTTTAGCTTGTAGATCCACTTACATGATAGTGCATGTTTACCCTGGGCATTGCTTAGTACCACTCGTGAGAATGCATGGGATCTATCGTCTAGGTTTCCTAGAGTCCACCTCGTAATGAAAGATACCGACCGTCCCCACGAGGATCAACTTGCAAGCTTGGGTCCTAATTTGATAATTGAGGTATCTATACATCAGCTAGCTCCATCGGAGGTGTCCCACAAGGGCTTTTGGTCTGATTGGAGCGATCGTAATTACCCTTGGTTCATGGAGTGCAACGCTTTTTTCCAGTAAACTGGTTAGGATTTAGGGAACCTTAACGGAGTTCTGCCACAATCGATGCACCTTTCCCCTAAGAAATTTTTTGATCAAGGTTTTAAGACCTAAGTCAACACTTGATTTTGTCTAAAATTTTCTAATTAACATTTCATTCAATCTCTTGAGAGAAACTCCCAGCTTACCGAGACCACCCATCCGTACGACAGATTCGTCAGGGATCTTGCCCACCCGCTTCCCACAAATGGTTTTCTTTAGTTTTCTAATTACCTATCACATTAAGTTATGGCATATAAAAATTAATTAACCCGTTATCATTGGATCCTTCACGTAATTTTACAGTACAACACAAAGATAGAGAAAGTAGTCTTTTGGAAAAATATATTTATTTATTATTTTGCAAAGTTATTTACAATGATTTTATGCTTCTGCCTACATAGAAGATAAACCTTCGTTCATAGGAAAATCCCTTATGTCTGCCAATTTCTATCGCCTCATTTTCTCCATCAGCCGTGTTCCTTGCTTCCCTTGCTTCAAATGTCATTTTTGAATTTCTGCGGCCATACAAAGCCAATGGATGTTAGGTGAAATTGACGTGGTAGTTCATGGAGAGTTGGTGGTCCTCCAAAAAAATTTCCCACCAACGTTTCGCTTAGCGGTAAGGTTGTATGGGACGAAGGCGTAGCAGGAGGTAGAGAAAATGAAAATGAGATAGAAGGGGGTATTTTCCTCTTTCAAGGCTCAAGCTTCAATAGATAAGAAAAGTAGAGAAAAATTTCCATCATCAAAAGGTCTTCTTTCTTGCTCTTTTTGTAAAAGAGGGGGTGTATTTGTAGGCATGTGGGGGAATATGCAGTCGATTAATTCTTTGGCTACTTGTCAAGAGCCAATTGAGCTTTATTAAATATTCATTTTGATTGCTTACATATTAGATGGTGGCATGGGGATGATTTTTTAATGCTTTCTCTCCCTCCAAGTGTCAAAAACATCATGTATTTTGGCTTATTTGTTCAAAAACGTCTTTTTCTTTTCAAAACAACTTCTTTTGGTGGTTTTTGGCCTAGTTACTTCATGACTTATCTAGTATATAAAGTCATGTCATACTCTTTGATACTGAACTTACTCAATATCATGCCCATTCTTACATGTTTGTTGTCTACTACCGATGGAGGCTTTTGTAGTTTGTCGTGTGGTTACAAAATCAATGTGATCCTTGATGCATTCAATGGAATCAAGAATGCCAAATCAAATATAATGCAGGAAAAATTATATGATCAAGCATTCGTAATATTATTTACGAGACGTCTTTGCTTTTTGTTGGCTAGGAACATTGAGGTGTCTTCTCATGTCGGATTGCGGAATTGATTTAATGCAAAACTCAATATCAAGAAAATTATGTGCGATCACTTATGTGATAGCTCATCAAGTAATTTTTAAAACACCTCAAGCCCAAATTCATTTCTTGATATGAAGCGTTGTGGCGGGAATATCACACACACACACACACATGTACGTATACACGCACGTGCATGCACACACACATGTGCAAACACACATGCACACATACACATGTGCATAGAGAGAGAGAGAGAGAGAGAGAGAGATCTCTTTGGCATCCCTTGTCTCAAAGTTTGTTAATGCTACATTCGAGTTGTTATTGCATGCAATCCTTATCAACTTCCTCCATTCAAAGTCATTTGTGGGCAAGACATCAATTGCCACATTACATGTATTCCTTGATCTAGTAACTAGGGTATATAAGGTGTAAGAGTCCTAGTTTAGGGCAACCAGTTATCAAGAACATACTCTTCATCTTCATTAGGTCAAAAGTGAGAGAGGGATGGAGATAGAGAGAGCTCTTCGGTCTCCATTGTCTCCACATTTTCTAGTGTTACATTCAAGTCATTAGTGCATGCAATCCTTCATCAACTTCCTCCATTTGAGATAATTTTTGCATGAGATATTAATTTCTATATTATAGGTACTCTTTGACCTAGCAAAGGAATAGTTTTTTATGGGCAAATCTACATGTGTTGGCTCTATGTTCTTGCAAAGTTTTCTATGTTCTACTCCCCATAATTTCTACAAATATTTACATTAGCTAAAATAACATGCACCAACTCTCGAGCTACTCTAGGAGGATGCTAGGAGATCTATTCTCTTGTCTTAACATGATGTTTTTTGGATCTCACATTTTAGGAGGATGCTAGGAGCTCTTGATAGTTTTTATGAATCTATCTCTATGTTCTATAGTAGCTCGTGCTTGTGCCAGCTACTCTAGGGGGATGCTAGGGAGCACCTTGCGACACATACTTCTGCTCATGCACATTGTGATAGAATGCTCTATAAAATGGGTATCGTTGCACCTTGTTGTGGGATTGATGTTCTTGAAGTTTGAGTTACTTCTTTGTACACGGTGTTAAGAATGCAAGGTGTTGCTGAAGAACATGGATACCATCATGAGATACTATCGATGTGTTTGCAAGTGTTTTGGATACTATCATGAGATGTGAGTCCTCATGAAATGCTTAAATCTTTAAAAAGGGATATCCTTGTGGTGGATTATTTTAGATCTATAAAATTTAATTCCTTTTGTGATGACTTCAAAGATAATATCATAATGATAATTCTTTAGGTTGTTATGACAATGTGGTGGGCATAATGCTTAAAAGTAGTTGATTTTCCCTTCATAGACTAGCCCTCACGCTCCCCTCATAGTTTCCTCATGTATATTGCTTCTATGTTGAAAGGATTCTTTGTTGAGTTCACTTTCTTCTTGAGAAGGGATGCATATACACTTGTTGAACAATGTATACCTGCAATTGTTGGGTATTGTTTCTTTACCTCTAAATAAAATCTCAATAATATATGAGCCATCCCAACATATTCAAAATCTAAGAGCTCGAAGGGAGACAAGAACCTAGTGCTTGCTCTTGCCCCATCTCACCTTTTGTCCCCTTATCACATCTTAAATCTTCATAGCCAGAATTGTCACAACCGTAGTCCCCTTTCCATATATCTAACTCTCTACTCATGCAATCCAAGAATAGTTCTCATTAGCTTGGAGCTACTTCAAAGAATCCATTTTTCCTAATCATATTTGACTAAATTTTAGTCATTTAGGTCACCAAATTTAAGATCCAAACTAGCCTTATCTTTTGGCAAATATAGTCGGCAATGCATACCTCTATGATCTTCACTCACACATAACCATTACTAATGATTAGTATCCCATCTAGAAAGCATCATGATTGTACCCATTTTCCCTAAGATCACCCATGCAATTTTTCCTATGCAAGATTACTTCTCAACACTTCTCCTCACACTCAGAATGAGCTTGGAAACATAATACCCCAAGTGCACTTCTAAAATACTCAAACTTATATTTACATAATGTTTTGGTAAAGATATCTGCATCTTAGCCATTGGTTTTGATATGTGCATTTCAATATGCTTTATTCTTGCATGATAGACTAAGTTCTTTGCAAGCATAATGCTATTGGTATTATCACAATACATGATAACTCCACCATCTATCTCAATCCCCATGTCACATAGAAGTAGTCTTAGTCATGTCTACTCACATGCTACCAATGCTAATGTTAAGATGGGAGTGCCATGAGATCGTAGATCTCCTCATGTCTTACAAGATAGACAAGTGGGATAGCTGGAGGTTCTTGTTGAGCTAGACTTATGTGGGTCTATTAGGGTTTTTAGACCACCAAATAGATACATTCTATATGTAGAGTATGCCATGGTCATAAATTGTGGTGAGTCTTCTTGTTATGCAAATGCTATCACTAAGGATGGTAGTCAAAATTGAAAGCGCAATATGTAGTCAAAGATGTATTATTTGAAAAAGAATGCTACTTGGGAGTTGTCAAGCGTTTTTCTGAAAACTGAAAACCCTCAGTCAAATTGTAGTTAGGTTTGATTTCTGTTAGCTTAGTTGTTTGCGTGACTATTGTTTTGTCGTTTTGTGATTGGATTTTCAATTTATCTAGCTTAGGGTTTGTTTCCATCATTTTGTTTGGTTTGTTAAGTGTGAAACTGGATAGCCTTGGTTGAGCTTGGTATTTTTTTGGATAGGTTGAAGCTGGAGATTGCTAGCAGCTGCTAAACATTTTGGAATAAGGTTTGTTTTCTTGCTGAGACTCTTGCACATCACAAGGACTATGGGTTCACAAGCGCTTCACGTTGCACTTGTTGATTGCACTGCAGTAGGGGGTCATCTCCTGATTTTCTCAAATATTTCCATGCCATGGGTTGGGATTATGCACGTTTTGCACCATCATTGAGCACTTGCACGGCATGAGGCCCACTACATCTATATGCAGTAAATCCTACTTGCATGCGCACTTGAGAGAGCACCTACCATTGAGCACGCACATTTCTTGCATGCACGATGTTTAGGATATTCATCACCAAGTTAAGAACCTCTGGTTGAGTGGATAAAGTGGTTGGGTGAGTTAGAGGGTCATGAAGGATGCCGCCAATTGTGATATGGGTTGTTCTTATTTGGTCAATATCTTGAGGACCATCATTTTCTTAAGTGTTTGTGAGAAATTGGGTGGAGCAAAGTATGACATTTCTTTTTTATGAGTGTTGAGAGGTGAGGTTAAGGAAACTTAAATTAACAAGGAACTATGTTTGCATTATGCATGACGCATGAGCACATCTAGATAGGCTAGGCACAGTCCGTCTATATTTTTTCGTGTGAGCATTGTTTGATTGGTTGCATATCATGGATTCGACCAAATGCATATTTTTTCAAATCATGAATGACTTGGCACGGAGTTCATTTCAAAAAACCATATTTTTGGTAGAACACACTGCATAAAAAATAGGTTTATATCCAGATAATGTTTATTTTGAAGACTCAAGGATCAAAGAAAAAGATCGTAAGTTTTACCTCGTCAGCGAGTATTTCTTGAAGAAACAGAGAACATGTGTGATGTGTGTGCAATTACAAGAACAATAGGCCAAGGAAGGGAATAAGTCGTCCAAGATAAAAGATGGAGAAAAATGATGTGATTTACCAAAATTGATATTTTTTTATGATTTTTCACAATTTTGCAATACATGATGCCATAGCATGAATCAACTTTGCATGATTACATTCAATGTAGACTGTTAGGGACAAAATCTTATGAGCCAATTACAAGCCTTGTAGGGTAAAGAGACTTCCTTCAAGAGAGCTTCAAATTGAGTTCCTGATAAGGATAAGTTACCACATCCAAGAAATAAGAGAAAAAGCTCTTCTTAATTCAACCCAAAGCATTTATGAATGATCTACAAACATTGCCCTGCCATAGGGGCACATAATACTTGCATATTTTGACAATATATCTTTTGTAGAGTAAAAAATGAATTAAAAGAACCATGTTGTAGCTAATTCTCTGAATATGGCTAAATATTTCAGCCCCAAATCATCCCAAAAATCTTCTGAAATTCACCTCTGATGATAGCATAAACTTCCCCTAACACGGTGTCAGTGCATTTGGTGTCGAGAGTCCACCACGGGGGTAACAGACAACAAGGTGAAGGTAGATTCAAGAAGAGGAGTCGACATAAGAGAAGGGGTTCGAAGAAATTGAAGACGTAGAAGAATACTCCCAAAAAGAATTAGTAAATGTAGAAGAATACTAACAGAGATGAAGCCTATCAGTTTATTCCTGCATTATGAGAAGATAAAACTCTAATAGACAAAAACATGTCTAAAATAATACCTTCCTCTATGCTGCTCAAATCGTCAATTTGATGCTACCATTGGCTCCGAAAGGGAGGTGAAATACTAGGACACTTGGCCAGAATTCTCCCAGATCACTCCTTCTTTATCTCCCACTTCGGAGTGTTGTTCACTGCCTGAAAACAACGATTGTGCATCGCACGATTTCGTCAATCTCTCTTTTTACATAAAATCCTCTCAATTCGGATGAAAGCTACATGCTTTCTTTTACATGTTATCCTAATCTAGAAGTTATCTATATTTTTATGGATTTTTACAAGAGATAATATCTAAAATATCAAAAATTAGCTAAAATCTCATATTTTTGAACCATGAACACTAACATTAATGTCTAAAATGGCATTGGCTCTCTAAATCAATAAGAAAGCCACTTTTTTTAGACGGTGTGTGCGTAGCGGCATAACATCCACCCCCTCCTAACCTGCAGATTCTCTAGCATGTGCCAAAGTCTTACAGATTTGCAGTGTTAGAAGAAGTATCTTCTACCATGTCAATGTCTTCATCTTTTTCCTCTTCTTCTTCCTCTATGTCTTCATGCTCTTGAATTATATCCAAGTCTTCTAACTCATATGTTGAACTTTTTCTTCGTTTGAAGAGATTGGTTCTTTTTTCAGCTAAGGGTATCTTTATGATGGTCCCATCCAATTCAGCCAATGAATATGTGGCATTGTCATGAACGACCTTTACCACATATGGGCCAAACCAATGCTTTACCATCTTCTTAGAAGCACTGTATTAATTGTCTAGGTTGCTGTCATAGACAAACACCCAGTCATTTTCTTGAATTACTCTTGGTCGAAGTCGATGTCGCTTATCAAATCTTCTTTTGTTCTTTAGTCTTGCTATCTTTAACTTCTCAATAGCTGCTTGAACATCTTCAGGCCTACTTTCTAGCTACCATATACGCAAAGTCAGCAATTATTCTCTACTGATGCCTTCATCCCAAGGTAGAAGACTCTATGTGAGAATAGATTCTTCAATTTGCATAATTGGTTGTTGTCCATGCATAAGTTCAGCTGGCATATAGCCAATCACTATAATGTGAGTAGTCTGGTCAGCCCATAATGCAAAAGGTAGCATTTTAGGACATTCTTTGATCTTTTCTCTACAAGACTTTGCTAGAGCTTTGAGAATAGGCCGGTGCCCTCTCTCACTTTTCCCATTGCCTTCAGGGTTGTAGGTTGATGTTAAAGCCAACTTAACACCCAATTGAGCAAAGAAGCTGCATGTCTCATCAATATCCAACTCTCCTCTATCTGGAGTTACTTTGCCCACACAACCATATCTACAAAATACTTCTTCAAGTAAAAAATGACAAACAGCTTGAGTGGTCTTGGTTGTTAAGGATTTGCCTTCAACTTGATTGGTTAGATCCTCTCTTGCAAGCACTAAATATCGCATATTCCATATTCCTGTAGGAATAGTTATAAGATCAATAACCCATCTATAATGTATAGACAAAGGATAAGTTGGTTGTAACCCATCTCGATGCTTGACTATAGAATACATCTGACACATATAACAGGTTTCAACAAAATGTACTATATCCCGATACATGTTTTGCCACCAATATTTTTCTTTGACTTTACTAAAGGTTCCTCATATGCCTCAGCCCACGGGCTTTCATGAAATTCCTTCATTACCTGTTGTTGCAATCTTTTGTTACCTAAAACTGGGACAGGCTCCTTTCTTCTTCTTTGCATGCTTCCATAGATGCCCTTCTTTTAAAAGAAAAAATCCATAAGCTTTCCTCTTAATATGCTTGAACTGTTCATCAGTCCAAGACTCCTCCTTCTTCATTGTGGTTAAATATTGGCCAATCTTCAGCCAATCTTCTTCATAATCTTCTTCAAGGAAATGAACTAGAACTTGAGCAACGCAATGAGCATGCTGGCTTCTAGTTGACCACCCTTCTTCCATAGATAAATCTTTGATATTTTTTGTTGTATGATGATTTATAGCAGTACATTTTCATGTTCTTACTATACTTAATGCTATACCATTAAAAAGATCAGCTTCACTTGCAAGATTCAGCTTTGGGTTTGTATATGCAGACTGAAAATGTACTTTCAGCAACCATGGAATAAAATTCAGCAAGTATAGATTCTTCAGCTTCATCTTCTTCCATCAGCTCTTCTTCATTGTCATATCTTGCACGTGATAGCATATCAGCAATTGGATTCGCCTTTCCTGCAATATGCTTTAATTCGGGGTTGAGAGATTTAATATATGCAATCCATCTTAGCATAGCAATGTCGGGTATAGAGCAATTGGCAATCATGCCCAAGAGTGGAAGACAATTAGTTTCTACCACTACGGAAGCACCTATAAAGTATTCACGATCACACTTTAATGCTGTTACAACTCCCCACAATTCCCTTTTTACTTGTGCATACCTTCTTTGACGTTCATTGAGAACCTTTGCTCCTAAACGAATTGCATACCTGTTACCTTCAAGGTCTTCTTGGCTAACAGCCCATCCTATCCCAATGGGACTTGTATCCATAGTAAGGATGATGGGTTGACCATTTGAATAATCAACCCTTTTGAGAGTGGGGGCTGAAACTAACAACTTCTTTAGTTTGCGTACAGTGAGTATGCTCTTTCCCCAAGAGAATCTTTAGACTTTTCTTAATAATTGATAAATATTTTTGGTGATATGAGAAAAATGTGGTAACCATATGAGATAGAATACACATGCGCCAAGAAATCTTCTCACCTCTGAGATATTTGTGCATTTTTCTTGCATTATGCTGATGGCATCTATCTTGATTGGTGAAGGTTTACGTTCGTAGGGGCCACACAGATGTCTGACCACTAGGACTTCTTGATTGGTGAAGGTTTACATTCGTAAGGGCCACACAGATGTCTGACCACTAGGACTTCTTCTACTCCAAAAATCGACTTAGCTCCAAAAAGGGTAAGATGTACCTTTTTTAGCCTTGTCAAAATCCTATCACAATCATGAATATGGTTAACTACAAATGTTCTATAGCCATGTTCATCAAGCTTCTCGTTCTTTTCATTAACTTCACATCCCTTGATAAGTACATCATCAAGAAATGGAAGACTGAGTTGTGGAATAAAGTCCCTTAAGACTTTGTGCATGGCATTCATCATATGGGCTATGGAGTTTGTTGCACCTTGTAGTAGAGTGCACATGCGGACCAATCCAAGAGGTGTCTTCATTGTGGTAATGTCCCGGCTTTCTAATGAAAGTTGAAATTGGTCATATCCTGAATATAGGTTGCCCATAGAATAAATTGCTCTACCTGCAAAAGCTTTAGCAAACTCGTCAACAATTGGACCCAAACCAACATTCGGATTGTGACACGATTAACAGGCTGTAGATCTTGGATGAATCGTAAATATCCATTTTTATTGGGTACAGTAAACCATCGATTTGATTAAGGTGTTGAAGAAGGTTCTAAAATCTTCATTCTGATCTTTTCATTTAGAAGTTCCAGTAATTTGGGCAAATGCGCCCTTGAAATAGGAATAGGCTTGAGGTTCCAAGGCATATGTGAGACCGTCAAAATGACCATAGGAGCCACAATATTTGGATCCACACAACCTATTTCACTTGATTGAAATGCAAAAGCTTTTCCATGTTTCATTAGCATTTGCGTAAAGGAGTGTTTTTTAGCCAGCGAAAGGATAGAATTTTCACCTATTTTGAACTCTTTTATACTTTCAGATGTAAACTTGTGACCAATGTTGGAAGGATGGCAAAGACTTAGCTGATTTGTTGCCTTATTAGCCAACCCTTCACTTTCAGGAGGCAGTGGGGTTGGCTTTCTTATCCACCGTCTTGTATTTTGTCTCCACTTGCACTTCAGCCTTGTTGAGTAAACCAATGTCTTCCTACTCAACAAATGCTTGCATTGTTTGATAAAAATCCAATGTACATACTTCTATGGACTGATTTTCTGCCTGATTTTCTATATGAGTAGCTGCATATATTTCAGCCAATGTGTCAGTAGTAATCAATCCAAAAAAAATGCCCAAAATATCTTCATTTTCATACATCATGTCATAAGTTTTCAACTCCCTTTTTACATGATACAAATATTTTCTTTCAGCTTTAGTCATGGCTGGAAGAGACTTACAAGAGCCCATACTATTGGCTGTACATACATACAAATTTGCTAGAGAGACAGTTTCTATAACATAAGGAGGTTCAATCTTTTTTACATGAGGCACCGCTATAGCTTCCTTTTATAGCAGTGCAGCGCGAAAACCCTTGAATTCTCGGGCATTAGGAGGTACAAGATAATCACATAGTTTATCTCTGTTTCGATGATGGTTAACTGATGCCAGGAGGCATATTTCACGGTGGATTTCGTGCTATGGTGGATTCTGTGAGGTTTTACGGTGGATTCTGTAAACTTTGTTGACCGAGGCTCATACACAAAGTGGATTCTTTGTGCGAGAAGTTGATGGGGACACCTATCCTTTTCGGGCGTTTCATTGCCAAAGACGAAGACCGTGAAAGCCAAACAAAAATATATAAGCCTTGTACACCCGATCTTGAGCTATGCTCATCCCGCTAATTGGATTTTGAGAATGTGAGGTCTTTTGAATTTTGCAGGATGACGGAACAAAATATGGATGATTTAATGGCTGAAGGCGAACTTCCTGAACCTACGGTGGAACAAAAGTTAGATTCAATTATGATGCAGTTGGATGAAGAACGAAGAGCCCGGCAAGCATTGCAAGTTCAATTGGCCAATTTACAAAGATTGATACCGACAAAGAGGAACCACAACCCGAAGATCTTATCCAACGAACCATTGATGCGACTCTTGAAGCTCAATCCATCCGCAAAGAAACAAAGATAAGTAAAAGAAATTTCAAATTATGTACTTTTAATGGTACTCGAGATGGAAAAACCGTTCTTGCATTCATCAGTCAATTTGATGATTATTTTCAAGAGGAAACATACGCTCAAAAAGATAAAATCAAGTGTGTCACTAATTATTTAGTGGATAGAGCATCTCTTTGGTGGACCGTGGTTCGTAAGAGTATAGATTGTCCCACTACCTAGGAGAGTTACAAAAATAAGTTTATGCAGAATTTCCTTCCTCCACAATTCCATGAAAAAGCCATAAAGCAATGGGACCTTCTTCAGCAAAGAGATCGTGAGCCTATTTCTCGGTACACCGAACGCTTTTGGAATGCCTTACTTCAATTACGCATGCTTGAAGACGTACCCGAAGCGACTCACAAGCGCAAGTATATGTCTGGATTACTTGGGCATTACTACGCTGAAGTCAATATGTTCAAGTCTGCAACTCTTGAAGATGCAATTTCTTTAGCTCATGACACTGAAGACAAGATTCGAGGAAGAGACAACCGTCCACAACAATTTCAAGCAAATGGTAAGGTTCTAAGCAATTCAATTCAAATTTTAGAAGATTCAATCAAAGTCGATTTCCTTCATCATCTTTCCGTAAGTCTTGGACAAAACCACCTCCTTTACCAGCCAATTCCAATCAAAACCCTAAGCCATCTTCACAGCCAAATCCTAATATTCCTAGACTTCCTGCCATTGCAAACAATGTATCTAAAGCCAAACCTATAGTGTGTTACAAATGCCATCAACCTGGACATCTAGCAGCCAATTTCCAATCAAAGAAGCCACCTGTCCATATTAACTATCTTGGAGCAATGGAAGATGAAGAACATGAGGAAATGCCTGACTTTACGGAAGATGAAGACGACATTGCTACCCCTTCGGATACTTTACGAGGTATGCCAACTCCACATTCTTTGTTGACAATGAAATGTTCAATGCATGGAAAAGAAAAGATTATTTTGCATGATGATGGTAGTACACATGATTTTATTTCTGCAAAGTTAGTGAAAGAATTGAAATTACAAACTGTTCCTACGCATTATTGCATTAAAGCAACATTCTTAGGCACAAGGTATAATGGAACACAAGAGGTGCATGATCTAGAAATTCAAATTGGTGAATATACTGAAAGAAGGAATTTTATAGTTGTACCATTACAGTCCAGTGATATTATTTTAGGTATACCTTGGCATCATCACCATAATCCTGACATAGATTATTCAACGCATTCAATTAACATTCATTTTCAAGGAAAAAACATTACATTGTATGGTATGCACGCATCTAATGCTTTTCCACTGCTTACTCATACTCAAGCTAAACGTGCATTATGCAAAAGTAGTAAATCTTATCTAATTTGGTGAATGAACTGCAAGCTAAAGAAAAACATATGCACCCTAGGCATAAAGAATTCCTTGCACAATTTAAAGATTGTTTTGCTGAAGATCTACCACCTAGATTACCTCCTTCACGTCTTGAAGACCACAAAATAGATTTAATTCCTGGTACACAACCACCTTGTAAAGCACCATATAGGCATAACTAGATAGAGCAAAAAGAAATTCAAAATCAAGTTGAGGAATTATTAAACAGAGGATTGATTAGACCTAGTAGTTCTCCATTTGGCGCACCTGTTTTGTTGGTAAAGAAAAAGAATAATACTTATCGTATGTGCATTGATTATCGTGCCCTAAACAAGATTACTGTAAAGAATAGATATCCAATTCCTAGAATAGATGATCTTATGGATAAACTACAAGGTTATGCCATATTTAGTAAAATAGATCTTAAATCTGGTTATCATCAGATGAGATTAGATAAATCTGACATATTCAAGACTGCATTTAGAACACAATTTGGTCATTATGAATTTCTAGTGATGCCTTTTGGATTGACTAATGCACCTGCTACATTTAGTAGAATGATGAATCGCATATTTTTGAAATACCAGCATTGTATTATAGTATTCTTTGATGATATCTTGGTATTTAGTAAAAACGAGAAAGAACATTATGAACATCTGTCTTTGGTTTTCAAGTTGTTGAAAGATAATCAATTGTATGCTAATCCAGAAAAGAGTGGGTTTTTTCACACAAAAATTGAATATCTAGGTCATATTGTGTCATCAGAAGGTATTAAAGTTGACCCTAAGAAGATAGAAGCAATATTGACCTGGCCAATACCTAAAAATGTGCATGAGTTACATTCTTTTCTAGGTCTTGCTAGTTTTTACAGGAAATTTGTGCGAAATTTTTCATTACTTGCTTTGCCTTTGACTAAACTTTTAAAGAAAAGTATTGTTTATCATTGGTCTGATAATCAACAGAAATCTTTTGATTTATTGAAACATGCATTAACCTATGCTCCTGTATTACAACTACCTGATTTTAATAGACCATTCTTTTTAATAGTTACTGATGCTAGCGGATCTAGAATAGGAGCTATACTTATGCAAGATAATCATCCCATAGCCTATTCTAGCTGTAAATTGAAACCAATCCGAACCTAAATATTCCACATATGATAAAGAATTGTTAGCTGTTGTACAAGCTTTAAGACAATGGAAACATTATTTAATGGGTTCTGAGTTTATGATTAAGACTGACCAACAAAGTATTAGACATCTACTTAGTCAACCCCAAATATCTAACCGACATATCAAATGGGCAGCTTTTATTCAGAGTTTTCATCCCCTTATTCGATATCAACCAGGTAAAGAAAATGTAGTGGCCAATGCATTAAGTAGAAGACCAACCATTCATAATATCTCTGTTATATCATTTAATTCTCTAACCCCTATGAAAGATACTTATCATCAGGACATTACTTTTCATGCTGATTGGAATAAATTAGTTGGAAATAACTGGATTCCTATTGATTCACTGTCTTACAATGATGGATTCATGTTTTATGAAAAGAGATTATATGTTACAGTTCCATTTAGATCTTTTGTTTTGAATGAGATTCATTGTCCTCCATATCAAGGTCATAGAGGTATCATATCTACTTTATGTACATTGACTGAAGATTTTTATTGGCCACATATGGACACAGATGTATCTAACTTCGTTTCTGAATGTTTGGTTTGTCAAAGAGTTAAGAGATATCATGGTAAACAGTATGGTTTACTCAAAACCATGGGAATAGATTTCTATGGATTTTATTACTGGTTTACCTAATACTAAAGCTAATCATGACATGATTTGGACTGTAGTAGACAGGTTTAGTAAACAAGCATATTTCATTCCATGTAAGAAAACTTTAACAGCATCTCAGGCAGCACAATTGTTTTTGAAAACTGTTTTCACTAATCATGGATTACCAAAAGTTATTATTTCTGACCATGATTCCAGATTTTGTAACAACTTTTGGATTACTTTGTTTGCTAACCTATGAACAAAGATTGATTTCTCATTTGCATTTCATCCTGAAACTAATGGACAAACAGAAGCCACTAACATTACTATTTTAGATCTTTTACGTGCTTACACTATTTCTAAACCACAGACATGGGACACATTTATATTTACTGCAGTTTGCATATAACAATACGCCACACACATCTACAAAGAAAGCACCGTTTGAAGTGATTTATGGCTATAGATTGTCTACACCTGTTGCATCTTTATCAAATAGAATTCAGAGTGCTGATGATATTGCTAACATGCACGCTACTATATTCGATGAGGTTAAAGACATGATTGCCAAAGCCCAGCAATCGTATACAAAACAAGCCAATAAGAAAAGACAGGCCATGAATTTCAAAGTTGATGACTATGTTTGGTTGAGAATAGAAAAACGTAGATTACAAAGTGTAGATAAACACCCACTTGTGAAATTAGCACCTAGATTCTATGGACCATTTAAAATCATTCACAAAATCAATGACAATGCATTCAAGTTAGAACTACCACCTCACTGGAAAATTCACAACACTTTTCACATTAGTTTATTACGACCCTTTAGAGGCCAATTACCTGTACACCCTGTTTATGAAAACCCACCTTTGCTAGATGAAGAAACTGAAATACTTGAACGTGAAGCTATCATAGATACTAATTTTATGACCACTAGAACTGGCCGGAGATATTCTAGATATTTGGTCAAGTTTAAAAACCATCCTATTGAAGAGGCCCAATGGATGTACGCTAGAGACTTAAATGCTTTCCCCACTCTGTTAGCTCCACATTGAGCTAATAGCAATTGAGGACAATTGCTATCCCACCCCGGGGGTATGATGCCAGGAGGCATATTTCACAGTGGATTCCGTGAGGTTTTACAGTGGATTCCGTAAACTTTGTTGACCGGGGCTCATACATAAAGTGGATTCTTTGTGCGAGAAGTTGATGGGGACGCCTATCCTTTTCAGGCATTTCATTAATTTAGTGTGTACATGGGTGGTTCCATAGCGGGTGATTCTGCAAAATACTTATTAAATTAATAAACGTTTATGAGTTTAGAGTACGCACTCGTAATAAATTAAGGTTAGGATTGATTTCTAACGAGTTGATTTATTTATGTAGCTGAAGACTGCTAGATATTCACTTTTGTCGGTTTAATTGTATTATTTTACTAACGATTGTGAATGCTTCAGTTGATGTGTAGAGATAGCAGCAATGGCGAAGGAAAGCATTGGAGGATAGCGTGTATTCGAGTTATCACTTATATTTTGATGGGCGCATACCTTAGGCATGGCACCTATATTTTGTCGCGCCTATTTATTGAGGCGTTGGATATTTATTTATTATTTTGTATGCGCATGGGTGCACGATTATGATATTTGTATTTGGACATTGTATTGGATATGCCTGACTCTTTGGGCACCCACCCATTAGCTTTATTTCTATTTTGTGCTAAAGCAAACTCAAAAGCCAAAAGCGTGCTATTTTGTAATTTGGGCTATTATTTGAGCTTGAAGATGATTAATACATAAAATACATGCTTTGTGGAGCGCTCACACAAGGCATGGGGGGAGATTGCACCCAATTGGTCTCTTGTTTACGTCGTGCATGCTTTCTACCTTGAGTTTTGTGCAAAAAGTAGAGTTCTTTTGTTCTTGGGGACCTTTCGGTGTTCACTACGCGAGCATACAGCATCCGATCTCTGCACCATTAACACACATAGTAAGAAATTGGACAGCTTGTTCATTATCCTTGCTTCGGATTCGAGCATAGGAAGAACCATCATCAAAAGCTTTTGTTTCCAAGCGGGCTTCAGAAATGTAAGGTTGCCCAAGAAAGATAAGGTAACTACAAGAGTCTTGAACAAAAAATTGAAAATTGTCTTTTATGTCTCCAATAGTTACCTACACATTAGGACATGCAGCATATAACTCTCCAGAAGAGTTGTTTGCAGCTCTCATTCGCCAACCTAGATCAACATCTATGGGCCATCTGCCACTTTCATAGAGACTCCTTGCCAATGTTTGGTCAAAATTTACTCTCTCTGCACACACACACACACACACACACACTCTCTCTCTCTCTCTCTCTCTCTCTCTCTCTCTCTCTCTCTCTCTCTCTCTCTCTCTCTCTCTCTCTCTCTCTCTCTCTCTCTCTCTCTCTCTCTCTCTCTCTCTCTCTCTCTCTCTCTCTCTCTCTCTCTCTCTCTCTCTCTCTCTCTCTCTCCTTGGAGAATTCTTGCATGATACCTGATCCTTTAAAAATGCTACACTATCTAGCTCATAATGTCTTAAGCTTGGTTTATATCCATTCAATCTTGCATTGTGGTACTATTTAGGCTATGTTATGACCTTTTGATTTTTATCACCTAGTTTGCTTTTATAGACTGTGAAGCCTTTCTTTTGTGGACTATTAATCTTATTTGCAATTATTGGAAAAGATATAGTGATCAAACTAATGTTGCCATTGAAAGTGGGATGTATTACCATCATTTGAAGATACAATTGGAGGTTCTCAAAGTGTTTGATATGAATGGCATCAAACCTATTATTGAAGCTACTTTTTGGCTTTCCTAAATACTTGATTATTTCTAAAGAGGGTGGCATTTTGTCTAAGAATATCCAAAGAAAGGAAGTATGTAAGACTTATGCCAATATATAGAGAATCAAGCAAACATTGACAAGAAGGATTTGATAGTGGAACCTGAAGGGAACCTTGCAATGGAAAGTGCTAAGAGAGAGGAGGAGAAACAAAGAAGAATAGAGGTAAATAATAGCCTTCCACCTAGAAGGATAGCTCAAAGGAGAAGATCATAACATAATAAGGAAAGGATATGGAAGGCCAGTTCAGATTGTGGATAAGGAGAACCAAGTATTTAAGAGCATAGTGTTGCATGTGTACCCCCTCTCTACTACTCATGCACTTCAAAACCGTAGCCTCTTCTGATGTGCTCCACCAAGCAAGCATGGTGCAACAATCATGAGTCCTTCATCCATCAATCCAACCACTCACAAATAGTGCAATGCCTATGGCATACCAACCTCTAGTGAAGGGCACAACTCCTTCACTCCCATTATCTCTTCTACCACCACCAGTACGCCAGGTGCACCATGACCAATCTCTAGACTCTCAAACTACTTAGATCATCTCCTTCTCATCATAAGCTATACATTTAGGATTGCACTCCTCTTTTCTTTTCACGTTGTTTTTAGAAATGCCCTCTAGGACAACTATCTAATACATTGCCCACTTCGAGTGGGGAATCTCGGGCCGGTACATTTCAACAATTGTACATGTGAGATTCACTTCTTTGAAAAAACATCTATTAATGTATGTGTGTGTACACTTTTCTCAATGCAATGGCTACACATCCTTTTCTTCATACTTGGAACATTTGATTGCCAGTGATAGTTTATGTGGCCTAGACCTACCAAGTGTACATCAATTCTTAGTGCGAGCATATACTAACAATTCATACTTTATGCCTAGAAATTATCAACATGATGTTGGCATTCTCACAAATGCATTGGAGGTTGTGATTTGATAGCAAGTGTGAACATTAGATTCTATAAGGTTAGTTACTTGTAAAGAGAGAACAATCATATGCTCTGAATTGGTGACACTTCTCATCATTCACCACCACGTTGTTCAACATTTGGACCACACATTGAGCTAGAGTTTCACAATTCTCGATAAATGCCTTAATGGATGTTTCCAAAAATTGTGTCGAATTATTTATCACAAAAAATCATCCATCTAGCCTCTCCATGTGTCTTCCAATTTGTCCGATACATCATAATGTTCTCCATTCAGCTCTTTCTTCCTGTCATCATTTGGAACAAGGAACTATTGGTAAATGTATGTCTATGGCCACAAAGAATTTATGAAAAACTAAAACTGATAAGGGACTTTGATTGATGGCATTTTCTAAAGGGTGTTCTCCCAAATTGCATAATGTATACCCTCCCAGACATTCGTTACCTGTGTTTGTTAGAAAAACTACATTACAGCTAGACTTTGTGAACTTTAAACAACTTTGTTGTATCAATGCACACAAATGTCATTAGCTAACTTAGCCATTGGACACCCATCCATTGGGAAGTTGTTTTCAACCATTTTTTAGGGTAGTTTAGCTAGCTTCCTATTCTACTGCATTGGCATGAACAAGGCATTGCTAAAGACATGGTCAATGACAAAGTCGAGGCATTCCTTATTAATCGAAATGGTGTTGATGTTGAAGAGCTTTTACTATTGAACCAATACATTTCCTCGATCATCAATTTTGCTTGACCTATTGGAGGTTCTAACAATATGCTTCACCTTTTTGCCAAGCCATTGCTTTTACCACCACTAATACCAAAACTACAATCATCATAACATTTATCTTACATGGATTTGAGAGCTAACCAATAATTTTATATTCATATGATGTTAAATAGCAAGCTTCCTCTCAAATCAAAAGCTTGTCTAACTAGTACATTTGCCTATGGGCATGTTCTCTAGGTTGCCCCGCTATTCACAACTTACCAAACCATCCCTATGCTCATTCTTCTAATTTTTGGAAAAAAAGAGTTGGATATGAAACTTTTCCCTTTGCCTTGAGATTCTACTTACATTTCTTCAATTCATACATTGCATATGTCCATGTTCTCTAGGTTGTCCCTATACTCCTAGATTTTGCAAGACCTTCCCTAAATCTAAGCTCGATTTCCCTCTCAACTTTGGGGAAGCAACTCAAATATGTTTATCTACTACTTATGCATTGAGACTAGTTACATTTCTTCGATTTGGTCAAGTGTTAAACAATGTGGGCTGTATGGAAACCTAACCATACTATTTTGAATTAATTGCGTGTATGTACAAGATGTCATATGCACATGATTCATGAGTGACAATTGCATTTTAGGCCTTTTTTTTCTTTTTTAACATTTTAATGCCAATGCATAGCATATGGCCAATTGAACTATTACTTAAGCACGCTTGATACTCCATTGCCAAAAGGAGCTTCAGTTTCTTTTCAAGACTCTACCCATGCCCTTAAAATCACCCTAACCAAGGCAAGCTTCTCTTTGGGATTGTGTCGTTTCTGTATTGATCTACAAATTTAGATGAAGTTCCGATGTTTTCAGAGCCACTTGCTACACAAAACTAGCAGCTATTGTTAGTGACGTTTTAACAGTACAATAGGGGACCTCTAAGAAAACTTCACCTCCCTCTCATAGGTACACAAAACTAGCAGCTATTGTAAGTGATGTTTTAACAGTACGAAAGGAACCTCTAAGAAAACTTCACCTCCCTCTCATAGGTAGCCTAAGAGAACATGGAGGTTGATGTAGACAACAGATCATCCCGACATAGAAAGCTGCCTTGAAAGGATGACTCTTACTTTGCCTATGCAAGGATCAAACTACTCATTTTCCAACTTGAGCAGCAGAAATTAGGCTGGAGGTTGATGCAGACGACAGATCATTCCAACATAGCAAGCTGACTTGAAAGGATGACTCTTACTTTGCCTATGCAAGGATCAAACTAATGCACTCGTTTTCCAACTTGAGCAGCAGAAATTAGGCTTAAGGCACCCTCCTTGTGAGGCCTTGTTTAGCACTGCTAATACAAGAGCATTATGAACCCTTTCAGTTGAAGAAAAACATCAAAGAACGTTACCACCTCTATCACATGTTTTGAGCTGATTGAAAGAAATGCTTATGAGAGAGAACATTTGAATATGCTTGATTCTTGTTGGCTACTGCCAGAGCCTATTAATAAACTGGCCCTACAGGAAGCTAGTATGATAAAGAAGCTATTGTTGGCTAGTAGTGCCTTGTTCTTGTCGGCTAGAAAGCTGGCCCTGCGAGAGCTAATCTGATAAAGAGAAACTCTAGTAAATCTGTAATTATAGCTGCTTCAAATGGCCAGTGGCATCTAATCTTATTGATGGACCACAGTTATTTATTTTTCTGAATTTTCAGTGCTTATCCAATGTAGAATCACACTAGCTTGAAACAACCTTAAGTCATAGCCAAATGAAGTTTGTGACAAACTTGCTTACAGGGTAAAAGAGATTTGAATAATCCCCATACTTACAAGCTCTTCAATGCACCAGGTGAGTACATGACCAGAGAATCTGATATTCCACCAAAATTTGAGGTCAAAGATCTGTGGAAGCCTCTACCATTACAAACAGGCCTTGTCTTACACTGGCCCATCAATCAAATATCAACAGAAGCGAAATGCATACTAAATTAATTACACATTCCTCCATCTTTTCTAGTTTACAGTCTCAACCAAGGTTTGTCAAACAAGCTTCAAATGCTGTAATGCAAGTCCACCCAGAGCTCACAATTTCCTGCAAAGGCAGTAAAATCATAGCTACAGTAATGCAACAAAAAATGATGTTGATAAAAGAGAATAACAACTAAAGAAAAAGATGTTGCTTAATTTTCAACATGGAGAAGTAAATCAGAGTAGAAACCTGCTGGATTTGCAGACATAGGCCTATTGATTCAAATGTTTGGTAGCGTTTTGAATCAATTTGACAGGATTCTGACCAGTGCATGAGAATTCCGAAACAATGCGCGACAGGCTGCTATCTTCATGATGCTCCCCTAAACAAATGAAACCTCCAACCTCCCTCCTCAATCTGCTGCTAATGTTTACCTACCCCAAGAATCAGAAAGTGGTATCGATGTTATTTGCAGGGATAAATGGCCTGATTGCTTTTGTCCATTCGTGCTTACAACAGGATAATCTTGCATCTGCTTTCGCTCTGGCCAGTCTGAATTCAATCGTCTTGCGAAGTCTTCAACTTCCCTGAATACATCATTCTTTCCAATTCAGTATCTCACATGGCAAAAACAAGTGTAGCAGACAGAATAAGTTCAAAAAACTCACCTATCAAGTTCTTCCTTTATTGAGGGATCAAGTTCATCATCTACATCAAAGCCTATTTCAAAACAGGAGCCCTCCTCCCTAGCTGGAGGGCAGGATTGATGTAGATCCGCATCAGATGACAGGTGTGCTGCACTTTTAGTTGCCTCTCGTAATCCACCATCCTCACTGTTTATCTGCTCAGAGGAACCACAAGGGATTTACATTAGACTTAAAATATCCACCTACAACATTTGCACTATCCCAATTACTAGCACATTGGGAGGAAAATGCATTGAGCACATAGACCATATTCATGAATCCATCATTGGAGACCTGACTCTTGGATGTGTCTCTTTTCCTTCTATTTCGCTTCTTTTTGCACTTGCCAACATTCACACTTTTGTGGTCTGTTAAAATCAAAGCCACGTTTAGTTTCAAATGCAGCATGAGAACTGTAAAGGTTTAGGAGTCAAAGTCAGCATGAAAACACTAAACATGTAACAAAATTCACAAAGATTTAACAACCTACTTCATTCTAAACAGTATCATAAGCACAATTGAAATGTCTACTTTGATGGTTGGAGGTCAATACTTTAATTTAAAGTTCTTATGTCAAAGTACCCACCTTTATATCAACCTTCATATGTTAGCAAACGTGTGTCTTGCACAGCCATCTCCTGCCTCTAAGCCTCAGCCTGAGTCAAACAAGGACATGAGGAGCTTTGGTATTGTCATTGTCTATCTTTTTATGTGTTTTAGGCACTTAAGATGTAGGGTGCATCAGCGCATTTCCATTTTGCCACTGTGACCATTTTTGGTCAGTTGGGCTAGCTGACTAGGGCACCCAAAATTTGGGCCTGGCCACTTATATACCAATTGTGGCCCCAATTTGCCATTTAAAGGCAGCCTGCCCACATCATTTGTTTATACATTGCGATCATCATTCAACCAGTCCCCCCTCATTCTTTCTGGTCACCCGCTACTATTTGGCACCCACATTGACATTAAAAGCTGCATCTTGGGGCTGACCATTGCAGCCTTGTATCTCCTCAGTCAATCTGTTTCTTCTACACTACATTTGATTCAGTCTCCGCCTCTCTATGTTTGCTTTCTTTTCTACTGCACACTCTCACATGGTATCGTTCGCCAAATTGGGAGCCTGAGTCCATGAAGAGGACCTTCCATCCGGTTTCCAACCAGCTATGCATCAACCATGGAACTGCTGACCTTGCGTTTACAGTCATCCTATGCAGGGCAGCCTGTTTCTCCCACTTCCTAGCAATTTTGTTTGCTTGACACACCTTACAAACTGCTGCATTTGGAGCTGGACTACAACCTGCACCCGGCCTTTGATCAAGATGACCCTTTGTTCTTGCTGAGCAGTTTTATTCTCTGCCTGGTGACCTTTTTTTTTTTTTTTTTGCAGGGGCGCAGGTCTTTCTTTGCCTGTGTTTCTGTGCAGCTCATCCTCTTGTGCTGTGTTTTACCTAGGCGGCTCATCCTCTGGGGTGGGCAGTATCAGCCCTCAGGCAGGCGTAAGTTCTGCAACACCTAAGCCAATGTTGCAGCCAGGTGGTGTACATCTCCAGCTGGCAGGCCCTTTCTAGCTGCTGGTGCAATCACATACAGATCTGCCCCTTGCATTTACTCCAGGACAGGCTGCACTTCTACAAGGCAGCACTCCTCAGGCCATCCTAGTTTGAAGTTTGTACTCAACCTCTCTGAGACTTTTGTAGGTTTCAGCTCCTGGACTATTAGCATTTTCTGCTCAGCACACATCAAATGTGGGTCTTGCCCTTATGCAAAGAGTAATATGACTTTGTCATGGAAATCAATCACTACATGCACACGATGACGAGGCATACCAAGCAATACATCACAACTCTCCAATGGTGCTATGAAAAACTCTTCACTGTGCAAACAAAGCTTCCCAATGAGAGGTATGATGAGCTCTGCATAGCCCTTGCATGCCAAACCAATGTCTCCCATGAGTCGCATCTCATCCTCCCACTTGCTCCCCACTCTCCACCATCCTCTCCGACAAAAGGTTTGTCGGCAGAAAATGGCCTACATAATACGGATGTTTTCTAATCTTGGAAAGAGAAGAATGAAAGCTCTTAATATGTCGAAGAAGCAGAAGAAGTAGCTAAGTAGAGCTTGTAGCTAACAAAGATCTACAAAATCCTCCATCGTAAGTCCACACCCTACTACCCTAGAGCCAATGGCCAAGTCAAAGTTACCAATCGCATCCTCTGTTTGATCCTCACAAGGACGATTGTGGCACATCGCAATGATTAGGATGATCGTTTTGCAGAAGCCCTTTGGGCATACAGAACTTTCCATAAAGCCACAATAGGACACACACCTTTCCAGTTGGTCTACATAATAGAGATGTTTTCTAATCTTGGAAAGAGAAAAATGGAAGCTCTTAATATCTCGAAGAAGCAAAAGAAGTAGCTCAGTAGAGCTTGTGGCTAACAAAGATCTACAAAATCCTCCATCGTAAGTCCACACCCTACTACCCTAGAGCCAACAGCCAAGTCAAAGTCAGCAATCGCATCCTTTGTTTGATCCTCACAAGGACGATTGTCGCACATCGCCATGATTAGGATGATCATTTTACAAAAGCCCTCTAGCCATACAAAACTTTCCATAAGGCCACAATAGGACAGACACCTTTAATAGGGATGTTTTCTAATCTTGGAAAGAGAAAAATGGAAGCTCTTAATATCTCGAAGAAGCAAAAGAAGTAGCTAAGTAGAGCTTGTAGCTAACAAAGATCTACAAAATCCTCCATCGTAAGTCCACACCCTACTACCCTAGAGCCAACGGCCAAGTCAAAGTCAACAATCGTATCCTTTGTTTGATCCTCACAAGGACGATTGTCGCACATCGCCATGATTAGGATGATCATTTTACAGAAGCCCTTAGGGCATACAGAACTTTACATAAGGCCACAATAAGACACACACCTTTCCAGTTGGTCTACATAATAGGGATGTTTTCTAACCTTGGAAAGAGAAGAATGAAAGCTCTTAATATCTCAAAGAAGCAGAAGAAGTAGCTAAGTAGAGCTTGTAGCTAACAAAGATCTACAAATCCTCCATCGTAAGTCCACACCCTACTACCCTAGAGCCAACGGCCAAGTCAAAGTCACCAATCGCATCCTTTGTTTGACCCTCACAAGGACGATTGTCGCACATCGCCATGATTAGGATGATCGTTTTACAAAAGCCCTTTCGGCATACAGAACTTTCCATAAGGCCACAATAGAACAAACACCTTTCTAGTTGGTCTACAAAGTTCCGTTGCATCATCATTGGGCTAATCACTAACCACATCGGCAACCAAACCAACAAAGGTTTTGGGCTTCTTTCCCTTAGGATCACCCTTATTCTTAGCATTACTAGCGTGCTACCTTTTGCAAATTTTCAGATACAAAACATTTATTTGCAGCCATCAATTTTTTCCAAGTCTTTACTTGCTATTTTTGTCTCTTTTCAGCCCTATTTTCAGACTTGCCTCACTTCTCAACCTTGGAGGACTTGTTGGCTGGCTTCTCATCATCAATCCAAGAAGCCCATAGACTTTCCACACAACAGAGCGTATGTGGTACATGCACTCTCTATAAGTTGTGACATGCTAGTCTATGCAAAATTTCCTAATTTCCTTAGGCAGCCCACAATAGTTGAAACCGGTCTATGACTCACATAAAGCGGTAGTTCCTTCAATTAACACCTGGTCTTTTCACACACACACACAAACAAAGACCTCACTCCCTCGCTCAACACCAGATTGGCCCCGAAGACCAACACCCCTGTCGGTATTTCTTTATCAATTATAAGATGGAAAGTTACAAAAATGAAATGTTCCAAAATACGTAACCTGTGAACAGTTGGTTTTCATATTTTCTGAGTAAATCCCAGCTGCAAAAGGACAATACAGCATGACCAAAACAACATCCCTTTTAGGAAAGCATTTTCTATGACCCTAACTCAATGATTCATGTGCAAAATTGCAATTTGCAGAACTCGGTATTTACTGTTCTTACTGTCCAACATATCCAGAACAACATCCCGTTTACCTTGGCATCATTCCAATAGTAAAACAGTCCCACAAACAACACTAAATCAGAGCTGAAAAACCCTGTTCTTGTGTGGCATGGTCATCACTTTCTTTAGTTCCTGCATTGGAGAAGCCAACAGCTACTCTTGAACCTAGACAGTGAGGCTCTTGCCTCAACAGAAGTGCAAAGAAAATGCAGAACTGTACCTTCGATGGAATCAGCCCATCATGCAGAGCATTTCCTCTGAGAATAGAGAGAGAGTTGCCTAAGGAAGCAAGCTCTACCTCCGTACATGAGTCAAAGATGATGAAGTACTCTCCATAGCTGATGAACTTGCAGCAATCTGCCCTCAGCTCCTCACAACTTTATTCTCAGATCTGCCCCTCATGCCTATTATGTTTTTTTTTTTAATGCTCTCTCTCTCTCTCTTTCTCTCTCTCTCTCTCTCTCTCTCTCTCTTGGGAATTTGTGCCACATGGCATACATGTAACAATTTTCTCGATTAAACCTTCAGATCTAAAACTATCCATGATCGGTGCAAAATTTGACCTCAGCACAGACCAGAGAATTAATCCTCGTGCAAAAACGAAGATAATGACACAAACTGATTCTGGGTCCAAAAATAGTAACTCCCAAACTTTTAGGAATGGTGACCCTTGCATTCCTCAAGTTCTTCTAAGCAACTTTTATCATTGCAACCACATCAAAAAGTATAATGCGGCTCAGTTACGATGACTCTCGCATGTGCATCTTTTGTCTTGGCTAGGCTCATTGTCATGCACCATCTCCAGTGGCTAAGCACACAGTCCCAAACCACTAGCCTTCTATTCTTCAATGCCCATTCCATATGGAACCGGTCCTAAGGCTCAGACAAACCATTAGTCCAATTTGTCTCAATGGCTGCCTCTTTTGGCCATGCAAAGATTCCGACTTAATTTGAGAAAACTCTGGGGATAAAAAGTAACAACTAAAGAAAAGAAAAATAAAATATTTATATAAGTAAATAAGAAAAAGCAACTGTCAAAACTATCACCAATTGGTGGCATATCCCCCTCTTGAAAGAAGCAAGCGACCTCGATTGCATGCCATGCATGCTAACAGATGACACAAGACAATAATAAGATTCTCCATGTTATTAGTGTCATCGCATGTACCACTTGCTAACAGATGACACAAGGCAATGATATGAGTTTCCCGACTACCATTTGTTTCATTGCAAGTTCAAGTCTCACATAGGTGGAGGATCACATCCTATATCCAACTATGATTACTAGGAGCCTTTCTAATATACATGTTTCCAGATGCAACACCGGGCGATAATATCCCCGAACTATTAGTGTCACAACATATATAATCATTCAACTGAAGTGTAACAAATACAACTTCAAAGCACTAAGATTTTATTTAATGATACACATGTTAATGCTAAGTGTAAACCATACATTGTGCATTATTCAATGAGATGCAGTATTCAACTATACAATAGAGAATGTACATTGCTTCAAAAAGCATTCTAAGTCACTATAGGTTCCAGCAAGAAAGCTTCTCAGTAAAGTTGCAATAACTGATGCGAATCTGCCAATTCAGCCTCTTCCATCCATTTGGCATCCATTGGTGAATAGTTATTGAACTTCACCAAAAATATTATTATAACTCTACCTTTCACTTTTCTATCCTTATGTGCCAGGATCTGCTAAGGAACTAGAATCTCATCTAATTCCTCTACTTCAGGTTGTTCCTCTTGAACCATATCTTTTGGCACTTCACCAATAAAAGGCCTCAATAAGCTCACATGGAATGCATTATGAATTTTTCAATTCTCTGGCAATTTCAGCCTAAATGCCATGTCATTGATTTTCTCTGAGACCTGAAAAGAGCCATAGTAATGCATACTAAGCTTTGGAAACAAACTTTCTTTGCCCTTCTGTTTTCTCGAACGTGCCTTTTCAAAACGTAATAAGACCCAATCATTCTTTTTGAACAAGAGTTCCCAACAATAACTATCAACAGCTCTTTTATGTTTAGCTTGTGACTTTTCTAAGGCATACTTGAACTTTTATATGCTTCTTCCTAATCTTTTACATAACGATCTACTTCAAAAATGTTATCTTTTATCTGTAAAATGGGAGGCGATTTCTTTCCACCTTCCACAATCTCAAAAGGTGCTTTGCCAATAGATGAGTGCATTGTATTATTGTATGCATACTCAACCAATGGCAAGTAGTGTTCCCAAGAAGTCTTATGATCTGAAACATAACATTTCAGTAGATCTAAAACAATCGAATTTGCTTCTTCAAACTGTCCATCAGTTTGTGGATGGAAAGAAGATGAAAATTTCAGTGTAGTACCCATGTTTTCAAACAATGCTTTCCAAAACAAGCTAGTCATTCTTGGGTCTCTATCACTCACAATTGACCATGGCATTCCATGGTATTTGAAGATATTATGCATAAATAGCTTTACCATGTGTTCTGACTTAACCTTTTTCCTTACACGAATGAAATGTGCATGTTTGCTGAACCTGCAAATGATAGTTCAGATTCCATCATTCCTTAAAGAAGTTCTTGGAAGATCAAAAATGAAATCCATGGCAATACTTTTCCATGGCCTTTCTAGAATAGGCAGAGATTGCAATAACCCTAGTACCTTCTATCTATCAAATTTGACCTTTTGGCATACAAGGCAAGATCTGACATATATATCAACATTAGATCTCAAGGCTAGCCAACAGAAGAAAGTCTCTACCGCTTTGACTGTAGCATCAATACCACGATGTCCTACATACGGTGGAGCATGACTTTCTAATAAAACTTTTGGCCTTAGCTGTTTTGTAACGCATAGTCTTCCACACATTATGATAAAACCTTCTTTGAACACATAATGATCATGATGTTGGCCATTGATCAACTGTTCATAGATTTCAGAGAAATCTTTGTCATCAGCATACTGCTCTTTCATATCATCCAATTCATGGTGATAAGAGATTGAAACAGCTGACACCTGTGGTTTGCAAGATAAAGCGTCTGCAACTACATTCTTCTTCCTTCCACATACACTATCTGAAAATGAAACATAGATAGGAAATTTGCCCAACACGTGTTTCTTTGACAATTTAGCATGTGTAAGAAAGTATCTGAGTGTTTGATTATCCATTTGCACTACAAAATCAGCACCAAGCAAATAATGCTTCCAACTAGAAAGTACATGGATCACAACCAATAACTCTTTCTCATAAATTTGGTAAGTCCTTTCAATGACAGAAAGTACTCTACTCTCGTATGCCACAACTCGGCCATTCTGCATTAATACAACACCAATGTTATTTTCACATGCATCACACTCTACTACGAATGGCTTAGACAGATCTAGCAAAATAAGTATTGGATCTATAGCCATTTTCCCCTTCAAACATCTAAATGCTAATTTCTCTTTGTCAATCCATTGCCATTTGACATCCTTCTTTTTAAGCACATGTAAAGGAGAAGCAATCTCTGCAAAGTGTCTTACAAATCTTCTGTAGTAAGAGCATAGGCCAAGGAAACTGCGGACATCATGAATGGTTTTCAAGCCTAGCCAAGAGACAATTGCTTCTATCTTTGTAGGATCCATCTTCACACCATCTTTAGAAACTATGTGCCCAAGGAAGTGAATCTCTTCCAAAAAGAATTTATTCTTATTGCCATTAATGAGCAATCTGTTATGCTTAAGCTCATTAAAGACTATTACTAAGTGTTTTCTATGCTCCTCTTCATTCTTTGAAAAGATAATTATATCATCAAAAAATGTGCCAACGAAACTTCGATAAGGGCGGAAAATTCTATCCATCATCTTGTTAAACGTAGCACGAGCATTGGTCAATCCAAATGGCATGACTAAAATTTCATAGAGACCAAATGTCGTTTTAAAAGCAATCTTATGGATATTCTCTGGCTTGATTCTGATCTGATGGTACCCACTTCTCAAATCTATCCTGCTAAACATTCTTGCTCCTTGTAATCGATCAAGAATGTCATCTATCCTTAGAATCGGAAACCTATTCTTGATTGTGTTCTTATTCAAGGCTCTGTAGTCAATACGCATTCGCCAAGAGCCGTTCTTTTTCTGAACTAGCAACACACGTGAACAAAACGGAGAACTATTGGGCTGAATTAGAACCTTCTCTAAAAGCTCATTAACCTGTGTCATAATCTCTTTCTACTACGCTGCACTGACCCTGTACGGTGGCCTATTGGGCGGACTAGTCCCTAGAATAAGATATATGGTATGATCTTCACACCTCTAGGGGTAACTCTCCTGGTAACAAATCTGAGAAACAGTCACTGAATTTATCCAAGAAATCCCTTCTACTTTCATCTAGTACAGACACATTACAGTCAACTTCATTGACTTGCTTTGCAAAAACCAAGTACGCAAAAATATGATTTTTCATTACAGAAGTAATTGCAAAAGCAAAAACAACTAGGACAAACTCTCCTTTAAGCTTTACATCTAACACATGAGCCTTGTCCCTATGTACAAGAGTAATCGTTCTATTGTAAGTATCTAAGATAGCATGCTTCCTGCGGCACCATGGAATACCCAACAAAACATCACATCCCTCTAAAGGCATAATATGGAACTCCTCTGTGTCCACATAGCTCTGAAAGTGCATATGGAGTTTGCCAAGAATAGAGGTGATAGGTTTAGTATGTCTTGGGCATGCCAAATCAGCCTGTCCAACTAGTCCCATTTCCTCGGGATGTATATCCAGCTTAGCTGCCAATGCCTTGGAGATAAAGTTCGCACGAGCTCCAAGATCAAAGAAAATAAGCACTGTGGAATCTCTCATCTTTCCCCAAGCTCTGCACAATTCTATAGCATCATCAGCTAATTGATCTCCCACCATATCAAGCACTAAGCCAATATTGGGCTTCTTTTGCCTCGGCGCATCTTTATCGTCCATATCTTTAGAAGATTGTTGTGGACACTTAGAAGCAATATGGCCTTTTTGTTCACATATAAAGCATTTCCCAGCCATCGTTAAAGCCTTTCTTTCTTCAAATGATTTGCCAAAAAGTGGCCTCTTCTGTCCTTTGCCTTGTTTAAAAGAAGTCTAAGATTGCTGCTGAAATCTTTTCTTCCAAAAAGACTTCTTTGTAAAGCTGGTCTTTTCTAGAAATTGCTTCTTCTTCTTGCCAAGATCCTGCTTAAACTGAGAATCCTTCTTTTCAGTGCCTTTAAAGCTATCAGCTTTACCTTTCAACAATGCATTTGCCACACCAGCATTTTCAATGAACTATACCATATTTGTAACCCTAGTCTTGGTACAATAATCCCTGATGGCTTCGGGCAAACCGTAACAGTACTTTTCAATTTGTGTTGACAGGGGCACTATCCTGTAAGAACTCATGGGCAAAAGTGCTTCCCAAAATTTATTATTATACTCCTCTAAATCCGCACAATTTTCCACGTCCAATTTATGCCATGCAGTCATGACATCTACTTCAAACGTGTCAGTTAACCATGAGACTGCAAACAACTGTTTGAAATGGACCCAAGTGGCAGGTGCATATCCTTGCATCAACAATATGTTCCACCACTGCAAAGCATTACCTTTCAAAAAGGTTGCAACCTTCCGCACCTTAGAAGTCTCAGTAAAATTCCCTCCAATGTAAGCTGAATCAAATTGCTGTATAAATGTCAAAGCTTTCAGCTTATCTTGCATACCACTGAAGGTTTCAAACTTTAATACTTGACCACCCTCTTTATAGTCTTTAGGCTTTGCACTTTTTGGCGTCACGTTGTCATAGACAGGTGGCTGTAAAAAGGGGAGTCCCTTAGATGCATTATTAGCATTCATTTCACCTATCTTAGCTGCCATATGCCCACAAGACTGAAAAAAACCAGCCGCTGCATTTTGTACTCCAAGCATCAAATAAGGACTCTGCAAAGCCTGATAACCGGGCTATAGACTAATATTAGCATAAAGTGGATTCATTGCCTCAATAGGCATCATTCCTGGTGGCCCTCTAGGCAAGTATGTCAGAGTGCAGCAATGCAGAAGCATAGGACAAAGACTGAGAGAGGGTGAACACAAAGAGAAGAGAGAGAGAAAAGGAGACTTTACAAAAAAAAAAAGAGAAAAGGAGAGTGTAAACACAGAAGATCTGCAGTGTAGTATGCTATCTAAGAGTGCAGAAATATACACGGGGGCAGAGGAAATCTCTGTGTGTGTCTCCGACTTGATGACCTCGATCTCCGTCAGCCTGAGCACAGTCTGTCTCAGCCAACAGATCTCAAGACCAAAATCTGAAATGAATGAATGACTGAGTGTGCCACCAACTGGCTATTTATAGCCAAAAAATAGGAAATACCAGCACCAAGTCGGCTGCATTAAATGCAGCTGACTGCAGTAAAAAACAATCAAAAACTGTCCGACTGCAGACCATCCGACTGCAGCTGCTGACGTGGTGTCCGTATTGTGCTGACATGGCATCCTGCTGCTGACATGTCCTCTGCGTATGCTGTATACTGTTGTACTGTGCAGAAACCCTAACACAACCTGTCCAAGGGATGACTCTACCTCTAACACCCCCTCTCAGATCCTGGACAAGGCATCAGACTGAGGGATCTGGAATGCTGACGAAGTAAATCCTGGGGAAGCGCCTTCGTGAACAAATCTGCAAGATTATCCTCCGTCTTGCAGTACTCCACATCAATGGTCCCATCCGGAAGCTTCTCCTGAATGAAGTGATACTGGATCTCAATGTGCTTCGTCCGGGCATGGAATACAGGATTCCGCACCAAAGCAATGCAACTCTCATTGTCGCACCGCAGAAGAGTAGAACGAGTCTGGGGGCAGCCAAGCTCCTCCAACAATCTCCGAAGCCACACAACCTCACATGTGGTGGAAGACGCAGCCCGACACTCTGCCTCAATAGAAGAAAGGGCTACCGTGGGCTGGTTCTTGCTACTCCAAGAGATAACACCTGTAACCAAGGTAAAACAGTAGCCTGTAGTAGACCGTCGGTGGTCCACATCGCCAACCCAATCCGAGTCACTCCAACCTGCAAGAACCAGATTGGAAGCATCTATACGTGCGGGATAAGAAATCCCTAAGTCATAGGTCCCCCTCAAATACCGAAGAATCCTCAAGGCAGCCTGCCAATGCACCTGTTTAGGTTCAGTCATGAACCCTGCAAAAGTCCCACAGCAAAACAAAGATCAACAAGAGTGTTGAGAAGCCAAATCAAGGATCCAATCAACTGACGGTAGCGTGAAGCATCCATCACGAGAGAATTTGAGTGTGAAGTGACCTTCCAATTCGGATCCACATGAGTAGTAATGGGCCAACAAGTCTCCATCTCAAAAGTCACCAAGAGCTCCTGAATGTACCTCTGTTGAGAGATGAAAATCCCTCTCTAAGACTGATAAATCTCGTGACCCAAGAAGAAATGGAGAAGCCCCGAATCTGTCATCTTGAATGCCTGATGTAAAGCTATCTTGGTCTCTCGAACCTTCTGTGCATGATCCCCTATCAGAATCAAATCATCAACATACAACATAAACAACACACGATCAACCTTGAAAGTGTGCACATAAAGCTGCGGATCGGCCTTGGAGCGCCGATATCCCAACTTCGACTGAAGAAACAAGTCAATCTTCTCGTTCCATGCACGTGAAGCCTGCTTGAGGCCATACAAGGCCTTCTTCAACCTGTAAACTTTCCCATCCGAGGATCCAAAGCCAAGAGGCTGCTCAACATAGATCTCCTCCTACAAGTCACCATTCAGAAAGGCCGACTTCACATCCAACTGATAGACAAGCCATCTCCTATGGCCAGCCAAGGCAAGAACAACTCGACTAGTCGCCATACGAGCATTAGGGGCAAAAGTATCATGGAAATCAATGTCTGGGCGCTAAGCAAAACCTTTAACAACAAGGCAAGCCTTGTGCTTGTCCAAAGAACCATCGATAAGGTACTTGGTCTTGAAGACCCACTTGACACCAATCACCTTCTTGTGAGAGGGACGAGGCACAAGAGACCAAGTGCCATTCCTCTCAATAGCCTCCAACTCAGCTTCCATAGCCTTCCACCAATGATTAGACTGCAAAGCCTCCTTTACGGAAGTGGGCTCACAATCCTGCATAACACGGGTCAGCAAATAATAGTTGGAGCAAACAAGCTCCGAAGAATGTGCCCGGTTCCTCTGTGACCTCCACAGTCCATCCTGCGATTCCCACTCCTTACGGACTCCCTCAATCCCTGAATCTCGGAGTGTGTCACGGGCCCAACGAGGAGGACGAACCTCCCCCCGTAGCTCTCCATCTGCTGAAGACTCAGAAACATCCACCGGCGGAATCTCCTCAGGAGTGATCAGTGGAAGTGAAGACTCGGAATCAGAAGAAGAATCTCCATCAAAAGACTCTGGCTCCAAAGGAACTGTCTTGGGAGCCCAACTCTCCCTTGGATCTCCAAGAACGGGGTGCTCCTCACCCCCCTTTGTGGCCGGAACTTCCACAAACCGCACATCTCCGCTCGTGTAGACATCCCACTTGACGGGATCAAACAGACGATAACCTTGGGACTGGAGCTGTAGCCAACAAAAACCTGTCGTCAGGAAGCCGCCTTGAACTTATCACGCTGCATCTTCGGAATGTGCACATGAGCATTACACCCAAAGATCCTGAAATAAGAGACATCAAGCTTAGTCTTGAAGTAAGCCTCAAAAGGTGCAATCCTGTCAACGGCCAAAATGGGAGATCGATTGAGGATGTGAACTGCGGTAGCCACTGTCTCGGCCCACAGAAACTAAGGTGTCTCTTGGTGCTCCATCATGGTGCGCGCCATCTCGCTTCGGTTCTACCATTTTCTTTATTAACAAAAAAAACAAAACAAAACAAAACAAAACAAAACAAACAAACTGTTATGGGAGAAAATGAAAAAATTCCCTATCATAGTAGGCCTCGTTCCAAGAAAATGTGGAAACACCCTTGGGCGGGAAGCTGACTGTGGAAAAGGTGGTAACACCCCACAATTCAGGATAGCTCATTCATCAGCAAAACCTTTCTGCAAGCAATTTGAAGCCACCTCCCTTGGTGCGTTGTCTCTGCAATAGCAGTCCGTCTGTCCTCCTTAACAGACGATCTTTCATACAAATTATTGAAGTACCAGACGTGTCAACTACCTCCCTAGGTACGTATCATCTTCAACACTCCGGTGACAACAACAACAGACGCGATCTTCATCACCAACCCCCTTGAGTGATGCTAGCTTTCATCCTAATAGGATGGGGACGTGAGTATGGACTGCCCTCTGTATCTATCAAAAGAGTGTGAGACAGAGAGTGAACTGAGTGACCAGTCTTTCCCTTCAAATCAAATGAGAGGTGAGATGTGTGAATGAAGTGTTACACGCACGGGTTGAGCCTCTCAATGCACAATGCACGATCTGTTCCTGTGCACTGCACCATAAGGCTCTCTGACCTTCCTTCTTGCACTGTATGCCAGCACAGGGCGGGATGCACTATTACACCATCAAATGCATACAAGGCATACAACCTCTGCACAAGTGAATGCGAGGATTACATCAATGGGTTTCAGGAATCGGTTGCTCTCTGTAACTTTCAACAGAGTGTGAGACAGAGGGTGGGCTAAGTGTGACTGGTGTTTCTCCTCGATCAATTCCGAGAGGTGAGATTGAGGGATGTTACAACACCTGGAGTCAGGTACATTTCCGTTTCCCTATGCACACACGGGACGGATCTCTGCCATCGGCACATGACACGTCACCTTGTTCTGTGCACTGCACTACAAGGCTCCTTGGCCTTTCTCCTTGCACCTACGCCAGATGGGTGGAACGCACAAATACACTATCAATTGTGCGCACTGGCATACTCCCTCCCAATCACTTTTCCCTTGTTCAATTCTAAACCGGCCGTGAGTTATGGGATTTCATGCTTATTCATTGAGCGATGTGCATCATGGAATGAGCGACTGTTCTATCATCCTCTTGAGTGCCCGTAAGCTGAGAGTTCTATTCTTCGTCATCGACACTTGAATCGACAGACTTTATCGACAAAACTACCTCCCTAGGTACTGCTGCATGGTCCTTGCCGTGCTAGACGTGTTCTGCGGCGTGCCTTAGTCTCTTTTGCCGCTCAACGACGGCTTCAATCTTTCTGCATCAACAACGGCGGTTCCCTTCAACCATCTACGAAATGGGCCAAGTATTCCTAACCCTACTTTTCTGTTTGCAAGAGTATATTATGTCTTAAGTGTGGGGACGCCAGCGTTCAGCCGGTTGACAAGTCTGTGGCTGTGTCAATCAATCTACTCTGGTAAGGTCTTAAGTGTGGAGACACGTCCCTACGCGTCTGATGTGCATACCCCCTGCATATGTCATTACCTAATCATGTATGTCTACTCCGTACTAGTTTTATTCTGATGGGGTCCCTTCTTCACCCACCCACCCACCCTCGTACCCCCTGTCGTCGAGGCCGTTTCCCTTGTGGTTGCTTTTATTGCGCAATTTTTCCCTCTTCTATGAGAACATCCCCTACGTTCACCAAACTCCTGATCCAACCTTATAGCCCTGTTCGTCCCTTCGAATGGCATACTTTTTCTTTTTACATCCCCTTGTTTTGGCTTACCGTTTTTGCATTATTAATTTTTGAAGCTTTTCCTGCACAATTGGATGTATTTCCATGCGAACATGCCCTTATCATTTCGAAATCGTGATCTGACGAACCAGCCCTCTCCTACGCCTTCCCTTGGACATTTTTCATTTTACCCGCCCGTTATTCCAATATACGGTTTGTTTGTAATTAATTTTTGTGTGGTTTCATGTCTTTTTCGTGCGTATTTTTGACCTTTTTCCATGTGAACCTGCCCTATTCTCCTCAAAATTCAATTCTAACTGGATTGCCTAGTCCGCAGATGGCTGAAAATAATCCAAAAGATTGAAGAAATTAGAAAGTATTTCTTATTTATACAATAAAAACAAAAGATTGTACTGTGTTACATTTGTGATGCAAATAGTGACACAAATAGCGACGCCGCTATTTTGCGTCAAAAATGATCGTCCCTATACCCCCTATGAAGGTAAACACATATCCAAAAGTGGCCTTTCTGCAATCCGCATGATCAGCATAGTCTGCATCCGTAAAGCCAACGACAGATGCCTTTTGCTTTTCAAAGTAGATGCACAAATCCTTTGTGTCTTTGAGGTATCTCATAATACCTTTCACTGCTTCCCAATGCTTTTTACCAGGATTTGCCATGTATGTGCTAACCACTTCCACTGCAAAGGCAATGTCAAGACTTGTAGCAACCATAGCACACATCAAACTGCCAACAACTGAAGCATATGGTATCTTGGCCATTTCAGCCTTCTCATCATCAGATGTAGCGTTGTCCTCTGCACTGAGTTTCACATATGGAGGCAATGGAACCTCAAGTCTTTTCCCCCTCTCCATATTGAAACACTGTAAAACCTTGGAGATATACTCCTGCTAAGATAGATAGAGTAATGCTTTTGACCTATCTTTGAATATACACATGCCAAGAATGTGATTTGCATCACCAAGATCATTCATGTCAAAGCTGCCATGAAGACTTTGCTTCAGTGAGTCCAAGGCACTATCCCTGCCAGCAATCAGCATGTCATTAACATACAGAACCAAGATAATCAGGCTGTCATCTGCAGCCTTCTTGGTATACAAGCAATGATCCACTTGACTTCTATGAAAACCTATCCCTGCCAGCAATCAGCATGTCATTAACATACAGAACCAAGATAATCAGGCTGTCATCTGCAGCCTTCTTGGTATACAAGCAATGATCCACTTGACTTCTATGAAAACCTATCCCTGCCAGCAATCAGCATGTCATTAACATACAGAACCAAGATAATCAGGCTACCATCTGTTGCCTTCTTGGTATACAAGCAGTGATCCACTTGACTTCTATGAAAACCTTGAGACTGCATAAATGTATCAAACTTATGATACCATTCTCTTGGTGCTTGTTTCAGTCCATAAAAACTCCTTTTGAGTTTGCATACCATCTTCTCTTTCCCTTTTTCCACAAACCCTTCAAGCTGTTGCATATATATGTCTTCATGCAAATCGCCATGTAGGAATGCAGTCTTTACATCCATCTGTATGAGCTCCATATCTTCAATTGCAACCAAGCCCAAAATGGTTCTCAATGTAGTCATCTTGACTATAGGAGAGAAGATCTCATCAAAGTCAACTCCATGTTTCTGCTTGTACCCCATCGCAACCAATCTTGCTTTGTACTTTGGTGAGGAACCAGAAGTGACCTTCATCTTGTAAACCCATTTGCATGGAAGGGTTTTCTGCCCTTTAGGCAACTGCACCAAGTCCCAAGTGCCATTTTTCTGAAGAGATTCCATCTCTGACAACATGGCTTTATACCATTTCTTGTTGTCATGTCTGTCCATTGCTTCCTTGAAGCAAGTCAATTCACCACAGTCTGTCAACATGACATAATCAGCCACATTGTTTGCACCAGGAATGAATCTATTAGGTTGTCTAGTAGCTCTAGACGATCTCCTAAACCAATGATCATTGTTTGCTGGTTATTGAGCATTTTACAGCTTGTTGTCCTGGCTATTCCTGCACATCCAATGGCTCATCATTATGGGCAATGGCTGGCTGATCATTTCCAACATTATTTTTTGCATTTACAAGTTCATTTACAACAGGTATTTGCTATTGTACAATAGGCACATTTTGTTGTCCAAAAGGTATTTCTTTCCGGAATACAACCCTACGGACCCCCTCAATCTTCTCGGGTTGTTTAAGCATGCGATCTTCTCGAAAGATAACATCATTGCTGTGTACTTTTTTTTTCTCGGGATCCCATAATCTATACCCCATTTCACCCTCGTCACCATATCCTAGAAAAATGCATTTACAGAACTTTGGCTCAAGTTTGCTATATTTTTCTTTACGAACGTACACAAATGCTTCGCAGCCAAACACTTTCAAGTGTGTATACAAAGGTGGTTTGCCCGACCACGCTTCTTGGGGAACTTCCCTCCCCCCCCCAAAAAGACATGTTTGGTGACCGATTAATCAAGTGTACGGTGGTCATAACAGCCTCTACCCAAAAACCATGGGGTAATGTAGTATGAGATAGCATCGTGCGGACCTTATCCTGTATGGTCCTATTCATATGCTCTGCAACTCCATTTTGAGGCATTGAACTTCCTCTTTATCCCTTTGCTGTCACAAAATGCCTGAAAGGCCTTGGACACATATTCTCCACCATTGTTAGAGCGAAGACACTTAAGTGTCTTATCAGTCTAATTCTCAACCAATGCCAAGAATTATTTAAACTTGACAAGCACTTCATCTTTGCTACGAATAGGGTAAACCCATACCTTCCGTGTAGCATCATCGACAAAGGTGACAAAGTATTTCTTTCCTCCTAAAGATAACCCTGGCATCTAACATATATCGAAATGTACTAACTCTAGAGGAGAAGATTTCAGCAAAAGAGACTTCTTATGAGATATCTGTGCATGTTTTACCATAAACAAAATTATCACAATGCTCAAAATCAACATAACGAAGATAAGATAAGTAACCCAAATGAGAAAGCACTTTCGTTCCAGTTTGACTCATGTGTCCCAACCAGTCATGCCACAAAGAAACACTTGGCTGCTCGGTCATGGCAACAACATGATCACTCACACTAGATACATGGAGAGGACACAAGGTATCACTTTTACAACTTTGGCAATCACTCTAGATCCCTTACAGATTTTCCATTTTCCATCACCAAAGGTAGTATGAAATCCATCGTCATCTAGCTGCCATGTGCTAATCAAGCTCTTCTTGAGCTGAGGTACATGCCGTACATATACTGAAGTGTGAAGACAGAGCCATGCTAAAACTACAATTGCACACTGCCAACACCTACAATGTCACATGTATAGTTGTCCCCAAGGTGGACAACACCATGTCGACCTCCTGTATAGTCAAAGAACCACTCACGATGAGGAGTGACATGAAAGGAAGCACCTGAATCGAGAATCCAAGTATGCATGTCCTCATCTGTGTCTGCAAGTAAAGCATGTGCACTAAAGTGTAAAGAGACCAAGAGTACGCCATTCCCACTATCACTGTCATGATATCAAATTTGTCTTTCTGCTATGATCTGCCCCTAGTATGCAAAGCAATGGAAGACTTATTGGATGTATTATTATGCCGATTCATTTCTTCCATGAGTAGAGCACTCTCTACATTAGCATACAAAAGAATCGCATTAGAATTACTCATAGCACTTCTGAACGTATCCCAACTCTCTAATAGAGTGCAAAGCAAAAACATAGCCTTAAATTCTTCATCAATCAAGAATTTCAAGGCAACCAGCTGGCTAAAAACGGAGTTAAACTCACTCAAGTAAGTAGACATTGTTGTACTCTCTTTCATACGCAAATCCGTAAGCTTTTTCAGCCAATACACTTTGCTTGCGGCACTCTTTTGTGCATACAATTCTTCCAGTCGAGTCCAAATAGCATTTGCAGAATCCAAACCTTCAATGTTAAACAGCAAGGCATCAAAAATCGATAGCTCAATGGTTGAGCCTGCAAGCTCATTTAACTCATCCCAATCTTCCTATTCCATATCTATAGGCTTTGCCCCTTTGGTCTTAATCGGCTTTGCCTGCTTCTTCTACAACAGGTTATTGTAGCACTGTTTTTGCCTAACTGCAAAATTATGTGCTCCTTCAAGCTTCTTAATGTGCATGAGATTACTGCTGTCACTGCTGCCAGCCATGATTATCAGCCCAAATGTGACCAAAAATTCAGCAAATGCAGGCCCAAACTATCATACAAGTGACCAAGGTACAAACAAGTACCAACCAGCAATAAATAACCATGTAGAAGCAGAAATTTTAGATCTGTAAGTAAATTTTCAGAAGCACCAAATCATGTGCTACAGCACTCCACAACTAATTACAGCTGTTCCAAGGGCAAATGCATCACATTACATAAGAAGTCCCAAATTTTAGCTACAATTTCTGTTGTACATGTACCCACGGGCACAAAATTTGACACACACGGTCAAAAGCCCCAAAATTTCGTGCTCAAAGCATCAACCATACATCTGCATTGTCTCTGACATGCATAGAACAAGCCAATTTTGCCAAAATAGAGCAATTTCAGCAAAACCCCCAAATTTTTCGGAGTGCTAGGTGTCCAAATAGCATGGAATTAAACCCGCATGTACATAAAATGACCAAAGGCGCACAAATTTTGCCCAAACAGCAAAAGCCCCAAATTGCACGAGGTCCAATGTGCATCAATGTTAAGAAATTGGGTAAATTTTAGCCCAAAATACATTGAGATTTTGGGTTAGTCTCCTTCAATTTCCGATATAAATGGCTATAATAAATTATCAGCAACAACAAAAATCAATTTGCCTCTTGATTTTCTTTTTTTCAGAAAAGAAAAGTCTATTAATAACACCTTGGAGAAAATCCCCCTAAGGTAAAATACAGAGGGCAAAGTGACTCTAAAGAGAGTGTCTAAGTAAATTAAAAGTACAATGATTCTGTGAACAACCAATTTGGTGGGCTATAATGCCAAACCATTTGAGTATCATATAAAAAAAAGCACCCAAGTTCCAAATTTGCAAGAAGGCCTCTCTCCTCCTCATCCCGTCAGATCCTCCTTGCATCCTCTCCCATCACTTGTGAAAATCTACCCCCTAATTGACTAAAGATTGAGCACAAATTGGTCCTTGGACTCTTACATGTAAGCTAAATCAAATGGAAATGGCCTCACCCTTCACATCATCTATAAATTGCCAATTCACAACTTCTACTCTTTAACTTTGGGTCTTCAATTATTAGGCACAGATTCCAAGGTGTTCAAGAAACCCTAATTGCTATTGTAAATTAAGGTTTTGGTAACAAAAATCACTGCTGCTCTTCAACAATGGCTAGAATATGTTGAGAATTGTTGAGTGAATGTTAGAGAATGAGAAAAAAAGCTGAGAAATGAGAAATTTCAGAAATTTGTCGCCAATAATGGCTTGAATCTACTACTGTCCTTGCTAGATCCGCCTAATCAATTGTTGCCACCACCTATAGAAGCTTCAAATGCTGCTGGCTTCCCCTACAAGCCTCAAACCTGTTGTACTGCCTCTTGGGGATATCACCTTCCTACTACCACCACCCTCAACCAGCCCCAACAGCTCTCTCAACTTGCATGGGCAAGTTTGCCAAGTGTAGCAACCTTCCAAAAGAAATTTCCAACAAATGCTCATTAAGTTTCAAAATTAAATTTTTGAAAATTAATTATCACACGGATGTGAAATTTTGAGATACTTTAATATTGCTAATAACATTTCATTAATTTATTAATCAAATGTACAAGGTTGTTTAGAACATGTGATGCACATGGCAATTGGTTCATGGTAAAAAGCCAAGAACACACGGTTGTTTAGAACATGTGATGCACATGGCAATTGGTTTATGGTAAAAAGCCAAGAACCCCAAGGATGCAATAGGGGTCAAAGGCAAAAGTTGTGATAAGTTATGCCAACTAGGTTTTGGTGGTCAATTGGTGTCGATTTTGACCCTAGAACAATTGTTTGGCCAATAAGTGTCAATGGTGATACTAGGGACTAGCATTACTTAATTAATTAATGCCAATCTAAGGGTCAATAGAGGTTGGGAACCACTCCAAGTTGCAAATGGCCTAGTCAATTTAAATATGCATGGGCACATTAAAAATTTTGGGCTAGTTCAAAAGAGCTAAATTTCATTTTTTAAATCATTTAACTCTGAAAATCAATTTAATGGCTGTATAATGCTGAAAAATGGGTTTAAAAGGCTGCCCCTTGGAAAAAATGCCCATGCAAACTAAGAAAACGTTTTTGGAGGCTAGGTCTCAGCCACTCAGTTAGCTTTCAGCTAGTGGGAGAGAGAGAGAAGGTTGACGGTCATTCTATCTATGTAAAAATCAGCATTGGATAAAGGCTACAACCATCTGGGACCTTCTAGGGGCAAGCAACAACAGGGAGACACCTTTCAAGGGCTAGCAATAGCATTGTTGATCAAGAGAGAACATTTTGGAGGTGTTTGGCCATAGGTGACTGCAATAAATGCAGTCTGGAGCAAGCAGTAGGCAAATTTTAGGGTTTTCTCACAAAGAAAATCATAGTTCTCTCTCATCTTGGCTCTCTCTCACCTTCTTCAATCCATTCTCAAGAGATCTCAGCTTATCTCAACCATTTAGAGAAGATCTCAACCAAATTTGATAGATATCAAAGGGAATTCTACTGTAAACCCTAAATTTTCGCAGAAACTAGGGTTTAGCAACTACCTTGAGACCCATGCCATCAATAGAAGGCATCAAACACTAAAATCAGCACCTGCAATTAGTGGTATTGATAGGGATTTCGGATGCCAAACCATCCAGTATAAATTTGGGGCAGCATTTGGCTAGTTGGGGTCCAATTAGAGTAAGTCCTAGGTGAAAATAAAGGGGCAAATTGCCCAATTTGTTTGTTGATTGTTGAACTAACAAGAGGCTTTATGATTAGCCAAGGAGATTGTGGAATCCCTCGGATTGTAATCAATCCATTAGCAATTGAAGTTAAAGAAATATCGAAAGGGGAGCCAGTTTTGGGGCCAACATGTCCAATGTCCAAGATTATTAAGGTAAATTGTGCATTTCAATTTATGTTTATTTATTGATTGCTATAATTAAGTCCTTGATCTGGGAATTACCACCCTCTCCAAGAAAGAAGGCTGGTTTCAACCACATACTTGGCCCGTTGCTCGGGCAAGTGTGGCTTGCCTCTTCAACATGCATGTCCCACCTGAATGACTTTTCCTCAATGGGATAGAGGCCCCTCCAACGAAGGAAACGAAAAAGGTTAGAGAGGGATCCTCTTCTACATCTGAGGTCTCATGATCAGGAGGCACCACCTCCTCACTTGCTCTTGAAACGCCTTTGCACTACTTCAATGGCAAGTTTCTAACAAGATTCTTGGTAGACATCAAGAAATTTTTTGCACCCCAATTATGAGTTGATGTGTGAGTGCAAGAATCACAAACACAAAGAGAGAAGGGAAGAGAGGGACAAGATGGATGCAAATGTTAGCAGTCGTGATTTTCATGCCTTGCTATCTCCTGCTTGTGAGCCTCAATTAGTCTAAGTCAAACGAGGACTTTAGGAGCTCTAACCTGTCTATCACTTGTTTTGATAGAGGAGATAGCTCATTCTAGAGCACTTAGTTTATTGTATTTCAATGCATTTTCTCCTCCAGTCAGGATTTTATGTATACTTCCCGAGATAGTTTCTGAATTCTTTAGCTTGCCTCACCTATCGGACATTGTCCATCCTTTCCAAGATTTTTCTCAGCATTTCTAGCATTTTTACCAGTATTACATGCTGGTCATACATATTTTTGGCCTTAAATTTCAGATCGGCCAATTTTTGGGTTTTTTGGCTATTTATAGCCATTCCCACTTGGTAGTCAGATAGATTATCATCTTTCCTCCTTCCTTGGCAGGTGCATACTCCGACTCCATCATCTTCCTCCGTCTTCGGTGTTGCCCTCATCAGCCTGATCTGGTGCCCTCACTGGCGCTGTGGGCTTTTTGGGTTTTTTGGCTATTTATAACCATTTCCCACTAGGCAATCAAATAGATTATCATCTTCGCTCCTTCCTTGGCAGGTGCACCGTTCGACTCCGTCATCTTCTTTGGTGCTGCCATTGTCAACCTGATCTAGTGCCCTCACTGATGGTGTGGGCTGCGTACAAGGACTGATCAGTCCTCCTTCTGTATTCAGCATTTACTCCTTGTTCAGTGCAGGTTTCTTTTCTTCTTCTCTAGCAGATTGTCTCTCTCTTCCTCTGTATTGGAGTTCCTTCTTCCGTTGTGCACTCTCACATGGTATCAGAGCCTACCTAGGAACACAGATTTGACTTCCGCGGAGACCACCCAAGCTGCCCAAAACACATCCAAACTCACCTGCGTTTTTTGCATCCACACCCTTTCAGTGCAGAGGCGACCCTCTCTGGATGCAAGGCGGCTTCATACACAGCCTAGCGACCTCATTTTGAGGCTTAACGGCAACATCAAGGTGGCAATCGTCACCATATAGGGCTCTGTCGACATCTGCATCAAGGTGATTGTCCCTTTTCCTTGGCGTTTGCTCCTCTGCTCAAGTCATCATCTTTGTGGACGAGTTGTCAACATCATAGTCATTTCCCTCTGCAAACGCAAGGTTGCTACATCAAGCGACAGTGATTCCACTATCCGGTAGAATATCTACACTGATTGTAGCTAATATTTTCCTGTTTCGTCACTGTTGTCACATAAAACACAGATTTCGTGGGTGTTTTGCAAATATATACGAAGATGTCTTACCACCAATTCTTTGCTGACTCAAAGGATGAGGTCTTTGTTCCTTCCTCTGAGAGATGGAGAGATTTTTGTGCTAGTTCACGCGACGATCAAAGGTCACCTAGCCCGTTTGTCCGAGATCCCTCTCCTCCCTGTCCTCTCCATGTTTCACAGAAAGCTACATGTGTTCCAATTTTAGCATTATTACCCCTTGGGGCTTTCTATGGTAGCTTCAAGGTGACAAGGCTATTACTTGGTTTCCACTTCCAAAATCAATCGAGGATCTCATCGTGATGACATGACGGTAACTACACTGTGAGTGCCTAAGAAGTGCTTTGCACAGCCATTCCCAGCATTTCAGCTTGTGATGCATGCATGCAGGTGTTACCTAATCTTTATGCACATTGAACAATTTCATAGTTCCACATTAGAATGTAGCTTCAGAAGAAGGATCTTCACAAAAGAACAAGAAATCAGCAGTACAAATCCAAAATAATCAATGGCATGAATGAAACCTATCCTTCACAAAATAACCGCAGGAAATGCATACATTTTCTTTAGATGCCACCATATCAAGTATTTAATAAGTACCTTTTCCAGCACCATTGATGAATGACAGCAAATCCTCCAAAGAACGATCATCCTGCAAACCTTCTTCCTGATCTACACCCTACATCCAGGTTGATGATGCAAGTTTAGAAATGTAAGACCCTCCTTGACTAGAGGTCCAGATAGAGGAAATGATAAAATAGAAACAAACTCTACCTTTAGCTTCTGCTTAGCTTGCAGTTCTTTCCTTTTTCTTGCATACAAGCGATTCAACAACCGGATCCGTGGATCATCTGTTGCATTACTTAGAGGTTCCAGTTTCTCCTCCTGATAGCCCACTTGGTGAAGTCAATAATCCACTCAAACGTGATGTACAGTGCCACTCTTTAAGAAGCCAATATACCTCAGTTAGATCATCTGGCAAGTTGAATGTTTCACGAATTTCCTCAGGATTTTTGCCCTCAATCATCCGGGCTAGGGCTCTGCTTGTCAGATCAACCAGGCCCTTCATTTGAAGACTGTCAGCTGCAGAAGTCAATTCACATAGTTTCTTTGTATCAACCCGAACGAATCTTTCATCAAAACACTTGCGCTCCTGCACCACAGGATATGGCATAATGTAAGCTGCATCCACATGAGCACACAATTGCATGCCGAAAGCCTAAGCAGATACCTTGTTGGACCTCCCGGGGAGCTGATGGAATCGGCAATATTCAAGTATGGATTTCAATGCATTTGGAGTGACTTGTGGTGGCAGTACTATGGCAGACTTACTGGAGATTCCTCTACCTTTCTGCAATGCTTCTCTACAAATGAGTGGACACAAGACTGCAATTTCTTGCTCTACTACTTCTTGAATCCCCTCAGCAGTCTCCAACCAAACAGAAGATTTCGGGGATTGCAAATAGCTTCCAGGCGACATGCTTTGGTCCAGTGTAAGCCGTTCCACCTAACAACCATCAAATCTGATGTTACAGAATCATCATGAGAGCACAAAAGGGAGAACCACATGAAACTGTAAGAAATGCCACGACATCAGACGTGTAAGCCATTCCCCCTAAAAGCCTTCGAAATCTAATGTCAGAGAATCATCATGAGAGCACAAAATTAATGACCGTATGAAACTGTGAGAACTGTTGAGACGTTAGACGCAAACAATGGAATCTGTGACCGTAAAAAGCCTCTCTTGAGTTGCTGATTTCGAAGTCAGCTTCATGAGAAAGCCTCTCTTGAGTTCTTGATTGAATGTCAGGGTCATGGAAAAGCCCCTCTCCTGTTGGGGAAGGTAGATAGCAGCTTCATTAAAAAGCCAATCCAGACTTGCTCTTCGATGTCTGCCATTCATCTCATCTCTCTTCCATTGAGTGCCACATTGCCATTTCCAGAATGGAATACAAGAAATGCAAAGTCGAACTGTGCAAAGAGGAATTGTAAAGAACCTGCTGTTTGGAAGTCGGCATGCGATCGATTTAGTTCCGCTGGCAGTATTGCAGGGTAGAAGGGGAGGGGGAAGAGGAGATCTAACAGCTGATAAAATCCCCTCTTTGTGTGTGTGAGAGAGAGAGAGAGAGAGAGAGAGAGTGTGTGTGTGTGTGTGTGTGTGTGTGTGTGGACGTGTGTGTGTGTGTGGGTGTGGGTCCGTGGAGAAAAAAACGAGACAGACTACTTAGAGTGCGTTCACGTGCTTCACGAGAACCCTTTACATCCTACTCTGAACACTTCGGTTTGCAAGGAATGCTCTATGCTCTCCCATAGAGTGCATTCATGTGCCTTTCTATATAGCCACTCTCCAGGATTTTCAAGGATAGTAGAGCGTGTTCATATGGCACGACATTGGGAAATGTAGGCTTGCCATGATCAATGTGTTTGTATGCAATTACACATGGGATTCCACTTAAACATGTAAGCTCATAAGGACATTGCTCCCTTGTAACGTTTTCATAGCCATTTTCGTCTAGCACTCCACTCAAAATATGTGCTCTCAAGGATAATGCTCCCCCTAGGGTGTGTTTATATGCTTTTCCATACAAATCTCTACTTGGTAATATGGGCTTACAATGATAATGCCCTCTCAAAAGGGCAGATTCATATGTTTTCTCCTGTCATATGAACTACAATACACACACAATGTGTGTGTGTGTGTGTGTGTGTTTATTCATAAATTACATACCAAGAAGAAGTGCTGAAGATAAAGGGATGGAGGCACCAAGACTAGCTACTAGGTTGAACATCAAAACTCCATATCTAATTACCTCTATCTATTTTGCAAGGTAACTTATTGGGTGAAAACACTAAACCTAAGCAATTTCATCCATGAACATCATAGGATCTCATTTGTAGTTTTACTAAGGGTGAGCTTAATTGCATGAATCATTGTAGTCGCAGTTTCATGTTGCATTATAACAAAGCTTATGAAGAGCCTCCTTTTGGTAGAGTAGATACATAGAAGCAGGTATGTGATTGAAATGCAACTATCAAATTTATAATACTTTAGAGAATAGATTTACACCCACTAGCAAGAAGTTTATAATTTCATCGATGTTTGTGCATAAGTTGTGAGTGTGTTGAGTTAGTCCTAAGTGCAAACCTTCACAAGTAATTAGAGTTCAGCCAAAAGGAAAGTTCACCAAATTCTTGCCTTTGAGTAGCTTACAATAATGAACTATGGAGAAACAATTACTCTTTTTCTCTTTCACTCTCCCTATTTACTACATTTTGAGACTAAGATAATAGAAGTTGAAGTAGTTCATAGTTGGTTCACCTTATGATGCTACATCAAACCCCTCCGAATGGAATCAATAGAGTGTGGAGTATGTACAATAACTACAAAGTTATTGCTCAATAGGATAGACCCCACAACCTTGCAACAATTTGGACTTCCTATCTCATGTTGTAGCCATAAATTTAGTGGATTTGTGTAACTATTTTCATTTTGAGCTCTTTGGATTGCTAGACCTTCAAGTACTTCAATAAAAGGATGATCACAATCAAGCTTGTTAGACCCTCAAGTACTTCAAAGAATATAGGATGGCTCACTGATGAATCAAAGTTGCCAAAGGTGGAGTTGGAGTATTTGATGCCAAGTATCCAAGAGTTGGACACTTTCACCACAAGGTGTTGATATAATGCCTCAAGATAATTACAAAGAGTAATTTTTCAAAACAAAATTCTATGACTAATGTAATGCTTGAAATACATCAAATTGACAATGGCAAGCTTAATTGAAACTTTCTTTTTTGTGATTTTTTTATCATCTTCTAAAATCACTCCCTATCTAAAGTTGGTCTAGCGATTATCGATTTTGGGCATATTGTGCTCACCACACAAAGACCAAAAGTCAATATGATTGCTAGGCATGCTTGATTTCTCCAAAATGGTGGGTATTAGTGCTCGCAAGAGCAATAAATGTTCTCTAGTAAAGGCTCAAAAATAAGGGCCAAGCACATCTCGCATTGCTTTAAGAGCTATTGCTCTACTCTCAATTCTCTTATATCTCACCTAGCTTGGACAAATCCCACTCTATCCCTCTCTTTCCTCTTAGCCAACCATTCCCATGCATGAAAACCAAGAGAAAAGAAAGCTCACCAATGCACTTCCCTCTATCTTTGTAGCCTATTTGGTGCACAAATCGGATACCGTATGCATACGTAGCGAGTACTAGAAGGTCCCCAAGAACAAAGAACTCTACTTTAAGCTCAAAATTCAAGAGAATAGACTTGCACGACATGAGGCAAAAAGACCAATTGGGTACAATCTCCCCCCATGCCTTGTGTGAGAGCTCCACAAAGAATGCATTTAATATTTTTTTCATCTCCAAGCTCAAAAATAGCCCAATTTTACAATTAGCATGCTTTAGCTTTTGTATTTGCTTTTGTCCAAATAAAGAATAAAGTAATTAGGCGGCCCAAGAGTCAGGCAATGTCCAAATACAATGTCCAACAATAAATATTTAAATCGTGCACCCATGCGCATACAAAATAATAAATATATGTCAAGCGCTTCAAAATAAATATTGGCACCACTCCTAAGACGTGTGCCCATCAAAAATAATAATTTCTTCTAAATAACTTGAATACATGCTATCGCCCAGTGCTTCCCAATGCCACCACCGCATGTTCTACATATCAAACTGAAGCATTCATAATTATTAAAAAATAATAAAATAAAACCAACAAATGTGAATACCTAGTAGTTTTCAGCTACAAAATAAATAAATAGGTTGGAACTATGTCCTAACCTTAATTTAATACGAGTGCGCACTCTAAACTCATAAACGTCTATTAATTTAAATATGTATTTTGCGGAATCACCAACTTACACATTAAATTAATGTGATGCCCAAAAAGGACAGGCGTCTCCGTCAACTTTTCACACAAGGAATCCACCTTGTGTACGAGCCCCGGCAAATAAATATAATTTTATGGAATCCACCGCAAAATCTCACGGAATCCACCGTGGTCTCACGAAATCCATCGTGGAATATACCTCCTGGTATCATACCCCCAGGTGGGATAGCAATTGTCCTCAATTGCTATTAGCTCAATGTGGAGCCAACAGTGAGGGGTAAGCACTTAGATCACGAGCATGCATCCATTGGGCCTCTTCAATAGGATGATTTTTAAATTTCACCAAATATCTAGAATATCTACTGCCAGCTCTAGTGGTCATATAATCAATGCCTAAAATTGTTTTGGGTTCAAGGATTTTAGTTTCTTTTTCTAACAAAGGAGGATTTTCATAGACAGGGTTGGGGTAGTTCTAATTTAAAGGCATTGCCATTGATTTTGTGAATGATTTTGAAAGGTCCATAAATCTAGGAGCTAACTTTACAAAAGGGTGTTTCTCAACACTTTGTAGTCTTCGCTTTTCAATGCATAACCAAACATAATCATCAATTGTGAAATTCATAGCTTTTCTTTTCTTGTTAGCTTGTCTAGTATATGATTGCTGGGCTTTTGCAATCATATCTTTAACTTCATAAAAAATAGTAGCATGCACATTGGCAATATCATCAGCAACTTTAACTTTATTTGACAATGAAGTAATAGGTGTAGGTAATCTATATCCATAAATGATTTCAAAATGTACTTTTCGTGTAGCTGTATGTGGAGTATTATTGTATGCAAACTGAAGTAAATGCAAGTATGTATCCCATGTTTGTGGTTTTTGAAATTGTGTATGCACGTAAAAGATCCAAGATTGTAATGTTTGTAGCTTCTGTTTGCCTATTTGTTTCGAGATGAAATGAAGATGAAAAATTAATCTTTGTTCCTAAATTAGCAAACAAAATAGTCCAAAAATTATTGCAAAATCTAGAATCACAATCAAAAATAATAACTTTTGGCAAACTATGGTTAGTGAAAACAATTTTCATAAATAATTGAATAGCTTAAGATGCAGTTAACGTTTTCTTGCATGGAATGAAATATGCTTGTTTGCTAAACCGATCTACAATAGTCCAAATTATATCGTGATTAGCTTGAGTGTTAGGCAAACCAGTAATAAAATCCATTGAAATATGTTTCCATGGTCGTTTTGGAATTGGTAAAGGCATTAACAAACCATATTGCTTACCATGGTGTCGCTTAACTCTTTGACAAACTAAACATTCAAATACAAAGTTAGAAACATCAGATTCCATCTGTGGCCAGTAAAAATCTTCAACCAATGTATGTAAAGTGGAAATAATACCTCTATGGCCTTAATATGGGGAATAATGAATTTCGTACAACACAAATGATCTAAATGGAACAATTACACATAACCTTTTCTCATAAAACATAAATCCATCAGCATAAGACAATGAATCAATTGGAATCTAGTTATTGGCAATTAATTTATTCCAATCACCTTAAAAACTAGGGTCTTGATCATAGGTATCTTTCATAGGAATAAGAAAATCAAAAGATATCACATAAATATTATGAATAGTTGGTCTTCTACTCAAGGCATCGGTAACAACATTTTCTTTTCCGGGTTGATATTAGATAATTGGATGGAAACTTTGAATAAAAGCAGCCCATTCACTACAAGGATATGAAGGCATAGTGACGGTGCTTTCCAACGCAAAATAGCGGCATCACTATTAATGGTGGTGCTCAGACGAAAAAAACGCAGGTCAAAACCCGAGCACGTTATTTTGCGCGAGTACACGAAAGAGAGAGCGAAAGGGAGAGCAAACTCCATCTTGTATTTGAGAGGGAGAGGGAGATAAAGAGAGAAAGAGGGAGAAGGAAAGCTTCTCGCCGCCGCCGCCGTTCGTGAAGAAGAGGAGAAAGTGTACGGATGGCGAAGAGAAGCCGCCATCGCAAAGAGGAGCCGCTAAATCCATCCTCAAGCCTTTACGGTGAGTGCATTGTTCTTTCTTGCTTTGTTTTTGTGTTTTCTCTTTTTCTTTTACTTGTTTTTGTTAAAAATCATGTGTATTGAAAGAGGAAGAGGAAATGAGAGAGAGAGAGAGGAAGAGAGAAAAGGAAAGAAGGAACGAGAGAGTGTGTGTGAGGAAACATTAAACATAATAGGGAAAGAGAGAAAGAGAGGGAGAAGAAGAGAGAAAAGGAAAGAAGGAACGAGAGAGAGAGAGGGAAAAAACATTAAACATGATAGGAAAAGAGAGAAAGAGAGGGAGAGGGAGAGGGAGGGAGAGGAAATGAGAGAGGGAGAGGAAGAGAGAAAATGAAAGAATGAACAAGAGGGAGAGGAAGAAAGCATTAAACATAATAGGGAAAGAGAGAAACAGAGGGAGAGGGAGAGGGAGGGAGAGAGAGAGAAGAAGGGAAAGGTGGTTGTTTTTGTTGTTGTTGTTTTATTTCTTCTTTTCTTTTTTTATTGTTTGTTGTTGTTATGGTAGTCGTGGTAGCGGTAGTTTAATTTCTTTTTTTTTAATTTGTTATTTTTGTGGTTGTCGTGGTAGTGATAGTTGTAATGGTAGCGGTAGCAGCAGTGGTAGTTGTTGTTTAATTTCTTATTTTCTTGTTTATTGTTGTTGTGGTAGTCGTAGTAGTAGTAGTAGTGGTAGTGGTAGTGATAGTGATAGTAGTAGTTGTTGTTTAATTTCTTCTCTTCTAGATTGTTGTTGTTGTGGTAGTCGTAGTCGTGATTGTAGTAGTAGTACTAGTAGTAGTAATAGTAGTTTTCTTGTTTGTTGTTGTTGTAGTTTTTTTTTCTTTTCTTGTTTATTGTTGTTTAGTTTTCTTGTTTGTTGTTGTTGTTGTAGTAGTAGTTTTTTTTTTCTTGTTTATTGTTGTTTAGTTTTCTTGTTTGTTGTTGTTGTTGTTGTTGTAGTTTTTTCTTCTTTTCTTGTAGTTGTTATAGCAGTAGTAGTAGTAGTAGTAGTAGTAGTAGTAGTTGTTGTTGTTGTTGTTGTTGTTGTTGTTGTTGTTGTTGTTGTTGTTGTTGTTGTTGTTGTTGATTTTTCTTCTATTCTTGTTTATTGTAGTGGTAGTGGTAGTAGTAGAGAGAGAGAGTTGTAGTAGTAGTAGTTGTTGTTGTTGTTGTTGATTTTTCTTCTATTCTTGTTTATTGTAGTGGTAGTGGTAGTAGTAGAGAGAGAGAGTTGTGGCGGTCGTAGTCATGATTGTAGTACTAGTACTAGTAGTAGTAATAGTAGTTTTCTTGTTTGTTGTTATAGTAGTAGTAGTTTTTTTTTTCTTTTCTTGTTTATTGTTGTTTAGTTTTCTTGTTTTTTATTATTATAGTAGTAGTATTAGTTTTTTCTTCTTTTCTTGTTTATTGTTATTGTAGTAGTAGTAATAGTTATTGTTGTTGTTGTTTTTTTTTCTTCTTTTCTTGTTTATTATAGTGGTAGTGGTAGTGGTAGTCGTTGTCATAGTCGTGGTTGTAGACATAATCGTAGTCGTGGTAGTAGTAATAGTAGTGGTTTTCTTGTTTGTTGTTGTTTTTGTTGTTGTTGCAGTAGTAGTAATAGTTTTTTTTGTTTTCTTGTTTGTTGTTGTTGTTGTTGTAGTAGTAGTAGTAGTAGTAGTTTTTTCTTATTTTCTTATTTGTTGTTGTTGTTGTAGTAGTAGCAGTAGCAGCATCAGCAGCAGTAGTAGTTGTTGTTGTCGTTGTTGTTTTTTCTTCTTTTCTTGTTTATTATAGTGGTAGTGGTAGTGGTAGTCGTCGTCATAGTCGTGGTCGTAGACGTAATCGTAGTGATGGTTGTAGTAGTAGTAGTAGTGGTTTTCTTGTTTATTGTAGTAGTAGTAGTAGTAGTAGTAGTAGTAGTAATAATAATAGTAGTAGTTTTTTTTGTTTTCTTGTTTGTTGTTGTTGTTGTAGTAGTAGTGGTAGTAGTAGTAGTTTTTTCTTCTTTTCTTGTTTTTTGTTGTTGTAGCAGCAGCAGCAGCAGTAGTAGTAGTGGTAGTTGTTGTTGTTGTTGTTTTTTCTTCTTTTCTTGTTTATTGTAGTGGTATGGTAGTGATAGAGAGAGAGAGAGAGATGTTTTGTTAAAGGAAATTGGTAGTAGAGAGAGAGATATGGCTTGTTAAAGGAAATGAGAGAGGGGGAGGAAGAGAAAAATGAAGAAGGAACAAGAGAGAGGGAATAAACATACAACATAATAAAGAAAGATAAAGAGAGAGAGAGATGGAAGGAGAGGAGAGAATGAATGGATAAAAAACAAAGAGAGAGTGGTGGCGAGGTCCGCGTAATACCACGAGATGGGAAACACTCCGACATACGTTAATTTGTGGGTGGGTGGAGACTTTACATACATTAATTTTTGCTGAGTTATAAGAGAAGAATTCCCTTCTCAAACAATTTAAGAGAGAAAAAAAGAATAATAACAAAAACAAATTGTTTGTCGTAACATAGACAAAATGGAAAACAATGAAGGTCGTGATGTTCAAGATTGCGAGGCGTATCTTAATCAACGTGTCCCATGTCCTTGCTCTCAATGTAAGTTGACAATTAGACTAAAACATCGATTGTCTATAGAACACGTACGATGCTTCGACGAGTTTCAATCTGAGATCATTGATTAGGCGATCTTAGATTTTGAGCAAACGGTAAGAAAAGTTTATATCAATCATGCATTGTATTCGCAAGCTAATTGAATACCATATATGAAAAGATTTAGGGTTTAGGGTTGGCAAAATTTCTATCCAAGGAGGTGACGTCTCGTCCCAAGGAGAAGTGCATCCTTTGCGGCCAATTAGAAGAGTTTGTGGGCGTGCAATGGATGGAGTGCCTGAGCCAATCCACCACTTGGAAGGTACTACCCAATCTATACTGTTAATACCAGAGGAGACATGCAGCCTTCGAGACTTAACTACAATCTTGGAGCCTAAGATGGAGGCAATGATCGATGCATTGATCCCAATGGATGTCGAGACTTCTGATTTGCTTAGAGAGGAAGCATCCATACCATTATATGATGGGTACCGAGTATTTCTCCTGAAGACACTGCTAAGTGTGCAAGCAAAATACGGGTGGAGCGATGCGAGTGTGACCGAGTTGATCAAGTATCTTGTACGTACGCTTCGTTGATTTCTTTTCGGTACTATCATTAAAAACATTTGTGATTTTTCAGGGTGTTTTATGATTTTTTTAAGGTTATTGAAGTATCATATATTACCACTTGCAAATACCATGCCTGAGTCTCGTGATGATGCACGTCATATTTTACGAAAGCTTGGCATGGACTACAACAACATCCATGTATGTATCAACGATTGCATTACTGTTTCGAGGAGAATACGAGACTAGGGAGACATGTCCAAAGTGTGGTTCTCATAGGTATCGACAGGACTTACAAGGGCAAACCATTCCTCAAAAAGTTCTTAGACACTTTTCGCTTATCCCCCGCATAAACCACATGTTTTGTACGTCCAGCATGGCGAGCTTGAGAACATGGCATGCATAGAATAGGTCCACAGATGGAGTTCAACGAATATCAGCGGATTTACGTGCATGAAGCCACATTGACTCTACCTTCCCAGACTTTGCACAAGAGCCAAGGAATCTTCGGCTTGGTCTTGCAATGGATAGCATGAATCCATTCGGTCTGCGCTCAACTTCTTACAGTGTGTGGACTATAGTCCTTGTCAACTACAATATCCCTCCATGACTTTCTACGAAGAAAGGACATCTCATCCTTAGCTTACTCGTTCCCGGTTGCTACAAAGTCAAAAATATGGACGTGTATCTTCGTCCATTAGTCAATGAGCTTAAGATTTTGTGGGAGGAGGGGATCATCGTGCAAGATATGAGCAAGCGCGATGGTCGACGGTCCGCCAATATTTGAGCCATTCTCATGTGGACGATGTATGACTTTTCGAGATTCAGTTATGAGTGCTCAGGTAAGTAGGCTTCTGTTCTCGTTGGTAATATTTATCATAGCTCGTTCAAGTTTGTATTCACTAGATAGAGATATTGGGACAGGTCTGGTTACCTCAGGTTATCATGTATGTGTGGGCCATAGTTAGACTCCCAAAGGTCACGAACCATGAAGAAGATGGTATATCAAGGACACACCGCTTTCTTGCCAGAGGGTCATGAACTGAGTGAAGGTTTTCTTGGACGACTTCTAACACGTATGAATGCCCAAAGCTAGTATGAGCTGAAAATGGTGCACACGGAGTCACATCCAAACAGAATGCATAGTTTTCTATGAGTTGCCATATTGAACCCACCTACAGATTAACCACTTGTTGGATCCCATGCATATTTTCAAGAACGTGGGCAGCTTGCTATGGGACTACATCTCACAGGAAAGAGAGACACTATAGGGGCACAAATGGATTTGAATGAGATAGGCAAGATGGAAGCGCTTTGGCCACGGTTGAGTGTTGATGGTCGCTTGCAGCTACCTTATGCTCCTTGGGTTTTCTCCACTAAAGAAGAGCGCATTGTGAAGCAAATAGTCAAGTCTATCCGCACTCTGACGGGTATGATGCGTTCTCTCAAGTCTGCATTTTCTAAAGACGACCAATTATCAGGGCTAAAATCCAATGATTGGCATAAGATATGTCAGGTTTGTACTATGAATGGATTGTAAGTGGCCTGCATATTTTGCTATTTGGACTGTAGTCATTGTTTATAATGCTTTCTCATTTGTGGCAGTTTGTACTATCGATCACGATCGCAGGATGCCTTATTCCAGAAATACGCAAGGCGATTTACAAGTTGTCAACTTTAGTGTAATGGATCTCACAGAAGGAGATTAAGACGTCCTCTATTGAATCGGTGAGGAGGGGAGCAGTGGGGACGGTCTGTCTCTTTGGGAAATACATGACTTTCAGCATGCTCACGATACAAATCCACATTCTTGTGCATCTTGTAGATGAAGTGGAGATTGTTGGACTATCCATATGCGATGGATGTTCTTCTTGGAGCGCTTTATGAAAACCCTGAAAGGCTTTGTGCGACAATGAGCTTGGCCAGAATGTAGCATGGCTTAAGGTTGGTTGGTGCCTAAGGCGCTAGTGCATATTTCACAATGGCTACCAACAGTGGATTCAGATAACAGTATGCTGTGGTCTCGCTGAAGGACAATGATAGATTGATCGGAGATGTGGTGGTTGAAAATGGGGTAGAAAAAAGAATGGATGTTGCAATGGAGGAGAAAGTGAATTGCTTTTGTATGTGGCACCATGCCTCTATGGAGACGTGGCTCGCTAGGTACCAGCAAGCTAGGAAAGATCGAGAGGAAGCACGATCTGAATTTTGACGTAGTATACGCCATCGGACCGATTCAATATCCCGAGGGCATGGAGGAGATGCTGCGGTTTATGTCAATGCGATGGTTGCATGGAGCTTTGATCGCATCCTCTCAGGGCGGAGGTCTCAATCGAGGAGTGGGAATTCTCGAGGGGATATATCCAAAGGTGATGACGTATTTAGGGTTTGTCGTATCTATATTTTATATGCGACAACTAATTGAGTGTTTTAATGTACAGTACAAAATATATAGTGCAACGTGGTCGCGCGGATGGCATTTTCGTGTGGAGAGTATTAACAAAATGCACTCCACAACAGACTGTGGTATCATGGCAAGGTTCGAGCAAGAGAGTCGATGACGAGCAATGGATCCAAATATGGTTATAAATGAGATGGAGTATTTTGGGAACTTGCAAAGTATTGTTACGGTGGATTACCGTAGCTTCTCTATGATACTATTCGATGTGCAGTGGTTCAAAGTGGTACTTGAAGGAGCTGGACCAACAGTTCGATGAGGTTCATCTAGATTTCTTGAAATAGATTCTAAAAAAAAAATGGATGGATTTGCACAACACCTTTGTGTTGCTGCCCATTCTGAATAGGTGCATGAACTCATTTGTTTTTTAATTGTATCACGGCATGATACATGTCACAATAGTTAAATCTCTCTTGTACGTGATTGTGAACAGGCAATCTTCTATCCAAACCCTCGATAACCTCAATGGTGGTATGTTATACCTTCAGCTCCCTGAAGTGCAAGAGTATATCAAAGTGATATTTCGAGCATAGATGATGACAATATGCAAATAGAGGGGTCGATATTGCAAGGGGTGGAGGCCACCGAAAGCTTAGAGCATGTAGAGGAGCCAGCATCGAGTAACAATGATGGAAATACAGGAGTCCAAGAATTCTTTAAGAACGAGGTGGACTCATCCTTTTGTGGTGACATGTCTATTAACCTTCCAGTGTATGCTAAGTTGTGTCAGGAGATTGACATGGGGCCATAGGATACTTCATACTTGGAGCATCCACCTACTCAATTCGTTGACGAAAGGGTACATAAGATATGTATTTTAAGTAAGATCATTTTTAAAAGATTTCTATTACTGTACTTTTTACGATTTAAATTGATTATGCTAACATCATTTTTTGTTTGTGCAGATGACCTTTGTGGATACTTAGATCATCAGGATGAGTCGAGGTATAAGCGATGAGGAGCTGCAGGAGATCTTCACGCGCATGTCTCCAGATTAGATGGCGAGATTCAGAGACATGGCAGACCAGGAGCTGTCTCGGACATCGTCATGCCGCTCTATTAGATCTACTTCAGCACGATTTGATACTTCAATTTTGAGCAGACGAGGTCGACGCTCCAAACTTGGGCCAAACGGAGGGAGTGGTTTAGGGGGATGCTACAGAGATCCAGATGTAGTGAGCCCGCAGTCGGCTCGGGATACAGGTGCTACTCCTCGCTCTCGTGGTGGTTCCAGAGAGCGTGGCTCAGGTGGTTGCTGTGGCGGTACGGACGCGGTGTCTCCATCTTGTCGTTCTGCTGGAGTTGTGTCACCTCCGGGATTTGTCACACCTGTGGTGGGGATATCTACTCCACTCACTCTGGCTTTTGCTCAGCCATCCACACGTGGCACCCCTATGGGTGCTACTTCGATAGATACTATCATGATCGGTACACCAGATGTACAGGGGTCTCCTAGATATGCCCAAGAGCGTGGTTGTCGCAGGTGGGAGAGGACCCATCTTAGGCATACCCTAGAGGGGTATGCGTACCTTGTAGATGATAGGTCAGAAGCCATTATCATGAATGATGAGGGGAGGAGGGTGATGGCTCGCATAAGAGAGTTGTGCCAACAAGTTTTTTGGCACAACATCTTGGATCATTGGAAGAACATACAGGAGGGGAGCAAGGACTACATAGTAGCATCCTTGTATGAGGAGTTTTCGGTACAACCGCAACAGATAGGTTTTCTATGGGCTGGATGATGGAGTGCATGCGTGCATTATATGTCACGCAAACGATTGGACGCATACAAGGCACTCAAGAGTGGGACTGCAAAGCCCGAGTGGCTAGACGCGGACGATTGGCACTGACTTAGGGAGGAGGCTACATATTCTCCAGGATGTTGGAGATAGTAGCGCGAGGTGGTGAGGACACGACTAGAGGCCGGAGTGGTCCATCATCTTGGGAATGGCGACCACAAGACATATATGGAGGACTTTGTAAGTTTTTCTTTTGTTTTGCTTGCTTATTTTTTGCAATATCCTTTGTACTGACAATCGTGTTTCTAACAGTTGTATTTTGTTTTCTTTGCAGCACTCCATTACAAATCGCGATCCCACCGGCCTTGAGACTCGATATGCAGAGAGGCACGGTTTCACTGCATTGATCGACCGATTGTATGGATGTGGCGGCCCTGTAAGTCACTCATCTTTCTTGTCCTAGTTACCATGTTTAATTAGAATGCATTATTGTATGGTGGACTGATGTGTAGCTGTTTCTTTTTTTGCAGAGTCCGTTCGATGCTCCTTTGTGACGAAACGAGGTTTCGGATGACGATGATCTATAGCTCGCCCTTAGATTCCTGGAGCCCACACACCCTTCTTTTTGGTCACGTGATATGTGTAGACATTTTCTATGTAGTAGTGATAACCTTTCATGATTGTACCGGTCGCTTTCATTATGCAATCATGTATTTATTTCATATATCAGTGTTATAATTGATTCTCTTTCAATAATTTGAAAATCAAGGATAAATGTTCATAATGCTCATTCTCATTTTTACTAAAAATCAATATGTCATCAAAGAAAACAATGACACAATGTAGATGTTTCAAAAATATGCGGTTCATCATACGACTGAATGTAGCTGGTGCATTAGTTAAACCAAAAGGAATAACAAGGAATTCATAATGTCCAAATTGAGTCCTAAATGCAGTTTTGAAAATATCAAATGTGTCCAGTTGTACTTAATGGTATCCAGATTTAAGATCTATTTTGCTAAATATTGCAACCCCTTGTAGTTTATCCATGAAGTTGTCTACCCTAGGAAATGGATATTTATTCTTGACAGTGATCTTATTTAGGGCATGATAATAAATGCACATGCTACATGTGTTATTTTTCTTTTTAACTTGTAGTACAAGTGCACTAAATGGAGAACTACTAGGCCTAATGAGTCCTCGAGTTAACAATTCTTCAACTTGGGTTTGAATTTCTTTCTGCTCAATTTGATTATGTCAATAAGGTGCTTTATATGGTAGTTGAGAACCTAGAATTAAGTCTATTTTATGATCTTCAGGATGTGTAGGTGGTAAACTCGTGGTAAGTCAGCAGCAAAACAATCTTTAAATTGTGAAAGAAATTGTGCATGCCTAGGATGCATATGATTTTCTTTAACTTCAATTTCATTCACCCATATTAAGTAGGATTTGCTACATTTTATTAATGCACGTTTGGCCTGTGTATGACTAAGCAATGGAAAATTATCAAAAGTGTTCATACCATGCAATGTGATTTGTTTTCCATTAGAATAAATCTTCATTGAATGCGTGGAATATTATATATTGGGATTATATTGATGATGCCAAGGCATTCCTAAGATAATGTCACTAGATTGCAAAGGCACAATTAAGAAATTTCTATGTTCAGCATAATCACCAATTTTAATTTCTAAGTCATGCACTTCTTGTGTTCCATTGTATCTAGTGCTTAAGAATGCAGCCTTAATGTGATAATGAGTGGAAACAGTATGCAAATTCAATTCTTTGACCAATTTTGTAGAAATAAAATCGTGTGTGCTCCCATCATCATGTAAAATAGTCTTTTCTTTACCATGCACAATACATTTCATCGTTAATAAAGAATGGAGATTTGGCATACCTGGTAAAGTATTTGAAGCAATACCGATATCGTCAACGTCTTTCGTGAAATCTGATATTTTTTCATGATCGTCATCTTCAGTTGGTCCTAAGTAGTTGATGTGAACAATTGGCTTTTTGGATTGACAATTCACCGCTAGATGTCCAGGTTGATGGTACTTATAGTAGACTATGGATTTGGCTTTAGAAACATTATTGGTAATAGCAGGGAATTTACGAATGTTGGGATTTGGTTGGAAAGATTGCTTAGGATTTGGATTTGTGTTTGATGGTAAAGTAGGGGGTTGTGTCCAAGATTTAGAGAATGAAGATGGAACAAAGCGGTTTTGATTGAATCTTCGAAAGTTAGAATTGAATTGCTTTGTACCGAAGTTACCATTATTTGAGAATTGTTGTGGTCGCTTCTCTCGTCCTCGAATTTTGTCTTCATCATCATGGGCCAAGGAAATCGCTTCCTCGAGAGTCGTTGGCTTGAACATGTTCACTTTCACATAGAAGTGACCAAGCAAACCGGACATAAACTTGCGCTTATGGGTCACCTCAGGTATATCTTCGAGCATTCGAAGTTGCAATAAAGCATTCTAGAAATGCTCGGTATATTGTGAAATAGGCTCATGATCTCTTTGTTGCAGAAGATCCCATTGTTTGATTGCTTTTTCGTGGAATTGAGGTGGAAGAATTTTTTGCAAAAAATTCTTTTGAAATGTCTCCCAAGTAGTAGAACAGTCAATGCTTTTGCGAACAACAGTCCACCATAATGATGCTTTGTCCACTAAATGGTTAGTGACACACTTAATTTTGTCTTTTTTGGCATACTATTTTTCATGGAAATAATCATCAAACTGACTGATAAAAGTGAAAACAGTCTTTCCATCACGTAACCCATTGAAAGTATGGAATTTGAAATTTCTTTTATTTATCTTGGCTTCTTTCCGGATAGATTGTGCTTCAAGTGTCGCATCGATCATACGTCGTATAACATCTTCAGGTTGCGGTCCATCTTGATCGGCAGTAGACCTTTGAAGAGTGGTGGCCAATTGAGCTTGCAAATTTTGACGTGCTCTTCGTTCCTCTTGAAGCTGCATCATAATTAGGTCCAATTTTTGCTCCATCATTGGTTCTGGCAAATCACCTTCGGCCATAAAATCTTCCATATTTTGACTAATCATCCTGCAAAATTTCAAACAACCTCACACACTCGAAATCTTGTTAGCGGGATGAACGTAGCTCAAGGTCGAGTTTACAAGGCTTGCTCTTTTTTTTTTTTAAATGGCTTGTAACAATCTTTTTTCTTTGCGGATTCAAAAGTTGCTGAAATCCTTTGTCGACGAATTCTTTGCCCGTGAAGACTGCGTATAGCAATTAGCTTGCTGGAAATTATCTTTGTCACAGTACGGGTGTGAACAGAGGCTTACAAGGAGGTTGAGATGAGTTCGGTATAAACTGAGTGTGAATGCCCTCTTAAGAGGAGATTGAAACTTAGAAGTTTTAAGTCTTTGTAGCTTAAAAGAGACTTAAGCTTTAGTTAAAAAGCTTGATCCAATGTTTTGATGATGACCAAGACGACGGCAGCTTTTCATCGACGATGTCATCATTGAGTACATCCTCCCGTAGCGTTTTGTCAAATTGTGCAGAGCTTAAGCAAAGCTTAAGCTTTATAAAGCTTAAAGCTAATATTAATGAAGATTTTTCTTACTATTATCTCTAAGAAGAAAACGTCTTCCAAAATAACTTCCTCGGTGGTTCTTCGTTAGTAGAGACTGGTCCTTCGCGATTCAACAGCACATCAGGGGTTCTTCACCGCCAGAAACATGCTGATATTGACGGATTGTCATGAGACTGACTGTAGAGCCCGTTCATTCCAAGTGCTTCGCCTTCGCGCGAGATGGTAAGCGATTGGGAGCCCTTGATCTTAGCTTCGTTCTAATACCATTAGTGCGCAAATCGGATGCCGTATGCATACGTAGCTAGTGTCGGAAGGTCCCCAAGAACAAAGAGTTCTACTTTAAGCTCAAAATTTAAAGAGAATAGACTTGCATGACATGAGGCAAAAAGACCAATTGGGTACAATCTCCCCCCATGCCTTGTGTGAGTGCTCCACAAAGCATGTATTTAATATTTTATTCATCTCCAAGCTAAAAAATAGCCCAATTTTACAATTAATATGCTTTAGCTTTTGTGTTTTCTTTTGTCCAAATAAAGAATAAAGTGGTTGGGCAACCCAAGAGTCAGGCAGTGCCCAAATATAATGTCCAACAATGAATATTTAAACCGTGCACCCATGCGCATACAAAATATAAATATATGTCAAGCACTTAAATAAATAAGCACGTCAAAATAAATATTACCACCATGCTTAAGACATGCGTCCATCAAAAAAGATAATTTCTTCTAAATAACTTAAATACACGTTATCGCCTAGTGCTTCCTAGCACCACTGTCGCCTGCTCTACACATCAACTGAAGTATTCACAATTGTTAGAAAATAATAAAATTAAACTGACAAAAGTGAATACCTAGTAGTCTTTAGCTACAAAATAAATAAATAGGTTGGAAATCTATCCTAACCTTAATTTAATACGAGTGCACACTCTAAACTCATAAATATCCATTAATTTAAATATGTATTTTGTAGAATCACCCGCTATGGAATCACCCACTTGCACATTAAATTAACGTGACGCCCGAAAAGGACAAGCGTCCCCATTAACTTTTCGCACAACAAATCCACCTTGTGTACGAGCCTCAGCAAATAAATATAATTTTATGGAATCCACCGCAAAACCTCACGGAATCCACCGTAGAATATGCCTCCTGGCATCACTATCTATTGAAGACTATACTTTGATTAAGCTCTTAATCCAAGCATGGTCACCAATGGAGCTCCTTTGCTCCAAGCACTTGATTTTCTTGTAAAGATCTAGAGGATAAGAATGGAAGGAGAATATGACAAATGGGTTCCTCTCTCATTCTCACACACACTCATGTGCATAGTTAACACACAAACTATCACATTCAAGTAAAGAGGATAAGTAAAGAAGAGATAGAGAAAGGGCTCACAAATTTTACAAACACAATAATGAGTTTCTTTCATTTCTTTTAAACTGTCAATACCAAGAGTTTGAGTTTAGTGATTTCACCCTTCCACTCACCTTATTGTCCTATATTACTAGTTAGAAGAAGTAGAGGCATCCAAAACTATGTCTCAAGAATCTCAAGGCGGTTTAAAATGATACATGCTTCTAAGCAAACACGCAATAAGGTCATCTCCAAGGTTTTCATAAATGGACTTAGAGATGAGAGGCTTGATAAGGCTATCAACTAAGCCTAGATTGTGACAATCCAAAGAGGTTTTGTAAGGAAATGATCCAAGTTGATGCTCTCCATAAGGAAAGATCAAGGGATAGACCTAGCACAACTACCACTAGCACAAACCAAGGGGGGAAAAAGTAAGAGAGCTTAATGTCTCACATATGATGGCCATGTTTGAACAACAAAGCTAGGAATTAATGAGATTGATAGAGATTCTAAGCCTATCCTTTCATATAGGCCTTATGTCCAGTGCATGCTTTATGGTGGGGGATCTAAATGCCTCAATACAAGGTAGTTTAGATTTTTCACCAAATATGGTACGTTTGGACATGGTATCATAGTGTCTTGTACCTTGGATGCTTACTGTGCCTAGCTCCCTGGTATCTAGATGAATAAGCTATTCGGTTATGGTGGAGTAGCCCCTTTAAAATTAATAGTCCCATTGGAACAAAGACCTAATGAATCAAGAATTGAGCCCCTAGATACTTAACTTGCCTAGCTCCCTAGTATCAAGATGAATAAGCTATCCCATTATGGTAGAGTTGCCCCTTTAGAATTGGCAGTCCCACTAGAACAAGGACCTAATGCATCAAGAATTAATATCAACCCATTTGGCATTCTGAGATTACTAGGCCCTTGTGTAATATATCCTCCAAGTGATGTTCTCTCTCATTATATTGAAGAGCCTATAGATTAAGAGTCATACACAAACCTCAATGTGTCTTACAACAAGGAGAGCAATACACTTGTAATTGATTATAGGCCCATCCCAATCATAGTTCTAAACAAGAAAGATGGAGAGGCATGGACAACCTTGCAAAGAGTTATCTTGCTAGAGTTGTGCCAACCAAACCATAGATCCCGACGATGCCTTGAGAAGTAAGGAGCAGATAAGGACGACATGGTAGATTAGGGATGCATTAAGTGTGGCATGTTACACATGTATTTGAATTTATTAGGAGAAAGGTCTCCATAAGTAAAGACAAGGAGATTAGATTAAGAGCAATCTAGTTAACTAAGCTAGACTGTGAAGGTAAGCTAACAATACCCCTTGCTTATCTTAAGATCAAAATCATGTGAAAAAGTGCTTATACATTGATAGCTCTCATTGGACAAAGGCTCAAATCACAACATCTTGACATTCGAGACTTGGAACAAGGTAGGGCAACCTAAACTAGTACCCCACCAATGCAAAATCAATGTGTGTAGGGAAAAACTATATTAGTCTTTAGGCAAATGCAAAACAATTCTATCAATTGAAATCTGAACTAGAGCAATCATTTCTTATGTATTACCTAAATGACAAGATGAAGGAAATGAACTAGTGCTTGATAGGAAACTTAAACACCAAACAAGTTGTGATGTTGAGTATTTAAGAAAACAAAGTCATTTGAGCTTCACAAGAGTAAAACTGTGGAAACTCAGAGTGGATGCAAAGATTGAAGTGTACACAAGAGGGAGAGAAGAGCCCACAAGTACAAGAACAAGTCTCACTTATTCAATTGCTCATGAAAGTACAACTTGGGTCACTCTCACTCACCAGTTGATGTAGACCCATGGGCTATTTATATAGCCCCAGCTGGCTAGGGTTAGGGTTTTCCCTTCCCCTCAAGACCATTCACACTCAGTTAACCTTCTTCCCTCCAGCATAAGGAGGGTTCACATACTTACATTCTCAACACCCCCCCTCAATGCCAGGTGGCATTGGATAAATCATGATAGGATGCCCCCCCTTAATCTATAATGAGATGCCTTTATAAATTAGGCTACAAAAATGGTTATAGGTAGAGAGTTTACAAGATTCAAAAGAGTCAATCTTCGGTGGATTGGGAGGCAAAGTTAGCCTCCAATTCCTTAGGTGGTTCTGGAACACTAGGACACTTACTAGTGATATGCCCAATCTTTTTGCATTTATTGCACTTCATTTTTTTAGGGTACTTCTTTTAGCAATTACTTACAATATGCCCTTTTTTTATGTCAGAAGGAGCACTTTGTAGAACTGCATGGACTTACACTTGCTCACAGGAAGTAAATGCTGAAGTGCCTTTGTTATGGTTCCTCTTCTCTTCATCCAGGCATGATTGGATGGTACTTGCCAAAGTTGGATTCGGGATATTAGTAAGGGTAGTAACAAGGGTTGAAAATACCTTCTTTACAGCCTTCAGAAGAAGGATGGAAATGGCATCTTCATCATGAATCGGTGCTTGAACTCATATGTGAAATAGACTTACTTAGATCTTCTCCTTGTTTATACTCCAAGCTAAAAAAATCAATCTTTAGAAAAATCTTTGAGTTCTTCCCTGTAGTGCCATAGAGCTTTTCAAGCTCATCCCACTTCTCTTTGGCAGTGGAGAGTTGGCCAATATGATGAATTAGGGGTTCATCCAAATGAAGCATGATGATGGCTTGAGCTCTTTCATCGTCTTCTACATCAAGAGGATTTGATGGATCAATAACTTTGGTCCCTTTTATGAAGGGCCAGTAGCCCCGTTCCATCATTTTATATTTTACCAAGACTTGCCAGGGATGGAAATCTTTACCATTAAACTTGCAGATTTGAGGCATTACATCTACATAGGCCATGGCCATAATAGGAAGGTCTTACCTATTGCCCTAGGCAATGGCAATGTCTAGTCCTTTACAGGTGGCCAAGTACGAACCAAATAACAGAATTGATAGCCCTACAAATGATAACCAACTTTAAAGCTGTAAGGATGAGAAAGGTTGGAAATCATACATATGTAATATCTCAAGGTAAGATTTTGGCGGTCCAATCTTTTGGACAACCCTTGATTTAAGTTTTATTGTTTTCTTAGGTTTCAATGCGGTGAACTTTGATTGGACTTCTAGCTCCTCCCCACCTTGTGGTTTAGTGTATGAACATTTGGTCGAGCAAGGTCGACTAATGACTTTGACACTTGGTGATGAAGAGTCCGAGGAGATCTCAATCACATCAATATTCATGTTTCGACATAAGGTAGTAGTACTATTGTCACTAAATGCCTTTTCAGTGCTTAGAAGCACTCATCTCAAGATTGAGATGTTTAGGTATTTATATTGTCAAGCTTGGTGAGATACTTGACTTATTATTGGTGTTGAGAACAAGCTTCTCACTGAGCTTTTGATGTCCTTAGAGTGTTGAATCTATTCAAAAATTAGGTATACACTTTATAGCATGTGCTTCAGTGATTAAAAATCACAGTGATTAAAAATCACTGTTAATGATTTCCAGATTGAAAAAAGTGGAAAATAGGAAGTTTGAAGCTTCTTGGCTATGGCTGCCAGAAAACCCACAATTAGGGTTTTGATCACAGCAGCCAGTAGAAGAGGGATTAGTGCAAGCCCTCTTAGGTGAAGATGGTCCACTATACGGGCTACAATAGCCCTATGATAGCTGGGAAGATTGCACCAGATGTAGGTCATGCTATGCTCTAGGACTTCACGCTACCAAAACTGTGCCGATTTTTGGGAACTAAGCAATGTTGCCCTCCACATCGCCTAATCCTCGCCTTTAATGTGCCATGTTGAAGTGCCCTGAGCTGAAGAGAAGATCTCCAGAAGGAATCATGAGGTGAAATGCTCTCCTTTGCTCTCCCTAGGTCCTCCAACAGAGGTGGGTTAAGCTAGCTATGGTGGAAAAGAAGGTAAATGAGAGGGCAAAAGTTCTTCTTGTGCACTTAGGTGTGTAAAGAGGTCGAGGGAAGCTGAAGGATCAGAGATGGCTTTGATACCATGTGGAAACTCAGAGTGGAAGCAAATATTGAAGTGTGCACAAGAGGGAAAGAAGAGCTCACAAGTACAAGAACAAGTCTTGCTTATTCAGTTGCTCATGAAAGTACAACTTGGGTCACTCTCACTCACCAATTGATGTAGACCCATGGGCTGTTTATATAGCCCTAGCTAGCTAGGGTTAGGGTTTCCTCTTCCCCTTAAGACCATCCACACTCAGCTACCCTTATCCCCTCCAGCATAAGGAGAGTTCACGTGCTTACATTCTCAACAAAAACTACCCAAAATTGAAACATCCACAAAGAAGGTGGTGGTCTACAAGCCAAAGCTAATAACTTTAGTTTGAATGCAAGCACCATGATAACCATGGTTTATGAAGACCTTGGGATTAAAAGATACAGAATCCACAATAGAACCATGCATCTAAAAAAAAAAGTAAACAAAAGCCAAAAGTCAAGAAATCCATGGAGAAACAATAATAGGAATACTTTTAAAACCTAAGTGTAAGCGGGTATAGATATTCCCACATAATATATGAGAACACCCAAACCTAACATAGAGAAAGAGATATTCAATCGTAGTGAACAACAATACTTAATAAAAGAAATGATAGACAAGGAATACATAAAATAGAGATTGCACAAAGGACAACATTGCTATCTTCATTATGATCATTGCCATTGAGGAATACTAATAGAACATACTACATCATCGGTTAAAGTTGCACTACTAGACAACATATCTTGAAGGCTATGACTATTGATACAAGAATAATAATTGCACCAATAAATTGTGACCATTTATCTAACATCCGACACATTTTCTAGTGCTCAACACATGGCATGCAGGGAGGACTTGAACCCACTACAATAAGTCTTCAAGGTCATCGGGGTCATTTAGAGTAGGTTCATTTGATGTGGCCATAGGACTAGGAACAAGAATATGCACTAGAGGATGTATGGGAGCAAGAAACAAACCACCTAGTTGTTGAATTTGATGAGGATGTGCAATAGTTGAAGGCCAATCCCAAACCATAGGAGGACTAGGAGGGCATCATGCAATTGGTGGAAATGCATGATAAATAAGATGATTATGTTGCATCCATAAATTCATCCCATTCCATAAAGGTGGCTCAAGCACATTGAAGAAAACCAACTTCACCATTAGAGCCTCAATAATCTCTCCTCCATTCCACACCATATGCTACAATCGATCACATGGTCCACACAAACTATGGCTATCAAGTGATCCGTATGATCAATGCACTATAAAAGACTCTCCTTCTACTCCTCCAAAGAATGTATTCACAACATATGCTTGGTAGTAAGAGTGTGCATGAAAATGAACCAAGCTTGTAACTATGCCTTGATGTTAGGATCATTAGCAGGATCAAGTTTTGTGAGTCCATCATCTTCTAGCACTTTGACTCAATGTTTTACTGTTCTAGGACTTGGTAGTGGTCCAATAGTAGTTCCGTTTTCAAATTATTTGAACTTTTCCATGCATCTACTATCAAAACATCAAGGAAAGCTAGGAGATGTGGCTAATATTGATAATCACTTAGCTATAGAAGTTCCTCCAGTAGTATTGGCTCTTTCCCTTTGGCCTTGTCATCAACACAAAGATCTTTGATGGGTGGGATCAAAATAGTGAGATGGGGCTGGCCAAAAGCCAAGGCATTGGATCTACCAATGGAACATGTCTTTCAAACTCTTTTGAAGTAGCACCTCTGCGGACCATTTCTACAAACCCAATAGAGGTAGACTTGGGCAAAACAAAATTAGAGATACCTGCAGCAATCAGAGCAAGAGCCAAAGAAAATCTAGGACTTGATGGTAAAAGAGCTTGACAATGGAACTAGGTATCAACATTTGGGTAGGGAGAGGAGGCAATCAAGAACACGCATCCCACAAACCCGCATGGAATCGTCCAGTAGCCTAATCCCACTCATCCTCGCATATCCTATAGAAACAATAAGCAAAACCCTTCTACAGCTTCCAACCAGAGTTGGATAGAATTGTCCAAATCCTCTAGGCCAACCATTTGAGATTTCAGAAGAATCCCCTCAATTTGTGCATTATTCAAGTGATCTTGAATTTAATATGCACAATCGAAATGTGCAAACCAATAGGCTAGGAACCACTGTTGCTTCTCCTATGTTGGTGACATGGGACTTTGTCTCATAATTTTGATTTCTCATACTGGACTACTGTCGATTGCTATTGCATCGCCTTGAGCTCATGGTGCATGGTTGTGTCACACAAGGCCTTCTACGAAGTACACTAAGCACCATTGGGCATGATCCACATGTTGGGGGTAATAGCGCTTGTGCCTACACTACCATGTACTTACTAGACACATTGTGACCACACACCTATACACTATAGGTGGTGGGCACCCATCACTATCACTTTATTCTTTATTCTTTTAGTGACTATTGAATAAGGGAAGGCCCATCACACATTGTGACTATTGGAGTTCCCACATCTTATGTCACTATCTCTCTCTTGCTCTCTTGCTTCATCTGCCATAGCTCGCATCTCTCTTACTTTCACTTATTCGTGCTTCCACTCTGGCTTATCCCTTCAACTAGTATCTGAAAGGTGAGAAGGATCGAAGCTTGCACGCGAGCTATGGCAGGAGAGCAAGAGCAAGAAAGAGAGAGACAAGAAATGGGAACTCCAACAGTCACAATGTGTGACCGGGCCTTCCTTTATTCAAACTGTCACTAAAAGAATAAAGAATAAAGTGACGTGACGGGCGCCCGCCACCTGTAGTGTGCAGTGGCGGGTACTGTCAGTGTAGTAATACACGGGGCGGCACGGCGGAGGCGCCTTTACCCCCAACAACCTCCCACTTAAAGGCGAATCTGCCCTAGTGAGAGAGAAAAGAAAAAGAAAAGACAGTACAAATGTACATAGGTACAAGGGATGAGGAAAGGTGACATCTCATCCAACGCCCATCAACCTCCTGAGGAAGGCAAAGCGCTCAATAGTGAGGCTCTTCGTGAGCAAATCTGCAGGATTCTCGTCAGTGGAGATCTTGACAAGGTCAACAGACCTGTCCTCCACGACACCACGTATGAAGTGATACCTCACCTCAATGTGTTTCGTCTTCGCATGGAAGACCGGATTCTTAGCCAACTGAATGGCACTCATAGAATCCGAATGCAGTGTAGGTGTAGCATCAATCCCAAGGTCAGCAACTAGACGGCCTAACCATATGGCCTCCTTGCAAGCCTCAGTGGCTGCAACATACTCGGCCTCAGTGGTAGACAAAGCCGTACACTTCTGAACCCTGGACATCCAAGAGATAGCCCCTCCAGCATAGGTGAATACATAGCCAGAAGTGGACTTCCTACTATCTGCATGTCCTGCATAATCGGAGTCAGTGTACCCCACGACCCCTGTATCCTGGCTGCCATAGCAAATACACATATCTGCTGTGCCCTTCAGGTACCTCATGATACCCTTCACGACATCCCAATGTCTGCTGCCAGGTGTAGCCATATAGCGTGCCACAACACCAACTGCATGTGCAATATCTGGACGAGTGGCTATCATGGCATACATCAAACTGCCCACGGCTGATGCATAAGGGATCTTGGCCATCTCGGCCCTCTGCTCATCTGTCTGCGGACAATCGGCCTGTGATACCTTCACATAAGAAGGTAATGGACAGCCAATAGGCTTTACGTCCTGCATGCGGAAGCGCTCAAGGACTTTATGAATGTACTCCCGCTGTGAGAGATACAAAAGTCCCTGATGCCTATCGCGCTTAATGCGCATCCCAAGTATATGTGAGGCTTGTCCCAAATCCTTCATCTCAAAGCTCTTCTTTAGCTGAGATTTAAGAGCATCTAGCTCATCATGAGCTTTCCCTACTATCAGCATATCATCAACATAGAGTACCAAGATAAGCAAACTGCCATCACGGGCTTTCTTCGTGTAAAGACACGGATCCATAGCACTCCTGCTGTAGCCCTGTGACTGCATAAAGGCATCAAACTTATGATACCATTCCCTAGGTGCCTGCTTCAAGCCATACAAGCTCTTCTTCAACTTGCACACTAGGTGCTCCCTGCCAGGTTCTGCAAAGCCCTTAGGCTGATCCATATAGATCTCATCATGCAAGTCCCCATGTAGAAAAGCCGTCTTGACATCCATCTGATATAGATCTAAGTCAAGCTGTGCAACCAAAGCCAAGACTAAGCGCAGGGTGGTCATCTTAACCACAGGAGAGAAGACCTCATCAAAGTCCACACCATGTTCCTGCTTAAAACCCTTTGCTACCAATCTAGCCTTGTATGCCGGCTTGGGGTGTCCAGGGGTACTTTTCAGCTTGTACATCCACTTGCATGGCAAAGCCTTCTTGCCCTTAGGCAAGGCAACCAAATCCCAAGTCTCATTCTTATGCAAGGAGTCTATCTCAGACTGCATAGCCCTCTCCCAGGAGTGACTGTCACCCCTGCGCATAGCCTCATCATAAGTGAAAGGCTCTCCTGCATCTGTAACCAAAACATAATGCATAGAGGGCTGAAATCTGTCAGGTGGACGTCTATCTCTAGCAGACCGTCTCACCGCAGGCTCTGCTGCCTGTCTAACTACCTGTCCAACATCCTGGCCCTGTGGAGGAACTGCTGCAGGCTGTACTACTGGCTGTGCTGGAGCTTTAGGCTCCTCCTGAAAGATCACTCTGCGGATCTCAACCACCTTCTCAGGCTGCCTGTGCATCTTGTTTTCATGGAAGACGACATCATGGCTGCGTACTATTTTCCGCGCCTGCGGATCCCATAGGCGATAGCCCATCTCTCCTGACTCACCATAGCCAAGGAATATGCATTTAATGCTCTTTGGATCCAATTTACTC